>NC_083731.1:34923139-35581889 GCF_028564815.1 Eubalaena glacialis
AATTACTATCTATTCTATCATGACAAAAACTAACCTAAGGCTTTTGTGAAATAAGTTTGAGTTCACAAAGCAATTGCATATTCGTTTAAGAAACAATTTTCACTGGAAGCACTCTAGCACAGGGGTAACGAGTATAGTCTGAGAATTAGACCTCTTTGTATTCAAGTCCAGGTGAAAGTTGTAAACCTGGTACATTATGTAACACCCTTGGCCTTCAGTTTTTCATCTGTGAAAACAGACAAATAGTACCTGAAATATAATCACAAAGTTTTATTATGAGAATTAAGTGCTCAGCCTGTATGATATATTGTATACATGGTAGGTCCCTTCAGGAAAGAGACTGTGCATAGGAATAGAATTCAAGGTGTGACTGGAGAGGATAATGCAGTAATCCAGGGCTTAGTAGAAGCCGTGCTGTCACATTTCGGTGCTCCATCTGACCTGCTTGCTGGGGCATTCAGTTGAATGATCCATCCAGAGGACACAGACACGTCTTGAAGTGACACAGATCAGAGAGCAAGGTAGAGAGTGTGGACAGTGCATCTGGAGCAGACTGACAGGAGTCATAAGTCACTGCATTTCAAGCTCGGTGAACGCGAGTTTGGGTCTGTGTTATTTACAACCAGATCTGCAGTGTCTGTCACTATGGTGCGCTTTAATGCATTACATAAAGGGGTGAATGATTTATCTGATCAGTGGTCATTTGATGTAAGTAGTAACACCAAAGGGAAGATCACAATTCCAAGAAACATTTGTGGAAGGATATGGAATAGTTTTATAGCTGTAATCTCATACCTTTAAATAAATCATTGTAAATCATTTCTCAGCAGCATTCTAACAAATTTACCATTTATTTTTAAAAAAAGCAAGCAATTTTCTCTGTATTTCTTCATTTATTCATTAATTCGGCAAACAATTTGCAATTACCTGCTATATGGCAGGCACAGTGTTTGTTGCTGAGAATTCAGAGATGAATTTTAAATGAAGGACATAAGACATTGTTCTTTTATTTTTTTAAGGCATACTAATGAGAAGCTTTTGAATTCAACTGATGATACTGATGGGAAATCCTATATATAGGAGTTATTCAAAAATGCCATACTTCTTGCCATACTTTGCCTAAATGTAAACTCTATTAAAAAATGGCTATGTGTCTCATGGCTTTGTTTTTTCCTTCCATTTTATTGGCCATCATGAATACACAGGAAGTTTTCCATTCCATCTCCTCTACAGTCATGCAATAGGTGTAGTTTTACACCTGAAACTAGATTGAGAATTGTCATAGACAGTGGTGTGCATTGCTTTACTGGTAACAATGAGACAATTTTAGGAAACAGATATGCAGTAAATCATTATTGTGTTAAAGGATGTTATCATGTTATCTCTCATGACAAGGGAGAGGACGTGGCACTTCTTGGGGACCTTTAACAGAAGTAATCCATTTAAACCTAGATCTAAGGATGGAATACCTTTCTGAGTTTTGCTATTATTTACAGATAGGATGGAAGACCAGACATGACCTACGTCATAAATTATCTTGCAATTGGGGTGGGGGGTGGATTTTTGAAGACAAATAGTGCCACATTCTCCAAATAAGTGTTCTCTCCACTTATGCTATCTAAAATAAAATCCAAATCTAGGCAGGTGGGCAATTTAAGGGTAGTGTATTTCCTTATCTCACAAGATTTAAGTTAGATACTCTATGCATCACTTAGAAAAGTATTTGGAACAGTTATCTGCTCAAGAATGTTGGTTCCCTTTGTCTACAGAGAAAGAAATCAAGAATTTAACTATGTCTCCATACATGGAAATAAAAGCATTATGCAAATCAAGTTTTTTTTTTCTGTAGTTTTCCTCTAAACTGCAATTTACATATTTGTTCTTGAGGTTTTTTTAGTTTGTTTGTTTTGTTTTAATCTAAGTATTTTGAGTTTTCAGTTTATATCATCTTTACTAGGATCCAGCTTAAAGAAAAAACAACATTGGATTATAAATCTATAAAAGACTCCAATAAGGGATGCATGCTGATTCCAGTTTCTCCTCCAAGCATTACTCAGAGGCCAAAGGCAACAGGATTAAACTTTTCTTCTGTTGTTTTTGAGTTTCTAATGATGAACCTAAATCCTTTCAATCCCAACATAATCATTGCTCATGCTGCATCCCAACTTAAATGCAATATTCAAGCTTAGGCAGTGGGTGGAAGGAGAGAGAAGTCTATTCCAGTAATATTGGAGACAGCCTCCTTTTTTTTTTGTTTACTATTAATTCATATTCCTCAAAGGTCTCCAATCTTTTATTTCATATATATATATATATATATATATATATATATATATATATATATATATATATATATTTTTGATTCCACTATAATCCTTTTTATTCTAAGAACCTTCATAGGCTTGGAATAATTGCTAATGATGCAAATAGCTGAGATTATAGTCCTCTCAAAATGTCCATTTATTGTCCAAATTGAATCCTACTTTTGGCTTCAAATAGCCAAAGTCTAGGTTTTCTTTTTAAAAGTAGACTAGCCTTATGATTATTTTTTTCCATAGTACATGGAAGGTACAATGAGAAACTCTAAAGTTAGAATTCAAATTAGAGTTTATACTTTCTCTTTGAAGAAAAATTTGTCTTCTTACAGCATTCATGTATGAAACCCTCATGGACTGAACACTGTCAATGTTTCAGGAATCATGGCAGTGGATGGAGAAGAAATAATCCCATTCTCATTGGTTTAGACCAGCCCCAAAAGAGAAATATTTATTTATCAGGAGCGAATTTTAAGAGGGAATTTCAGAATCATGAAAGTGACATGATCAATAGTCAATAGGACACTATCAACACATGTATTTCTTTCTTTCTACCAATTATTTATAGCTAATAATTTAAATCTCCACCACCAAATGAGAAAAATTACAGTATGTATGAAATTAATTCAGATGATTAAAGATGGTTACTATTTCTTTTTTCACATAATAGGTTTCTCTCTGTACAATGGTACATTTTTTTTATACTTCGTTTACAAACTTGCAATTTGTAATGTTGAAGAAAAGAACTGGGCAAAGATCACTGATTTTGCCATCAATGTCAATAAGTTTTTTAAAGGATGTTAAGCTAAAGGATATTAGAATGGAATACTGCAGTAACTCATTTTTAGAACCCATAGAATCAACATAATTAAAATCAATCGCAAAGCAAATGTCACAGGGTGTATTTTTTTTAGATAACAAAAATTTAACTCTTAACACCAAGTAAAACTGTCGCTGATATTCCAAGCAAAAATGTTATGCTTTTACATTGTTTTCATTTAATTATGGCAGAAGACCTCTGTTTAATGACAGCAAATAATTCATATATTATCAATAATAATGTAATGTAATTAAACTAGTATATATAAACTGTAATATGTAGAGTAAGTTTATGTATACAAATTGCAAATCCAATATGCGTCTTGCAAAGAAAAAAAAATAATCCAGATCTTAAATAGTCAAGTAATGCATGTTTTCTTTAATTGATATTTTCCATAATTTACCTTTTTATTGAAGGTATTGTATAGTTTATTTGTATAATTAAATATTAAGGTAAGCCATGACAGTTTTTTAAAAATTATAATCATTAAGAGAAATTAAGTCAGACATAAAAGAAAGTTTAAGAGCCAATAGAAAATCATTCCAGGAAACCATAAAAATACTTCCTGGAGTAACTGATACTCAGTATCATCCAAGGAAGCAGTCTTTCTTTGCTTAGTGTTGGCTAGTTAATACCATACACCTGATTGCAAAGCATTCTAAAGTGAAATTTCTATGGAGCCTTATATACCAGGACTTCATAAAGAACAAAATAATCAATGAACTTCATTTTCCACAAATACTAGCATCATAGTTTGCACCTATTACTTACAAAAATATTTCTAGGGAAATAAAGTTCAGAATATTGTTTCTTTCCTACTTCGTGAAAAATGCCATGAAATACAATAATTTGTATTTAACAAAACTTAAAATAAAGAACATGTATTAATAGGACATGTATGTGTAAAGAAAGGGCTTATGGGATTAATAGATAACCGCCATATAGATTTTTATTTATGTTGTTGATCAATCAATTACTTGAAAAATACCTCCAGTTTTAGCTTAGGAAATATTGTAGAACTTGATTAGTAAGTTTGCTACCTATGATATTTTTATGGTAGACCAAATATCCTAATTTGTGTGAGTAACATAAATTTAAATAAAATGAAAACCTACAAGTCGCCATAATGTCCACAGAGCTATAAGATTTCAAAAAGATTTTTATTGTATTATAAGAATTATGATGTTATATAGAATGAAAGCACCGTAAAAAATCTGGATTTTTTGATATGTAGTATCAGTTCCATTTATTAATGATAGTTATGGTGATATTTGTTTTTGTGATAACCCACATATAATATCTGTCCTAAGAATGACATGACCAAAGGCATTTGTAATTATATTTACTTCTGAAAGATTACGGTTTATAGTTAAAACAAAAGAGGCATCCTGTCATTTTCTAAACCCGTTAAATGTGACAGAATCTATTTTTCTGCCAACTTGTGAGGACCAGGCAGTGAGCAAATTTGCTGTGGTCAGCTAAGTGTAACCACTGAGCAGGAAAGTGAATTTAATAATGCATTATTGTTCTTCACTGAAGGTGAACTGTTACAGTGCCTTTGTTATAGCCGACTTTGCCTCTGCTTAGGTTTCCAGATGCTGTGTAGATTACCTGCTTAAAATCTCTAATGCATGATAAAATGTAGCAGGTATACTTTTATATTAACATAAATGCATCCTTTTTAGGGCCATAATACTGAATCTAATTGGAAATATTTTCTAATTATATTGCCTTGTGAATTCATATTATAAATAAGCATTTGCTATACAATATAGAATGTGACATGGAAGTAGAAATTCATAAAGCTTATCTTATACTATTGATGATTTATTTTGTTGATACTGAAAAGAAATTTCTAATATTTTATTTTATGATAAAGAATATCATCTTTTAAATCAAGTTTATTTTTCATATTTTAAAACAAACTAAAATATGGAAGAAACTCTTGAAAATAGATTCAGTTCTCCCATAACTACAGTGTTTTAATGCTCTTTCTTTTCCAGTTCTAACTTATTTTGATGCTTTCTTTTTAAATGCATTGATTAACTGTAGAATTTTCATAACATTTTTAGCTCTCATTGAGTTGAAAAATGCATGGTAAAGAATTCGAGTTTGCTGTGATTTTTCTTTTTCTATTTTGTCCAAGTTTAATTCATTAAAAAATAAAATAAAATACGTGGAAGGTAATGTCTTGAAAGAATTAGAAAGAAATGTAAGCTTTATTTAGGAAATCAAAACATGAGGAATATGTGCATGTAGATTACTTGTATCATTGTAAATTCTCATATTGATAGAGGTTCCTGTCATTTAGATTTTCAAAGAGTTCATGAAAATATTGCAAGTTGTAGGCTCCTGTTAGCTTAACATGTTATAGATTCATAGTTGAGAATCAAACAGTTAAGTTGGAAGTTATCTCTCAGAGATTTTTTTTTTCTAGTGAGTCTTTTGAAGGAGATGTTTCTTATAATCCATAACTGAAAAGCACACAAAACCTAATCTCTGGTGTCACTGCTGAACTTTATGGGAAAGATGCTAAGAAAAGCATTTTTCTGAAAATCAGGAGCACCCATCAATGAATATCACTACAGACCATAGAGCATGCAAGTTCCAGAGGCAGGAGGAAACCAGGAGTTGACTAAAAAAAAATAATAGCAGCTAGACCCAGTGTGAGAATGCTTTTATAGAACAGTAAATAAGAAAGCGATTTCCAGCATTGTTTTCCTCTTAACAAATAGAGCTCTGTGAATATAGTAGAACCATAACAGTTTTAGCTACATTTGCACTTTAACATATAGATATTAAATATTTTGATTCTTTTCAGTAATTACAAAATAAAATATAATCAACTGTGCAGTCTTGAAGAAAGAGAAATGAATTATAGTGTGAAGGTAAATATAAATATCTAATTACTTTCTAAAATAATTTAAACTCTTTAATTACACTGTTAACAATGTTAGTCCTTCCTTTTATTTTATTAATTTTTAAAATTATATACATTTCAGATGTACAGCATTATAATTCAACATCTGTATATACTACAAAGCGATCACCAGAAGTCTAGCTCTTATCCATTACCATACAGTTGACCCCTTCAACCATTTTGCCCACACCCAACCCCCTTCCCCTCTGATCTGTTCTCTGCATCTATGAGTTCACTTTTGTTTCATTTTGTTTGTTGGTTGGTTTTGTTTTAGTTACAAAATTTTATTTTAGATTCTCCTTATGAGGAAGATCATAAGACATGTGTCTTTCTTTGTCTGATTTACTTTGTTTAGTGTAATAACCTCTAGGTCCATCTGTGTTATTGCAAATGGCTGAGCAGTATTTCAGTTTATGGCTGAGTAGTATTCCATTGTATTGCATATATACCACTCCTTCTTTATCCATTCACCTATTGACAGACACTTAGATTGTTTCCATATATATCTTGGCTGTTTGTACATAATGCTTCAGTGAACATAGGGGTGTATATATCTTTTCAAATTAGTGTTTTCATGTTCTTTGGATAAATATCCAGAGGTGGAAGAGCTGCATTATATGGTAATTTTATTCTTAATTTTTTGAGGAAACTCCATACTGTTTTCCACAGTTGCTGCACCAATTTACAGTCCCACCAGCAGTGTACGAGAGTCCCTTTTTCTCCACATCTTCCCCAACACGTGTTATTCCTTGTCTTTTTGATAATAGCCATTCTAACAGGTGTGAGGTATCTGTTTCTGTGTCAGTATCATACTGTTTTGATGAGGTTAGTTTTGTAGTAGTTTGACATCAGGGTCCATGATACCTCCAACTTTGTTCTTCTTTCTCAGTATTGTTTTGGCTATTCAAGGTCTTTGTTGGTTCCATACAAATTTTAGAATTACTTATTGTAGTTCTGTGAAATATGCCATTGGCATTTTGATAGGGATTACATTGAATCTATAGATTGCTTTGGGTAGTATTGACATTTTAACAATATTCATTTTTCTAATCCATGAGCATGAAATATCTTTCCATTTTTTTGTACCTTCTTAAATTTCTTTCATCCATGCCTTATAGTTTTCAGTGTACAAGTCTTTCACCGCCTAGTTGGTCTTCCTTTAAAAAGGACAGGAAAGATTAAACAAAATTGAAATGCAACAAATACATGTTTAACTTGATGCTGAAATCTTGATTTAAAACAAAATAAAAGTAGACTTCCATAGGCAAGAAAGGTGCCTAACACTTGAACCTTCAGTCAGTCTTAAAGACTTTTCTTTTTAAACTAAATTTGTGATATAGCTTGCAGTTTCTAAAAATCTTCAGAAACTTCTGCAGGTTGATTTTCAGCTGCAGGTTGATTTTTTCCCCAGTGATTTTCTCTGGGGAAATTCATGTGAAAGTTGTTTATTTCAGACTGCTGATTTTCTTAACACTTGAGGTTCCTTTTTTTCCCACAGATCTAGTGTTAAAGAAAGCCCCCACATGATCCCAGTTCTTCAGGACCTATTTTCATGGGTCCCGCCTCTCTTGTTAGATCTTCAGGAGCCTCATTCCCTCTTTTTTGGATATTAGAGTCTTCTTTAGCCACTGTAGAGTTTATGGCTGGTCTTATGGTCTCATGGAATTAATTACATGGTTCTTATTTAATATCTTCAGAGGAGTAAAATGCACTAGTGAGAAATACATTAACTCTATACCATTCAAACTAAATCCCAACGTTCGTAAGTCACTTCAAATGGTAAATGTAGTCTTGAAATATCTAACTTACTATAGGAATTACATGATTCTGTGTAAATGGATTGTCAGCGTTTCCTTCCAAGTTCACAATCTCTTATCTGTGTTCTCTCTAATCCCTTTCCTTGCTCAGAATTCTTATATAGGTAGGGAAGACCTTCCAAAGTTTCTTTTGTCACTCCTGCTTCTTCAAACACTGCAGACAAAATCAATTTTGCATAAAGTAATTCTCTTTGGAGGAAAACAAACAGAACAACAACACAAACAAACAAAAACTCATGGAACTACACTTATCTCCTTCCTAATAAAATGATGAAATTGATGATAGGTTCAGGTGTTTTATCTTAAAAGTTCAAATAATTAGATTTTTAACCTTAGTATTATTTTAATTCCTTCTATACTCTAGCCTTGAGAAACAATCAATGTGAAGTATCCAAAAACAGTGGCCTTGGGTGGAGCATCTAGCTTTAAAGGTCAAGCAGTAGTGTACCCTGACATCCAGTTGATGGGTGGTTATGTTTGCAGGTCTAGAGAAGTAGGAAAGGGTTCAGTGAAAATTCAGAAGCTGGTATATCTGATGCATAAAATGATTTGGATTCTTGTGGGGTATATTTAGGGAAAACGCTAGTATCACTCATGTATTTATGATTTCATTAGGAAGAACTTGATGGAAATATATAAATATACATATATATACACAAATATATGCATTTTCTGTACATTTCTAGAAAACGGCAAATATGTATTGAGCAGCTACTCTGCATCAGGCATCATACTAGATACTGGAGGTACAAAGAGGAACAGGGCATCACAAGGGGCACAATTTCTAATAAGGAAAACAAACATGAGACAAAATTATAGTGTGATAAATGTAACAACTACAATATATCCAAGGTGGCATCAAAGAAGGAATGATTAAGTATGAAGGAGCCATTGAAGGCTTTGTTGTATCTCTCCTTAGAAGTAGACATTGTAACAACATAGACATTCCTGAAATTTCTTTCCTTCTCCCTCCTCTCCTTTTTCCCCTTTTTACCAACGACTATTCATTGAAGCCTGAGGACCAAGCACTGGGCCAGCTCCTGGGGGCACAGTGCTGAATAAGATTTAAAAAAAAAAAAAAAAAAAAAGCCTCTGTAAATGTGGAGTTTATCTTCTCATCAGAGATCAACTATAAACAAGCGAACAACTACTAGGGAAGCGAACATATGAAGGAATATCAAATGGTATTTTGTGCTATGAGCAATACAAAACGGGGTCATGTGATAGGAACAGGGCAGGGCATTATGAGTAAAGATGACCCCAAGAGGCCTCTCTGGGGTACTATTTGAACTGACGTCTGAATGACAAGACAATGCCTGGCAGCCAGGGAAAGTCCAGAGATGGGAGGGGAGTTATTTTAGGCAAAGGGACAAGCAAGTCCATGGCCCTGAGTAGAAGGAAACCTGGTGGCTGGCGCATAAAGATTAAGGTGGAAAACATGGTAAGAAGTCCGGAAGGTAGGGAGGTACCAGATCATTTGTACTCTGTGATAAGAAGTTTGTATTTTATAAGCACCCACTGAGGATTTTAAGCAGGGGAATGACATAATTTTAAGTGGCTTTTGTGCTGCGAATATATAATATATAATGGGGTGGGAGGACTAAAATTGAAGAAGAAACTAGTTAAGTGGCTGTTAAAGAGTGTCGGTGAGAAATGCTGGTGACTTTGACTAAGGTGTTGGCAATTAAAATGGAGAGAAATGGATTGCTTGGAGTGGTGCTTTATGGGTTTGCTCGGAGATTTAATAATGGAGAGCATGATAGGAAAAGAGAAATCAGAGTCTCTTACATTGAGGTGTGAGCCTTTTGTGAAGTCCATGAGGGTTACCACTTTCAACCCATCATGCAGTTGAGTGCCCATACAGACAAAACACTCAAAGTATTTGTTGAGTGAATGCATTGCATATCATGCTTAAGCTTGATTTGAGGAATGAAGTGTGTCACACAATTACAACAAAGTTAAAATACTTATATTCATAGCCACTTGGTAGAAAATGCAGTCAAGAAATTGATTGATAAATGTCTTTCTTCTCCCCTATGCTCTGTTTCCCACAGCACACTGCCTGTCAATAGTTTTCTAAGTATTTTACATTAAGCCCTAAGGTTTTGAGAGGAGAGAGGATGTCTCAAGAATGAGGTGAGATGAGATCACAGCATTCCGTGGACTAATCCTTTAACCAAAGTAGCTCCGCCTAGAACTTTAGGGATAAAATTTCACTTGAAAAAGGATTCGCCTGCTTAAAAGTATATAAAGTGTTTTAAATCGACTTTTTTAGTAAATTTACTAATTTTAAAAAGCATTTAACAGACTATCACTTACACTTTTTTTTTTTTTTGCGGAAAGTTAACTTTAGTTACATCTATATTTGTTAAATTTTTACTAGAATATAGTTTAGGAGGATCAAATCAATACATTCCCCTTAATCATTTACCCTTAAAATGAGAGTAAATAAAATTCTTTATCAAATAAAACAAATATGGGCATTAGTCACTCAAAGAAAAATACTTTAACGACCATGTTTAACCATTTTCAACTCTAATTTTGGTGCAGAATTTTCACTCATTATTTTATAAAGAAACTCTCCAACAAACTAAAATATGTACAATTAAATGCATCTTTTCCCTCTAGTCAACTTGGGAGAAAATGTTAAACCATTGTTCGACACTTTTAAAGACTTCTTTAGATTATTATTGAATCTTCAAAATATTTATACAAATATTTTCAGTTGTCATAAGATTTTATTAAGGTTTAATGTATTTTGGGAAGTTATCAGAAGTGAAGATTGGCAATCTTGACTTTAATAAAGTAAATAAAGTGCAAACCAAGCCATTTAAGTATTCATAGCAAATATTTTAAAGCAAAATATACTCAGCATCAAAGCGCTGACTTGGGAAAAATTCATCTGAATTAATTTTAGCCTTTTGTAATCCACAGAACCTGTTAAGAAACTTACCATGTCTATAAAATAAAGCAAATGTATTGTTACTTTCCCTTTCAAGTTTGCTGAGACTGTCTCATTATTTCATGACCAAAATTTGATAATCATTTTCACCACTTTACTATTGATTGGTTAGTTAATAAAAATTTTCCAAATCGTAATAAGAAATCTTAGTAATATGTTATTTGTAAGTTCTTAAGCATGCTACAAACCATTTGGGAGTTTTAATTTTGTAAAGAAAATTTACATGATAGATGCCCATTATTATGTCTATAACATCTAAAAATATAATCAGTGTCTAGAAGAAAATGTCTTTGAGGTTTTCTTACATCAAATTTTAATCAGTATTTTGCATTGTACAATATTATGACATAACAAGATACTAATATATTGATAATAATAAGCTTGGTTTTCTAAAGATCATTGTTCTGCATTATAAAATTAACTAAATTACATAAAGTATTTTATACTTACTACAATAATTTTAAGAAACATACAGATGCTCTAATATGTTAAGTATTGTTCTGGGAGTTAAGATGTCAAAGTTTTCTTGTCCCTTTTCTTTCAGCTTGTTGTTCTCACCTCTTTTAGAGGAAAAGAAAATTATCTATAATGTATCTAGATAATTTATCTAGAATTTCAGCAGTTTATTTGTGTTGGAAAACTTACAGACAGAAACAAACTAAAGGCACAATTTTATTTTAGTGGGTTCATTTAAGTGATAAATTTAAACTTTTTCCCCTTTCAAATAGTATGTATACACTATTAAAAATATGGGTTGTAACTTTAATATTTCATGATATTATATGACAATGGAATTTACAGTTTTTATCATCATCAATATTACTTCATCTTCATCATCCTCTGCCTCTTTTAGAAGTTTTTCTTTTTCCTAATCTAAGATTTAGAATATTTTATTGTAAAATCTAGATGCTGTTTATTTCTTTTCCTTCCACATAACTGCAATTCCTGACTTTGGAAACCATAAAAATATCGTTTACCCTTTAGAAGCTAAAAGATCTGGTGTTGATATTTTGGTTAATTTTAGAAGTAAAACGTCAATATATCATTTAAGAATTTTTTTCCTTTTCTTTATGATTTGTGTGGATATTATTAAGGTAATAAATATTACTCAACGATTCCAAATCCATCAACAAAGTAAGCACACAGTTAAGATATCAAGGATAATTAGATCTTAAAAACAAATAAATATTCCTTGAAAGATTCTGGTCCTTTCCTTGTTGCTATTGATGTTTGTATTTTTCCGTCAGTTTATGTGTTCCATGTTTAGTATACCTTCAGTCTATCAAGAAAGTCAACAATAATAAAAATGTAAATCCACATAAAATATGTTGCCTCTCATTGAGAGAACATTTCAAAGATTCTTTTATCAGTTCTTCATTTTTCCCCTGTCAGATGCTGAAATCTTTTACTACCCCTCATATTGCACAGAAATGCAGGTCCACTGATACTGTCTTCTTGTAGCTAAGCTGTGAAGAAGTCAAAATTTCATTTTGTAAAAGCAGTTATCATGAAGAGTGCCGCAGGCCCAGGTTATTGGTCCTTATTGAGCAAACCTGAAGATAAGATGTCTAATTTCCTGACCAAGCTTCTAGTGTGTTTATGTGAGTCTTTCTCTCTATTCAAGTGGGGGTGGGGTGGGAAGAGAGAGAGAAGGGGTTCTTGTATAAAATGTTGAAAAAGTGTTGGAAAGACCCTTAAACTAATTTTAATGAGATTACTTAAAATGGCATATTCGAATTTAATATGGTCTTGAAATAACTGTGGTCAAGTTTTTTTTTGTTTTTTTTTTAAAAGTATAGTTGATTTACAATGTTTCAGGTGTACAGCAAAGTGATTCAGTTGTACATATACATATTCTTTTTCAGATTCTTTTCCATTATGCAAGATATTGAATATAGTTCGCTGTGCTATAGAGTAGGTCCTTGTTGTTTATCTGTTTTAAATATAGTAGTGTATATCTGTTAATGCCAAATCTCCAAGTTTTAATAATGATTTCAATATCATAGTGCTTAAGCCTAATTTGAAGCACTGAGAAAAATAGGCAAACAAGTAATGGTCAAGCTTGGAGTTTTCTCTTGACTTTGTTTTACTATTTTATGTCTTCTCCTTTTCTCATGATAATTTTTAGTTTGAAATAAAAGGAATTACATATGAGACTTTCTTTTATTCCTTTGGATGCTGACCTACAAATAGTCTGATGAGGGAAATGGAATAAAAATTGCTCTAACTGCAATTAGTGGAAAAGACAGAAAAAAAATCTTCTGAAATATGCTTTGAAGGGCTTTTCTGTGACTCAGAGTTTCCATTATATTCTCCTATTCTCCTAACCATTAAAAAAAAAATGTTACTGTATCAACTTTTTGTATTTTTCCAAAAACAATGTTTTAAACACCTTTTCGGACTAGTTGCTCTAAAAACAGTGGTTTACTCATCAGAGTAGGTAAATTCAAAATATGTTGTTTCTAATAGGGTAAAAATGTCTCCCAGTGTTTTGTGGATTCACTTGTCATTAATTTTTCTGAATATAATATACCTGATATGTAGGAAAGTGCATCATATTATTTGAAATTAGGCAGAGTCTTGTAAATTCCATTTGACACCCCCAAAATAAAATTAATTGAGAAATATATTCATATATAACTTGCTATCATCACATATATCCCAATTATTTTGAGATACTAAAGCAAATACAAAGTGGAAGAGATAATTAGGGCTACTGTCATGGATTATTAAGACAAAAGCATTTTTTCCTAAAGTTATTATTATCCTCATGATTCAGTCAATAATGGGAAGGAGAAGGAAGTCAATTGGTATTTACTGAATGCTTACTATATACTAGAAATCTTTAAGCTTATGAACACATTAGAGCTTTTCTTTTCCTTTCAGGTTTTCCCCAAATCTCATCTTTCGTCGGTAGTGTAAGCTTTTCATAATTAAGTACTGTGAAGGACAGACTTCTTAGTTTTTATTTTGGTAAAGCTTTTCCAATTACTTTGTGTTGGCATTGGAGACACCCCTCTAGATTGCTTTTGGTGGAACAGTTTAACACGTAAATAGTAAATATTAGAAAGTGGGATATAAATGTTTGAAAAAGTAAACTGATTTAAAATTTTCATAATTTGTTTTACTTTTTTTCATCTCTCTCAGTATTTCTAAAATTAAAACCAATTTTTAAATTGAAAGGCAATATATCTTTTTCTCAAAATTCTCTTGCAGGGTTAGATTTTAATAACATAGTCTTACAACGCAATATATTTGAAAACCCCAAAGAACTATTGCCAGCTAAATTGTCTTTACAAAATGGCAAAAATATCAGTATAAAGACTTAACAATTGGCAATGTTCAACCAAGGACTTTATCATTGTTTCATTATCATAGGTCTTATAAAAAGTGATTCACTAATATGATTAGCTTATTTTCTGCTTTCTGAATGAAAGAGGAAAATGATCCTTCCAATAATAGCAAGACTTTATTAAGTACTTACTATATGCCAGACACGGTATGCATTTATATTTATATTAATATGGTTCTTCATCAAGACAACTATATAAAAACATATTGTTATATTTATTTTAAGAATGAGACCTAAAAACTCGGTGTCATGGAACAGGCATTCAAAAGAGGTCTTCAAGTCATGAGCCTGTGTTTTCCGTTTACCAACCTGTTTTGAGTACAACACCTCCGAGAACAAACAAGCACACAAAATGGCAACACTTATAACGTAACTACTTAAAATCATTAGACATGTAACTCATATTTTCCTATAACGTTAGCTTTGTGTATTTATCTCAAGGGCTGATTTTTTTTTATCCGTTCCTTTCTTCTTATGTTTTAATATTTCAGGCATTAACAGGCCAAGTCCTATTTCTGAGTTAATATTTTAAAAAAGAAACAATGATGATCTCATTATGCAAATACATTTCTTAAACAGAGTTTCACTTTGTTTATCTAATATGAGATTAGGGAATTTCAGAATTCATTCTAGAGGTCTTCATCCGTAGTTGCATAACTCTTAATGACTTGCCATTTGAGTTTTTCTTCAGTTCCCATGTGTTTATGCAAGGACAAACATCTCTTTTTTGTTTATAAGGTTGTAAACCCCTCCATAGACCTTTCTTCATTAGGAGCATGTGAACACAGTGTATTTGAAATTCAGTTATGTTCTGAAATAATTTGAGTGAGTTTAACAATGTATATTTATATATGGGTAATAAATGTAACATTTAATAAGACAAAAAATTCAAATAAAACTTATTCTTTGTTAAACTATATAACTTTTCTTGAAAGCTAGAAAAGCACTCCTCTCTCAATAAAGAGATGTCTAAATGTTCATATCCACAGGATGCCTGGTATTTATTGTCTAACAGGAGGAAGATACCTACACATAATTATCTTATTTTTGTTATTGTTATTATGTATTTTTTTTCTACCTCACTTTACACCTCCTAACATCTCCCTCTGTCCTCCACCCTCATGTTGATCATAAGAAGGGAAGAAGAAGAAAAAAAAAAACCTGAAAAATGGTAGTCTGAAACCAACCTAGAAATTACCTTTTGAAATCCTTTTTATAAAAAAAAAAAATGGAGAGAAATGAAAATTATTTTTACAAATGAAAAATCTGATTTGTCTTTACCTTTCTGCATTTACTTACTCAAAAAATATGCATTGAATGTCAATCCCATGACATGCTATGATGTCAAAGTATTAGTTTCTTTTTTTTTAATATAAATGTATTTATTTATTTATTTTTGGCTGCTTCGGGTCTTCGTTGCTGCGCACAGGCTTTCTCTAGTTGCAGCGAGCGGGGGCTACTCTTTGTTGCAGTGCGCGGGCTTCTCATTGCGGTGGCTTCTCTTGTTGCGGAGCATGGGCTCTAGGCACGTGGGCTTCAGTAGTTGTGGCTCGTGGGCTCAGTAGCTGTGGCTCACGGGCTTCAGTAGTTGCGGCGCACGGGCTCTAAAGCACAGGCTCAGTAGTTGTGGCGCACGGGCTTAGTTGCTCCGTGGCATGTGGGATCTTCCCGGACCAGGGCTCGAACCCATGTCCCCTGCATTGGCAGGCAGATTCTTAACCACTGCGCCACCAGGGAAGCCCCAAAGTATTAGTTTCTAATATTAAGGTTTTTATTATTATTTTTTTAACCACAAGACGATCGGGAAATATGGGTTGCTTGTCTTTCTTTTCTCTTCCCTCTGTGAAATCATTAGAGATCTTTAATCATTTAAGAGCTTCTTTAGCAAAAGAAACCAGTAAAGTGACACTGAGAAGGCAAGTATGCACCTACAGACAAGTGATTACCTTAAGAGTGGGCTTCAAGCTCACCCCTTCCCTAGAGTTTCTCTCCAACCCTTTTCCTTTTCCTACATAGAACAGCATTGTAACTTCTTTTAAAATTTAAGTAACTTTAAAAAAATTTGACTTTGTCCAAAGACTATAGGACAACTTTCAGGTATTAATAAAGAAGAGAATAAAGTAATATATATTTTAAAACAATCACTACCAAACATCATAAGTTAGAAAATTATAGAACAAACAAAAAAGAGTACATAGGAGCAGTGATCAGAACATATTTTTCCCTTTCTGCGAGGGTAGCATGCCCTAGAATTGATATATAGCACTGAGAGCTTTATTTGTTGTTCCAGGCCCTTCTCTAAGTAGTAAAACAAATAACATTAATTTTTCCTTAGTGTTCCAAGGCACACAGAGTCGAAAAGCTTTACATGTTTTCCATAATTGTGTTGTGTTACTCATTCAAACTTTTACTACTTCAATTTTCATCTGCAATATTTAGTTGTTTTCAATTTATTTAATATAGTATAATCTAATTTTATTTAAAAGCTATTTCAGAAAAATCTGTAACAGTGAAAGAGCCAACATAATGCAAATATTGTTTTTAACTATAACCTAAGTAATTTGATAGAAAAGATCTATATACGGAAGTCTTTTTCTTTGAGTATAAATTGAACCTTGTTAATGTGACTCTGCTTGCTCTCTAATGGTCATTTTGCTAAAATACTGGTCCCCAAATTTTGTTTTCCAAAATGTTTGTTTTCTACAGTATCAGTTACTTTGGATCTGATCTTTGGGAAGAAAGTAAAATATTTACAAGGAGAATGCAGACTTTTTGAAACTTTATAATATCAAGTAATTAAGGAATTGTGATTGGCTGAACTTGCATTTAAAATGAATGGCAATATGTAGATGCAGCTAGATTATACCCTTTGACAAAATAATATATCATAAAGCTTTCTGAAGTCTTTAGTAAATATTTTCTAAAGTCATTTTCCAAGAACATAGCATTAGAGAGAGAATACAGACCTCAAGGTAGGTGGATCTGGCTCTAAGTCCCAATTGCTGCATTATGAGAGGTATAATAATAAACCAATAGAAATATCTAAATCTAAATATTTGAAGCACTTTATAAAAACACATAATAAAATAAGCACAGCTTTTGGCACATAGTAAGTGCTTTATTTATTCCTCCCCCTCTGTTTCTGTAACTCCGGTCTTACTTGCGGTAAGCTTATAAATTTCTTTTATCACTTATCTATTATGATAAAAAGTCTTTTTTTAGTGGTATGGTTGCCAATTAATAAAATTCACTATATGTGAGAATACATAATAATGTACATGCTGACAGTAGAGACACTAATTTGACTTTAAAAAAATATTAGTATTAATAGCTACCATTTATAGAACATATAATGTGGGACAATTACTGAGTTTTCTATGTCATCTTTAATCCTCACAGTAAGCTGCAAGGTGGATGTTATTATCCTTACTTTACAGATGAGGTTGGGGGAGGTTAAATGACTTGTTCAGGATGACACTATTGTCCTGCAGGGAAACTGGAATTGGAATCATGGATTCTGTTTCTGAAACCTTCTTTTTCCTGAAGCAATCTTACTCCTTGAAGAGAAGACATACCACACAGTTGATGAAATTAACATAAATAGGTGAATGTATTGATTTGAATTCTAAATTCTAAGTCTCATCATCTGCATCCATCACTTCAAATACTCTCTGGTATAATCACTGAATTGCTCTAAACAATTTGTTCATGTTCTTATGTCTGTATGAACTCTATATCATTGCTGAGCTTTGGAAAACAAACCAAAATATCTTTATTTCTGTGCTTAATCTCCTTGAAAATTTTAATTGAAAATATTGGGCTATTCTTTACCATGAAATTTTGTTGATCAGCTTTACAATTTATAATGTCTAAATTCACAAAGAATTCATGGTAAATGATATTTGCATTTTTATACTTGAATCATTGTTTGCCATGAAATTGGTATGCACCATCTTGAATTATTTGATGATATGTGTAAGAGTGAAGGGATTCTTTTAAAAAGCCTTAACAAATTTACCAAAGGCAGTTCAAAGACCTTTATTGGGGTTTTTTTGTTAGTAACTTCCATTCTCATGTCATTTGTTTTAGTTTTTACTACCTTCTTCCTCCCGAAAAAGAAGTCACTTTGGAAATGGAAAAATTGTTTCAAATCATTGGCAAAACTTAATGACTTCTGACTGCTGAGATATGTTAATGTAAGCCAGACCAAATGTTCCTCAGCTGCAGATATTTGGTGTTGTTCACTGGGAACTGGCAAGATTTATGAAAGCCCAGTGGCAAAGACTGTGCTCACTTGCCTCTCATTGTAATTGTTTCCTGTATTCAGTGATGAAGGACTTTTAGGGAAGAAAATATCAACTTTTCAGGGACTAGTCATTTAGACTTAAATAGAATGCTATTTCACCTCTGATTTACTATGGCATTCTCATGACATCTAAGTTATCAAAGTTCTTTAAACTTTTCTACCTCAATTCTTAGAGATATAATCTGTGACTTTTCAAGGTGCTCCGAAGTTACAAAACAAAAAAGGGAAGTGATTTGGTTTCAGTAATTTATAACTATAAGATACTTACTTTAACTTATATTTAAAAAATGAAAACTTATTTTATCAGTTATGTGTATCGCAAATATACACACATTACTACTTTTATCAACTTTTAACCTCTTTTTAAAAGTAGTGGAAGGCAATTCACATTCTCAAAGAAAGTTGTGTTAAATATAAGTACCTATTTATAATTATTAAAATGCTAGTTAACTGTTCAGAAGGATGAATAAAGGGGAGTGTTTTAAATATGTGATGAAGATATTTCAAAGATGTTAATAACAGATCTAATACCAGATGAATATAATAGTCAAAGTTTAAGCTTTCCATGGAAGAATTGAGCCTTAGGCAGATTCTAAACCTGAGAGTAATAGCTAGCCCCAGAAGACTTCACTGAGAAGACAGGATTTTGATTCAAAGGAAGTCTTAAATGTATGACAAAAATTGACAACAAAAAGCTTCGTAATACTAGTATTCAATACAAGCCACCCTGTTCTTACATAACGGTAAATGTTCATTGTAAGTATTCTTTGCAATAGTCATACATATTTTTACCATGATGGTAGAACAATACTTCCTTCGAAACTATTGCGTTTAAAACTAAGTCATAATCTAACCTGTATACGTTGCCTATTATATACTAAGCACTAGTTGAAGTTGACATGTACTAACTTGCTTAGTCCTAAGATGACTTTTGGAGATAGGTAATATTATTTTTCCCATTTCACTGATTAAGAAACAAAGTTTCAGAAAGCATCTAGAGTCAATATTTGTGATCTTAAACTGAATCTGATATTGCTTTTCAACTTAGGTGTTTTTTTGGGAAATATGTCAATAGTTATTCACTTCCATTATAATATGATAAGAAAAAGAATTGCTAATGAAGACAGAAAGATCTTACATATTTATTCAAATGCTTTTTCACACACTATGAAATTTTATCCATATAAAGACTCAGTAAACTATATAGTGATTGAAAAAGGATGAATGTATTTTCATTTTTCTTGTGTTTTAGCATGTAATATCAAAAGACTAACTATGTATTGTTAAAAGGGTCAGCCTCTGCATTATTCAATATTGAACTCCTTAATTATGTATCCCTGTAAAATAAAAGTGCTGACAGAATGCAGAAGAAAAATCTAAATTTTTTTTCTTGCAATAACTGTGACACAGATAGTATAAAGCAATATTTTTGTCCTTGAAATGTTTAGAAGTATTGACATTCTGTCCACTAAATTGTCAGCTTGTCTTTAAGGTTAGAGCTTCTAAGTCCTTAGCATTTAACAGACTGACATTGATCTCTTGGTTGTTCAAACTTGTATACCACCAGCAAGCTGGACTTGATTTTGAAGCAGGGCATTTAAAATTTTGCCCTTGATGATGATATCTCATAATTTCCATCGACTATGCTAGGATTTTTGCATTGAATGTCTAGCCTTTAAGTATGGTTCCAAATATTCCACCAATATTAAACTTTTTGATAAACTCAACATTAGAAAAATTTCTTATGTATTAAGGGACAATTCAGTGGATAATAAAATACAGATACAAAAGCAAAAGAAAGTAACAAATTGTTTCTAGTCTGACATAGACTTCAGAAACCAGTGTTACAAGGATGTTCACAATGCTTATTAGCATCATTTTGTTTTGATAAATAAAACAAATTGTTTTAATAACTTTGTCATGCTTATGGAAATATTTCCAAGAAAAAAAACTAGCTGACTTTCGTTTGTTAATTTTTAAATAAAGTGTGTGAGTGGGAAAAATAATTTATAGGATTTGAAATAATTTTTATTAATTCTGGACAATAACTGGACTTTCCAGATAATATTTTCATTGTTCTGTTAGTTGGTTAAAGAATCACAAGAAATGGCAGTGGAATTTTTTTTTTTTTTAAGATCTCTTTGACTCCCTCCACCCACAGGCTCTGAGCAAGGCAGTAAATAGTCCATTTTTGTTAATGAAGCTTCCCTCATACAGCTGGGATTGTTTAATATTTTACGAGTGTTACTTTGTTTTGCTCTCAACGATCTCAGGCAGTTAAGGATTTATGAATTGTGTTTTTCTCAGCCCATCTGCGGTTTCCTATCTTCCCTGGCCTTGAGAATATGTTTAAATTTATTAAAGCGAAGCAAAGGCTCATTATTTCAAAGGAGAGCCAAAGTGACACAGTGAATTGGTTATTAATGGAAAGGCACTGCCATAGGGCGATTGAAATTTAATGATATCCTACAAGAAAAAAATGAGGGTGTCACTTTCCAAAAAGTCATGCTAAATGCCAGCCTTTTTAAGGTCCTGCCGCTAATTTTATGCCTACGCACAGTAATGTTTTCAAAAGCGTTTAGGAAACACGGACCAGTGACTGTACTGATTATCCTTTTCACCTTCGCGCCTGTTCCAAATGGGTTTGTGCAGTGAGCGATTTAATCTCTAAATATAGGGAACGTTAAAAAAAAAAATAACATTGCTGTTTTTCACAAGCTAAGGGCCTTTTGCAATCCTCCAGAGATGGACTTGCAAATATGTTATCTCCATATGCTCTCAGTAAGCTCTCAAACTGGCGCATCACCAAAAAAGAAAAAAAAAAAAATCAATCCCTTGATTTTTATTTCTGTCATTCAAAAGATATTTTAATGTCATAGTCTATAAACTATATTTATTAATATTCAGATAACATTACGTTTGTGCTATAATATGGGACTTGGTGTAATTTTAAGTTTTCCTTATTTAACTTAGTCATTTTATTGAATTACACTGTTGACGCACTAACATACCATTTCTTTATCTCCCCCCATTTAATGTAAACCAGAGACATCTATCTATTACTAAAAACACTTTTTTTATAAATTGAAATATTCCTTTTAGAGTTACTCTCTCAGTAATTTCCTGTATTAATCGAAATACCCCTTAATTATTTTTAAAGTTATTTCAAATTGCTCTGGAAAAAAATTGACATGATAATATCCCAATCACCCTTCAGAACATTAGATGGGATTCCATAAGGATTCCTGAAAGCATACTATTCCTTTTACAGTTTTTGCTTTATTTGAATTTTTCTACCTGTGTATTAATTGGTGACCCTAATATTCTACCTCTGTATCACTTTCAAATATATATTGATATTTGAAGAGGGGTGACTGTGTACATTCCGGAAAATGGCAGTTTAGATTTAGGTATCTTGTTCAGTTAGACTTGGGATTCAGCAATTTAAGCAATACATTAATTCCATGAAGTAAATATAATATGAACATTTTAAATTCTGGAACAGGAATGGGTCCAGTTTTTATGCATGTTTACTTACTACTGCTGAACATAAACTAAAATGTAAAAGGTGCATTTGACAGGCACTGTAGTAACATATAATTTTCTCATACTGCATCTGGTAATATTAAATTGTCTACTGGTGGCAAACACACTTTTGGATGTAGAATAGTATGAGTTCTTTTTCCTGCTTTATGGCAAAATATGTTTTCCGAGAATTTCTGAAGTTAATTTATAAAAATTAAATTTACACTCAATTCAGAATTACGTTAACAAGATTTTATAACTTGTGATCACACGTTGGGGAACTTTTCATTTATTCTGGGTCAGAGTGTGAATCTGAAGAGATGAGAAAAATGTTCAAATCTAAGAGACAGTAATGTGTCTTATAGGAGAAAAATCACTTGGAATAGGGTGTCAGGGATCCACAATTTAAGTTTCTCTGGATCCTGACTCTCTTTAAGAGTAAACTTATCATTCTATAATCTTCCTAACAAAGACATAAACACTCCAGCTACATCTATTTTGATTGTTTCACGACAGTTTACTGGAGGCTGAGCAATGACAGATTTCTTCATTGTCTTTTTGCCAAAATTTGTCCTTTAAGTCATTTTTGTTGACTGCCCCTTTTAGCAGCTCACCTCACAATGAGAGAGAAGACAATTAATGGGAGGGTGATTTATCACTGCCAAAAACTGTCAAGGACTTCAGTTGTAGCTGGAGAAAGAGCAATTTCACATTATGGCATTTCATTCTGAATACATTGTATTTACAGCTCACAGTTTTATTTTCAGAGCCTATTATCAGGTGAAACAGTTGCATCTGAAATGTTGTTTGTGACATAGGTGACCTGTTAGGATTTGATAAGTATTTACGCCAGAGCACAAGGGGCTCACACATCTGCTGTTGGCAGAAGCAATGGAAAAAAATAACCTGGAAATGAGGCGTTTGATTTTTCTGGTTCCTACACTGGAGCATCTGTTGCTATAATTAAGTGGCATTCAGTAATTGCAGAGCAATGGTGAAATAAACATATGCATTCTTGCCAGCTTTTAGGATTTGGTGTCCTTACAGTAGGAGAGACAAGCAAAGTGACTTCAATAAGAACAAAGGGTTTTGTAGCAAAGTTTAACAACGAACTTTTTGGAAGAAGAGAAAAAAGAATGCCAGGTCAGAAAATGATTTCATCAGAAAGTGAAATAGTATAGTTTTACAAGAAGGAAGTTCCTGCAACATGCAGCCTTTGGAACGAACTCTGCATCTATAAGCATGTCAAAAGGGTTAAACACCACACCTGAGTAAGTTATATCATGGGGGAATAAAAGAATAACAAAAATAGGGTTATTATTAATCTTAATGGTATTGTGCCATGAAAAAGAGATCACAGTGAAATTCATTTAATAAGCTAAAGAAATATATTTGGTAAGTTGTAAGAAATCAGTATGTTTGCATTGGAGCTTGACTTTTAAAAGCAATATGATGCATTATTTGGGGGCTAAAGTAATGCTCTCATCAAAATAGAAAGTGATTCTTAACGGTGCTGGGGGCAAGGGCAAGCAGTGAGATGGGCTGTAGCACTTTTTTGAATTACAATTCCCAAGCCTTGCCCCTGCTCTCCAGGTACTTCTGAGGTTCTTGGAAAAGGACCCCAGATGTCTCCCAAGGTATTTTTATTCCCATGTACTTTGCAGAGAAAGTCTTGCCTATAAAACAAATATACCCTGCTTATGAATACTGTATATACTTACTAAAATTCTTTAGTCAATATGTTTTACGCCCCATTAGTTATTTAGAACAATTCAAATTCTTCCACACAGTAGAACAATTTGGATTTGGTTGTTATACTGTAGTAGTTTGCGGTTTCCTGGAAATGTCACATGACAAATTCTATTGTGCTATAAATACCTACAAAACAATGACTTTTGGAAGGAGAAAATGTGAACTTCAAGCTCTCATGAAATCAAAGTATTAGTATTCATTTTTTTAAGTTTTAAGTGGATTTCATTATTATTAGTAAGGACAGTATGGTGGCTAATAAGCTAAGCTACAGCGTCACTGTGACGCCCTTGCTCTGGTGGCCATTTGACTGGGACTGTGAGATCAAGTATAGAAGAAGCTGGCCTCATATGTGATCTGGCATTTTTATCTGATACTTTGGCTTCAGGTGATCACTTAACTTTCTGGGTGAAGAAAAGACATGAGGAGTCAACCATGAAGAAATGAAAATGATGGATTATGGCTTCATAATGTCAACAAATGTTGTGTGTCTGCTTTAGAAGAGAGCTTATATGAGCAACTGTTTTCCTTGAGTTTGAAAGATTAAAAGATCATTTAGCTTCTTTTTTTCAAGAAGTGGCTTTAAAATGTGTTTTAAAATAGGTTCAATATTTTTAATTCTCGTTGGATTGTATTGAATAGTAAGGAGATTTAGAGCTATAATAAATCCATATCTATATCATCTAATCTATATATTCATAGTCATATGTATATATTTAATATGGGAAAGTCATAACCTATTATAGAAGAAACTGAAAGAAAAATATCATCCCTGCTCTCTATTTGTTTATAAAAGATTTACTAACCACAGCAAACTTTTACACAGCACACGCTATGTGCCAAGTGCTATTCTAAATACTACAGATAAAATAACAGCCTCGTAGCAATGTTTTAGACAGTCACATTACTGTTATTACCTCCATTTTACAGATGAAGATAACAAGGCAGAGCTCAAGGCCCTGTGACCGGTAGGTAGCCCACAGGTCTGGGAATTGAGTCCAAAAGAACCTAGAGGTTAGAAGTGACATAACTTAAGTGCGTGAATGTTTTACACGTGGGGAATATAGTATGTATGTATATACATCTACAGATAATCT
The DNA here is from genome assembly GCF_028564815.1 of Eubalaena glacialis. Taxonomy (NCBI): domain Eukaryota; kingdom Metazoa; phylum Chordata; class Mammalia; order Artiodactyla; family Balaenidae; genus Eubalaena; species Eubalaena glacialis. The sequence goes on from NC_083731.1 coordinate 34,948,003, forward strand.
TTTTAGCCTATATATCTGCCATATTTACCTCCTTACCTAACTGCCTTAATGTTATGATATTTTTGGAACCGATATTACGTTAATATTGATTTTGATTTCCCTCCTTACTTTCTTCAAATTCATGGATCTCTGTAGTTTTATGTGCCTCTTGATAACAGAGACAAATTCTCCTATTGTTAGCCCAATTTTCTTTTAAGACTATCTCCTGTGCATAAACCATTCCCTGATTTTATATATATCTGTTTAACATAGTTTTCCTGTGTGTATATAGTTTTCTTTTTCTACATTTAAACTAGTTATTTTTGTTATAATCAATAATGTGTTCACACGGCTTCATTTTTTCCTGTTCATACTAGATTCCCAGAACCCTGTTAACTTGTCTTAATGATTACCTCCTTTAATTTTCCCTCAAAAGTCTTTATTTCACCTTTCCTAAATCCTTGTTCACACTTTTGGGGACAGGCGTCAACTTATCTCTCTGCTGTACAGCTTGGTGGTCTGAAATAATTTCAGTGAGCTATTTAAAAAAAAAACCCTGTGGATTGATTTGTTCCTCCATCCCCATGAGGTTGTGATGTGGTGACGAGAGCATGGCATTATCACACTTAATCCTTACAATAATTTTCTGAAGTTGGTACCATTTTATCTCCATTCTAATGGTGAGGAAATTGAGGTTTAGAGATGATTAATAGATTGTCTAAGACTCAGAGCTTAAGAATGACATTATCAGGAAGAAACCCAAATTTGACTTCTTCTAGTGCCTTTTTCTCTCTGAACTGCCATATGCTATATTTAGCCTTATTTCAGTTTATTGCTAAAATCTTTTTCTTACATGTAAATATTTAAAAAAAATAAGTAATGGTGATGTAGTGGCCAGATAAATTTTCTTGATTAGGTGTATATCAATTTCTGTTCAAATGTGTAATCCTGCCCATATGTGTATGCTACGTTGATTAGGACCCAAACATTTGAACAATAGATTCGCTGAAACTTTAGTGGTAAAGTGTTACTAAGTCCTCAGAAGTCTTGCTTTTATCAGTTGTGAATATATTTGGCGTTTCTTTAATGAAAACTTTAAAATTCTTTGTTTTGTACTTATTTTAAAACAGTTTGTTAATAAAAGTATTAAAATATGAACAGAAGTAATATTTACCTAAGTGAAATTACTGTAGACAGTGGAGCATAATGGTTGAAAGCATGAGCTCTCAATTCAGGACAATTTAGATTCCACTTCCTACTCCACTTCATAGTGAAGATGCTATTAAATTGTGGTGGTTACTTAGCTACATTAATCCTCATTTTCCAAATGTGAAAAATGGGAATAATAAGTACCTGCTTTGGGGACAAGATGTAAGAATAATTGAATAATGTATAGACATGGGTAACTATCATTCCTATCAACTTTCATCATCATCAATCATCTCTAAAACAGGTAACCATGAATTGATCAACAGGTATGTTCCAAAAATTCACTTGTGCATTGTTTGAAAGTTGAGCCATCTTCTTCCCCCATAGAATAACATCATAAATATAGATTAGAGCTAATTGAAAGAATACTATCAGCTCATTAGTGATACCCTATAAATTTGTTATGAGTTAAATAGGCTCTCTGGAAAAACCAGAGCTAGACTATTTGAAACAATTATAATAAAGGATGGTACTAATCCTATTGTATAAAACATGAGTCAGCAAACTTTCTCTGTAAAGGCCCAGGTAGTAAATATTTTAGAATTTGTGGGCCATATGGTCTCTGTCACACCACTCAACTCTGCTGATGTAGTGTGAACGCAGCCATAGATTATAAATAAATGAACGATTGTGGCTTTGTTCCAGTAAAACTTTATGGACACTGAAATTTGAATTTCATGTAATTTTCAGGTACCACAAAATATTATTCACTCTTTTATTTTATTTTTTCAATCATTTCAAAATGCAAAAGCCATTCTCTGCTCGCAGGCTACACAAAAAACAGATGGTGGGCTGGATTTGGCCTATAGCCATAGTTTGCCCACCTCTGACATGAAACATGATTTTGTCTCTTCTGAACTTTTTCCTTAAAATATTTTATTCCAGTCACCTTTGTCAGTCTTTAATCTCTCAGAGATGTAAAAGGTTCTAAAAATTGGAATTGATTGTTTTCACAAAAAGTCCAAAGACACATGGACAAGGCCAGAGTGTGGGTAACTTGGAACTTGGAAGTCCAGGTACAAGATAGCATCACAACCTAACAATGTTCTGCTTTGGTGCAAGCCAGTTAGCACTTCAAGCCCAGACTTCTCGTGTTGAAAGCAGGGGAAATAATCTCATATTTAACAGGTTTGCTGTAAGGAACAAATGAAATACTATTTTAAATGATCATAAATTAGAAAATACTGTGCTATTGCACAATTCAAGAATTTTGAGATATGAGTACCTCACTATATGATGGTTTTCAGTATCTGTACTCTGGGTCTCTGTATTAGTTTGGTAGGGCTGCCTGAACAAAGTACCACAGACTGCATGGCTTAAACAACCGAAATTTATTTTTTCACAGTTTTGGGGGCCCAGAAGTGCAAAATCAAGGTGTGGCACCTTTAGTTTTTCCTAAGGTTTCTCTCCTTGGCTTGCAGACTCTGCCTTCACACCGTGTCTTCACATGGCCTTTCCTTTGTGAGCTAGCATAGCTGGTATTTCTTCCTCTTCTAATAAGGACACCAGTGTTGTTGGATTAGGGCCCCACTTTTGTGACCTCATTTAACCTTGATTACCCCTTAAAGACCCTATCTCCAAATACAGTCACATTGAGGATTAGGGCTTCAACAAATGAATTTTAAGGTGACACAATTCAGCCCAGTCCATAACAGTTCAACTTAATGATTAAATGGTCCATAAATCAAGGTAGGTAGCCAAGCCAAATCCCCTTAGACATAAGGCAGAGTCTAACATAGAGGGTAGGCAGTGTTACTATAAGGATGTACTTTATAATAGCTTATTTAGTCTCAAAATGCAATATCTGCATTATTTCTGAGATAAATTTAAATAGAATTATATTACATTGAATTTTTGCTTTTGTTGTTTTCTTTCTTTCTTTTTTTTTTTTGCATTTTGTATAGGAAAATAGAATGCCAAGGAGTAAAATTAATTTGCTTTATAGAGATTGATTTTTGACCTGTGAGTAAGGTTAAAACAGCAAAAGCTTTTAACTCCAGGAATAACGAGTAGTGCTTCAGGACTTTTGGCTGTGTTTATGCAGGAAACTTTTGCCAAGGTACACAATATTGTTTTCCCTAATGCCCCCTACTCTTTATTACTTTCCTTTGCTGAAGATTAGATTATTTATTTCCTGAATGTTTGTTTGCGATCTATCATGTAGACCTTTTTGTTTGTCTTCAGTTGATTAAGTCATGTGTCAGATTCTACTCATGTCATTGCTTTTGGTGGAGTAAAACAGATTGCTCTGGGAATCATCAACCTTGAGGGAATTTACATAGTGCTATTTTGATATTCCACAGAAATTCAAAAATCCTAATTGTTCTCTCTCACTACTTCTGTAAATTAGTCTTCAGATATTTCAGAAGGTTTTTGGTTTTCATAAACAGCTACATCCAATGTTAATTTAATACATATGTATTTGATTTCTAAAGAGGCATGGCAGAAGATAATGTAGTCTTGAAAATCTACAAGTCCTACAAAAAACATAGACTGACAGGTGTTTAATGGACGCACATTTATAATCAAGCCCCTGTTGACAACCATTACTTGAAGAGTCAGTTAGATAGTTAATTTCTAAATTCTCTTAAGCCAAAAAGTGGCAGTTGAGTTAATTTTGTCAATAATATGTAGATTCATGTTATGGGATGTAGTTTGCTAAGAACCTAGTGAAGGCCATAGAAGTAATTTTAATTGAGTTTTTACAACCATTTGATAACAGTGTTTTGATCACTGTAGTTAGGGCAGAATTCCAACAGTGGCCATAAAATCTGTGACTAATCCACTGAGTCACCCCGTCCCTGTCATATATTGTTTAATGGCCCATGTTACTGGGAATTATTACAGCTTTCTAGTGATAATTTTTAAAGAGAGAAACTTTGTGGACACAAAAGATGAATAGAAGTTTAAAACTTATGTTTGTAAAGACACTTAATAAAACATCTCACTAAGTATATAATGGAGTTTACTCACTTGTTTATAATGACCGTTCAGACTCTTAAATCGTATACATATAAATATATATTTATGTGTATATGTATGTATGATACTGATGAATATTCTAACTTTCCTTGCTTAATGTTTGCAGGGCACTTACAGATGCTAGAATAATCTCTAATGTTTTTACTCAATCTGCTCTGGAGATGGATGAAATAAATAGTTTAAACTAATTAATGTAACACCAGCTGTTACAAGTGCTTGGCAGACGTCTGTGTGTTTTGATGGGCAGGGAGCGGCTGTTGTACTTGACTTTATTTTAGTACAATGTTGATCACAGTGTAAGCTGGAATAAATGACAAGCCGAAAGAAGAAACAGAGGATGAATTCCATGTAATGCAAAATAAATACCATCTTCTTCTTCTTCTCTAAAAATATATAATTTTTAAAGCTAATGAATGGAGAAACTGTTGTGCTGGAATTCACCAAGTCATAAAGCCTTTGATAGCTGTTAGGTTAAACACGCCCAGTAATTCTATGCTGCAAACAAAAAGCTGCTAAAATACAGGTATGTGAACTTGGACACTGTCCTTGGTTTTCCAAAGGACCTATCTGAGTTGCAGGTATGCAGTGACAGCTAGTCGTTTGAGACCCTCTTTCTGCTAATTAAATGCCTTTAGAAAAAAATAAGAAAGATTATAGTCATCTGGAACAAGTTGTGAAATTATTTTAATTATATTATTTTAGCAAGTGGAAAGGAGGTATTGGGTTTTATTGCTTGGTGATAATTAATGTTACTGTTTTTAAGTTTCTGTGGAGTACTCGAGTATCCTTCTCATATATCCGATTCCCTTGTTGAAAAAAAAAAAGGAATTCACAGCCCAAACCCTAAGCGGGAATTGTTCATTGGAATGGTATCCTTGTGAGGAGAGTTTTGTTTGTGAACTTACAATGGAGAAAAATGCTTCTACCCATATGCTTATAGTTTCCATAAGACCTTAGAAGTGTAAATAGCCTCCTAACTTTTCAAGTTGGAGGGCAGAATCATTGTGCTCTGGCAGAGAAACAGTGGTTGTTATCTCAGTATGTGCCAGCATTAAAATAACAGTGTCATTGTACAGATTGTTACCCTGTGAATTTGTCTAATAAGTTACAACAACGTGTGCTGGGCAGATGGCAAGTGTGCTCCTGAAAAAAACTGATGGATGGGATATGATGTCATCAGTGAGATGACAAGGTTCACAAGGTACTTGACCTCCAAGAATAAGTCCTAACTGGTTAGAATTCTAAATGGTGAACTTTGGTGACACTAGCTAAATGGGAAATATGTGCAATTTGTATTTCTTTATGGTGGTGTTTACCCCCTTCACTGAACTCCACATAATGGGATTTTGTCCCTGAAGACTCAGAGATATTGTTGGAGGGTTGCACCCTGTAACCTTACAAGGATTTCAAATACAAAATCCACACATCTAAACTTTAACAAAATCACAGTGAATGTTATTTATGAAGTCAGGTTCAGAGCTTTCCCTTTTTTATATGTATATATGCAGAAAGAACTTAGTTAAGACATCCCATTAATTTTAACATGTTATCACAAAACAGCAAAGTGCTGACTCTGTGGAAATATTCAGTGCATAAAATTAAACTTTTATATTTTCATTAAAATATATGTCTATATATACAAGCCTAAAATAAGCTCTCGTCAGAGATCCTGATGTTGTCTTTATACTTTAATTATGACTTGACTTGCACTTACAGATGACAAACCTAAACACATTAACACTTTTATTTCAATATTATCGTTTTAAAATTTCAAATGACTTCACAATCTATTTCATATCACCTGTGTGATATGACCTCGGAATTTACATTGGCCTGGCAAATGTATTCTGGGCAGAGATCATAACAGGTATGATTACTGATAGGGGGACTCAGAGGAAATGTGGGCAAAACATGCTAATAGGATATGTGTATTGTGTGAAATAGAATAAAAAAGACCCAACTGTTGATAATTGTTTTGCGGAAAGAAGGTTGACTGATCAAAAGACCTGGCCCAGAAGAAAATACTGTAGTTGTATTGAAGAAAGGACCAAGCAGCAAAGCACAAACTCCCATTTTTAAACATTCTCACATCAGATTTTATTCATAAACTGGCAAAACTTCTAAGGTCTAACAAAAGTAAATTGCCATAAGTGTGGTGGGCTACGTTGTTGTTGTTTTTGAATAACTGAGCTCAGGTTATTAACAGTGAAGGTGTTTTAAAAAATGAGATAAGTACTTTATTATTGAAGGAGATGAAAGAAATATACACATATCACTGTGACTAGCATAAAGGATATGCGTGCTTTTGTGGCATATTCTGGAAGACTTGTTAAGTGCTTGGAACAGTAATTTGATTATGAAATATATTATCATGCACATATATATATATATATCTCAATACTATCAGTGTTAAAGAGGAAACATAGAGATAATATCTATAGCTCGAAATTTAATGAAGTTATAAAAATAGTAATTTTACCAACTGAATGAATTTACAGTAAGATAAATCACCCCATGAAGTTCATTTGTTTGGTAACTTTATATGAATTTGTAGTGGCAGTAGAGGATGAAGAAAGGTAGTATTTTAATGTATTCCATATTTTTGATATAAATTCTAACTGTAAATAGAGTGCTGAGGGTTTCTTAATTACTTTAAGTTGACAGCAAAGTTTAGCTTATAGTTGCAAATGTTATAACAATGAATTAATTGTAGAGCAATTACTATGGTAATATAGATTATAATTTAGATTCAGTCTTATCTCTGGATATATCAAAGCCTATATGTTTAAACCAGTTCTAAACTTTATAAGTTTATACTATTATGTGTTAATATTGCCTAGTTGATTAGCATAATTAAACATTACTCTGTCAATGTATATCAAGTGATCAAAAGAGCTTATGAAATTATTTGATAAATGATTCAAATGGATTTGCTATTTTTAATATAAATGAAATAACAGAACCCATATCTCATACCACATTGACACTCAGTATTGATTATATGGCTAAACCATTTTCAAGGGCTGACTTTACTTAATCTGATCTTTTTTTTCTGTCTGAGGAAGATAAAATATTAATACAAGGTAAATGAGTGCTCACTGAACTTGCCATATGGCCTCTGTGGAGGCCAGAGGGGCCTGGGCAGCCTATGGACTTGCCATATGGGCCTAGAGGGAAAAGGTAAGTATTACACGGAGAACAAATCTACCATATGGACTGGGTAGGGAACTTGAGACTCTAAATACTTCCTTATCCTGGAGCATTTTCACAAAAGAATAAAAAACTCATAAATAACACATTATACAAAAACCCTTGAAAATGGATCAATTGTTTAGATTTAATATGATGCTTTCAAGCAATGTCCAGAGCATATAAATAATCATGGTTTGCTTTGAAATGGCAAAGAGGATCATCAATCATTTACCCCTGACATTTTTACATTGCATTTAACATCTGTTCCATAATAGCATGCTACAGTAATACACTTAACATCATATTATACACTGAACCTAAACAAATAAATATAGCACTAAATTAGAGTTTCTGAAAGTTTGCCTTGCTTCTATGGATATTTTTGCAAATACTAATTACCTACCCCTTCCATCATTTGAATTTTTTGTTATTTTACAAGCAGGTGAAATTAAACAAATGGCAAAAACAATTTTCTTGGTACAATCAAACCTCATTAATTTTGTTTCTGCTAATATGGAATTTATGATAATTCAGCTTGGGCTTGATAAAGTTTACCTTTGTACTAGATATGAAGAAAAGATTTGCTCAGCCAATTATTAGTATAAACAAGATAACAATGAACATGTTTAACCCACTTAAGAGAACATACTTTTAAAGGATTTTAGGACATTAATTGAATGCAAATATGTACTGCTAATAACAAATGAGTCTAATTTAGTCTTTGAAACAGGTCTTGTAGTACCTATACTTGTTAGCAGATGGTTCCAATTACTGTATATACTTCCAAAGTCTGTGCATATTTCTTTGTAGTGTTCTATTTCTTATACTTTTTTTGAATTTAGCCATTTCCACTAATCATTTTCTCACTTTATTTTGCAAAGCATCTATGTCTCTGTTTTTGTGTGTGTTTTTTTTAACATGTATGATCCTTAAAAAAAAAAGATTACTTTTCTAGCTTTTCTTTAAAGGCATAATGCTTCTTCTGTGGGTTTCTTATAATTGGGTTTTTATAATTGAAACAACAAAAGGCTTATAAGAATCAATTCAGAAACACAACTGTTTGGCAAATGTGGATACATCTGAAATTGTATTTCAAGTTGTTCTTTGCAATTCTTTATGGCCAATTTACATATGAAAACACTTATTCATACAGGATTTTGATAAGTTCAGGATCTGGTATCATTGAATTGAGTTTATTCATACTTTGAAATCCAAGAAAAGTTTGTCAGAGAACAAAATTATCCAAATCTTTGGACTTTATTGGTCTATTAAACCGAATATTTATATTTCCTGTCAACTTCAGTGGTCTTTACACAGTCCTCATAGTTGCCATTTGATTTTTCCCTCTCTGTTTTGGAATTTTTCCTTTCTCCTGTGTTAGTTTTCCTCCTGATTCTCTAGAGGGAGATCAGAGTTTCTTCCTCTATGCCATTACTTTTCTCCTTTGACTTAATGGGTGCTCGTTAATTCATGTTCTAAACCAAATGGAAAATCATAGGATTCTAAATTCAAAAAATTTGCAAGTATGAGGAATATGATGCACAGAAAGCTAGGCAGTAGTCAGGATGCCAAAGCAGACAGGTGGCAACAATTTCTTGCAGGTGGTAGGTAGCAAGTGAAAGCCTGTAAGCAATAGGCATTAGTGGAGTTCTGAAAAACAAATGTGTATGTGTATTGGGGAACACTTGACCATAGAGAATTGGTTTCTGTGTCGGATTTCCAAAACCAAAAATGATAAGATAGGAAATGTAAGAACCATAAGCCAAGGGAAACTGAAATATTGAGTGTGGAACCAAAGCACAGGTTCTGGCATGGGATTGGCCCCAATTATAATATTAAGAATAAACACTGTAGGAAAACAAGGCAGGAATACAATTACTAGAAGCAGTACTGAGGGCCACAGCAGATCAATAAAGACAAATTCATACTGAGTTTTTGTTTGTTTAGTCTCTTAGCTTGATATGCCTTATATTACTCCTTCTGCTGATACTAATGATTGCCTTCAATGATTACTGACATTTGAATCTCTGGTTTGGAGCTAAATGGCATGTGCGTGGAGGCAAAGGAAAGAAGAGAAGGTAATTATTACAATTCTAGATTTGGGTCTATAAGGAGCCAACAAGTTTTCTTCCTTTTTATTTTTTGGCCTTGTTTTTCGTTTCTCAATCTTTATTTAGAAAGCAAGTAGAAATTCTTGGCTCAAAGTCTTTGGTAAGTAAAACAAATCTTTATCTCAACAGGAGTGTCATCAAGCCCTTATATTCCCTCCACCCTATACCTTGCTACATCCTGGAGTCTTCTTTCCAATTTTCTCAGTTTGGTTAATGTCACTACTTTTTCCTGGCTCTCAAGCACACAAACTAAGACTTTCTATTTGACTTTGACTTCTTTTTTATTACACAGTTCAGTCACCAATTCCTATGAAATTCTTGCCAGCATCTCTAGGATTGGAATGCCTGTTGATAACAAGGACTTAAGTAGGAGTTTTCTAAATGGGCTGCCACCACTATACTCATATTTCTTCCATATTCTCATACTCTCATTGCCCACTCATGATTTTCTAGAATTCTCATTGAAGCAAAGATTAGGACTGGTAATGGTCCTCTCTCATTGTTCCCTGTTACTATCAGCATTATTCCTACAGGGACTTCATGGGATATAGAACCAGGTAAGGTATGCAGTAGGAAAAAACCCTAAGTGATGAAATGGCATAAAATGTGATTTCAAATTCTAGCTGTGTCCTTACCATGTAACTTTAGGAAAATTGCTTCATCTCTGTAAGATTCAGTTTCTTTTATGGTGAAAAAAGGATAATACTATGCAAGATTTTTTTGTGTGAGAATCACATAAAATAATGCATTCAAAGGTCTAGTGTATAGATAAAATAAAAGCATTTTACTGCAACATTGCTTATAATAGCAAATATTTTGGAACTAACTGAATGCTGCAATGGAAGAATGAATAAATAAAATAGAGTGTAGTTGTATAATCTAATTCCATACAGCACCTCAAACGAATAAATAGATCTATATGAACCAATTTAGATAAGTCTGAAAAACATAATAAAAGTTGGAAAAAGATATTAATAGTATGGTGTTATTTATGTAGGATTAGCCCAAAAGTGTGTTAAAGGTTACTCATGGTCTCACACAAATAGGAATATATCCAGATCTGTATTTCTATATATTATTTATAGCTATATAAACTAAAATGAAACACTACAAACTCATCATTTTAGTTGACTCTGAGAAGAAAGTGAATGGAATGGTACTGAGATTAATAAGATGATAGAAGGAGCAGCTGTGAAATTGGGCAATTAAGTGGTCGGTTTTTGAACATGTGAATTTCAAGATGCCTATTAGATATCCCATGGGAAGATATGAGTCCGGAGATGAGGGCAGATCAGGCAAAAGGTCTGAGCTAAAGATATAAATTTTGGAGCCATCAGCATATAGATGGTATTTAAAGGCATGGGTCTGAATGAGATCATGAGGGAATGAGTATAGCAAAGGAAAAAGGTCAGAAGGTACCTTGTAATGTTTTGAGCTTGAAAAGATTAGATGAAAAGGAAAAGCAATAAAGAGACTAAGAAGCTGCCATTGAGGTTCTGGGAGAAGAAGAGAGAATGGTGTCCTGGAAACCAAGTGAAGAAAGGGTTTCAAGAATGAAGGAATGATCAAGCCATCAAGGGCTGCTGATAAGTCAAGTACAGGGAGGTCTGAGAATTGACTATTGGATATGGCAATATGGGCAACACAGCTAATTTTGATAAAAGTCATTTTATTAGGAAGGTAGGAATAAAAAACTGACTAGAGTGCGCTCAAGATTAAATCGTGGGGAGAAGGTGAGATTACAGAGTTTAGCCAACTCTTGAAAAGGGATATGAAAACTGGGACAGTAATTGGAAGGAAGGATGGTATCAAGGGAGATTTTCTTTTTTAGATTAGGTGGGTTATATTACAAAATGGCTATATACAGCTAGAAGTATTCAATAAAGGGGGAGAATGTCTATTCAGAGAGGGCACAATTGTCTGAACGATACCCTAATTATTTAGTAAAACTGAGACAAGAAGAGAATGACTTACTTGATATTATCATTATTATTATTATTTTTGAAATGCTAGAATCCAGATTGAAATGCTTAGAGAAAATGTAAGCCAACCTTCCCCACTAAATTTGAAAGTCCACGTTCAGGATGGAGATAAACTCAAATTACAGTCAAGTAATCAAGTAACAATATAATTTTTAGCACATTCTATCTTTAACTCTATATGGCACTCAACTAAATACAAAGAAGTAAAAGTTATTCTTTTGTTTTCATTATCTTTCTAAGAGAAAATAAAAATAGTGATAGTAAGCAGCATGAGAGCTCAAGATAGATGAAGCCCAAGATAGAAGAAGAGACGGGAAGAAAAGTCTTGGCTATTCTAAATGAATGCAGGCCACATGAATGATGTTTTAAAATGTTTGGATTAAATTTACAGCTGAATTTGCTGGCCCACAGACAAGAGAGCCGATCGATGCGTAAACAAGCTAACGCAGTTATGATTCTTTTGAAAAATGGATAGAAGCTTATTTCACATACAGTGTAAGAAGCACCTTGATAGTGACCCTGAGGATTCTAAACTCATTCTTTAAAAGAATTTCTTAGAAAACAGGATGGTAATCACTAGGACTGGCATGGGCTCTCCAGAAAAACATTCTTTCAATTTAACCTCATTTCTTTGACTATCAGGGAAATGTGGGAATAAGAGGAAGAGATTTCAGTAAAGATATAGATAAGGTTTTTTTTTTAATGTTTAATTGTTAATAATTAATAGATGATAGAGGAAAATATATTAACACTTGAAAGACCAATCTAAAGTAGAGGGAGAGTCTAAAGCCTTGATATAAATTTTGGGACAATAAATTATCTTTTTAGAAAAATTATTTCTCCTCCCCATATACTAAGATTTTAGCCTTAAGGCTTGTATCCTGATTATCCTTCATTCTGAACTTGGATTTCTCCTCTTCCAGGAAGTCCAAGAATGAACTAAATGTCCTTACTTGCTGCAATATTCCTCTCTTCTTAGCTTTGTTGAGTGCATATACTGTATTATATTGAATTTGTTATTCATCCATAAATATTTCTAGAAAGACTAACTTCTAATTTGGCTGATTTGTCAACTGAACCATTTGGCAAAATAAAATATATTCATATTTCAGGGTTACTTTGGTTTCCCAAAAACTCTCTGATGAAATTTAGCCGTTGTGAAGATAACATTGTTTGTGAAGGAAATATCTCCCTTTAGAGTATCATGATTTTTGGAACCTGTTGTTATCCTAGGGACTGTATTCAAATCTCTGTGGAGAATTTGTGTGCTATACACTAAAAGTTAGGGAATAGATTTTTAGCATACATGATAAGAGAAACAATGAGGACATTGTATTTGATGATTCCCAACCAAAAGGAAGAGACTAATATAAATTCTTCCTGTAACTGCTAACCTGGGCCAAGGTAGGCAGGGGATATATCAGAATCTTAAGAGTTACCTGTGAGTTTTGAAAATTCATATAAATATAACATTTTAACTTATCTTTATTATGATAGTTCTTCAAATATAAAGATAGTTATGATAGATATTATGATAGTTTTTCTAATATAAAATGACATTAAAGGGCAGTGAGAATTTTTTCATGTTTATCAAGAGTGTAGGAGTAAAACCTGCACGTTTGGTTTGCTTGTTCAAATGTGAAGCACTTTCTAATAAGGCTGAAGATTTTAATTGTTTTCAAATTTTCCATCAGTATTGTCATTTATGAAATTGTGTTTCAATACATATGCTACTTGTAATTTCAATACATATGCTACATATGTTAATCTTAAAGTATATGGGACAGAAAGTTTTAGTAATATAGACAGTAGCAGTAAAACTTCCAGTTTCTAACTGGATTCCTCATTCTTGTGAAATCTTACTATATAGGAAGGAAGAATAAGTAATGAAGGATAATTTATTATGTCAAATAAACTTATTACTTAATTGCCTAAAGCCTTTGGTGAGAGTTTTTGAAGTAAATTAATAATCTAAACATAGAATAGTTATTGACTAACTAAATATATCAATAGAAGAGTTCTACACACCTGAATACCTGTACCTGTACCTGTACCTAGGTACCTAGGTACTTACATAGCTATGTGCATATGTGTATATAGTCATTTATATGCATATATACATACATATAATATACTCTTCTTTGAATTTCCTTCAAAAACATTAGATCTTATAGGGTTATTTTACCAATAGTAATAGAATTCATCTAAATCTTTCTTAATGTGCTGTTAAGAAGATTCTTTAACCAATATATATGCTCCAAATTTGAAAATTCTGAGTAAAACAAAATGCACAAAAATAGCCTGAAAGATTAATTTATTTCATTTTGAAATATTTTGAAACATTTTTTTATTTACTATACACATATATATTGAGAGCCTAGTAAGTGCAAGGCACTGCTCAAGGTAGAGGGGACACAGTATCATCAATACAGAGAGGAATTTTGTCCTTAAGCAGCTTGCATTTTAATTAGAGGAGAGAAACCATAAATAAATATACAAGAAACTATAGGGTAGCAATAATGCCAGCTTGATTTGAATTGAACAAAACATGTCAGAGGAATGAATAGTAGGATGGTAGGATAAAATAGTTCTACATTCTCATGAGATGTGTGTGATTAGAAAGAATGTGCCTTTTCTGCAAGATGATCAGCCACAGCCAACCTGCTCCCAAACACCATGGACCACAACCTTGTGTCCAGAGCTCTTGCAATTCTGGCCCCCTTACTTCTCTGATGTCTACACTAGCCACTCTCCTCACACTCGGTGGGTCTCAGCCACACCACCCTTTCTCAGTTCCCATAACACATGTTCTCTTTCTGGCTAAGATTCTTCTAACTTGAATGCATACAGTCTTCATGATTTGAAAAAAAGAATCCTCAAAGTGAATCTGAGGCATCCATGCAATTAGACATATAGGATATAAAGTAGAAGATAACAGGAAATACTTTGATAGGAAACCATTGCTTGATGGTTTTTTTTTAATTTGAATTTTTAAACTAATTTTCACTTTTCAAGCAGTTTTTCCAATTAAATTAAAAACAGGTAATAAAGGAAAACTTATGCAAGACGTCTCATTTCTGTATCCAATTTTTGACCTTTTCTTGAGCCAACAGCTGTTTTTCTCTTAAATATAACACATTAAAAAGCTAGGAACAACAATTTTATAATTCTGACAATGTCATCTTTTTTCTTTGCTACAAAGAACAAGTGGTTATAAATTGGAAATCAATTTTTTCAAACTTACTATAGTAAAGGTCCAGGAATTTGCATTATGCTTTTATGCTCTGAGAGTTGCAAAATAGCAGCTGTGCTGTTCAAGAATCCCCTTCTTGCAAGGGAAGAATGCTGACAATGACATAAACATACACTCATAACTTTTTATATTTCCCTAAATCCTAAAAATTAGTGCTCTCCTTTGCATTTTTATATGACTATGTTAGAAAGCAGTTACTTTTAAAGGAAGAAGTCATAACATCTCAATAGGTGAAAGGGATATAAAGGTCACTTAGTTTAACGTTCTGTCAATTTCCAGGGAATAGTTTCTATAATATTCCTGACAGGATGCTTCTTAACTTTGCATGGACACTCTCTGTCATGACGAATTTACTATTGTCCAAAGCAGCCAACAGCACTTTTAGGTACATGAATCAAATCTTACTGTTTTCTACCCATGCTTACTACTAGTCCCTTTTCTGTGCAGGGTAGCTACAAATATATTAATTTTTTTAAATTGGAGTTTTAAAATTTAGAACTTTAAATATCATAAATAATTTTTATATGCTAGGCTCACATTTCTCAAAAGACAATCCAAACTGAAAGCATTTTTTATTGCATACCTTTTCATTTGTTCAGACCCAACTAATTTAAAATGTAACCTCAGTGGAAATGCATCTTTATTAATATAAGAACAAAGGACTTAACAAATTAACTAGTTTTGGAAATAAATTACATCAGATATTCAACCAGTCAATACTAAAATTGTATAACATGCCAGGCATTGAGGTTACACAGGTAAACAAGATGGACAGAATTCCTTCTTCCTCCTTTTTTTCATGTTAAACACACTTAAGGAAACAAACCTGTAAAGAAGTATGTTTGATTATAATTGTCAATGAATTTGATCATCTGAAATAGTCTTGGTAAGATAGTAATTAGTTTTTATGAATGGGAGGGGAAAAATGAATTGGTTCAAGCCAGTGAAACTGAAGGTGTAGATAGAGCTTGTAAGTATCATCTCAGGAGACTTTGTACGTTCATGTGCCATGCTCTCGGTCTCAAAATGGTGCAGCAAGGGAGGTGAGAGTGAAGGGACCTATTAGAACACACCTGTGGCTTGGAAGGAGGTCTTGTGCTTAGTAAATTAGCAGAAATTAATTTATCTAGATCAGCATGCTGATGTCTAGCTTAGGGCAGTGTCCCAGTAGCCTGGTGCATGGTATCTTATCAGAGCAGAGTGGTCACCAAGAACTATGGAAGTTCCCGGTACGAGGATGGAGTGACACTGATGGAGTCAGGAGAGGGGTGGGTCTGATAGAGAAGGAATGATTTAGAAATCTAGATAAAGTTCTTGTGATGGAAAGTGAGGCAATATCATGGCTAGGGTCGCATGATGACGAAATTCAGGAGAAGCTAAATTGGAACAAGTGCAGAAGACAATTTGGGACAATAGCCAAGGACTGATTGTAGCTGATCAATGGGTAAGGCATGGCACCTGCTCCTTCTGAAGTAAATCTCTTGGACAATAATTATTTTTTTTGTTTGAAGAATCTTTAAGTAGGCCTTGATTTTTTTACCTCATGAAATGCATGTGTCAATTTCAAAGTGATACTTTCATGGTTAAATATTTCTCACAAGGAGAGTATAGACCTTGTTTGTATGGTGGCATTGGGAAAAGGTTTGGAGTGAAATTTACAGAAATTTACCTTGGTGGGCTACTTAAAGTTAGGGTTGGTTTTAAAGGTCTGTTATACTCATGGTTGGAGTTCTCTGGTCCCATATGGGGAGAATCTGGAATCTCAGTTCTAAGATATCTTTGCTTCAAAGATGAATAATCATAAATGTGACAGTGGAAGTTGCCAATTTAGGGGAATCTTGGCTGCCTAGGATGACCATTGGGTGGATTTCCAGGGAATAAGTCAAACCTTGCTTAAAAATGAGTGCAATAGAAAATCTCTAAGTTTTCTTTCTACTCTGAGATAAAATAACTGTAGAATTACTTTCTTTTTTGGAGTGTATGTTACTTGTATATATCTGAACACGTATATCAAATACCTTTTTAAAATTCTGATAAATATCTTACATTTTACTCCTTGGATGTTTAAAGAACATAGGCTCTAGAGCAAGACTACTTGGGTTCAAACCCGGCTCCTCTCCTTACTAGCCCAGTTATCTTGGCAAGTTAATTAACTCATTTTTACCTCTATCTACTCAAGTGTAAAATGAGGATGACACTAGTAACAATGTAACAACTATTGTGAGGATTAAATGAGTTAGTGCATGCAAAGTGCTTAGAACAGTGTTTTGCACGCATAGGAAGCACTCAGTATGTGCTAGTTATTTTGATGATACTGGTGATGATCGTCATCATACCAATGCCTCTGACTTTTTGAAAGAAGAATGAGTTAATAGAATCTTTCCTGACTGACATTACTTTTATGTTAAAAACTTTTTGTTATAGAAAATCTCAAACGTGCATAAAATTAGAAAAGGATAATGAACCCCCCATATACCTACCCATCATTCAGCTTTAACAGTGATCATCTCAAGCCCAGTCTTGCTTCATAAATTCTCCCACCCAACTCCTCCTTTCCCCCAGAGAGTTCTGAAGCCAGTCCCAAACATATTTTATTTAATCGGTTGATGTTTCTTTATTTCCAGTGTGTATCTCTTAAAGATAGGGACTCTTTTCACTAAATCATAATCATATTATCATTATCATTCCTAAAGCCCCTTAATATTTATTAAATATCCTGCCAGCTTTCACATTTCACAAATTGTCATATGTGTACATGTGTTTGTGGGTATGCATATCCTTGGAGTCAAAATGTTCTTTTTCCCTGTATTTCCTCTAAATAAAATCCTTTTCTTGTGGGGGAAAAAAGTCTTTATTGATAAATAAATAAAGTGATAGTTTTTAGGGTCAATCACTTTTGAACTTGTTTTGTCTGAAAAATGAAGTATGTGTACCAAACAATTTGCAAAGATATCTCACACTTTCGTAACTT
Organism: Eubalaena glacialis; assembly: GCF_028564815.1. Lineage (NCBI taxonomy): Eukaryota > Metazoa > Chordata > Mammalia > Artiodactyla > Balaenidae > Eubalaena > Eubalaena glacialis. The sequence continues at coordinate 34,965,682 of NC_083731.1, forward strand.
CATGGTAATTTTAGTCCATGTGCAAATCAGGGTTTAAGGAATCCACAATGCCAGAACTATTTTAATATTTCAGGGGAATAATTTGAGAATTGTTCTGTTGTATTCACTTAGCAATAAGATTCACTTTGGGTTAGGAGACTCATAAATGAAATAGAACTGGGCAGAAGTGACAAGAGAGCAGAATATCAAGCCATGGCACACTATGAGCGTGCCCATTGCTTCTCATCATTTTCTCTTTACTACTCAAGGAATATTAATTTTGAAAAGGCCTTGGATTTATGTGACAAATTCTCTCCCCACCCCCTGAAAATTCTCAAAGCACATTTCAGAAACTCATTTTTGGCAGATGAAATTTTAAGTAAATTGGCCAAGGTCACAGCACAATAAGGGCAGAGTTATCAAGGCAATGCAGTTTCCTGCTTTTTCCACCATCCATGAAATTAGAGTAACTCCACCCCTTAAAATGAAAGGGTCTACTTTTTTTCCTTTCTGAAATTATAAACCATGATTTAGAAATGTTTTTTACCATTAACTCAGACTCTCAAAAGTGGTCTTTTAAGGCTATGAAATGTTTGTGGGTGCATTATTTCAGCTACTACAACTGCATATATTACAACCTACACAATTTGCTTTAAAAGAAGAGTGCATTTTTTGTTTGAGCTGAACCATCAGATTTTCTTTTCATGAGGTACGACATGATGAAGAAGCTATCTGTAGGAACAAAACTAGTTCACTTTCTGTGGGCAAGCACAAGCTGTAAAGTAGATTATTAAAGTACACAGAAATAGAAAGTTAGATCAGAAGTGATATTTTACTGTGAGGTCTTCTTTCGGCCTTATAAAATGAGAAAGAACTAACCTTGTTCTATTTCTGAGTCCTGAAAAAAGCCTCCTAGCAGGCATATCACCTTTAATTAGGTTTCTGCTTTTGGGAAGCATTCTACCAGCCCCCTTTCATTTATTTTTAATGATGTTATCACTAACAGGCAAACAGTCCCTTAATAAAACAAAAACAGTTTCTATATAAAGCCTGGTGTACATGTCCTGAGTCAGTCATCTAAAAACAAATGTTATGATTGTTTCCGTTGTGCTCTTAGAACCCTTAATGGCCCTACTGTGCAGATATGCAAAACATCAACCTAGGAAATATAACCGTGTCTGTTATGCAGCTTTCAATAAATGCTTTCCCATATTCACTTGCAGTATCAGCAGTGAGGTTAAACCTACAGGGTCATGGAAACGACAGAAAGGTCAATTAAGTGGGTTTTTTCGGCATGAGCTGCACCAGCTCCTTCATAAACACTTACAGCTTAAGACTTTAAGAGACAAGCAGGGGTGAAAGCCAACCAAAATGTTTAAAAGTTAAATCAGTGTGTGTGTGTGTGTGTGTGTGTGTGTGTGTTTAATGTGTGGCACCATTGTATTTTGCCAAGAAATTCCAGTTTGTGGGAGGAAAAAAAATCTATGCACAGATACCTGAGTATTTTAGTTTCATCTTCCCAATTGCCAAAGGACAATTTTGCTGTCAAGGCCAAGTTTGGAAATTAAAATTAATGTATAGCTTGATTTAGTGTTTCCTCCATACATAGATTTTGAAACACAAATGCAGAATAGACAGAAATTAAAGACTCTCTTTTGAGAATAATGGCAGAAAATATACACTTTCCCCTTAAATATACAAAGTTTCTTTAGGACACTTAGTATCCCTGTTTTCCTTGGACTGTTGTCCCTGTGTGGTTTCCTCATACAACCCTTTCACCTTCCCTGTTTAAATATTTCCCAGTATTCAATGCCCATTTCTAATGCACCTTGCCATGAAAATTTTATTTTTCTTCACTCTGCTGTCAACCTGCATCATCTAAATATAATCTATTCTTTTTCAAAATAACCACTGGGTGTCATTTGAATCAATCTTTGGCACATAACCTTATTGGGATTATAATTGCATGTATTTTTTTTTCTTCTTCCTAGAGCTTCCTCCTGACCCAAGGTAATGTCTATGAAATTGCCTTGTAATCAACAGAGTGGTTTCCCAGTAGAAAGTATTTTTAGTTTTATTCTCCTGGGTGTAGTAAGCAGAGTCTATATCCTTCTCATTTCAGCTTCTGCCTCATCTCATCTCATTCACATATTCTTTCAACAGATATCAATGAGTTCTTACCGTATGTTAGGTAGCTGCGATATATGTTCTATTTCTTCCCTTAAGGAGTGGTCCCAAACTTTTGTCAGCTTCTCAACAGTAAACAAACCATGATAGTTGCATATGTGTGTAATAAATACTTTATGCATTAAATTAGGCAAAACTGTGAGCTTGGTGTATTTCTTAGCACAGCTCCATCATCCTGCCAAACATGCACTTAACAATGATCTCCTTTGAGTATTAAATCTTCTCCTTTGTTTACCCAAACTTGAAATCCAGAGTTCTAATACTGCTTCCAGTATATCCAAGCAATTAAGTGTTTTTATGCTTTTCAGTCTATTTCTCCAAAATCTTTACTATTTTCTTTTTGTGTAAGTCAATTTACCCATTTTCTTTAGGACCTGCTACCTGAAGAGAGATCAGTAAACTAGTTTATCCTCTTTGGTCCTTTCTCAAGTTATTTCTATCATAGTCAATTTTAACTGTTCACTGAACTAACTCAGGTTTAGTTTATATACGGCAACTGTAATAATATACAGTAGTAATTTTATTATCAACATGATATTTCATCATCACAAGGCTCATTAGAGAGAAATAATATAGAAACCACAGGCTTATGGCTCATGGTACAATATTAGGATTCCCTCCATGGCACACTGAAACCAAGTTTACAATAGGAAATTTCTAATAAATTTAGTTATTTCTTAATTATTGATACTTTATATTTATTAGCATTTTATATTTCACAAAGCACTTTCATATACATAATCTAATTGGATTTGAACTATAGTCCTTTCAGTCTGTGGTCATCGTTTTAATAAATAGACCAAATGAGTCTCATAGAACTTAAGAGATGGATTCTTTGCTCAATTATTTGCTAATACTTGGTAGAACCAGGACTTAAACTCACACCTTCTGAATGTAGCCTGGGTTACTTTTCATTTTACTGTAACTGTATCACATTATGGTAACCATTTTATGTAAAAAAATGGAGTAATTTTAAATCCAGAATTTGGAAAGTCGGCTTAAAATTTAAAATATGAGATAGGACTTATTTTGCGATATTCTTGGATATTTTATAAGAATTAGAATAGATACATGAAAGTTTGTGACCAGTTTTTGATTTAAGATTACATTGTGGCATCAGAATGATTAGTTCCTATTGTCAAATTAAATCCAGAGTGCCTCGAGTAGGAACGAACCATGATTGAGGTGTGACTGAGCTCAATTTAAATGACTGTTTTATGTTTGAATATAAGTTTCAAAATTTTCTTAAACACCTATACTTAATTTTTTAAATTATTCATCCCTCTACTCCAGTTGAACAATGTGGCTGATGAGTTTCCAAAAACACCAGTAAACTTAACTTTATATACAATTGTGATGGGAATTTATCAAAATGACCAAGAAAAATTTTTATTTCTATAAATAACTATTCACTTCTCTATAGACAGTACCATATTCTCCAGAATTTTTGTCCACATTTTTTTTACTTTACCAGTATAGAAATATAACATTTTCATGCAAACTTTCAGATCCCTTGTAAACATTAAATATGGAAATTTTTCCATTTTAATACTGCTGCTATCTACTTCACATTAATATGAATAAATGTGAATTCCCTTGGAATGTATGGTTTTCTAAAAGTGAGTATTTTTCTACTTGGACCTTATGATATAATAAAAGATATCAGAGACAAAGACACACACACACACACACACACACAAACTTGAAAGCGAATATATAATTCAAACCCAAAGGGATTAGTTATGAAAATAACAACTGAGTTAGATTTTATTAACAGGAAAGAAAACATTTTAAAAGTAGGGGCTCATTACTTTTTCAAACAACATTGTTCCTTAGGATATCCTGCTAAATTGTTATGTGTGATAAGATTGGATGGAAAAAAGCCTGTCTTACAGCGGCATCAATCTTAGTGATAGTCATTTATTGATAAGTGACTTAAAAAATGAGTAGAATCATGAGATGAAATGATGAGAAGAATGAAATATCATTTTTTCATACTTTATTGATTTTGGAGTTTTAAAATATTTTCTTCTCTTTTTTACTTTCTCTTTATATTGTCCTTTATGTTCTAATTGATGTTAATTGATTATGTGTTGTTATAGTTGTCATAATTATATTTGTTATAATTATTAAGATGTTAATCAGTAGCTTTTTCTGGTCAAAAGATGAAATCATTTGTTAGTTTATAATATGTGCTGTTCTGTTTTCCTTTAGAAAATCACTGTAGTTCCCTAGAACTAAATTAAAATACAAGAATACTTTAAAGTTAATAACCACTCTTTCTTAGGACTTTAAAAACAACAAGAACTCTTTAGAGAACTGGCATAACTACTGACCCCTACGGATGTGGAGTACTTAAAAAGATTATGCCCTCGTTAATGCAGCTTTCAAAAGTGCTTACTTTATTCCTAGGAAGATGTACCCATCATTGCATCAGTCCTCAGTGTTGTGAGTGACTGTCTTATAAATTTTTCAAATTTTATCAGAATTTATCAAATTGTCTAATTTGATAAAATGAAGCAAGATAATTTGACTCGTTATAAAATAGAGTTTGTAAACCTAAGTATAATCAATAGCTTTCTCTGAAATTTCGTGTTTGTGTGACTCATTCTTTTTCAGATGTTAACTAGATATCCATAACTCTTTGGAATTTGTAATTAAGATATTGAAATTCAGACTCCAAATTGGTGCATTATCACCCTCCAATCAATATAAGTGAAATTTCCACTTAACTAATTTTTATGATTTCTTATAAGGAGTAATAGAGAATGTGTAATTTTAGATTTGAGTGATACTAGAGTTTGTCTCATTCAACCTGCTAGTTTTTTTTAAATTGAGGACATTGAAGCCTGAAGAAGTTGTCCCATGTCCAAAGTAGCTGTTACTAACTGAACACTGAATTATTTTCATTATACATCCCAATGTATTCAGAAAATAGTGTGCACAGTTTTAGTTATCTATAGCTGTGGAACAAATTGCACCAAAACTTAGTGGCTTAAACCATCATACATTTAAAATCTCATGATTTCTGTGAATCAAGAATCTGGGTACAACTTAACTGGATGCCTCTGGTTTAAGGTCTCAAGAGTTTGCAGTTATGCCGTCAGCGGGGCTGCAGCCTCATCTAAAGGATCGATTGGGCAAGGAGAATCTACTTTCAAGCCAACTCATGTAGTTTTTGGCAGCCCTCTGTCTCTTGTCCTGTGTCCCTGAGCAGGGCTGTCTCATGACATTACAACTGGTTCCTCCATGGCAGGAAATATAAGGAAAGGGAGAGAGAGAGATGGAAACAGACTTTTTACAACTGAATCCTGGAGGTGACATCCCATCACATTTGCTTTATTCTGTTTGTTAGGTCTAACTCAGACTAAGGGGAAGGTTCTATATGGAATGTGAATAACAGCAGGGAGGAATCATCAGAGGCCATCCTGTAGGCTACTATATACCTGCCACCTGCTCAGAGAAAATACTTCCCAAGTACTTGTCAAGTAAATTAAAATACTTATTTATTAATTAAGTCTTTATAGTAAAACATCTCAGGTAATGGAATTGGAATATGGACTCTTGGTTGAACAATAGTATTCTATGTATGTTATTCTTTCTGATTTTATACCGTGATTATGAAGAAGTATGCCCTTGTACTTATGAAATATGCAGTGAAGTCTTAAAGATTAAAGAGGGAAGATGGTTCAGACATACATACACATGCACAGAGCAAGAGACAGAGAGAGACAGAGAAATAATTAAAGACCAAATATGGCAAAATGTAAACAATTGTTGTATTTGAGGAAGGAGTTAAATTCGTTTCCGAGGGTTGGTTTAATAAATTACCACAATAGAACAATAGAAATTCATTTTAAATTACCACAATAAAGCAAAAGAAATTTATTTTCTCACGGTTCTGGAGACCAGGGGTCTAAAATCAAGGTATCAGCATGATGAGCTCCCTCCAAGTGGCTAAAAAGGAGAATCTGTTCTTTACCTCTTCTAGCTTCTGGTGGTTGTCAGCATTCCTTGACTATGGCCCCAAAATTCCAATCTTTGTCTCCATCTCCACTTTGCCTCCTCCTCTTCTCTGTGGCCCTCTTCTGTCTCTCTCAAATTTCCCTCTGCCTTTCTCTTATAAGGACACTTGTCATTGGATTTAGGGCCTATCCTACATCGGGATGATCTCATCTCAAGATTCTTAACTTAATCACACCTGTAAAAACCCTCCTTCCAAATAAGCTAGAATTACTGGGATCCAGAGATTGGGCATGGACTTATAGTGGGGGCCGGGGGGCTACCATTCAATACACTACAGAAGTATATAGGGATTCTTTGTTCAATTCTTGCAACTTCTCCATAAATTTAAAATTATTTAAAAGCGTAGTATCAAAGAACAAAAAACAGAGATTACATTGTCAAATGCCATAATAATTCAAAGAGAATAGCATCTGACAAGCTAACTTTCTTTTAAAGATAAAACTTTAAATAATGTACAGATATATCAAACTGCAATAGGTGTTTTGTGAATTTGTGCTTCATCATCATTCATTGTTTGAAGTCAGTGGAGATTATGTGATGTCAAAACACTCTTCCACGTTGTCTGGCTTCTCAAACTTTTGCTTTAATCTTCTTAAAACATTTAGGATATCAAAGGTCACTTTTATTTCAAAAGGAATAACTGTGTTCCCAATTTTACTATCTTTGTAGGAAGACTGAGACTTTCTATGATGTTAATTGCCACAAGATGACAACTTTTTTTCGGACAGTAGGGTCTTGAAGCCCAAAGGAATATTTTTGTTTTGTTCGATCTTTGATTAATTTATTTGTCTTCTTTTCAAATATGTTTATTGATCTTAAGAATCACTCTTTTTTCATTTCTTTATAGCTGTCATTTTGCCCTAAATTTGATTGAGTTAAAGTGGCTTTATGCAGTATCTCAACCATATAAAATGATAAATAAATGAATCTAATCACATAATACCATACTACATGATAGTCTGTTCACACTTACCTGAAGCCGTAAGGACCAAGATGAGCATTCCACTGAAGCAACTGCAGAAAAAAAAAAAATGACATTCACACACACACCCCACATATACCTACACATAAACAAGGAACAATTTTAATCCTACATTGGGAGAAAATTGGAGTAGCTAACAGAATAATGATGGAAGACAAAATATTTTACTAACTATAAGAATTAGCTACTTTGCAACTAGAATCTGTCACTAGGGTCTAGATGAGCTCTTAAGACTTGCAAATTGTATTTTTTAACATCACTTCTCCAGTTTCTAGTACATTGTTTAAGTAGATATTGGTAATATTAAGTAAATACATATATAAATGTATATATCATGAGTGATTAATGGATTAACTCACACAATAGCCAAACGTAGTCAAGCATAAATGTATTGAAGTTAAGTCAAATAGTCATGGGAATTATGGAACTTATAATCAAATGTGTGTGTGTGTGTATACATACATTTGATGCTTTTTGCTTGGACAACCTTTAAGAATTGTAGAGTCATAGACTCTAATGCTGAAAGCAAACTCAGGTGGTCGTCTGGTTCTATGCCTTTCTTCAAGAGACAAGCAATTATTATCCCCATGATCTATTAAGCCACATTTTCTTTAGCATGTGACAGCTAAGGTGATGCTGATCAAAAAATATAGCTCTTTATTCTTAAACAATTTCACATGCACATAGATGTTTAACAAGCGCCTTTGCAGAGCTATTATGAGAAAACGCTAGCAGCCTTGGTCTGGAGGAGTAATTTATGACAGCTAGGTAAATGTTGTCCAAGATCACCTTGATCATATTAGCCACATAGTAGCCCTACCCCTGCACTGCGGGCTTTCTTTAACCCTGGTGACAAGAGTGATTAAAAAAAAAAAAAAGAACACAATGAGTCCTACGCAGGCTGCTAGCTCTGTTTCTTCTTCTAGTACCTGCTGCCTCAGATCATCTGTCAGTAAGTTAACAGAGGAGGGAGTGGAAGGAGAAACTGCTAAGGAATGAGTGAATGTGTATGAGAGCAGTGTAGTTAGCAGAAGGCCTTGTGTCCATCACTCCCCTCCCCAACCTTTCTTCCCTTTTGGTTCATTAACGAGAAGTGTGGAAAGGTGAGGGAGACGAATTTAACTTGTCCTGACATTAGTCAGAGACAGAGAAGTGTGGCGACTTCCAGAATATTTCTGCCCCAGAGAGAGGTAATTGGAAAAGGTGTTGTGTGGTTAGGTGTTGTAATGAAAAATAAAGAAATGATTCAGGAGAACAGTGGAATCAAATTATAAGCATAAAGGCAAGTGTGCTGAAGTTTTTAGCCACTTGCAAAATTAAGAGATATTATCAGGACTGTGCAAATATATTGCTCTGATTAATTTTCCTGGGGTGAAATATGAAAATATTTACAAAATTGAGAATCCCGCCCTGAATAAAATTTTCTCTGTGATATAATAGACTAAAATAAACCATAACAAGTATCTATCTATTTAAAAACGTTTAAATAATAAAGAACTGAATAAGAAGATTTCACCGTGAGAGTAAAAAGAATTTGTATCTGGGCATTACTCTAAGTTGCTTACAATGTTGGAGAATGTTCAATAAACAAAGTAAAGGTTAATTTATCTTAGAGGGTTTTATATTTGATTTTTGAAATGTTGTTTTGAGAGTTGTATATCATTACCCTTTCTTTAGACCCCTTTTTCATGTTTAAAAAACTAGTTTTTCAATATGAGGTGAGAGGTATTCAGGGCCAAAAGAATTAGATCTTTAGTTTTCATGATACTGAACAATTCAATTATAATTGAGAAAGAATATATTTGATTCCAGTTTTTATTTTAGTCGTGGAATTAAAGGTTTTAATTGTATATTCACTTGTAGATTCCTTAAGAATATATTTGAGCAAATCATTGATATATAGGAAGGGTTAATTGAGAAAGACACACTAATATACATAGCATTTCTCGTATATGAAGCTCTAGAAATACCCTATTGTCAATCCAAACAGAACAAACTAAAATGAGATAATTGGGAAGGTGCCCATAAAGTCAGCCTGAATATATTATCACAACTATATATGAGATAATATTTGTTTTAAAAAGATTCTATGGCACTGTAAACTCAGTCTCATTAGAGACTGCATTTAAGAGGCTTATAAAGTTACTCATTAATGTTATCTTGTTGTATCTCCACAGCTTTTTCGTTAAAGAAAATTCAGCAGAAAGCCTTTTCTCCTGATAGCAGGAACCAATTTGCAATAAATGTTCTGGAAACCACTAGGGAAGCCATTACGGAGGTCTAATAAAAACAGACAAGCGTAACTTGTTCTATATTTTTGTTTCAATCACATACAGATGAGACCCCGCTTTCCACACCAACTGCAAGAGACAGCCTTGACAAACTTTCTCTAACTGGGCATGGGCAACCACTACCTCCAGGATTTCCATCTCCTTTTCTGTTTCCTGATGGATTGTCTTCCATAGAGACCCTTCTGACTAACATACAGGTAGGACTTTTTCACAGTCTGGGAGAAAGGAACGTGGAAGGCTCAATTGTCTATTTTTCCCAAATTCATACTATTCCAGCTTAATCCATTCTTGAGATTGACTGAACCATGGTATTGAAATTTCTCTAGCAATTTAAGATTTTAAACTTACTACACAAATCAAATTGGTTAGAAATACTCAAATGTGTATACCACACCTTAATGAAAACTTAGATGCAAATGACCTAGGCCTTTCAAAAATTATTCTGCCTAAATGCCTTCCTTATTGCCAATTAATGGGAGGAATCTAACTGTTTAAGTTTGTCTGATGTACTAAATGACAGTATACCAGTGCTAATAAATATTTAGCTATTTTTAAACTGCTGGCCTTTCGGTAAGGAAATGATATGTTTAGTCATTCAAATATGTCTAAAGTAAAAGAATCCAAAAAAATCCCGTCTTTCATAAATAAGTTTATTTCAGTTAATAGGGTTTCTTCAAAGAATAGACTTCAAAAAGCCATACAAAACTTTCCACGGATTTCCTATGTAGTCTTCAGGATGTATATTTTACGTACAGTACATTATGAATCAAAAATACTTACAGTTAGCAATAACATAGAGCATGGAGCCAAAATAATAAGAGTGTTCGGGATAAAAGAAAGCGTAATTTTCTTGCCCACACATGAAGTGGTCATGTGGACCCCAGATGGAGATTTTTGCCATCTACTTCAACACACTTGGAATAGCTAGTAGTAAGCATATGCTTACAGATACTGTGCTGGTAATTTTTTTTTTTTTTTTTTAATCTTTGCTCAAGCACTCGATCCTTAGTGATATTTTTCTGTACACATTTCCTACCATATTAAACTTTCTCCCAGTAGAAATGTAATTAATTTTATTTACCCCTCCAAGGACATAACAGAAGGCCTTTAATGTAACATATCTTCTCATCTATTAATATGGCATTTTTAATACTAACGTAATTAGAGTCTCCAGAACTGTATTCAACTTTAAGGTTTTATATCTCAGTAATTGAAATAAATCATCAGTCTAGCCTAAATGTAATCAGGGCTAAATAACTGATTATATTTTAGAATAAACATAAAACTTATTTTTTTCAAAATTTGCCCCATATTATTGTTTTCCAAGGTAGAGTTTTTAATGAATTTCTCCTTTGTCAAATTAAATGCTTGCAGAAAATATCCCTCAACATTTTAAAATGGACACTCTGAGAAGTAAGGGAACAATTTATTTTCTTATGTATATAACCCCATATGAAGCTAAGCATTTAACTTAAATTTCTCCATTTAGGTGTCTGTATCTTCACTAACTAAAGCCTCTTTAACCAGGAAAGTGGTAATTTAATTTCAATTTCAGCAGAGAAAACATTTCTGTGTAAACATTCACCAGTGTAGACCAGCTTGCTCATCTGAAGAGCGGGTTTACACAGGGACCTTTGCATTGTGTGTGAAAACCACATCACTAAGTCAAATTCTGTCAGTTTGGGAGTGTTTTTCCACCCACCCCTGGCCAGTAATACCCAGCCTGGAAATACCTGCATCACCTCAAATTGGAATTATTTCTTTAAAGAAAAAAAAAAAAGAGAGAAAACTTCAGTTTTAAAACGTACAAATTTTAGACAAATAATTTATTTTATTGAAGGTATCTCTAGATTTAATATACTCTCTAACCTTCCAACCAGCCTTGAGAGGGTGTATTTTAGGAAGAGTTGATGATAGGATGATCATCAAGGCAAACTGAGTTATTTATTTCTAGTCCCAAATCACAGGAAACTGTGTCTGATAAAGTTAGGACACCTACAATAAGGATACTTCATTTAAAATAAATTATGCTTGTTCACTTCAGTCTTACATATATATAAGTATGTATTTAGATGTAGATATTATATATTTATATGTATGGATTTAATACCTATATACATGTATATGTGCATGCACATATGTGTACGTAAGGTAAAATAAAGAGGAAAAATCTTATTGAGTTCCATGCACAGTAATATAAACACACAATACATACATACATACATATATACATGTATATATATATACACACACATTAGACACACATACTGGATTTATGTTCAGTAATGGCTTCACATTATTTTGCAAAAGGTCATAGATGCTAGCTCTTTTATTATTGCCACATATATTGAGTTATAGTAATATCCTAGGAATGGTATAGAATGTTTAAACAGTCATGACCCTGGCTTATGGGGCATACAGTATAAATGTGTTTGCTGCCCAAATTCTAATTTGGGTAATTACATTCTGTCTACCTCAATTTCCTCTGCAATTTCAATTATATATAATGGGGTTCTCTGTTTTCTGTTTCAAATGGTAGCACTCTTTTGGCGTGGTAAGTTTAAAGCTCCATATTTCCTTTGAAGGTATTTTATCACAACGACAATGAAAAAGAATTGAGTTAAAAATGTTTATATTTTTTACATCATACAATTTCATATTTGAAACTAAAGGTTTATTATGTATATTTGCTATTGTAATTAAACCCAAGACATTGGGTTATATTTAAATTTAGTGCACATAGACTCTATTTTTCCTTAAAAACTAATGACCAAACATCTCTTCAGAATAATTTAAGGAGTTATTGTTCTAATAGTCAATAAGTTAATTTCATGATATTCTATAATTTGATAATTTTCAATTTTAAAATTTATAATGATTACTACAAATGTCCTTTCCATGACGTGTTATCAGAATTGAATTTTCATAAATGTTATTTTTTAGTGCTTTAAAAGAGGCCCTGTGGAAAAATACTGTAGACTAGTATTTTAAAATATATATGTATTATATATAGTATAGAAAATATATATTTTATATATATCAATAGTATAGGAAAATATATGTAGTATAGAAAATATATATATATATATTATATATGTTTAGGCACTAGATTTTTGCTACCTCCTAGAACTATACTGTTCTTTCTTAAAATTTGAGTGTTTCAGAAATTAAAAGTAATAAAGGATAAAGATATCTTCAGTAAAAGACAGCAATTTCACTTTAGTGAGAGATATGGATTCATTCTAGATTTTGCTTTTTAGGATTTTTAAAAATGTATTTTATATGGAATTTTATTTTATTTTTTTCAATGTGGGTAGTCTTTCATTATGGCTTCCTTAATCAAACACATCTGTGGAGAACTCCCTGTGAGATTATAGGTGAGGAAAGTAGAATTTTAGTGTCAATTTACTGGATGTGACACCTTCGATCATTGACTACCATTTGAACAAACTGAAAGGAGAATTTTACCTGCTTACTCAATCAGAGCTTTCATGCTGTGAAGCATAACTGGGATCTATTTGTACGTAGGACCAGGAACAAATGATTTACACTGTTTATCCTATTTACAAGAATTATTTTAAATGACTTACAAATATTAAAATAAGAATAGGTAAATAAGTAAAAAGTAGAAAGGTAAAATAAGGTAAAAAATATAAAGTTTAGTTAGGGGTGAAGTTAGCGCTAAAGATATATGCCATAAGGGGAGATAGGATAAGAGTTTGGGTCAGTATGGTTTGTCTATGTGGTGGTATTAAACAAACAAGGAAGACCTAAAAGGGATGTTAAAACCGCAATGAATGTCAGTCCCAGATTGGTTCACTATGGTCTAATAAATAAACATAATCCAACTGTGGTATTTAAGAAGTATTCGTTACTTCTATATTTAAGGGAAGACAGTGAAAAATAATTTGACCAAAATATTCTGATTATACATATTCCAGTCTTTACATTTCAATGTCATGACCAGTAATGTTATATATTATACATTTCAAAGAAATTAATCATTTTTCATTTGCATCATCAATACATATTTTTAATTATAACAGAGTCAGATAAGAGAATTAGAAGGAAACTTTTCAAAAAGGTAAACAACAAAATAGGACACTGGCTTCAAAATATGGGTAGACTAGAATCAGATATATTGGTCTTACATTATATCTTTTTATCTTTAATCATAATAATATATTAATCTTCTCCCCTTTGTTCCCATTACCAACTTGTGAAAAGAGATCATATAAAAAAAACAGTAAAATATAGCTAGTATTTTAAACCCAGTTTACTATAATGAAGAGAGTAGCATTAACCTCTTAAAAATCTGGACTCTATATTGTATTTACTAATTGATATTGTATACAATGACAATAATAATAACATAAATAGTAAAAACTAATATTTACTGAGTAATCTTAATGGGTCCTTATACAGGAAAAATACTCCTGTATAAGTCTCCTCTACTCTACTCCAACACTACTTAACTTCTGAAATGTCTGGTAGTTTTTCCCACACCAAGCAATTCTGTAACCCCAGCTGGGTGCCCTACAATTTAACTCAATTCTGGCACTATCTACCTAGAGATAGCATCAGATCTCACAGGTTAAGAGTTCAGTCCCACAAGACTGTGCTCCCTACCCCCATTTCCATTGTCAGTAAATCCAGGTTATAACCTATGCCTGTGACCAACCAGCTACAGATTGGAGGTTCCCACCACCCCCGCCACGAGTTCAATTAATTTGTTAGAGCAGCTCACAGAACTTAGGAAGACGTTTTACTTACTAAATACCCAGTTTATTATGAAAGATGAGAAAACCAAGGTCAAGAAGGAGCAGGTGACTTGTCCAGTATAACTCAGGAGCAGCCAGATAGAAGAGATGCATAGGGCAAGGTATGTGGGATGAGGCATAGAGCTTCTGTGCCCTCTGCACATGCCACCCAGCCGGTACCTCCACAGGCTGACCAATCCAGAAGCTCTCTGAACCTCACCCATCCTTTAGGGGCTTTCCAAAAGTCAACTTAGTAACAGAAACTCAGGTGTAATTGCAAGGGGCTTATTATGAATAACAGACGACCCATTTCACCTCTGTTGTTCTTATCACTTAGGAAATTCTACCCATTGTAGGATCTCTAGACACCAATATCCAGTGTAGGATACCTAGAAGCGCTTTTGATGGAGAGTTCATTGTTAATCGACTTCGGAGAACAGTAACCATAGCATTAAACCAAGTATAGCTATATCTTTTGTCACAAGAGCTGCGAAAACGTGTTAGTTGATACTGTGCTATCTTATTTTTTTTCTGTCTATAAAAGTTCCTGGTTTCAAGGCACACTATTCCTTCTCATCCTGGAAAGAAACAAAAGAAAAAAAAAAAAGAAAGTTAAATAAGCTGGGGAGTTCTGATCCAGGCTTAGTCAACTTACTAGCTGGGGATCTTGAATAAGTCACCTGTTCCTTCTGGACCTTGGTTTTCTAATATTTAAAAGGTTTTAGTTAGAATAGGTGATGGCTAAAAATCTCCTCCACCTAGGTTATTTACTCTCATTTGAAGCAGCAAATGATTGAGCACAAATCTTGGCACGTGAGTTTCAGTGACATTCATGGAACCTTACGTGTCATCTGATTCTGAAATAAATTTGTACAAAATACAAATATGGATTAAGTAAGCTTTTCTTCCTCTAGGATCTAACTAGCAAATTAAGAAATGTTTCTTTCATATCAGTATATCTTAAAGTCCCCTTATACAAACAGATATTTGTACTTCCTAGGCTATAGAAATAGTTGAGATATTGCTAGATTAATCAGTGTCCTTAAAATATATATATATGTATATTATATATATAATAGACTCATTCTCTGAAAAATTATGGAAATAATTTAATTTACATGGTAGATCATTTCAGAAAACAAAAATGTTTGTGTATTATGACAACCATTATGCCTGACTTATAGAAAAGAAATTTGAGGTCAAGCAACCATTATCTTTAATAACTGCTGTGTCACAGAGTAAGCTTAAAATGCATTTCTTCGCAACTGTCATGGTGCAACTTAAACATCACGAGAACTGAACTCCCCTTGGAAGCAAATTCACGTTTTGAGCCCTGTGTATTTTACTGTCATCATAGAATTTTGCTTGATACTGCACGACCACATGAGACCCAGCATTTAGTGTGACCTTTTGCATATGATCTACCTGGAAAATTTACAGAAGTTACACAAATCTGAAAGTACTATTATCGTTGATGGTTAAAATGGTGTCCCAGAGATTTGTAGATGTTGTGAACACTACTTGCTATTGCTTTTCCCAGCCCCCTCCTGCACTGAAATTTAATTGGTTTTCTGTATTTTTTGCAGCAGAGCTGTCACAGGCAATACCATATTTTTTGCATATGCATCAGTTTGACTCTAGTGCAGATTTTTGTTCACACTGGACTCCTGATGTGCACTGATTTAAAGTCTAAAAATGAAACTTAATTTTATACAACTTATAAGTATTCCCTAGAGGGTATTGGATCCTAAAAGCTAATGTTTTTCAGACATAATCAGCAGGAATAGGTAATATATTACCATTAGCGACATTAGCAGCAACAGTAACAAAAGGAAATGGTAAATATAAATGTTCTTAGCAACTTCATACTTTACAACAAATATTAATATAAAATTACACAAATTAGAGTTGCAGCTTAACATTATTCAACATGTTTATTCATAATGATTGTTTCATATTTAAAAAACGCCAAAATATTGTGTTTTGTCAGCCAAGGACAATAATAGTTTAATAGTAATTTATTTTAAACAGCTACTGATAATACAACCAATCAACACGTTAAGTGTTGCCAACATTGGCATCTTGCTAAATAATCTCTAGACATTGCACAGAGAGTACATCTTTCAAAGATAAGTCAACAAGAGCAATCGGGGCAGAAAATTAGAATTTGGTATCTTAGAATTAAAATACAGCAAAACTAAAGTTTTAATTGGGGTGATCTAAAAGGGCACTTGATGTAATGATCTCTTTTATTTGTTACTAATTGTTTGTTTCTAATGAAGAAGAAACATACACAGGAATGTTACTGAATTAAGATGGCAGTTTTCTTAGCAGCTATGTTTTATTGCTAAAAACAAAGACTAGGGAGGGATGAACTGCCACATAGAAATTCTCCGGTTTGTTTCATATCACAAGAATTAATCCATAAAACTCAGGGTAAGTAACAACAAATATGAAATAATTTATATGTGTTTGAAAAGAGACTAAAAATGGCTTGTGACAATGCTACATCAGTGGGCCGAGATGAAGGTACATTCCTATTGCACTAACAAGTCAATCTGGAGTTGAAATTCCTGAATCAAACTGCTTGTGGTGTCTCCTGCAAAGGGGTCACATTCTAGAATATATCTACAATTGGCACTAACTTCCATTTCACTTCTAATTTCAATTGAAAGATTCAGCCGCTGATGTTCACAAACCAAAGCAAAATGTCTTCTTCAAAACAGCATTTTGTATTGCTGAGTTGATAAGGATGGAAATTTTAGCTCCAATTTTTGCTAATAAGTTTACTAATAATTTTCTAAAGCATCTTAGAAGAGAACACATGCAGAATGCTTTGTATATGTTTTACATATTCTCATAATCTCATTTTCAAAAACCTCAGAATACTACTAATTTTTTTAAATAGCATACCGTCAAATTACATATACATGACTTTATGTTATATAAATAAATATAGTTTGCTTTTACCGTATGCTCTTGAATTATTATATATACTGTCAAATAGTCCCCTAAAAGTTACCCTCTCTTTATAGCCATTTTGATTGCCTTTTTAAAAATAATGCACTATTAAGCCACTAAGTTTTGGATCCCTTACACATATTATGTAGCTCAAGAAAAATATACCAGTATTATGATTTCTATTCATCAAAATTCTAAAAGCTACTCTATGGTAGGCACTCTCTGGGTTTTGGGGACGTAGTACCCAATGAGAGAAAATGTCCCTGCCTCAGAGAGCTTACATTTCAGTGGAGAAGATACAACATAAAGCACTAAATGAATAAATATATGACAATATTACATAATAATGCTATGAAGAATTTTAAGGAGGGAATAAGCAGGTGAGTTTGGAGGGCTGTTCCAGATAGGGTGGGAAGAGAAGGCCTTTCTTGAGTGGTGACGGAACAAACGTGCAATGAATGAAGGGTGAGCCATGCAAAACTCGGGAGGAAAAGCATTCAGGAGGGGATCAGAAAGAGCCAAGTCCCTGGTGCAGAAACAAATCAGTGCCTTGAGAAATGAAAGGCCACTGGTGTCGCATATAATCTCAGTAGGGAGTGGTAGAGAATGAGCCCTGAGACATAGGTGGGTACTGCCAGCATCACGTGGGGTTATATAAACTATGTCAGATAATTACACGTGGAACAGCTCCAGTCTAATTTTCTCCACGGTATTTATTTCTTAGACACGCTTATGTGCTGCCCTCATATAGTTTTAAATCTAGATATTCTAATTAGAAGCAGTTGAACCTGCATGCCAAAAATATTTGTCTTCCTAAAATAGTTTAATTAAATTTAGATTATTTTTGCTTTAGTTATAGTATTTGTCCTAGTGAGTACAGAGTGACTGCACGACAGGAGTCAAAGAATTTGATAAGTGGGTTGTTCTCTTTTAAAATACTTTAAAGTAATGAATGAAATGTGCTTCATACCAAAATATTACAATTCTGAATACCTTCTTTGTACAGGGGCTCTTGAAAGTTGCCATAGATAATGCCAGAGCTCAAGAAAAACAGGTTCAACTTGAAAAAACAGAACTGAAGATGGATTTTTTAAGGGAAAGAGAATTAAGGGAAACACTTGAGAAGCAGTTGGCGATGGAACAAAAGAATAGAGGTATTTTCAAACTTCCAACTAAGTCTAAAACTTTATGTCAAATATTCAACATAACAATACTATGTTTCATGATTTACTGTGAGACCGTAACTTTTTTCTTTTTACTTGTAGCTAAATTTTAGAGCAGGATTTGAATCCTGGGCTTACTGTGCTTCTTAATCTCCAAAGTACATTGTTTCTCTTCTGTTCATACCTCAAGGGGTTGAAATATATCAATTATATCATTAATCACATAATTTTTATTGCTTACAGCATTTAACAAATTCATTATTTTAAGATAAGAAGGTGCTCTGATAAGATGACAGCCATGAAGAAAAATTTTATATTCATTCACAATTGCCCTTTGAAAAACTTGAGTTAAAGTCATAAAGCTAAAATAGAAAATACTGATTATTCAAGCAAAGCAGATTTAGTAAGATATTTATCAACTGAAATGGGAGACTGATGAATATCTGAACAAATGACCAAAGTTGAGTGTTTGTATAATTTTCTTTCTGAATGCCTCATTTTCATCCAACAAGGTCAAATACACATCAGAGTAGAAACTGATATGAATTTTTATTGGGTAAAAATAATGATATTATCAATCTATGAACTGCTTCTTTTTACACACTTTACAGTGCATGTATAGATAATTTTGAAGGTCATTCATATTTGTGTGTTTATTTTATGTATGAAATCGAAGAGTATTTTCTTTACAACCACTTCCCCTTTGTCTCAGGTCTAAGGTTCTCCTCAGTATTCTAGAAGGGGGAGCTCCTTTTCTCTCATTTAATAAGTACCCATTATAAATACTCCACATTTTCTCCTTTGATATGTTTGACATGGTCATTTAAAAATCATTCTTTCTGTTTTGCTTTCAAAACTGGCAGGACTTCCTAAAATAGTTTGAATGGTTTTTCATTAGTTACTATGAAGCAACAGCTAGTGGGTTCCTGGGATGAGGCTGATTTGGGAAACTGTCACCCCAGGTGTATAGCACTGTTCTAAATAATGTGATTTCACATAGATTTAGATACTAGAGTAATCAAAACAAGATAAACATTGATAGCAGGATATGTTCTAAGTGAACATGGTTCATTCTGTGGAACCATCTTCCATGAGATAGCCATGTCTTGATTTTGTTCTCACTTGGAGAAGTGTTTTTTTTTTTTAGAAGACTTAAAAGCAGACCCTTGAATTCCTAAAGTAACCTTTTGGTTACTTGAGAGACTTTCAGAGTTTTGTTGGTTCACAACTGTTGGAGGATTTACATTCTGTTTTTTTTAACAATGCATTTTATTTATTTATTTTTATATTCATTTTTGGCTGCGTTGGGTCTTCGCTTCTGTGCGAGGGCTTTCTCCAGTTGCGGCAAGCTGGGGCCACTCTTCATCGCAGTGCGCGGGCCTCTTCACTATCGCGGCCTCCCCTGTTGCGGAGCACAGGCTCCAGACGCACAGGCTCAGTAGTTGTGGCTCACGGGCCCAGTCGCTCCACGGCATGTGGGATCCTCCCAAACCAGGGCTCGAACCCGTGTGCCCTGCATTAGCAGGCAGACTCTCAACCACTGCGCCACCAGGGAAGCCCCCTCATTCTGTTTTATTCCTTTAACCACTAGAGGTATAGGGCAAAATGTTTCACAGATCACATCATGCACCTCCCATTTAATTAATTATGAACAACAAATTAAGAGTAATAACTATCAGTAATTATTTATTATGAGTGTGTCTACTGAAGCAGCATATTACCCTGAAGAGAGAACATGGCAATCCCATTTGCTTCAGTCACACAGGAGGAAGCAGTGAGCGGTCTATGGCAGGGCACTGGATATTGAGTTTTCAGTGCCATGGGAGTACACAATCCAAATAAATAATTCAGAAATTACTGTTTCTTTTCAAAGGGACTTATAAACAATCATCTTTGGAAAGGGAAAGAGTAGGCAAGTAATTTTGTTAAGATAAGCATATGATTTTCACACTATTAAATAAAGGAAATTAGCATTTATTTGAAACCAGTTTTGTTTTTCTTATAAGACTGTACTCAATGTACATTTTGATAAAATACAGTTTCTGTTAATATATAATACCAGCAACAATAAACTAGACAAGTTAATGGTCTGCCATCTTAATAATAATGATTATAAAAACAGGATTTGTGGAAATTAGAAATTGAAAGTAAAACTCTTACATGAACCATTATTACCTTATTTTATATTTTGAGTAAATACTGTGCTAAATAAAAAATGTTCTTTAATCTGTAGTAAGTAATCATATAATAAACTTGGAATGATTACCTCTTGTGACTAACTCTACCAGAAGGATTTTCTAATACTGATTCTGTCACATTCACATCCACAATGTTTATCAACTATCCAAGAACAAATTATTTCAAAGAAAGGACTTTTATGATTTCCATATGCTGATTGCTTACTTTATATATAGTATAAAAGTTAAAACAATGATCAATTATTGTATGTATGAAAGTACAGTTAACACACATTTTGTGAGGAACATTTGTTATTATTTATTGATTACATGTTATATACAAATATTTAAATTGTCCAGTAGGAGAAAAATTCATCATAGTTAACTTTTTGTATCATAAGCTACTCTTTTTATATAAGTAGCAGTGAAGTTTTATACTCATCAGATTCCTGCAGAGTAAAAGTAAAACTTTCTTGAAATATGTTACAGTGCATATATATTTGCTATGAAGAAATTATTAATATCTCTAAGAAAATTGCAATAGCTTCATCCAAAAATATCTGCTTATATGTGTTAACAATAATTAAGATTATTTAGCTCCTCATATACAATAATATTTGTTGCATTTTCTAAAACTTCAAGAAAGAGTTATTAAAAATTTTGCTGGTGCAACATTTTTGTAAAGCATTTATAGGGGAAATGCTCCATTTACTACTCAAAATTGATGCTTCATAAAGAGATAGGGGTCATAAAGTTTTGCACTATTCAGACTACTTTGTGTTAGTCTGATTCCAGGGCAGAGACTAAGCCACAAAATTTACTTAATCAGCCTTCCTTTATTAGTGAATATAAATATCTATTAAAATTAGTTTCCCATTAAATCTGCCTCCACATATGACAATGAGTCAATCCTGTAATAGTTCAAGGCTAAATAAAAATTGGCCTCCTTGGACATTTTACTGAGATTTATTTTAGGTAAAAGTGGGTTGCTGTTGTTGCTGTTTTTAAACTTCCTCTGCATAGACAGATGCAGTCCAGCAAGGAAAAAAAAAAAAAAAAGAAGAAGAACATTACATAAAACACAGACCATTTGTGGAAATTTGATCATTGCAAAAATTAAAAAAAAAATAATGTACATATACTCTTTTCTAGCCATAGTTCAAAAGAGGCTAAAGAAGGAGAAGAAGGCAAAGAGAAAATTGCAGGAAGCACTTGAATTTGAGACAAAACGGCGTGAGCAAGCCGAACAAACACTAAAACAGGCAGCTTCAGCAGATAGTCTCAGGGTCTTAAATGGTAAGAGGATGCATCTTTATGCATGGCTAACTAACTTTCATTTTGAATACTCAAAAGGCAATTTTAGACATGTGTTTGTGGTTTTGTATATTTCTATGGCTTGTGATTCATTAAGCTCTGCTTGAAAACAGGGTGGGAAGAAGAGTCATATGTGTTGGGGGGAAATGTTTTATTTCATAGGTGCTTCCACAGTTTTGTTACTTCAGTATCTGAGACTTGACATTGCTTCTCTATTTAACCAAATCTGTCTGTACTGAAACATAATAAAATATTAATCTGAGAAGTTCCCCACCCCCCATCTCATTTTATGAACAATTTTGCATTATTTATCCATTCAAATCTTCTGATAGTTCTCATGGTTATAGTCTTTGTTCAACCTTTAAAAGATGACAAAGATTTATGTAATTTTAATTCAGCACCAAAGTAACAGGTTGCTTTTTTTTTAAAGGACAATGGGAATCAAATGAAATGTGTGTCACTATTACCTTTCTGTGCTTTTAGACTCTCTGACCCCAGAGATAGAAGCTGACCGCAGTGGCGGCAGAACAGATGCCGAAAGGACAATACAAGGTAGGAATTTGCAAAAGGCTATAAATCTAGATCTTGCTCTATGAGTTTTTCCTCCGCTTTAGCCTGCTATTCAAGCATGTAGCCTACCATCTGGGCCACATCAAAACAAGTTCAAACAAGGTCAAGTTCATCTTGCTTGTTTATATGAGTGAATTCATTTTGTGCTGATAGACTTTCTTTAAATTAACAGGTCATTTCTGTTTATACAATGCAATTAAAAAAGAATAATTAATTTTAAACAATGTATGATTTAATCTTGAACACAGTAAATGTATTTTATTGAATGCTTGAAGCCCAATCTAATACACGAAGGGTTTATAAGTTCTATTCTATATCAGTAAATTCATGAGTTAATCAACTAGGTAGCTCTTAAAATTTGAAATTGTCTTCTTTTTGTTCTTGTGACATTACATGCAAAATAGGCCAGTTGAAAGCTAACAATAAGATTGTTCGGTCTTATGTGGATTTTCCAAATGTTCTGTGTGTCACTATATACATTTTAATAACAAAAATCTGCTGAGCAAAATCATATATAGAATACTAAAGAGAGTTTTATTAAACACTCAGAAGAGCAAAATATGTATATTGCCGAGACCACACTATTAGGAAAGAACAAAATCTGAAGGTAGCATTTATAGTCTAACATCTATTCTAGACAATAAACTCAATCTAACAACATGAATACTAAACAGTAAAAAGAGCATTAAATGAAGATGATTCTTCAAAGGGAAGCCTTAAATGATTAACTGCTAGAATCCTCCCAATTGCTTTTATTTTGCATTTTAAGCTCAATCATTTTGGGGATATTGTTTGACATTAATCGTGTTACTTAATCAGTTCCAAAAGTATCATTCTTGGTTTAGTGTAAAGGAAATATAATGTTGCAAAGTATCATACATGCAATAAATAAAAATCGGAAACTTGAAACATTCCTGGAGAATGTTTTTTGCTTGTTGATTTTAACTGAGACCATGATAATTATTTTTTAAATCCTACGGCTTGAACCATATGTTATTACGAGACACCTTCTTGGATATACAAGATTAATGCACCTGTAGATGTAGAAAAGACTTCATTGTTTTAGAGCATTATGGATTTCAGTAAAATTATATATGTGTGTGCATCTAATATTATTAAAATCAAAAGATTTCTGTTGCATGTCTAAAGAATTGCACGCATATGTAAACAAATTACTAATAACAAAGCCAGTCCTCTTTATCAGGGACAATAGCCTCAATAAGGCCAATGTAAATAATCAGCCCTGGTTTGTGTGTTTGAGCACTACTCAGGCACTAACTTAGCTAATGTCCAAAGTGGTCTAAGGAAGCACATAAGTCTCTAGGTAGATGTGATATATAAATTATCTGATATCCACAGAATTCTCAAGGTGGTCAGAACTCAAGCTAAGAAGAATTATGGACAATATATTCCTTCACACAAATGGGAGGTTTAAGAAAGGATTAGGCAATGATTAAATATTTTTGCATAGTTGACATAATATATAGTTCATGAGTTTGCTATCAGCAATATTTTGCCCATCAATAAGGCCATAATTATTTTTATTTGAATTTGTAAAACTCACATATATTCAAATATATTAATATATTTCAATATAGATAAGATCTTGCTATCTAGGTTGAAGTTCTGACAACTCTCAATTTCTATTACGATTTACTTAATACTCTAAAGAAATTTTTAATAATAAATTTCCTTCTTTTTGCCATCTGGAATGCTATCAGTTGTATAACATAGAAAACCCACTCAAACAACTTAATAATTAAGGAAATGAAACATTTGAACACAATTATACATAGTTACTTAAAGCAAATATAAAATTTATGGGGTTATTTATTGCTTTGGTTTAATTGTAATATAAAACATTTTTTCACTTCATTCATTCATTTATTCATTCAGCTTGTCAATTAAAAAGATGGGTTCCTCAAGTCTAATGTGAATGATCAGCAATATTCTACCTTTTGTATACTTAAACTTGGATTTAGTGATTTTCTTATACTGTTCATTGAACAGTTTTCTGTAAAACACTTAACTAATGTTAATGATTTTTATTAGATAATATGATTTTTTCTCAAATGTAATCTAAAAAAGAAAACACTTTAGGTGAATCTGCATTTCTATGTGTTAATTGCTAAAAGTTATTTCACTAACACTTGAACGACCTAAGACTTTTGATATACAAAAGCAGAGATCATCTTTTGCTACTTGAACCCCAGTAAATAAGTTCATTTGGCCTTTTGAAACTTTTTTTAAACCTGGAAACTAAATTCATAAATTTGGAAGCTAACAAAAATAACAAAATTAATGATGAAGAGATGATATCGAAGAAAAAAACACTGTATTTAGTAAAATTCGGAGTCTAAGATCAAGAATGGGAAAGGCAAAGAAGAAAGAACTAGAACTCATTGCTGATTTGTGAAATGTCAGGCATTCTGGGAGCTATGAGCACGTGTTGCTTCACACTTCAAGAATGACACAAACACAGCCTTGTTCCCTTCACTTACTTTTTCTCAGTGTCCTCAAGCCCGGGCGTTATGATAGTCTTTGTATTCTTTCTTGCTCCCAATCCAATCATAACTGAAATTATTCTCTATTCCAAAATAAACTCAACTTAATTAGGAAAAAAAAGGGAAACTCACATTTCTTTATACTTGTCATATACTCCTTTATTTTTAACATTTTGGCAATAAATAAATGCCATGCTTGGCCCAAGAGTTAGTCACCTAGCAGTCAGGCACTTAAATACTACTCAGTGACCCCCAAATAAATGTTGCCTCATCAGTATTTATTTATTTTACTTATTTATTTTTTTAGGGGTAATTTTTTTTTTAATATTTTTATTGGAGTATAATTGCTTTACAATGGTGTGTTAGTTTCTGCTTTGTAACAAAGTGAATCAGTTATTCATATACATATATCCCCATATCTCTTCCCTCTTGCGTCTGCCTCCCTCCCACCCTCCCTATCCCACCCTTCTAGCTGGTCACAAAGCACCGAGCTGATCTCTCTGTGCTATGCGACTGCTTCCCACTAGCTATCTATTTTACATTTGGTAGTGTATGTATGTCAATATATAAACTACCACTCTCTCACTTTGTCCCAGCTTACCCTTCCCCCTCCCTGTGTCCTCAAGTCCATTCTCTAGTAGGTCTGCGTCTTTATTCCCCTTGCCCCTGGGTTCTTCATGACCTTTTTTTTTTAGATTCCATATATATTTGTTAGCATATGGTATTTGTTTTTCTCTTTCTCACTTACTTCACTCTGTATGACAGTCTCTAGGTCCATCCACCTCACTACAAATAACTCAATTTCGTTTCTTTTTATGGCTGAGTAATATTCCAATGTCTATATGTGACACATCTTCTTTATCCATTCATCTGTCGATGGACACGTAGGTTGCTTCCATGTCCTGGCTATTGTAAATAGAGCTGCAATGAACATTGTGGTGCATGCCTCTTTTTGAATGATGGTTTTCTCAGGGTATATGCCCAGTAGTGGGATTGCTGGGTCGTATGGTAGTTCTATTTTTAGTTTTTTAAGGAACCGCCATACTGTTCTCCATAGTGGCTGTATCAATTTACATTCCCACCAACAGTGTATGAGGGTTCCCTTTTCTCCACAGCCTCTCCAGCATTTATTGTTTGTAGAGTTTTTGATGATGGCCATTCTGACCGGTGTGAGATGATATCGCATCGTAGTTTTGATTTGCATTTCTCTAATGATTAATGATGTTGAGCATTCTTGCATGTGTTTGTTGGCAATCTGTATATCTTCTGTGGAGAAATGTCTATTTAGGTCTTCTGCCCATTTTTGGATTGGGTTGTTTGTTTTTTTGATATTGAGCTGCATGAGCTGCTTGTGAATTTTGGAGATAAATCCTTTGTCACTTGCTTCATTTGCAAATATTTTCTCCCATTCTGAGGGCTGTCTTTTCATCTTGTTTATGGTTTCCTTTGCTGTACAAAAGCTTTTAAATTTCATTAGGTCCCATTTGTTTCTTTTTGGTTTTATTTCCATTTCTCTAGGACGTGGGTCAAAAAGGATCTTGCTGTGATTTATGTCATAGAGTGTTCTGCCTATGCTTTCCTCTAAGAGTTAGATAGTGTCTGGCCTTACATTTAGGTCTTTAATCCATTTTGAGTTTATTTTTGTGTATGGTGTTAGGGAGTGTCCTAATTTCATTCTTTTACATGTAGCTGTCCAGTTTTCCCAGCACCACTTATTGAAGAGGCTGTCTTTTCTCCACTGTATATGCTTGCCTCCTTTATCAAAGACAAGGTGACCATATGTGCGTGGGTTTATCTCTGGGCTTTTATCCTGTTCCATTGATCTATATTTCTGTTTTTGTGCCAGTACCATACTGTCTTGATTATCGTAGCTTTGTAGTATAGTCTGAAGTCTGGGAACCTGGTTCCTCCAGCTCCGTTTTTCATTCTCAAGATTGCTTTGGCTATTCGGGGTCTTTTGTGTTTCCATACAAATTGTGAAATTTTTTGTTCTAGTTCTGTGAAAAATGCCAGTGGTAGTTTCATAGGGATTGCATTGAATCTGTACATTCTTTGGGTAGTAAAGTCATATTCACAATGTTGATTCTTCCAATCCAAGAACATGGTATATCTCTCCATCTATTTATATCATCTTTAATTTCTTTCATCAGTGTCTTATAATTTTCTGCATACAGGTCTTTTGTCTCCTTAGGTAGGTTTATTCCTAGATATTTTATTCCTTTTGTTGCAATGGTAAATGGGAGTGTTTTCTTAATTTCACTTTCAGATGTTTCATCATTAGTGTATAGGAATGCAAGAGATTTCTGTGCATTAATTTTGTATCCTGCTACTTTACTAAATTCATTGATTAGCTCTAGTAGTTTTCTGGTAGCACCTTTAGGATTCTCTATGTGTAGTATCATGTCATCTGCAAACAGTGACAGCTTTACTTCTTCTTTTCCGATTTGGATACCTTTTATTTCTTTTTCTTCTCTGATTGCTGTGGCTAAAACTTCCAAAACTATGTGGAATAATAGTGGTGAGAGTGGGCAACCTTGTCTTGTTCCTGATCTTAGTGGAAATGGTTTCAGTTTTTCACCTTTGAGGACGATGTTGGCTGTGGGTTTGTCATATACGGCCTTTATTATGTTGAGGAAAGTTCCCTCTATGCCTACTTTCTCGAAGGTTTTTATCATAAATGGGTGTTGAATTTTGTCAAAAGCTTTCTCTGCATCTATTAACATGATCATATGATTTTTCTCCTTCAATTTGTTAATATGGTGTATCACATTGATTGATTTGTGTATACTGAAGAATCCTTGCATTCCTGGGATAAACCCCACTTGATCATGGTGTATGATCCTTCTAATGTGCTGTTGGATTCTGTTTGCTAGTATTTTGTTGAGAATTTTTGCATCTATGTTCATCAGTGATATTGGTCTGTAGTTTTCTTTTTTTGTGACATCATCGTCTGGTTTTGGTATCAGGGAGATGGTGCCCTCATAGAATGAGTTTGGGAGTGTTCTGCCCTCTGCTGTATTTTGGAAGAGTTTGAGAAGGATAGATGTTAGTTCTTCTCTAAATGTTTGATAGAATTCACCTGTGAAGCCATCTGGTCCTGGGCTTTTGTTTGTTGGAAGATTTTTAATCACAGTTTCAATTTCAGGGCTTGTGATTGGTCTGTTCATATTTTCTATTTCTTCTGGGTTCAGTCTCGGAAAGTTGTGCTTTTCTAAGAATGTGTCCATTTTTTCCAGGTTGTCCATTTTATTGGCATAGAGTTGCTTGTAGTAATCTCTCATGGTCCTTTGTATTTCTGCAGTGTCACTTGTTACTTCTCCTTTTTCGTTTCTAGTTTTATTGATTCGAGTCTTCTCCCATTTTTTCTTGATGAGTCTGGCTAATGGTTTATCAATTTTGTTTATCTTCTCAAAGAACCAGCTTTTAGTTTTCTTTATCTTTGCTATCATTTCCTTCATTTCTTTTTCATTTATTTCTGATCTGATCTTTATGATTACTTTCCTTCTGCTAACTTTGGGGTTTTTTTGTTCTTCTTTCTCTAATTGCTTTAGGTATAAGGTTAGGTTGTTTATTTGAGATGTTTCTTGTTTCTTAAGGTAGGATCGTATTGCTGTAAACTTCCCTCTTAGAACTGCTTTTGCTGCATCCCATAAGTTTTGGGCTGTTGTGTTTTCATTGTCATTTGTTTCTAAGTATTTTTTGATTTCCTCTTTGTTTTCTTCAGTGATCTCTTGGTTATTTAGTAGTGTATTGTTTAGCCTCCATGTGTTTGTATTTTTTACACATTTTTTCCTGTAATTGATATCTAGTCTCATAGTGTTGTGCTCAGAAAAGATACATGATATGATTTCAATTTTCTTAAATTTACCAAGGCTTGATTTGTGACCCAAGATATGATCTATCCTGGAGAATATTCCATGATCCCTTGAGAAGAATGTGTATTCTGTTGTTTTTGGGTGGACTGTCCTATAAATACCATTTATGTCCATCTTGTTTAATGTATCATTTAAAGCTTGTGTTTCCTTATTTATTTACATTTTGCATGATCTTTCCATTGGTGAAAGTTGGGTGTTAAAGTCCTCTACTAATGACTGTGTTACTGTCGATTTCCCCTTTTATGGCTGTTAGCATTTGCCTTATGTATTGAGGTGTTCCTATGTTGGGTGCATAAATATTTACAATTGTTATATCTTCTTCTTGGATTGATCCCTTGATCATTATGTAGTGTCCTTCTTTGTCTCTTGTAATAGTCTTTGTTTTAAAGTCTATTTTGTCTGATATGAGAATTGCTACTCCAGCTTTCTTTTGATTTCCATTTACATGGAATATCTTTTTCCATCCCCTCACTTTCAGTCTATATGTGTCCCTAGGTGTGAAGTGGGTCTCTTGTAGACAGCATATATACGGGTCTTGTTTTTGTATCCATTCAGCCAGTCTCTTTCTTTTGGTTGGAGCATTTAATCCATTTACATTTAAGGTAATTATCGATATGTATGTTCTTATTACCATTTTCTTAATTGTTTTGGGTTTGTTATTGTAGGTCTTTTCCTTCTCTTGTGTTTCCTACCTAGAGAAGTTCCTGTAGCATTTGTTGTAAAGCTGGCTTGGTGGTGCTGAATTCTCTTAGCTTTTGCTTGTCTGTGAAGTTTTTAATTTCTTTGTCAAATCTGAATGAGATCCTTGCTGGGTAGAGTAATCTTGGTTGTAGATTTTTCCCTTTCATCACTTTAAATATGTCCTGCCACTCCCTTCTGGCTTGCAGAGTTTCTGCTGTAAGATCAGCTGTTAACCTTACGGGGATTCCCTTGTATGTTATTTGTTGTTTTTCCCTTGATGCTTTTAAGATTTTTTCTTTGTATTTAATTTTTGTTAGTTTGGTTAATATGTGTCTTGACATGTTTCTCCTTGGATTTATCCTATATGGGACTCTCTGTGCTTCCTGGACTTGATTAACTATTTCCTTTCCCATATTAGGGAAGTTTTCAACTATAATCTCTTCAAATATTTTCTCAGTCTCTTCCTTTTTCTCTTCTTCTAGGACCCCTATAATTCAAATGTTGGTGCGTTTAATATTGTCCCAGAGGTCTCTGAGAGTGTCCTCAATTCTTTTTATTCTTTTTTCTTTATTCTGCTCTGCAGTAGTTATTTCCACTATTTTATCTTCCAGGTCACTTATCCATTCTTCTGTCTCAGTTATTCTGCTATTGATCTCTTCTAGAGAATTTTTAATTTCATTTATTGTGTTGTTCATCACTGTTTGTTTGCTCTTTAGTTCTTCTAGGTCCTTGTTAAACGTTTCTTGTATTTTCTCCATTCTATTTCCATGATGTTGGATCATCTTTACTATAATTATTCTGAATTCTTTTTCAGGTAGACTGCCTATTTCCTCTTCATTTGTTAGGTCTGGTGGGTTTTTACCTTACTCCTTCATCTGCTGTGTTTTTCTTTGTCTTCTCATTTTGCTTAACTTATTGTGTTTGGGGTCTCCTTTTCACAGGCTGCAGGTTCGTAGTTCGTGTTGCTTTTGGTGTCTGCCCCTAGGGGGTAAGGTTGGTTCAGTGGGTTGTGTAGGCTTCCTGGTGGAGGGGACTAGTGCCTGTGTTCTGGTGGATGAGGCTGGATCTTGTCTTTCTGGTGGACAGGTCCACGTCTGGTGGTGTGTTTTGGGGTGTCTGTGACCTTATTAGGATTTTAGGCAGCCTCTCTGCTAATGGGTGGGGTTGTGTTCCTGTCTTGCTAGTTGTTTGGCATAGGGTGTCCAGCAGTGTAGCTTGCTGTTCGTTGAGTGGAGCTGGGTCTTGGCATTGAGATGGAGATCTCTGGGAGATTTTCGCCATTTGATATTATGTGGAGCTGGGAGGCCTCTGGTGGACCAGTGTCCTGAACTAGGCTCTCCCACCTCAGTGGCACAGCCCTGACACCTGGCTGGAGCACCAAGAGCCTGTCCTCCACACGGCTCAGAATAAAAGGGAGAAAAAAAGAAAGAAAGAAGGAAAAGATAAAATAAAATAAAATAAATTATAAAAGTTATTAAGATAAAAAACAAAAAATAATTATTAAAAAAAATTTTTTTAAGTAATTAAAAAAAAAGAAAGAAAGAACAACCAAACCAAAAAACCAATCCACCAATGATAACAAGCACTGAAAACTATACTAAAACAAAAACAAAACAAAAACAAGAAAAAACCCCGACAGAGAGTACCCTAGGACAAATGCCAAAAGCAAAACTATACAGACAAAATCACACACAGAAGCATATGCATACACACTCACAGAAAGAGAAAACGGGAAAAATATATATATATCGTTGCTCCCAAAGTCCACCTCCTCAATTTGGGATGATTCGTTGTCTATTCAGGTATTCCACGGATGCAGCGTACATCAAGTTGATTGTGGAGATTTAATCCGCTGCTTCTGAGGCTGCTGGGAGAAATTTCCCTTTCTTTTCTTTGTTCGCACAGCTCACGGGGTTCAGCTTTGGATTTGGACCCACCTCTGCGTGTAGGTCGCCTGATGGCGTCTGTTCTTGGCTCAGACAGGACGGGTTTAAAGGAGCAACTGATTCGGGGGCTCTGGCTCACTCAGGCCAGGGGGAGGGAGGGGTACGAATGTGGGGCGAGCCTGCGGCGGCAGAGGCCGGCATGACGTTGCACCAGCTTGAGGCGCGCCGTGCGTTCTCCCGGGGAAGTTGTCCCTGGATCATGGGACCCTGGCAGTGGCGGGCTGCACAGGCTCCCGGGAGGGGAGGTGTGGAGAGTGACCTGTGCTTGCACACAGGCTTCTTGGTGGCAGCAGCAGCAGCCTTAGCGTCTCATGCCCGTCTCTGGGGTCCGCGCTGATAGCCGTGGCTTGTGCCCGTCTCTGGAGCTCATTTAGGCGGCACTCTTAATCCCCTCTCCTCGCGCACCAGGAAACAAAGAGGCAAGAAAAAGTCTCTTGCCTCTTCGGCAGCTCCAGACCTTCTCCCAGACTCCCTCCCGGCTAGCTGTGGTGTGCTAACCCCTTCAGGCTGTGTTCACGCCGCCAACCCCAGTCCTCTCCCTGGGATCCGACCTCTGAAGCCCGAGCCTCAGCTCTCAGGCCCCACTCGTCCCGGTCGGTGAGCAGACAAGCCTCTCAGGCTGGTGAGTGCTGGTCGGCACCGATCCTCTGTGCGGGAATCTCTCCCCTTTGCCCTCCGCACCCCTGTTGCTGCGCTCTCCTCCGCGGCTCCGAAGCTCCCCCCCTCTGCCAACCGCAGTCTCCGCCCACGAAGGGGCTTCCTAGTGTGTGGAAACCTTTCCTGCTTCACAGCTCCCTCCCACTGGTGCAGGTCCCGTCCCTATTCTTTTGTCTCTGTTTTTTGTTTTTTCTTTTGCCCTACCCAGGTACGTGGGGAGTTTCTTGCCTTTGGGAATGCCTGAGGTCTTCTGCCAGCATTCAGTAGGTGTTCTGTAGGAGTTGTTCCACGTGTAGATGTATTTCTGATGTATTTGTGGGGAGGAAGGTGATCTCCACGTCTTACTCTTCCGTCGTCTTCCTCATCAGTATTTAGTAGCATCATTTCTGTAAAACTGTAGAGGTGAGGAAGAGGAAAACAGAAAGCAGTTTAGGAAATGTTTCTGAACAAAGAGGCCCTACGTAATTGACTTACTTACCTTGATAAGTAAGGTAAATCAGCTCATACTACACAGGAATAAAGTTTTCATTGCTGATATTTCTAGTAACTAACTCAAAATTCATGAATGTGGTGATTTTATGAATTTAAAATTTTAAAAAATTTAAAAACAACTTGTTTCAGGAACTGGATTTTATGGTAATTAACTCTCTCATGCCTGAGTCTTACAGAGGTATATGTCATGATTTGTTATGAAGTTTAAAAATTTATCTTACTTTAAAGCTTTTTGTAAGATATTTTGAATATATATATACAGTAGACAGAATTCATATAAATACTTATTTAACTATTATTTGGACTGGTTAATAAATATCCTGCAAAACCTGAGCCGCCACACATATAAATGCACATCCACACAAATGTATGCAGCCAAATCTATAACATTATGCGTTTTTTCAACTAAATCCTCATCTCTTCTTCTAGAATTTTTTTCTCACTCCATAGGCAATAGCATTCACTTAAATGATTCATTTAACATATATTTTAACAATTTAAAAAATATCTCTCCAGCCAATCCAGACATCTCTTAAGAGTTCCAAATAATATCACATTTATATTTGGCTGTCTCACAGGGACCTCAAAATCCAGGGAACAAAACCTAAAGGATTTTTCACTCCTCCCTCCTGCAAACCTGTCTTCCTCCATGTTCCTTCTCTATGTTCCCACATCTGTCCAATCCAATATCCTCCTTAAATACAGTGAGGGAAGTGAAGCTTGACATTTCCCTCCCTTGCCTTCTACACACAATCGCAACTTTTGCCCTTCACTCTCTGTTCTTCTGTCATACTGGAATTTTTTTTTTTTTTCCCTAAAGCCTCACATCTTTCTCTGCCTACCAACTACATTTCCCCCTCTTTCCTGCCTTTACTTACCCATCCTTTAAGTCTCATCTTAGAAGTCACAACCTCCAGGAATGCTTTCCAGACTCCATACCTACCCCTGAACCTTCTCCCTGCTGCATGGGTGTAGTTCCTCCACTTAGAGGTTCTTATCATACCTTTCTCTTCTCCACAATAACAGCTGTTCGTTGGTAGTTCCTTTTTTAATGTCTTCTTCCTCCTTTCTCTGGATGGTAACCAGGCAGGGAATGAACCAGGCCTGTTCTGTTCACCACTGTGCTCCTTGTGTCTATATGCTTGACACTTACATACTAATATGTCAAATGTTTGTGTCACATTTATGGTGCCCAAATGTTTGACACATTGTGATGCTTGCTATATATTCCCCGAAGGAATTAGGACCTTTGTTAGATCTTGCGGACAGATGTTAAAGATCCCTATTGTCCTGACATTTTTCAGACATTGGTTGGAGATACTGATGGGAGGAAACAAAGGATAATATGATTCCTCCTAGGAAAGTCAGAATTACAAATTCTGGCAGAATTTTTATGTCGAAGAGCTGAATTAACAGAATGTGTTTTTTCTTCCTGTGTGCATTTCTAATGTTACTTTCTTCTTACACATTTGACCCAAGATTTGGATTCTGTGGATATTCACTTACATCCATTTTAAATTTATATTTAACTTAATATACCATAATTACATTTCTTAAATAACACTTTCTTCTTTGGTTTAATAAACATTAACCTCATGCTTCTTTTCTGATTTGTTTCCTATAATTTCAAATGGTTTAATCTCTGTATATTGTTTAGGTGTTCAATATATAGATATGAACTATAACATGGGAGAATCTTGAATTAGTACTGTTTTATCTATGTCTTTTATAAATTTTCAAAAAGTCTAAAAAGTTCACTTGCAAAATAACAGCTTTCTGCTTTTTCCTTCTAAGTAAAAACCCATCCTCTTAAACCAAAAAGTAATTGTTGAAATCAGTGGGAATGTGGACCACAGTTCCTCTGACATCTTAGGATATCTGCAAGTTATGCTTGCAAAATCTTGACTCCACTTGAAAGTACATCTCTTTTATTTACATCCAATGTCCATAATCAAAACTGTTTGGCTTTTTATTCTATTTTTGACTGATCTCAGATCATAGAAAACCAGATGTTCTTCCAATCAAAGGACATAAAAGACTTGCCTTCAAATTAACAATCTTTTTGTTCCAATTTAAACATATCTTCTTTCTGTTTCCTAGATATTTGAAGATACATGCTAAATTTGAAAATTATTCATTTATTCAACAAATGTTTATTGAACACTGATGAAATGCCAAGCACACTTATATGATGTTACTGCCTTAGCACTGGGAAGGGGCTTTAAAGATAAATTAAATCTCTTCATTTTGCTAGAGGAAACCGAGGTTTAGTAAGGGTACATGACTTGATAAAGGTTACACCATGAGTTAATTGGAGATGGGAATACAACATGTCCAACTGCTTTTCACATCCCCTATTTTCTTCCCGATTGTTTTTAGATTAGGATTGTTAAAATATTGTTCTTTTAAACTGTTATTATTATTTTTTTTGTTTAGTAACTTATAGATCCAAAACATTATAATGCAGGTCAAGTTTATGACTGAAGTTTGTATGTTTTATCAAGCTATTTCTATTGAGTCAAATGCTCCAGCACATATTGTGTCCCAGTAATACATTTTCTTTTATTTAGACTTAGTGATATTACACAGTAAGTGGAGTATTTGCTTATTAAAATAGTAAGGTGGATTAGGAGCTCATATTTATTGAGCTTTTCCTGTATATTCTAATTTAAGTGTAAGATAACGAACATGCAGAATGGCTAATTATTCTCACATTTGCACTATGAGTTAGTGGGGTTGCTGACATTTAAATTCAGACTTATGACCCCAGAGTCTTTGTTCTTTCCTCCATGCTTTGCTGTCTGGATTTACATGTCTCTCTTCTAGGATAGCTACTTGAAGCCCCGTAAGTCATTGTGGATAGTTAGCACATTGCCTGTTAATGACTTCAAAAATTCAAACAGTCTACTGAGAGCAGCTAGGGAATGATGTGTAGTTGGAAAAGAAATGTTTCTTTTCCAGCTTTTTACTTTTTAATCAGTCGTTTATGCCTATACCATGTTTACAGACACTTCCAGACACGCTAGGGAAAACCTCATTCTAAATGAAGAAAGTGGCAATAAAAGAAATTAAGAGATTAATCATATTTAGATAAAAGATTTATCTACACCCCTACAACTTAGCATGCAATGAACTTAGGACAAATTAAAATCAGACACAAATCCAATTTTGATTCAGTATAAGACATTTGAAGAACATTTTCATTTCTCCCACAGTATGTGGTTTAACAGAGTTGCTAAATGGTATCCCAAGACTTCTACACTGTGAAGGTCCTATGCTGAACCTTACTTAAACTTACCACTTTAAAGATCTATATGAAAGTATGGTTTAAATTTGATTTCACATAATTGTCTTATGCATATTTCTATTTCTAATCCTTAAAAAAGACCCATAAGTTTAATGTGGGCTTGGAGGTTCTCTAGATACCTCTACAGAATCTACCAGTTAAGAAATGTTAGGAGTCAGGTCTAGATTCAAATCTTTGCTCCACTATTTTTTTTTTTTTTTCCTATAGTAATTGCTTAACCTCAGAGCCTTACTGTGAGGATTAAATAAAATGAGCCATGTAAAGCATTTAGCATATGTTGAGCAATAGTATGTACACTGTTAATTTTTAGCTGTTAATATTAAATTTTATTATTATGAGTTAACATATTTATAGTGCCTAGCAACTGGTAAACACTGAAGCTATTATTACTCTAACATATAATTTACTGTTCTTTTTTTTAGAAAATTGGTCTTTATTTATAACATAATGTTGATTTAGTCCCACAGTAAAGTGTTTGCAGAA
The DNA here is from genome assembly GCF_028564815.1 of Eubalaena glacialis. Lineage (NCBI taxonomy): Eukaryota > Metazoa > Chordata > Mammalia > Artiodactyla > Balaenidae > Eubalaena > Eubalaena glacialis. The sequence continues at coordinate 35,002,037 of NC_083731.1, forward strand.
ATTTACAAGAAATTTTTTGTTACCTGAGCCTAATTTTCTATGTATAAAATGTCTTTATTTAGCTTAAAAGAGGGAGGCTTTCATTTTAAAAAAAGGGAAGGTTTGCTTAAAACTGATTTCTGGGCTGCCTGCAGTGCATCCTGACTATTGTTTATTCATTTGGAAAGTGTAATCACCTTAGGGATTGCCTCAAACTATTTTTCTTGATCTTAAAAAATAAATACTAGAATTATATTACTATGAACAAAAAAAAAACAACAATAATAAATTTACTTCTAGTCCCTTGGCACTGGTTTCTGTTGTTTGGCAGCATTTCAATGCAGCTAATCAATCTAAACAACATTGATTAAGTTGAACAAAAGATGATATTGACTGCAGGCAGTAACCAATAAACAGGCTAATGTTCCATAGTTATCGTAGGTCATTGTTTACTCATTTAACTAGACAATAAGTTATTATTATTAAATAGAAAGTCTCAGTGATACTCATGAGTTGTAATATTTTATAAAATTTTAGAATAATGTTTTCTTATAATTTCAGTATAAGCATGTTTATTCTTTTAAGACATATATAAAAAAGTAAATCTTGTTTTTGAATGTAGGCAGATATGCTTAAACTCCAAATGCTGAAGGTCTCTTATAGGTCTGTTGGAAATGTCTTATGTAATTTCAACTAATTATACCTGAAATCAGACATGGTGAGAAGTACAAAGTTGCTCAAAATAGTATTAAATTGTAATTCATTAGAATTATACTTACATAAAATTATTTTCAATGTTATTTCCATAGAGCTAATTTTCTAAAGACCTGGTTCTTACAAAAAAAAAACAAATATTGTCATTTTTATATGTTTGTGTTGAGTTGTGACATAAAATGAGGTTTTGTGGTATAATTTTAATTTTTATTCCATTGCCCAAATATTAGGCAGAGTAAAGTAAGGCCAAATGATTGGGCATAGTTTGTAGTATATTTGACATCATATTTCCTAGTAAAAGTAATATAATAGGTGGTAGGTACTATGAGATTTTAGGGGATATAGGGAATATCAGGAAGAATGAATTGGAATTGGAGGTTTAGAGAGGGGAAATGGACACTGTACAACTAAATTGCTTTTAAGGATTGAAATAGAGCAGTTATTAATGGAAAATATAATAATATTTTGTTAGCATAGATAAAATTGAAAAATTGAATTAAATTGGCTTGTTCATGAACATGTTTTTGTCTTGGCTTGAATACTGTCTGAAGACCATAATCAAAGAATATTGATAAATGGAAATTGGGACAGATATTAGCAGGGGGGCCTAAAGATCAATGCTAGATCCATGTTGATTTAACATCATAATTAGTGATATGGAAGAGTGGTTAAACAGTGTGTCAATGAAAGTCACAGATGATCTTAATTTAGAAGGTGTAACATACATCTGTGTGGGCAGTGTAAATATGCAAAAGAAATCTAGGGTATTTAGAATTTCAGGATGAATGGAATGAGATTATCCTTGTAAGAAAGAAAATTTAATTTTAAGATCTATTTTTAGAAAATGTTAAATAGCTCAACAAATATCAATGAGAATGTATGTCCACTTGTAACTTTTCACTGGACCATACTGACAGTGACTGGCTGCAGCACTACAGAAGTGTCAGAGAATAGGTAGGAAAATAGCCTCTGCCATTTTTATTTTATATGTATATTTATCAATGATACTTTTATTATTATGACTAACTAGACAGTTTAGGACATTGTTTTTCATTATTGTCAAGAAATTAATTTATTAGTTTTTAGACAATATATTATCACCTTATCACCTTCAGATTTAAGGAAAATTTATTTAAAATAAGTTTTTGCTTTGAGTATTTTTCACCCTTATTATCAAGGGAAAAATTTGATGGCCTTTGTATCCAATTAACTTGCTCACTGGAGATCGTAATAGTAGAAAATGTATATAAAGTCACCGAAGCTGAAGACAGTTACTATTTAGTAATATAGATTTGTGCTTCATATTCACAAAATCTGTTTTCTCTTTTTATATTCACCCTTAGAAAGTAAAAATACCCTGGCCATCTATACATGTTTTCTTTTATTTTCTCAGAAATGTTATTGATACTTTAAGAGTTATAAAAGTGATCTGAAAATATTTAAATTACAGAAAAAGAACCCTCATTTTAAAGTCTATTCACTAAACTACAGAATTTGTATGAACAACATTTTAAGAATTGGTATGTAAAAACATGATGATGGAAAGTATGTGATCAATTTATATCATGTATATGTCTAGACTTTTGAGATATATTATCCCCTTTGCTGTAAATTCCCCTTTAAAAAAAAATGAAACATCATCATTCAGACTATAAATGTAAAAATGCTTATGGTGCATTATTCTACCTCCCATGGTTAGGGACAGAATGCAGACATGCCACAATAATGTTTTTTATTTCTACTGTTCGAACCATATTAATGAGAACATCATTTTGGAGAACTAATTATTTCTATTTGTCTTGTGTCACACTTTCTAATTCCCCTATATTAGCACAGCCAAAGCAAATTAATTGCTTTTCCAGCAGTTGAAACTTGTCCAAGAATGAGCTCACATTCCCTTCCAGTTTCCCTGTTTCTGGGAGTGCATTGTGTCAGAAATTTCTCTTGATACTTAACAAAGTCTAGAGAATATCTTTACAGATTTCTGTTCGCTCACTGGATGAAATTTATAAGTTTAAGTGACCCGCCAGGAAAGATAAAGTTCTTAGCTGCAAGATTATACATCAAAACAGTTAAAGTGAAATTAAAATTAAATGAATGAATCTCACTGAAGCAAAAAAAGCAGTAATTAATGGTTCCCTTAATTGTCTTCATAAAATATTTGCATGGGTCTAATTTGCATAATTTGCAAGTATTAATTAATCTTTCAAAGGAATTTTGTGCTGAGAGAAGCCAAAAAATCTCTTTGTTTTATTTAACATCTAATGAAATATTTATCTTCTTTAATGAACTTCTCATCTTCATTAAAATAAAAATTGCACAAGTTTGTATTTTTTAAATGTTTTTATAATTGAAGTATTCAAAAAACCTCTTTAGACTTACAACAGCTGAAAAACAAACAAGCACATTATTTAGCATTCAGTATCATTTTACAACAGCAACACTTTAAAAAAAAGTCCAATTTCACTTTCTCAAAGGTGGCAAGGCAGTCGGTAAATGAATAAATGAATATAACTGTTTAGTTTTAAAAGTAAGATTTACAAAGACCCGATCATTTCTTTCAATGGTAATGATATTTTTATGGCTGAAATAGTGGGCAACTGGAGGATATATATATATATATATCCTTTTCTTATATACATATATAAGAAAAATCAGTATGTTTAATTGTTTGGGAAATGGTTCATTGGTTGAAAATATTTTAGCTGTTTCAAAGAAATTAGTCCATTAAAATCCACTTGCTGTTTTTAATAACTGCTGGATTGACAGTATGTCCTGGAAGAAGCATTACAGTGCTAACTTTATTCTAAATCTGCCTGCTGAAGAAAGGCAGCAGGTGTTTCTTCTCTCACAAACTAAGAGATCATAGTGAAAAGCAAGAGATGTGCCTTGGGAGAAATGAAATCCAAAATTTCATCAAGTGCCAAAGAGTATATATTCAAAAGAGGTGAGGAAGAGGATGAGGAAGGAGCCTGGAAGTTAAAAAGACATTAGGGAAGGGACGTTGGTGACCTGAGAATGGTACTCATCCTTTTTGATGCAGCAGTGATTCAGGATATTACAGAGAACATCGGTTAACATTTCTAAAGCAATTGCAAGTTTGCACAGCTTTTTCAAATACATTATTTGTGTTGATCTTCACAGCATACCCATTTTATATTTGAGGAAACTGAGGAACATTGTCTTAAAGCAAATTGCTTGGAATCAGACTGTGAACTCAGGACCTTCTCGTCCCTTTGACTCCATATGCCTTGCTCTTACATGACATCCATCTTTGTATCTCATGATAATTTATGAAGTGGCTGTGACTGGCTCAATGTTCAACCAAATAATGAGGGTGGCATAAATTTTTAAGGATTAAGATTTAAAATGCAAATATATACTAGTTCTTCCCGTGTAAAGTTTAGTAATGTGATAATATCAATTAAATTGACATTGGTTTCCTGTAGGATTCATCTTCAGGGAAGTAAAAAGGCGTTTTCATTAGGCAATGGTTATTTTTTAGCCCTGAAACCACTCTCATAATTTGCAATTTCTCATGGAGTTTTCTCTAATAAAAAAAGAAAAATAAATCCATTAGGTTATAAAGATAATTATTAATCAGTTACAAAGTAAATGCCAATACAGATTGTTTCTCTAGCGTTAACATTGATGATTTATTTAAATAACTGATTTCTAAATTATTAGAATTAACACTAAGATGATTTAGTCTTAGGAGAACAACGTGGGACTGGAAGCCATAGTCTAGTATCGATACCACGATTCATTAATGTTGTGATTTTAACTGCTAAGACCTGCTCTATTGCTGATATTTTTATCCCGTCAAAATGGCAGAGACATCTGATTTTTTATGAGTATAAACACACACACTCACACCCAAACACACACCCCACACACACATACGTGTGTTCATGGTCCATTACGGGTACATGGATTCTGGATACAGACTGCTTGGGTTCGAATCTCCACACTGCTAATTATTATCTGTATAACATTGAGTGTGTAAATTAAACTATTTGATTATGAGAGTTCCTTATCCATAAAACATAGAAAATGATCATGATATTCACCTCACAGAGTTGTTACAGGGCTCAAGTGAATTAATATATGAACTTACAATTAATATATGAACTTACAATTAATATAAGAACTTACAAGTAAGTAAAGGCTATGCTATAAAGGATTTGCTATTTCTACAATTATGCACAAATTTAATGTAAGTACTTGCAATATTATTCATTTTTGGTGAACATTAAACATTATTTGGATTTTTAAAAATTATCTTAAGCCAATGAATATTTTTTTTCAATATGTGGCACATACTTTTTCTTTTAGTATATTTTAAGCTGGAAAATGAAAATAATATTCACCAGCTTTTTCAAGGCATTTAAAAAATTCATGACAAATTGTAGGTTTCAATATTTATGTCAATTTAAACAATATGGCTTAAGGAGATTTATTTTCAGCTCTGTATTATTACGTATCTCTTTTCAAATTAAATACAAGATAAACCAGTTGTTTTTGACTCATTTAAGATGAAAGTGTTAGAACTTCTTAATTTTTGTATTATATTTTGGCAAATTTCTTTTAATATGGTTTGTATTTTCATATAGTGTGGAGTAACTGCAGACTTTTTTAATTCATAGATAATCATACTCCAGGGATAGTAAATCTCCAAACATCGTTCCACCTAAGCTTACTAATTGCACCTATAAAATGATGAATAATGGCTACAAATTATTGGATCTGACTCTCATTCTTTATTTATTTCTCCCTGGCAGAAAGAGCATTGGATGGGGAGATATTAGACCATAAATTATTCCCATACATAATCAAGTGTGCCGTGTTTAACGTTGATTCTATACTATGGTTTTACATTTACTTGTGAAAATTCCCATTTTCACAGATTAAGATTAATTATTTGATTTCCATGATGAACTGGTATTTACTTGTATTAATAATTTCAATGTGTTTATTTTTTCTTCATGGCTCATGCTGGTTAATATAGTTTTTTGTCTACCTTGTTCCAAGTTATCATAGTCTTTGGACTGATTTTTATGTTTCTCCAGCAATGTTATATGAAATCTCAGAGTCTAGACTTTATCTCTAGTTTAAATGTTGGGAATAAAGAGAAATTTCACAAATGAGAAAAGATTAGATATAAGACAATAAGGATAGAAAGAACATTCCTTTTCTAAACCCACATATGGTTCTGGGTGCAAGCCAACTATTGCCCAAGTAGGACCATAAGCTTGGTACGACCATATACGTTTTCTGAGGGAACTCAGAAATACACATTTTTATATAAAATGACAGATTTTTTAAAAAATGTGGAAGCCTTAACAAGGTAAATGTTCATTTATGTTCTCTGATAATAGTAAGACAGAAAAAAGTTCTCTCAATAAAAAAACTCATAGTATATCAGATTGTCAATATATAAACCAAATTGAAAATAACATATAAATCACAAGTAAAGAGAACAGCTCTCCATGCTTTTTAGAGTGAATGCAATAACTTCCCCTAACTGCTTTGAATTCAGACATACTTTTGAGATAGAATTTTGAGGCCCACCTGCCCATAGCTTTTTTTCAAATGTGTACAATTCAGATTTATTCCATTTTATCAGGCACTTTAGTGGTTTGATTATTGCAAAGGATTAAAAATGTGAAATTTTCTGTTTTATAGATTCTAATTTTACTTCTTAAATGTCAGAATGAGATGCATTTAAATAAATGCAGAAGGTCATTTAATTTAAAGGTTTGGTTAATTATATAATGTAGCTCCTTGGCTTATATTTCCCTAAGAATTCAGAACCAATCTTGGTTAACAGATCCAAGTTTCAGTAAATGAAAAGAGTGAAGTAAATGTGGTAGATAAAAAGAAAAATGTTAATGGCAATGCACTCATATGCTTATGGTCTTTTAGAATAGTAAATTTCTTATAATTCTTCATAGCTTTCCCGGGTGGAAACTTACTGAGATGTGTGATATATTTACCCTAATTTTCCAAGGTTTATCAGCAGCAGAATCAAAATATGACTGTAAGAAACTGTTTTTCCATATCATATTATCCCACTATTTGTAGATAGTTTATTATAGCCTTACAATGAGTTAAAATGCAGGCAAACTTCGATTAGTGACTTACAGCTCCTTGTTACACCTATTAATATAGCAAAGTAGGGCAAGGTGGCCCCATTGCATTGAACTGATTTTAGTGCAGGCTAGACAGAAACCTCCTTACTGTCTCTCACAAAGTTACCCATGTCAAGTCCAAATCCAGGACATGGGATTGGTCATCAACAAACCATGGCTTCCACCGCAACAGACGATCCATTCGAAAGAAGTAAAAGCACTAAGGAATACGAGCTTTCTTGTTAACAACAGAGCAAACTTCGTTTTGGTCCAAAGGTGGGAATAATATTTAACTTAGTTTCCACATTCTCTCATATCATAATTTCACATCCACAACAAAAATCTTGACCGACTAATTCCAAAAGTACTGATAGCATTGATCTGTAGTGAAAATGTTATGAAATTAAAATGTTATGAAAATTAATGCTTGAGTGGTTGTAAATAAACATACAAAAATTAGGTGAATATTTTTAGGAAGTTTATATACTTACATTTCAGTATAGCTAGATTTTTGGGGTTTTGTTTTGTTTTAGTGAAGTCACATAAAAATTGTGGACTAACTGCCCACTTTGATCTCAAAAGCAGTTCTTGGGTGCCTTGTTTTCAACAGCATTTCAAAATGCAATTCTATTCCTTTGTGAGAAAATTAGAACACAAGCATTTATTTAAATGTAACAATTCACATAGAAAAGCTGTGAATTATCACAACTCAGTTGGCTCCTTTGCATGTTATTTTTACAAAACAAAGGTAATGCAAAAAACCTTTCCAAATATTTTCCTAATGTTAAAAATTTATAGTCAACAAAGAAGTAATTTTTTATCTCATCATTCCAAATCTATGGGCTTTATATATTTTAACACTTGAAGTGGTGCTTTTACATGAAGTATTAGGGAACAAGTATGCATGCAATTTTAGCAATGTTTAATGGATCAGTGACTGTTTAGAGACTTGAAAATAATGACTTTTATTGCTTTTTACTATTGACAGCATTTATGATTTCTCAATAAAACAAGTTAGCAGTGTGACAAACATAATAAAATATTGTTTTTCATATTTTTCTGCTTACTTTTAATTTTAGCTTCTTCTTTACTGTAGTTTTTGTCTTCTCCCTCTCTAAACACTAACTGAAGGTCTACATTTTCATATGGTTAGGCTAATAAATACAGAATATAAAGATATCTCATGAAGGAAAATTCTAGAAGTGCCCAAACCACGAATTTAAGTTGTAATGAAACCTTAAAATTTCTGTTCTCATTTCTTTCCATTAAGTATTTTTCATCTGCTCTCTCTTTGAAACTCCTCTAACTTTAACACCTCATTTCAATTACTGTAAAATCTTCACTACAGTGTGGAATGGAAAAACATAGATAAACATGCTTTTCTAACATACCTTCCAGACTGCTATCGGTGTCCTCATCTGAGAATCATCTCATGAACATTTGGCGAGAACAAAATTTTTAAATGGTTTCCTGTGATAAATGAGTGTCATTTTTTAGAATTTATATATCTTCTTGGATTTTCAAAGTCCATGTTTCGTATTTTGCACACTCTAAAAGCCCTGCACTAAAATTAAACAATGTCTTGCTTTAAAACTGATATCTTTGACCAAAAAGTTAAACTAGCACTTAACTTTAATACTAGTGTAGTTTTTGAGTTTTTTAACATTTAATCTGCTGTAACTAATTCATATTAACAAATGCTTAATACTTAAGTGCTGGGACCAGAAAAAATGCAAAAGACATGGTATCTTTTCTAAATAATTCATACTCTCATGAGATATAGAGAAACATAAATAATTCTAATAAAATACATATTGAGTTAATTCCTATTGATAAAGCTGTGGGTGTCAAGGTGTTGTTCAGGGATGGTAGGAACTATAATTCAAATTTTACTTATATAAAAATATGAAATATTTATACATTTAAATTTTTATATGAAGCAGGAATAATTTTAACATATTAAAATATGGCTATATCACGTGTCTACATTCTCTTTATTTAAAAACTAACATACTCTATAAACATTTTAGGTAGCCAAACTTTGAAATTTTTCCAGTGTAACTCATTTTTAGATTTGTTGTTTATAAGAACTCACTAGTATACTATTGGGAACATACATGTTCCAAGGCATAAAATTAATTTAATAGATTAAATCTGAAATTTAGAAAATTTGATTTTTTTCTCGAAAGCTATAAAAGATCTATTGTTCTCTTTTAATGAATAACACTTTGATCTACTGCTTCTGAAATGTAAACAAAGTACTTTCAGAACACAAACAAAGCAATTAATTCCAATTGCATGATTGGTGAAGATTCATTTAAGTCTACATATGTAAGTCTAAATCTCTGAGAAGCCACATTATTGACATATTTTATATAATTTTTGCAAACAAGAGAAATAAATATTATGACTGCTTCTGAGTATGGCTTTAAACAGATTCCTAAATAATATTTATTAAAATGGAAACCTGGTTCCCCTTGTTTTACATCTGAAATAAATATACTAAATCCTAAATACAATATAAACATTGTATAGGAAGAGTTGATAAAGAGTGAGAAGAAGTGAAGAATGTAATGAATTCACAAATGAAGTAATGAAGATCCAAATTATGGTGGTGGGCAAAAAATAAATAGGAAGGTGCATTTGAAATACAAGGGTAATCAAACTGCAGGGCTTAGAAAATAGTGGTTGGTAATTTGAAATAGATAATCTGGGAAAGAGATCCAGTCTAGAGTATAGGATGATGAGTTTGCCTTCCTGCTACTGGTTTTGGTATGACAACTGGGCTTTTAGGTAAGAGTTGAAGAGTACCCATCTAGGTAGACATAGAGCTGGAGCTTGAATGTGAGGCGATTTGAATGTAAAGTCTAGACAAGAGACACAGCTTTGGGCACCATTAAAGTCTTATGTAGAAAATATAGAATCTCTTTGCATAATGTTGATATTGTCATTCTTCTGAAAAGGCCAGAGTATCAAGCCACCCTCCCTCCACCCCAAGAAAAGATTATGATAAGTAACAAATGCAACATTGGGAAGCAAAGTATGTTCAAATGGTTATGAGTTAACAGATTTCTCTCACTTTGCACCATCCTTATTTGTAATGAATAACCTAATACATATTTTTTTTAAAATAGAGAAAACGTAATGTAGCTTTTTTTACGGCAGTTAGAAAGGATGGATTACTCAGCATTGAATTTTGTCCATTAAAGTGAGTGTAATAAAACTGGAACGAAAAAATTTACAGTGCTATGTTATATACATAAAATTAGAATAAAGAATGCTAAAAATACATAGTGGTATATTAGATAATTCATATTTTGACTTAGTTATTTTGCATCTTTGTTGATTCTGCAGATTTTACCTATGACAAACTGTCAGTTCAACTTTGCATTAAGAGACATGTATTTTTCATGATATTGTTTTGTATGGCAGTATGTTGGATACCAGTCCTTTCAAGTAATCAAACTACATTGAATAGAGTCATAAAAAAATGCAGCAATCATTTACTCTCATTGTTAGCTTTTCCCTCGAATGCATTGATATTCTTTGCAATCATTTGAACAGTATAATGCACTCTTATTTTGATGAAGGGAAAGTAAAAATTACACTTATTTTTTTAGACTTGGTAAGTAAAGAAAAAGTGCTCATATAATAGTGTTCTGAATTATCACAACAAGTTTGTGATCTGCCAAAATAACACTAGTCTTATTTTAAGCTTTAGGAGCACCATGATTTTTCAATACATAAGGCATTTGGTAATAGAGTCATCAAGAGTCTGGTTAGAGTTACAGCATTTAAAGAATCCTCATCTGAGTACTGAACTCCTAAAGAACAGGACTTGTTAAAGAAGCCTGATAAAGTAGTGAACTCCTCATTCAGACACCATGATGCTATCTATCAAAGACTGGATGAGAAAAGGCAAGATTTATTATCCAAGACTTACAACTTAATATTTTTATACCGTACAAGTAAGTTACCTTAAAAAGAGATGGAACTGAAGTCTGTCCAATTGAAATGAATCAGGGTTATTAAGATAAAACAAGCATTCCTGGTTGAACAATTTGGTATTGTCCAAGTGCAACTGAGAAATAGCCCTGAAATTAAGTAGTGTATAGTCCCTATGGTAGGAAAATAAAGATTTTATTATAAAGTAGTTTTGACATAATCCTAGATGAGTTCCTTAAATTCATAATGTTTCTTGAAATCTAACCTTAATTCAGGATATAATGATCTACATGGTGATATAACTTAATTTATTCATGTCACAATTGCTAGCGGTGGGAGAATAAGGCAATACTGACAGTAACCACAGCCACAAGCTACTAATTTTAATGGAAATAGTGGCCTATGTTACAATGACCCAGGGCAGAATTTCACAGTGGGCATGAAACATACATATATCAGCATTTATCTTCCTTCTAAATATATGCACATTTATTATACTTAAGATGTTTATTTGTAGAATTTTTGTGTTTATATTTTGAAATTGTATTAAAGAAATTTGGCAATCTCATGGGATTTAATATATGCTGAAAACTAATTGAAACTTAAACATAAATTGTAAGTAAGTCTAGAGTGTTCAGATGTTTCCTGAAATTCTTTGTGTATACAGAGAGAGAAAGTTTATAAAATGCCAAATTGTCTATTAACATTGCATATTTTTGTGATAGCACATTTTGTCTTTTTTTCATTACTTTCCATTTTAGAAAGCATTTAGTGTCTTACATTTATTATTTTCTGTGGCTGTTTTGTTGATATTTTCCTGATCGATTTGCAAAGAATTATGTTTGTTTCCTTGGAAAACATGCAGTATAATAATATTGCTTCAAATATTGCAAGATACCAGATTTAACCAAAACTGAACCTAGCCAGTCACCACTACTGAACCAAAGATTCTGAAAAACATTACAAAGATTGTCTGATTTCTAGGTGGCTTTAATAGAGAGGTCTAGAATTTTTTTTTCCTTCTCTTTCTTTTCTTTTTTGATAGCTCATTAAATGGTAACAATTCCAGCAGTATGGAGCTATAATATTTCCTAGGATGGTTACTTCTGTCACATTGGATCAAGTGATTTGATACAGTCATTATTCTGAAACAAGTTTAATATAAGGATTAGACTACTGAAAGTTACTGTCTTTAATTCTGAGAAGGTCACCATATATCATGAAATAAGATCATCAATCTGTAAGGAATATCTATGTTTTATCCCCGATAAAATCAAAGTACCCTAAGGTAATACAAGTAATTTCCACTTCCACAAAAATATATATATTTTTAAAAGAGCAAAACAAATCCTTTACAATTGCGAAAATAAATATTCTGTGATTTAAAATAACTTATTCCATTAGTAGCAAAACAGAGGTTTTTAAAATTTATTTTGATATAGTAAGACAAGAATTATTGTACTGGGAATTATGCAACTTGGTTTTGCTCTTTCTGTGAAATTCAGGCAGACTTCCAGGAGCACTCACAAGGCAGCATCTGGCTTGGTGAGTTCCACAAGACGCAGAGTTGGGTTATCAATCTTTTCTGTGTTCTAAAAGAAAGCAAACTAAGATATACTGAAACACTGTAAGTCACAAGAACTGAAATGTTTACCTGTGACATTGACCAGCACATCTTTCTTATAAAAGAAGGAGTATTTATTATATATTGTGGCACAACAAACTACTTTGAAACTTCATGGTTTACATCATTTATTATCTCACAGTTTCTGTATGTGAGGAATCTGGGAGTAGCTTAGCTGGGTCCTATGCTTCGGGATCTCTCTCAGGCTGCAAAAAAGTTTTGGCAGGGGCTGCAGTCATCTCTAGACTCAACTGAGTCAGGCTCTACTTCCAAGCTCAGTCATATGGCTGTTGGCATGCCTCATGTCCTCAAGGGTTTTGTACTGAGGGTCCCAGGTCTTTGCTGGCTATTAGCCAGAAGCCATCATCAGTTCCTTGTCACATGGACCCTTCCTAGGGCAACTCAGTACATGGTAACCTACTTCATCTGATCAAGCAAGTGAAAAGATCCAGAGAAAGAGTGTCTGCCAGCAGAAAGTCACAGTTTTTTATAGTCTCATCTTGGAAGTGACTTTTCATCGCTTTTGCCATATTCTCTTCACTAGAAGCAAGTCACTAGATAAAGCCCACACTTAAAGGGGAGAGGTATCTCACAAGGATGTGACTGCCAGGTAGCAGGGGGCATTGCTAGCCATCTTAGAGGATTCCTACCATAGAGAGCTATGCAAAAAATAAAATTGTCAAGTTACCTGGTGAGAATGGGATCGGACCAATGAGTATTATATAATTCAAATATTTTATAAGTTCAGGAATGTACGTAAAGGTAGACCAGATGTCCACATCAGTCTTTGATGGAAACCTTATCCCTGGTTCATGCTTTAATGGGCATTTGCCAAAACTTACCTGATCGACTCTGTTTGACAAACACTCAACTGATTCTCATATTCTTTCTTTAGATATGATAATTCTGTCAACACACTTTCTTGTCTGTTTGATAATCTGTCTCTTTAATCTGTCTCTGCACATCTCTGAACTGATCCCTTATGTATTAGTTTTAGAGTTTAGTGCACAGAGAACTATCTTATTTAAGAGTTCTTATATAGCATGTTAGTGTTCTCACCCACATGTGGTCTAAATACTTGATTCCATTGGATGAGATGTAAAGCAAAGCTATTCCCCACAAAAGTGCCATTTCTTTAGTTAAAAACAATTCTCATACTTATTGAAAACATTTGAGAGCTTTCATTGAAGTTTGACATTTGTTAAGTTTAGCACTAGACCAGCATTTTGGTTCAGCATTGTATAAATGTTAAATCAAGCTCTAGATATTTAGAACTTTATTCATTCACAATTACTTCTCTAAACAAATATAATTTTATTAAAATTACTGTATTAGTCATGCTATAAAAAATAGAGAAACATAAAAATGCTAAACTTTTAAAACAAAGATGATTTTTTTCTGCCAAACTTAAAAGAAAATAACTAGGCTCTGATAAGAACTGCCCTTCTAATTGCCACCTTTGGTTTGTTCTCTAGAGATAACACATACATTTTTTCTGAAAACTCAATTTATTCACTGCAGATTTTGCTTGTTTCTTGCAGTTCTAAAGGATACAGATGCTTGATTTGAAAGATCCTTGTTTCTCTTCTCTGCAGTGTCTTATTTTTATCAAATAAGGCATCACTTTTTTATGCTCCATTTTTATTAAGCATAGTAGACAATTTTTCCATCATCACTAAGGTTCAGATATACCCTCAAATGATTTCCTTCCATCCCTGTGTCTTAGTCTTTGTTCTCCCAGAAATGAATAGAAGAATGGAGAAAGTAATAAGAGATTCCATTGTGCTTCTCTTTGCTGAAGTTGGGAGGTCTCACCTTCCAATCAGGACAAGGTAACCTAAGTGCAAAGCACCCCATTCTCACTTGATGGTACATTAACCTCTCTGATGGATTCTCACTTCTTACTAATGAATACTTGATTAGAACACACACACAAAAATACTTTACCATAGTAGACCTAGCAGCAATATAATTTTTCTTTATTTACAGAAACAAAACAAAACTTTAACAATGTCTGTGTTCTGCTTTTTGTTTTTGTTTTTCGTAAACTTTTAAAAGATAACCTGTGCTTCAAACAGCTAAACAGAACAATAGTTTCTTTATACCAACAAGTGCACATTAGCATACACAGCCCTCACTAACTAACAAGTAATACAGTTAGGTAGACTTCATAAACTTTACAATTGTAAATTTACCATTCAAACATAATGGACCAATAGACCAGAATCCAGCTTATATGCATACCCTCAGTCCAGTAAGTTTCATGAATCGGAACCTGGTTTTTCTGAAGAACTCTATTAAGAAGATCACTAAGCATCGTCTTACTATCTCATACTTGAACAAGAATTCTCAAAACCTTGCTCCTAAGCAGAAAACATATTTACCATGAGAATACTTCCCATATAATCAGTGAAAAAGTGTATGTGGAGAGTGGACAGTGTAACTCTTCAGCTAGTTATGAATAAATACCTGATATTGGTGATGTATTAAAATTTCATTTCACTTAGGCAAACTTTTATTTTTTAAATTTACATTTGAAAAAGTTGTACTTATAGAAAAGTTCAAAAATATTAAAACTCTCATAGGCACTTTACGATGATTCATTTATTGTTAATGTTTTGTTCCATGTGCTTTATAATTTGCTCTATCTGTGTAGTATTTTTTGAAGTATTTGAAAGTGAGATGTATAAATCATGGTTCTTTACCTGTTATATTTACCCATACGTATTTCACAGGGTACTTATTAAAAATAAGGATGTTCTCTTATACATAAACACAGCATATTTATCAGCTCAGTAAATATTTCATTGACACAGTACTTTTATTCAAACTGACATTGAAATTCTAATTTTGTCATTTGACCCAATCATGTTCTTTATAGCATTTATAGCATTCCTGAATCCAAATTAGGATCACATTATATTAAGTTGTAATTTCTCTTTAGTCTTTTTGATCTTGTGCATTTCTTTGGCCTTTTTTAAAAAATTGTAAAATTGACATTTTTGAAAAAAACAGTCTTAAGAGAATGTTTCTCATTTTGCATTTGATGTTTCCTCATGATTAGACTCAGGTTGTGTATTCTAAGCCAGTATACTACCCAAGTGACACTGTGTTCTTTTCAAAGTATAATATCCAAAGGCGCATAATATCCATCTTCCCCTCATTTTGTAATGTTACTTTGATAGTTCCTTCTGTATGTATTTACTGAGCACTTGCCAGATTCCAGACAATGTTCAAGGTGCTAGAAATACACAAAGTCATATGGTATGTTACCTACTCTTAAAAAGATTATAGCTAGGGCTTCCCTGGTGGCGCAGTGGTTGAGAATCTGCCTGCCAATGCAGGGGACACAGGTTCGAGCCCTGGTCTGGGAAGATCCCACATGCCGCGGAGCAACTGGGCCCGTGAGCCACAACTACTGAGCCTGCGCATCTGGAGCCTGTGCTCCGCAACAAGAGAGGCCGCGATAGTGAGGGGCCTGCGCACCGCGATGAAGAGTGGCCCCCGCTTGCCACAACTGGAGAAAGCCCTCGCACAGAAACAAAGACCCAACACAGCCATAAATAAATAAAAATTAAAAAAAAAAAAGATTGTAGCTAGACTTTAATCAATTTCTCTAGGATAGCAAAGCTGTATAAGTATTGGCATAGTGAAAACAACTTAGGAGAGGACAAGAGTTTGGATCCTATGACAAGTGTTGTAGCAACACTTAGGTCCTAGTAATACAATGTATGAGATCCAAACCCTATCTGCATGAGTATAGGCTGATCGTTCACAACTAAAACATTTTGTCAGAGGGCTAATTTTTTAACATTAAGTATAGACTTGCCTGTTCCCTGTTGAATAGACAAGCGGTAGATAGTTGATGATGATGATGTTTTAAAAATCAAATTTGCTTGGTTGTAATCATGGAGATATGGTTTTAAAAACATTAAGTTCTTAAATAGATATCAGTTCATAGAACCACAGGGTCTAGATTTCTACCCCAATTGGGGAAGATCCTTGAGTTACAGAATAAAAGATCTTTAATACCCACTAAACCAAAATTATCTTAACCTTTGGTAGTAAATTCCTCTTTGCCCACAGACAGTATCAACATCATAGTTGAGCCTGAAGTTCAGGCAAAGGGACTCTTTAACATACTGACAACAAGAATGTCACTTCTCAGGAGAGCTGAGATACTTTAAACTGATCTAGCCATTTGGAAAAAGTATTTTGCCCAGGGCTGGAGTTGGCGAAATAACTCCAACCTGGCTAAGATTAACCATAGCCATCTGTACATCTTCAAATGCCTTCTCTCCACATTCTTCAGCTCAGCTTTCATTACTGGTTTGTCTGTTTAGTTTCCCACTTAAAAAGAATGTGTGATTAGATCAGGCTGCCCAGCGATGATTCCTTCTAGCTCCCCAAGAGCTAAAGTCTAGTTCCACCTGCTTCAATTTGTCAAATTGTCAAAGTTCAGGTCTCGCCCCTATTAGTGTGCTTACCTAGAGTCTAATACAAAGTTTCTTCACATGTAAAGGACAGGGATTCACTTTCATTGTTTTTGTCTGAAAATGTGGTTACCTTTTAACCTATATATCATAACTTTAGATAATCCTCTGTTCTCAGACCTGTTTTAAACTAGACTATGTTCTCTCATGCACTTTCTTCTTTGAAGAAAACTGAAAAATATTTAAAAGCAGTTCTCAATTATAAAACTATTTTTGTTTGCAATATTAGCTGCAGTCAAGAGCTTTACTTCATACTAGCCTTGTAATAAACATATTATCTACTTTGATTTCAAATGAGCTGGACCATGTTGGTCTACTAAGTAATCCATTATCTACTGCTTGTACTAGTATGTTTGGCTTGTATAGACAGAATACCCTGGTTGATGTGCCTTCTTACACATAGTCCATGCCCACTCTCTAGAATGGCACTGGGTGCTTATAGAGAAAGCATTCAAAAGGGATCTGGGATTCAGTCCTCTCTCGCTTTGACCCAGATCTGTGGGCCTCAGGTTCTGCAGCTATCACCCTGAAATACCTAAAATTCAAAATCTGTTGCAACTTCTTCAGTTTTTACTTTTTCATTATATTTGAACACAACCTTGACTATAACTTCTGGAAATCACTGATACTGTTATTATCTGCATTTCATGAGAAGAAATGATATTTACCCAGTATTCTCTTGTAACAGAGCTTGTGCTGAACATCAATCTCTCTTAAAATATTTCTCATGTTAAATGTAGACTTTGTGTCTCTGCTTCTTTGCCTCAGCTGTAGCAGAATGTTCTTACTCTAAATATAAAATTATAAAAAAAGCAAGAAACAATATTTTCTTTAATTAGCTTCTTCCTTTAGGGGTTTTAGAAGAAGGGTTATGACTTGACAGAGATCCTTCCCATCTGTTCCTGTTTGTTTGCTTTTATTTTGACTTCCTTTCGTTGTCTTATCAAATATCACATGAATCATTAACATTTGTTTTCATCACTTGTTTTGGTTTCCCTTACTTTATATGATTAAGACATTCTGTTGAGAGAAGCTCAGGGTTACTATATATTTCATATTGACCTAATCTTATTTAAGTAAATATTAAACTTCCTAGATGTATGATCTTATATGTTCGCCCTCTGTTATGTTCATATTTTCCTCAGCTCTGGAGGAGTGAGATATGGGCACATGCAACTGTTTTGTGAAAGCAGCAAACTTCATTAGATTACAGGTGTCTGGATATAAGTTTTGAACAAATAGATGCCATTCTTAATAAAACTACTTTCTAACAGGAAATGTAATTTATTAAGCCCTTTGTGCTAAGGACAAGTAAGAGATCCTTGTGGATGTTTTTTGCAAAGGAGTTCTATTCAAAACTGGAATATATACCTATTTGCCTACTGAGTAATACTTTTCAGTAACATACTCCCTTGTTAATGATTCCACTTAGTTTTCATACAATGAAAGCATTGGATTTCTGGTGTCAAGTAATTTGAAATTATTCCAATTTGTATGCCATCTTCTAATATAAAATCTCATCATATATTGTGATTGTTATTGAACAAACATCATTAGTTTTTTAAAGTAAATGATCAAGCTATTCAATACTTTAGTGTTATGTATGGAATAAAAGCTAAATTATATATCTGTCTATATGCATTAGATGTTACAAATAACTACATATAACAATAGCTGCAAAAACATTAAATCAGTGTATACGTATAACTGAATCACTTTGCTGTACACCTGAAACTAACACAACATTGTAAATCAACTACATTCTAATATAAAATAAAAATTACATTTCAAACAGAGCAAACTTAATTCACGAACACAAAACAAAACAGAACTGGAAATTTTGTGACATTCTCCATTTCTCCCTCCTCATCCACAGCTAACAAATAACAGATAGAATCTTTATATTTAATGGCCTGAGTTGAAGATTTCAACTTTAATGTTAAAACCTGAGATTCATTTTTATCAGGACTTTAAAACTTTTTCTTTAACTCATCTGTAGATCCAAATCTGCATAATAACAGTAAGCAGCATACAAAAATTCACACCTGCAATAAACTATTCAGTGATCTAGATACTTTCTTATACACCAAATTAGAGCTGTAAACAACAAATCACAATGAACTCTGGAACTATTAGGAATTTGTAATCTAAATAGTTTCACTCAGTGCCTACTCCCACACGCTTTTAATTAGAAGAGACTTTTTAATCAAGTACTCCCATGCACAAAGTGTCACTTGATGATTTTTGTCATATCAGCCTCCCTTACGAAAGCAAATAATCATTGTGTCAACAGAAGATATTTTCTCTGAAACCAAACTATAAGAATTTTAGTTCTGATTTCAAGTTGTTCAGTTGAGGCTCTGCATACTAAAAGGAAACCTCTGTTTTCTGAGAAAATGGTGAGGAACAGATTCACAAAGCAAGGAGACTGATGGTACCAAGGTGTCCAAGAGTCAGTCCCTTACCTCTGCAAATCAGAGACAGGGTATTTCCTCCAGTGATCTTGCAATTGCTTATTAGAGGAAGTGACATAACAGAATAGATTTGGGTTCACACAAATATCTAATCACTGCACTTCCATTCACTAGTTCTTTGAAAATGTGCAAGATAACTTAACCTTTTTGAGCCTTAATATCCTATTTGTAAAAGGCACTAAGAATAACTATTTTGTTGAGTTGTTGAGAAGTTTAGATTTAAAATCTATAAAGTGCCCTGAACACAATAGGTCTCAGAAAATATTAGCTATACTGTTGATAGTCATTATTGCCTTTATTGCCAATTTACTTGATCTTAAAAAAGTTCTCATCCGTTTGAGATATCAAGGAATGATTGTTTCATAAACCCTGCTCAGCATCAGGAAAACATATGTTTCTCTGGCCAAAAAATGCAGAAATAAAGACAATATAGGAAATGGCGAGTAGGTGTGAGATTATCTAGTTAGAAAGGAAGTGTAATGCACAAAGGGCAGCCATTAAAACAAAACATGAATAAGCCTCTGAGTTTCCAGATGCAAACAACACACCTCTGAATGATGAAGTCTTAGCCATGAAAATACTCAGGGATTCCAATAATCTCCATCCTGTGCTTGTTTTTACAGGGCCTTCTCTAGGGCTCCATCACTTTGCCTGCTGTTTGAAGAGTAGGGGAAGGAAAGATTATTGGCACCATTATTACATAACATAAAAAAAACATGGCACAGTTTGAATTATGGGCCCATGTATTCTTCCTAGCACCCTTGCCATTCAGCTTGCTCTCAGGTGGTTTGTTATCAGAGCCTGAGATAAACCTACAGTCCCATAACTCAGAAGCCTGCTGGTAGCTCTCTGGGTACATCCATATGTGGTTATTTGCTGCGGGTTGGCAGGCCAATATAACTTCTCTGGACCAACATAAAATTACTTTAAACCTTTTTTTTCTTACAGACTTTGAATTATCCATAAGTATGTTTTAATAAAGATGACAAAATTATATGGTAGAATTGCCTTGAAAGTTAGGCTCCATAGACAAAAGGAAAGGGAGTTACTCTCTAGGGTCTGTCTATGCCTGGTATGTTTCTGTTTCCAGGTAATTCTAAGGCAGATAATCTCTGATGTCTAAGTATTATTTAATCATGGAAATGCCTTAACTATAGTAGTTGGGATCTATTTTATAGCTGGCATCTTTAATGCTTGATGCTTTTGTCCATCTGTTAGGAACATTAGTCAAAAATTTAAAGAGACATTTATTAAAAGTAGATTATTATAGTAGATCAAGTACTGAGCACATAAATATAATGTATATAATTTTTATAAACATGCTTTGTATATGATCTAAAGGATCTTATAAAATAATTATTCATGCTATAATTTTAATACATTTTTATTTTATAATTTAGTTTCAGACAGACTTTACAATTTCTAACATGCTAAAGGGAATTATTTTTAATACGTAAGCATAAGTAATTGATTTCTCTGAAAGTTTAACATTTGAGACTGCATTAAAACTTTTAAGGCTAAAAAAAAATAAAAAAAATAAAAAAAAAATAAAAAAAAAAAAACTTTTAAGGCAAGCATCATGCTGAAGCATTCTCCTTCTGATACTGATGGGAAAAGAAATATGGCTGCTGCTTTCGTGGGTCTCGCCATGTAAGAAGCTTCCCATATGTAACTTCAAAATGAGACAAAGTGCTATGGAGTTAATTCTTAGGGTGCTTGTGTTGGAGAGTAAATACGAGGCTCTATATAGAGAAGTTTAAGAGATGGGAGCAGTAATGTAAGCGGGGAAGGAGGAGGTACTTATCTTGAGGCATCTAGAAGGAATAACAGGCCTGGATACTCCAAAGCAGCGCAGAGGTTGGTGTGCCATATGTAGAATGGCACACCATTCTACGTAAAGGAGAGCCAGGGTCACTGACTGAGGGAGAGGGGTAACATATAAGGTTAGAGAAGAAAGTCAGTACCAAATTATATAGCACTTGGGTGAAGAATTTGGCTAGTGGACCTTTTAAAACAATGATTCATACTTAATGAATGATTTCTATATATCCATTCTTTGCTACTACATTCCTTCTACTTAATATGCTATGGACATCACAGAAGATTAGAAAACAATTTTTCAAGACTTTAATTTTTTTCTTTAACAAACAATTTTTTTTTTTTTGGCTGTGCCCTGCAGCTTGTGGAATCTTAGTTCTGCGACCAGGGATCGAACCTGGGCCCCCAGCAGTGGAAGCGAGGAGTTCTAACCACTGGACCACCAGGGAATTCCCATAATTTTTTTTCTTTAATGTACAAAGATTTTTTAAAACTCCATAGACAGAAATGTTAATTTTGAGAAAATAATTCCTTTTCCACAAGTATCTTGAAGGACTTCACTGAATAAAATTTGAATTTGGGGGAAATTGAGAATGTTTCTCTCCCCCTGTCTAATCCTAGGAAATGTTGTCTATTTAAAAACAAATAAGAATGAGAATGATATCCTCAACTTAAGTGAATACATGATAGAAATATTGAGATAATTGGAAGGAGAGAGAAGTAGGGATAAATTAAATAAGGACTAAAAATTAGAAAATTTTGGTTAAAAGCATCAGTGTTCTACTTCTTTGGTTATTTCTATTACTAAATTTTAAAACAATTTAGTTGCTTTTCTTAGTAAAAACATTAAGATCAAAATTATCTTTTAAAAGGTCCAGTTTTTAGCCACATGATACTACGAATATGAAAGAAAAGTTTCAGTTTATTTTTATAATATTAGTTTATTAGGTTTATCTACTTTGTATAAATCACATGAAAACTATATCTGATTTATTCATTCATTCGTTCATTCAAACACATTTTATTGAACATATACTGGGTGCTTAGACTACAGTAATAAGCCAAACAGCATTCCATAACATCCTGGAAGTAATAGTCCAACAGTACAAACTAGGCTAAGCTAAAACATGTTGTAGGGGCTGCCCTGGTGGCACAGTGGTTGAGAATCTGCCTGCCAATGCAGGGCACATGGGTTCGAGCCCTGGTCTGGGAGGATCCCCCATGCCGCGGAGCAACTAAGCCCGTGAGCCACAACTACTGAGCCTGCGCGTTTGGAGCCTGTGCTCCGCAACAAGAGAGGGCGCGATAGTGAGAGGCCCGCGCACCGCGGTGAAGAGTGGCCCCCGCTTGCCACAACTAGAGAAAGCCCACGCACAGAAACGAAGACCCAACACAGCCAAAAATAAAGAAATAAATAAATAAAACATGTTGTAGGAATATAAAACTTAGGCACACCAATATTTCTGTGAAGTAGAAAAATAGTTTGACATTGGTTTTAAGTTCCTTACTAATTACTGTATCTACCACAGATTATATATAAGCACTCAATTAGCTTAACGTTGAAGGTGAAATCTGCAAATATTTAGACTCTCTATTTCCTAAATTTACTGTAGGCTATTTCTATTTCCTTATGTTTTAATTCTTGAAGCTATCATTTTGCAAACATTTACATTGCAATATGCATTTAAAAAAATTTTTGGAAAACTTTACTTTTCTGATTACCTTCTACTGTAGATATTAAAACGTGAAATTTAAACATATTTTATGCAAATATTTCCAAGGTTTAGAGCACACCACAAAGTGGACAGTTGGGAGAGTGTTACACTTGGGAAATAGGCTTATGTTTTGTTTTGTTTGTCCTCTGGATTTTTAATGTCTTATTTTTGCTTCATTCAAGTGGGTTTATTGAAGATTTTATTTACTTTTCTTTTTCACATAGCTGTGTGTTTCTCAATAGGTAAAAGCTGAGTAATATATTAATATTGAATTGTTCGTTTAATCTCACTTCATGGTGGAAAGGCTATATAGTTCATTGATATTGATGAAATAACCCAAGTGGCTTTCACATAAATAGCAACAAATGTGCACAACAGTTACATTACACGGTATATTTAACAACATCTCTAAGAAGTAAGATGGGAGCTCAGTCTTTCCTGATGGAGATATATCTGAGTGCATTCAAAGAAAATTTGGTTCTGCAAGCTTGGAGGAAGTAATTGTCATTCAATAGAAATCAACTAGCTTTGCATATCAGTAAAACACATACACACACTCTTATCTATTTTCTGAGTGCTCTGTACTGATATCAAAATAGCAAATATATATTTATGAGAACTAGAAATGTTGTATTCTTTTCAGTTGCTTAAATTCAATGTAATTATGAAATTAACTTTGAGAATATGTGAAAAATGTTACTTCCTAAATAAGTGAAGATAGAATAAAACCCACAAATTTTATATCAGGCTATGTAGGTTTTATATTCACATTTGTCCCCCAGATGTCATATAAGTAATTATTTTTTGTTCATTTTTAGATGGAAGACTGTATTTGAAAACTACTGTCATGTACTGAATCTTTCCTGTTGAAGAAGTCCATGTTATAGTAAAGAACTTTGCAGTCAGACATTCGTCATTGGAAAGTTCGGGAAAAAAATAAAGTCCTTTTAAGGGAACTTCCTCAATTTTGTGTATTAATGTTCTTTAAAAGTTTAAGTATTCTACAAAAAAAAAAGTTTCCTTCATTGATTTTCACCTGTGGTTCATACCAGAGACCTGAGAATGTTTGTAAATGTACAAGTATCAAACTTCTTACAGTTAATAATTGCAACTTTGCTGCTGGACACTTGTATATGGAGTCAAAGGCAGGTCTCAATAAGACCTAGCTTTGTTTTTTTAATGGAATGAACCATTTTCCTCTTCTGAAAATTCTGTATCTGAGCACATCAAGAGACGCTTGTAGCACCGGTCACCCAGACTTACAGAATTATGTCCTCCAGAAACCAGCAAGAACACTTGGAAATGAACTTGTAGGGGACATAGAGGATTCCTAAAAAAATCAATAAATCAAAGAGTAATATTCTGTTACATTCTATTTTAAACTCTCTAATTGTGGGTTTTCTCCTGAAGATTTTTGTTCATGTACTTTCCAAAAGACCAACAAATGGATATTGACAACAACCCCGTGAAATAACATTTTGCATACCTGAAAAGAAGCATTGGAGATAAGCCAAAAGGTTTCACCGAAGGTCTTTTTTCCTTAAAAATATATAAACGTAACATGTTTTCATTCCAAACTGGTAGTGGTATATAGAATTTAAAATGATCATTATGCTTCCTCTTCAAACTGTTGGTCACATGTACAGTATATAAACATAAAACATACAAGGAAGGTATTATGTATGCAGTAGTATACTAGAGTTTAGGAAAATGAAAATTTTAGAAAATACGTTTTGTCACCCTGTTGGTCAGAAAGACACCTTTCTGGTTTTAACGCATGCAGGCATGTAAATATTTGTCTGGAGTCACAGTATTAATGAATGAGATCTTAAGCATCTGGTGACATCAGAACGCTGTGTCAGCCACTTTTATTTGTATATTGAACCCTAGTTAGTGCCCCAAACTGCACTATTGAGAATGGATTGTGGCTGAACAGTAAATCAAAACACCAGAAATATTTTTATATGTTAATGTCATATTATGTTAAGGTTGCTGAAAGACAAAACCTAACAAACCCTGGATCCTTGATGTATCAGTCCAATACCATGTAGCGCTGAGTGATAAAGTTAAAATGTGTTGTGCTTCCCACCCTGGTCAGAGGGAAGGGTGCCTACGTGTTATTTTCACTGTCTTTTTGAAAGTTACAGTATGTGTTTTCACTTTTGTGCAGATAACTGGAAGTCAAGCTGCGAACAGGGCTTATTACACGCTGAAGTTACCTTCTCTTTGTTTTTACATATTTGGAGTTACACCTTTAAAGACTGATATGTGAATCAGTATAGTTGCTGGACATTTTATGATTTTGCTGTCATCTTACAATTTTATGATCATAACATTATTTATTACCATAAATAGCAAAATCTTAAATGACCAAGAAAACTAGCTTAAAAATGTTTAAAGATAGTTCTCATTGGGTATTAATGATTTGAAAAGAAATTAACATTATAGATACACTGGCACTAAGCTTCTATAGTTTTTTAGGTCTTCCTTGCAATACTGGAACATATTTCTTTTGTGTAGCTTGCTATTAACCAGCTAAGACCATTTTTAATGCAATAAAAAGGTTATATATACAGTTCCTATTTTTAGCTTGCTTAAAAGGGAGCAATATTTTTATTTAAAACACTGTTAATAAATGCTTTGTAGAAACTTGGTTTTCTAAGCATAGTTCTTCCATAACCTTCTTTTGTTATTTGAGCACAAGAGATTCTATTCCTTGTTGTATGTATCTCTTGTTTTTCCCTGTATGCAGTCTTTAAAGGATTACACTTAAAATCAGAGGAACTTGTGGCAAGCTTCTGAATCATACATTTTCTGAAAGTTTTTTTAAAAGCCTACCACTTCCATAAGTAGTAAAATCAGCCATTGCTCTGCTTCTTGCATAGAGTCACCTGTTAAGTAGGTTAAATAGTTTTAAAATACATACTTTCCAGACCTTTGAGAATGTTTTAGTGTTTGGTTCGCTATAAAAGGAAATTTTAGCAAGGATTAAAGAAGAAAGCTATCAGCTATATGCTAAGAGAGAATCGTACTAACATGTTGTAAATATTGCAAGTCATGAAATGTTATTTTAAGTCTGTAACTTAAGTTTTTTTCCCCTTTATTAGTTATACAGGTTGGTTTAAAATTTGTTTTTTGGTTTAAACAAGTAAAATTGTGCCCATTTTATGGTTTCCATGCTTTTGTAATCCTAAAATTATTAATGTCTCGTTCTGTATTATAACCACATTTGCGCTCTATGCAAGCCCTTGGAACAGAACATATACTCATCTTCATGTAGGACCTATGAAAATTGTCTATTTTTATCTATATATTTAAAGTTTTCTAAAAATGATAAAAGGTTATTACGAATTTTGTTGTACAAAATCTGTACAAAAATCTGTTTTTACATCATAATGCAAGAATTGGAAATTTTTCTATGGTAGCCTAGTTCTTTGAGCCTGGTTTCAATGTGAGAACCGCGTTTACTGTTATTGTATTTAATTTTCTTTTTCTTTTCAACAATCTCCTAATAAAACTGTCTGAAATCTCCCTGTGACTTTATTTACAGTTCTTCTTTATTAAATTTTGTGAAATGCATAGCATAGAAGGAATATTCACTTTCTAATGGGAGGCATCTCAAAACAACATAAGTCAGCTCTTTACAATGTGAAGGGAACAATGCTCAATGATTTTATTTAACATGCAACTGCTTCTATCTCTAATATGAATTACTGTGGTGAAAAACATCATAAAAGCACACTCTATAGTTATTGTTTAACAAGCAGATTTTCCATATTTTGTTTCTTGCCAGCTAAGCAAACTGCCCACATATACATGATTTATTTATGTACATTTCTCAGTTTATGAAGCTGTTATTTGTACCTTTTTCCTTTATATTCTTATATTCCCATGATTCTTATTTCACAAAGCTTTGTGCTGAATAATGTAAAGTAGACATGTTGATGGAACAAAATATATTATTCCCATATCTATAAGAGTGTAGATTTGTAACTCTAACTCAGTGTTTTGCTTTCAGTCTCTATCATTGGGAAAAAATGCCTTTAGAAACTTTGCAGTTCCAATAGGCTTTAATAATATATAAACGTTTTAATCAATCCAAAATGCAGCACTCAAAGAAATATTGGGTTACTATCTCTGTGAATACTCTAAACATTCCCAAAAGAATGGAAAATGAATTTTTTTCTGTCTAAAGAGATTATTTCAATGAATTAACAAATTATGATTTATCCCTAATAAAACCTCAAATGTTTATGTGACCATTACAAACACATTTTTGTCTTCTGTCCTCATATGTTTTTGTCAGTTAAGACTTGTACTAGAACATCATACAGCCTCTGGATGTTAGAGGCATTTGGTGATGATTTAAGGTTTCTCCCCATGTGTTTTCATTGGCATTAGCAAATTTACAATATGAACAAAAGTTATTTATTACTAGAGGATAGTAAATTATAAATAAAAGTTACATGGATTGCATTTTTTCATATGGGAAGTAGGGATGTTAATAGAATTAAAATATTATTGTAAATGGCATTGTAAATATATCACTTTTCCTTATGTGTAGGCTTGGTGCTAACATTTATCTTTCATATGTACAACTGGTATATAAAAGCTGAACCAAACCTCATTTATTCCTTTAAACAGATTCATTAATAAAGCCTCTATTCTGCACAAAGCACTGTGCTAAATGTTGTAATGAATGAAAACATAGCTGTTTTCCCAGAGGAGCTTATAATTTTGTTGGAATAGGAAGTCTTACTTTCAGCAAGAGAAGATTCACTCAGCATCTTCTAGACTGTCGTGGATATAGAGCTAGTATCAAGAGGGCATTGGCTTAGACGACTTCCTACTAAGTGGTAACAATCTAGTGACCCATTTTGTACCTTCACCTTCCAGCGACTAATATAAGACAGTTTGGGGGTCAGACAATTCTGTAGAGATTGAGAAAGGGGATGGATACATTTTCCCCTAGGTAAAACACCATACTAGTTATTCTTTTCATGTTATTTTTCATGTATTTCAGTCACATCACTCTTCTTACCAAGGCTCACAAACTTTGTTTTAAATAAGTAGCCTGTTTGCAAAAATCATCAACAAACAATAAATTTCTAATATTCAGATTATTGAGTGTAGAGGTAACAATATTCAGTTCTTATCATCCAGCATCTATGTGGCTAGGGCAAGTAATGGCCTAAAATGATTCAACCACAGAGCATAAATTCCTAAACGCCAAATGAGTGTGTTAGGTAATGAGTGACATTTGTAGTGGCAGCATCATTTACATGTATAGGTTAATGAGCTAGAGATTTTGGCTTGAAATATTGCATCTGTTAGGACTCCTTTGGTTGGCTGTAACAAAACGAATTCCTGCAAGTCTAAAGAGCAAAAGGAATTGGTTACGAAGACAGAGGGGTGCACATGGAACCTCAAGCCAGGATTGCAACCAACCCCCAGGGACCAGGGTTCTTCTTCAACGTTCATATTTCTGCTCCTCTCAGTGACTCTGCTTCTTTCTCCTCTCGTTGCAGACATATGTGTTCCTCTTGGTTCCTCTATTATTCAGGAGCATAAGACTCCACCCACCGAAGTGAACCAATCATTTTCTCTCTCTTGTCTTAAGTCAGAATCCCTGAGTTCTGATTGTCTGGAGCCAGAGCACATGGCAGTACGGTATCTTGGCAGTACAAATAGATGAATCTGAGGAATTTTAGAAACTACTGTGTCCAATTAAATTTGAATCTCTGGGGATTGGGGCTGTGGCATCAGGATTTTTAAGTTCCTAGGGTGATTCTAATGAGCAGCTAAAGTTGAGGACCACTGTCTGGGAGGATGGCAAGTATTACATAGAAAATGACTAGTGGGCCTTCTGTTGTGGGGTAAGGGGGGTAGTTGGAGTGAGTGGGGGCCATTGTGAGCTGTGCAGACACTATAAAAGCCAACTAATAGTTCTTTAAAATCATAAAAATTACATAAAATCTATACAATAATTCATATTTTTTAAAAAGTAATTCTAGCATTGTGAACCTAATTCTGAATTGAATATGAATTTACAAACCTCCCAATCAGGTTTAATAGAAGTCACATTATTTTTTCTAGATAAAATTATTGGTTAATATGACCTTAGAACTAACTACACAGGGAGGTAAAAATTCTATTTCAATCATTACTGAAGCTTCCTCCCTCTGAATGACCTCAGTCCAAACATTTTTCACAGTCCATACTGTTTGGGGAGAACCCCTCGAGTTTTCATGCCTAGAATCTAGTTTTCGAGAAGCTGTCCTAAGCCCTTCTCTTTGGACAGACTCCAGGTTTGTGGGAGAAAAAATTGACACAGTGTAGTGTAATTCTCAATGTGGAGGAGAGGAATATTTAAGACAATTAATTTGTAATTGGGAAATGTAAAGTCATGTGAAAGGAGGTAATGTTTCTATGCTTTATTTGAACTGGTAAAATGTCAATCAACACAAGTAGACTTGTGATAAGTTTTGCATATAGAACATAATACCTGGAGCGACCATTGAAAGTGCTGTTATCAATATATATGCTCTATAAGAATATAGATAAATCAAAACGGAATTCAACACTGTAGCAAGATTAGCTCCCAGATAAAAAGTAAATATTTTAGGGTAATTCATCAAGAACTTTAAGATAACTTTGCTAGTAGTTTCCACCTCTCTTAGGCACTTTGGCTGCTCTTTCAACAATGCTAATTGTGTGCCAAACTTTTGTCTACTATTACAGATTAAGATAAGTTGGTTGATACACCTCTAGCACAACGCATCTCTATTTTCTACTTATTGGGTGTACTCACATCCAATAATATATTTCAAACTGATTTTTTTTTTTTAAAGTAGAAACTGAAATGGTAACTATTAAGTTGTTAACATTTGTTTTTATTTTTTTAATTTAATTTTTATTTTATATTGGAATATAGTTGATTTACAATGTTGTGTTAGTTTCAGGTATACAGCAAAGTGATTCAGTTATACATAAACATATATCCATTCTTTTTCAGATTCTTTTCCCATTTAGGTTATTACAGAACATTGAGTAGAGTTTCCTGTGCTATACAGTAGGTCCTTGTTGATTATCTATTTTATGTATATAGTGGTGTGTATATGTTAATCCCAAGCTCCTAATTTATCCCTCCCCCACCAACATTTGTTTTTTAGAAATCCCATTGTTAACTCCTACCTCTACCTCAAGTGTGGAGAGCTGATGTTGATACCGGTCAGTCCTTTTTTACTAACTCATCTTTTTAGATTTACAAAGGAAAAGAGTCTCCCATTGAGATGGATCTTTTTTTTAAGTCCATCGGGCTGTTACGTGCCTCGGTTCATTTATGATGAATGTCTTTTGGCTCCTTCCATTAATAAATTTTGATGCTTCTTAGTATATGCTTTACATGCTTTGCTTTCACTTTTCCCGCAGATAGCTACTATGAGATAATAGGTACACAACAGGGTCTAAATGAAAATGGGCAAGTTCTTGGAAAATGAAGTTCCCAGCAATGTCAACAGAACTGGTCAAGAATGGAGAATCTGATCAAGGAACCAACAGGCAACTCATCTAACAGAACAATGTATTTTTAGGGGAGAACAGTCAAGATGGGGGTGGTAGAAAATTCTTAATTGAGTAACATAAGTGATGCTTTAGCATCTAGATTTGACAAGTATTGAAAGCTATCTCTAGGTTCTGGGGACACCGCCTCATCCCTGGGAAATTTTTCACCTGCAGTTGCCTCAGTGTAGCCAAATGTACCTCTATTTTGGTAGGTTACTTAGGAGTCCTCTTTTATCTGCTGAGTATTCAGTGTCAGGCCCAGGGGTCTTCTGCTCATTCTTGCATCTGTACCACATGTATCCATCGTAAGCACTTAGGTATTCTTTACCCCAACAAACACCTCTAATGTTGGAGCATTGTTCCAAATGCAGCCAACCCTCCTTGTACCTTTGTCGGAACAGTGAGCCAGACACACATTTCTACCAGGTGAAATTCCAGCCTGAGATAGACACTGGTCCTCTGTGTCCAATAACCTCAGGTCCTCTGAGTGGTCCTCTTGAAGTCTCTTTAGATTTTAGATGAGAGACAGACACCTGTCACCTCCTATGGGTGATTGGAGGGGATTGGACCTGGAAAAAGCCACAGCCCTCAACAACAACAATCTGTTTACCTCAATTCTTTACCCCGTATCTTTCATCTCTTTTACAATCTGTAGGTGTATGGACAGCTGAGGCCACAAAAGTAGTTTTCAGATAGCTATTTGCAAGCTCTGCATGATGACCTTGCATCTTACCTTGGAAGGTGGTATCCATTTTATTCATTTATTGATTAATTTATCAAAAATTACCTTTAATATTTTGGAGATAATTATAGACTAAATGCAGTTATAAGAAATAACAAAGAGGCATCCCATATACACTTCACACATTTTCTTCAAGGATAACATTTTGCATAA
This sequence comes from Eubalaena glacialis, assembly GCF_028564815.1. Taxonomy (NCBI): domain Eukaryota; kingdom Metazoa; phylum Chordata; class Mammalia; order Artiodactyla; family Balaenidae; genus Eubalaena; species Eubalaena glacialis. The sequence continues at coordinate 35,033,388 of NC_083731.1, forward strand.
ATATAGTATAGTGTCAAAACCGGGAAATAAACATTGATATCATCTACCAACTTTATTCAGATTTCATCAGATTTACATGCACTCATTTGTGTGTGTGTTATATATGTTTAGTTCTGTACAATCTTATCACAAGTGTAGATTCCTATGAGTGCCACCACAGTCCAGATACAGAATATTTCCATCACAGGGATCCCTCATGCTACCTTTTTATAGCTACAATCACTAAACTCTCTCCCTACCTTTCTGTATAAGTTAGGGTTCTCCAGAGAAACATAACCAATAGTGTAAATACACACACATGTAGAAATGTACAAGCTACCAGGCCCTGTAGAGTATGTAGATCCTTCAAATGCCCCCACCCCTATTCCTCCAGTGGACCCTGTGGCCTGTAGAGAGGGAGTAGGTGAAATTCCCTCTGATGCCTGGTATATAGTTGGGTCTAAGCCACCCACATGGATTGCAGCTGCTATTCAGCCCAACACATACCATGCGGATGGAAAAAAGAAGGAACTGCAGCAGCCAGTGGGCTGAACTCAGAGAGATTTGATTGGTGATCAGTCCAGCCCAGGACATTGACCCTTTGCATTAACAATTCGGCTGTTCTAAAGGGATTAACTTTATGACTTGGACAATGAGAAACTGAGGGGTGGATGATCATGAATAAGCCCTGTGAGGTCAAAATATGTGGAAAGATGTTTGGGTTATCTTTTTTTTTTTTTTTTTTTTAAATTTTATTTATTTATTTATTTATTGTTTTTGGCTGTGTTGGGTCTTCGTTTCTGTGCGAGGGCTTTCTCCAGTTGTGGCAAGCGGGGGCCACTCTTCATCGCGGTGCGCGGGCCTCTCACTATCGCGGCCTCTCTTGTTGCGGAGCACAGGCTCCAGACGCGCAGGCTCAGTAGTTGTGGCTCACGGGCCCAGTTGCTCCGCGGCATGTGGGATCTTCCCAGACCAGGGCTCGAACCCGTGTCCCCTGCATTAGCAGGCAGATTCTCAACCACTGCGCCACCAGGGAAGCCCTGTTTGGGTTATCTTGCAAGAGACTGAGACAGTCCTCACTGTTTCAACCCACTGGTTCATCCCAGCCCTAAGCTGTGTATGGACCCTACCAACTTATACTTCAGTAAATACAACAGGTTAGGTACATAGAAAATCAGCCAGCACAGTGCCTGGTTACAATGGTGTATTGTCAAGAATGCCGGATTGCCCTTGAAATGCACTGACTTGGTTAATGCAGTAACAGAATGTCCTGTATATTCTATTCAATGCCCAAGGCAACTGCCAAATGAGTCTGGCACCACCCACCAGAGTTGCCAACCGGTGAGAAACTGGAAAATTGATTATATTGGCTCCCTCCCTCTGAGTGAGGGTTCTAAACATGCCCTGGCTTGTATGGACGTTATATCTGGCCTAACCCAAGCTTTGCTCTGTTGTTGGGCAAACCAGGCTGCCACCATTATGGGATTAGAGAAACTGAGTACAACGTACCAATAACCTGGTGGAATCGACAGTGATCGTGGGTCACATATTAAAGGTCATGCTGTGCAAAACTGGGCAAAAGAACATGACATTGAATGGAGGCTCCATCTCCCCCATAATCTGAAAGCAGCAGGGCTGGTAGAAAGGAAGAATGGAATATCAAAGCAGCAGCTTAAATGACTAACAGGTAAAACTACCTTGGCCAGTGGACTAAGGTATTATCCCCCGCTTTAATACATTTAAATGAGCAACTAGTAAGGCCTACTGCTCCACAGGCCAGACTGGGGACCCCTGTTGAGACACCCAACACTATAAAGTTATGGAAGTCATGGGAAACAACCATTGCCCCTTTTCTCACAGTAGATCAACACGCTATGCTGCTGAGAACACCACGTCCCATCATGCCTTGGGAAAGGTATTATCTACTGGAATTTGTAATGGGACAGCCCATTGGGATGGATGAGTTACTATGCACCCCTGTGTAAGGGGTTATGACTCAGTCTCCACTGGGGTCTTGTTGTCCAGTACAAGCTGATGCTGTTGAAACTCACTACACCTGGAATAGAACACTCACCATTGAAAGAGGGAAGAAGGTGGGGGTGTTGGTCTGGCATATCCCACCCCGAGTCCATCTCCTCACAAGTGACAGTGCTGCCTCCCTCCACCAACGTGTGTAATATGCACAAACAAGTCATGCTCCTAAAGTGCCACCTCCCTCCCCTCGAAGCCAGGTGGACATGCTCTGTTTCCTGCTGGTATGATTATTTGGCAATCATCTTTATTCCCTCCACTGGCCTGGAGGACATTATAACCCTTACTAAATCCACCCAGCAAGCCTTGAACGAGAACCAGCAAAGCCTGTCCTCACTGAACACTGAAATGTCTCTAATGAGAAAAGCTGTCCTCCAAAACTGAATGGCCTTGGACATTATCACTGCCTCGCAGAGAGGCACTTGTGCCATTATCCAAACAGACTGTTGTGTGTCCAGACCTGAGGAGTCTGCTCATGTATCGTCTTTATTAAATCAAATGCGGTGAAAGTGAATTTCCTGAATGATCCAACCCCCAGTCTAGGGGCTTAGTAAATCAGTGGTTTAATCATGAGGCTCTTGGTGGGAAAAATTGTTACTCATTTTGCTCGTGCCTATATTTGCATGTGCCTATATTGTTGCTGTGCAATCTGCCTCCAATGCAGCCAGAGAGCCGCCAAATGTGTCACCTCCATTCTAATAAAACCCCTTGCTGACTGTTCAGGGCACATTGCAGAAAAGGGGAACATGTGAGATTGTATGGGCCAGTCACAAGGGGCAGAGTTTTGAAGGAGGTTATTGAGAAGCCACGACCACTAGTTGACCCTTGAGCTGGACCCAGGCTATCGAATGCTCCTTACCCAGCCTCCCGTTCTTGGAATGTATGTTCTGCCCACCATTTCCACTTTAAGACACAGTCTTGAAAAAGCAATGTGTTGTTGAGACCATCTGGACTGTTTACATCACTGAACCTGGTTAAGGCCTCTATATAACTGTTAAGATTCTAGTGGGTGGGTGCAAAGACCTACTTGTCTTGTAGCCACCCAAGGCAAGCATAGTAAGTTCCCCTGTTTCTCAAAACTGATACCTACCGATCTGGAGGTGTCTGCCTTTTTCCTTGGTCTCTCCTTGCCCTTAGTGTACAGGGACCAGTTTCAGATTATACCTGGGGAATTCTTGAGGTTTCGAACAAACATTTATTTTTCAGTAGTTGTAAAATATCTTTATTTCATACTCTTCTTGAAAAAAAAAGTATTTTTACTTAGTGTATAATTCTAGGTTCCCAGTAATTTTATCTTAGCAATTTCTATGTTACACTGACTTCTGGCGTCCACTGATATTTTGGAAAGGTAGTTTGAATATTGTTCTTTGTAGGTAATTTGTCTTTTCTCTCTGGATGCTTTTAATAACTTTTATTTGTCTTTGGTGTTTTGCAGCTTGAATATAATGTGTATAAGTACAAACTTATTTTTATTTATTATATTTGGGAACTGATGTCTCCCCCAATAATTGAGGAGGTGCTTTTCTTTAATTTTGAAAATTCTAAGCCATTATCCCTCCAAATAATGTTTCTATTTTTTATACTTTTTGCAACTTTCTGGAATCCTAATTTAGTTCTAAGTTAGACTTTTCTATTAACTTCTAGATTTCTTAACCTTCATACATATATGCTGTTTCTTTAACTCTGCTTCAGATTTATCTTTCAATCTACTAAGTATACAGTTTGCTATTTAACACTTGCATATAATTTTTAATAGCAATTATTTTATTTTTCTTTTTAGAAATTCTATTTGTTTTTTTCTCAAACCTTCTTAGTCATTCTTGATAGTCCCTCTTTATGTGTTTGGTTCTTTCATTTCTTTATGTATTGTGATATACATGTATATATATCACACTTTTATTCTGTTTCTAATAATTCAATATCATGTTATTGAGGTCTGATTTTGCATTCATTGTATTTCTGATTCTCTCTAAAGCCTTATCTTAATAATTTTTAAAAAAATTTGGTTTGAATTCATGTTTATTAAAACTTCGTGAGAATCCTTTAAAATCTGGTTTGAGAATGTAGTACTCCATGGAGAAATTTTATTTCCTTTTGCTAAGTGCCTGGGAACACTTTAATTTAAATTTAAATTAACTTAAAGTTCCTAACTTGTAGCCTCTCAGTTCACAGAGTTAGTGTAAATCTGAGTAATCATTTCCAAAGACAGGAGGGTGAGCCTAATTCTCCTGAAGTCTCAAATGAGAATTTCCTTCTCTACCCAGGGCCACAGCTGATACAAATCTTTTTCCTACATCTGTCTTGGATTTTTTTCTACTTGAACCTTTTCACTGAGAGTATACTCATTTGAGTTCTAGCTTCATGGGAAGTTCCCCAGTCTGACTTTATTTCCTGCCCCTCATAATCATGACGATTGTAGCTGAAGCTCTGTCACAATGGATTTATAGATGGCTCAGATAAACAAAGGCTTTCGCTCTTGGCCACTTTCCTGAAGGTCTTCTCTTTTATTCTGGCCTCAGAGTGACACCCTCATGTTTTAAATATTTAATCCAGCATTTGCTGGTTTTGTTTTTGTAACAGGGATGTTTCAGTGTGTTGGACTGTTATTATTAGAAGTTAATACTCACTACATAAAACCTAATTTTCAGACTCCTAAAATACAACTTATATTTTTTTTTCTTTTTTTTTAATGTCTTTATTGGAGTATAATTGCTTTACAATGGTGTGTTAGTTTCTGCTTTATAACAAAGTGAATCAGTTATACATATACAAGAGGGAAGAGATATGGGGACAACTTATATTTAATACAAACATTAATCAATCAATTAACAGCAGTTAAACATTCGTATATTATTCTATCGTTATAAGGAATTAATGCTATGTGTAAAATTCTTAGTGTAACTTCAGGAATACAATAAATGCTGAAAAATGTCAATTATTATTATTAGAATAACACAAAATATGAAAGACACAATTTTGGACCTCAGGGAGCATATATGCTGTAATAAAATAGAAGGTTAAGATATAAATATTATATGTTGATTGCAATTCTAGAAAAATAATGAATATATATAGTTTTAATATGTACCTTTTCACATGAAAAATATTTATTTGACATAATATATACATATATAAACTCTTAAGAAAACCTTCTCCTTTATGATTTTTCAGGATTACCCATTTTTGAAAATGAACACATTACTTTTTTTCCATCAGCAAGTTACTAGAGTTTGTTGATACTTTTTGAGCATTTACAACTATATTTTGCTTTCATCCTCGATTAACTCAAGTTTCTGCCAAGCATGATGCAGCTCAACATTTCATTTTTCCCTCCCTCTTCCTCCCTTCCTCCCTCCCTCCCTGCCTTCCTTCCTTCCTTTCTTCCTCCCTTTCTCTCTCTCCCTTTCTTTCTTTCTTTCTTTCTTTCTTTCTTTCTTTCTTTCTTTCTTTCTTTCTTTCTTTCTTTCTTTCTTTTCTACAGAATTTAGAAACAGTAGATAACTTACCTACTATCTTTTTATGTATGTTACAAAAGTATATTTTTATTTCTTACTTACTGATCTCTGTATTATTATTGTTGTATATTGTATCACAACCTATGCTATAAATCACAACACTACACTGTTATTATTTTTGTTAAAACAGTCAACTACATTTTAAGGTAATTTAAATAATGAAAAAGAAATCTAATATTTACTTACAGAGTTATCATTTCCTATTAGCTTCATTCTTTTGGCAAACCATTTTTTAAAATCCAGTATCATTTCTCTTGTGCCTGAAGGACTTCCTTTTACATTTCTTTTAGTGTGAGTTTGCTGGTGATGAATTTTTTCAATTTTGTATGTCTCAAAAGCCTCTTTGCTTTCATTTTTGAAGGAAATTTCCATAAGTATAAAATTCTAGATTGACAGGTTTTTTTAAAGTACTTTGATTTTACTGCTTTATTGTCTTTTCATTTACATTGTTTTTGACAAGAAATTTGTGCTCTTCCTTATCTTTTTTCCACTGTAATGTGTCTTTTTTCTTTCTGTATGCTTTTAAAATGTTCTCTTTATTACATGTTATGTGCAATTTGATTATGATATACCTTTGTGTAGTTTCCTTTATATGTTTCTCATGTTTGAGGTTTGTCAAGATTCTTAGATCTTTTGGTTTATAGTTTTTATCAGGTTTGAGAAATGTGGAGCCAATATTTCTTGTAATTTTTTCTTCCACCCTTTCTCCTTTCTTCAGGTATTCTAATTGTACATATATTAGACTGCTTGATCTTGTCCCACTGTTCAGGCTTTCTTCTGCAATATTTAATCTTCTCTTAATTTCATCCAGTGATATTTTATCCCAGACATTTTTGTGTTATTTTCTAGAATGGTGATTTGGGTCCTTTGAAAAAATACATTCTGTGTCTAAATATGTTCAATATTTTGGAATGTATGCAATATAATTATACTGTCTTAATCCTTTGTCCTCTGATTCTAAGATCTACCAGCTCTGTGCAATTTTTAATTGATTGATTTTTCTTCTCCTTATATTTCCAGCATTTCTGCTTCATTGCATGCCAGGTAATTTATTATTATATACCAGTCTTTGTGAATTTTACTTTATTAGATTCTGGATTGAGTTTTGTTCTTGGACGATGTGTCAGAGTCCTTAGGAACAGGCAGAGTTTCAATGATTCTCTAGGAAAACACAGAGGGCTCAACATATAGTCATACATAGGCCTATAATTTAACATGAGGAAAGGATGAAAAGCAAAATCAGCAAAGGAGAAATGCATATGGGGCAAAGTTTGAGGGAAACCAGGGCCAAGTTTTCAAGGGTCCTCCCAGCGTGGAATCACAAAGGACATTCATAAAGCCCCCAGCAATGAGTTGTGACAACATGTTCCCAACCAGGGAAGTACCCCTAGTCTGTCAAGTGCCCAAATCCCATAGTCCTAGAGGGAAAGAATATGTGCAGCCTAAGCCATGTTTTTGTTTAACCAGTTTAGGCACAGTGAGTCACTTTTATCAGTGTATGATAGGAGCTCTCCGCAGACCTAAGTTCCCAGATGCCAGTCAATGCCAACCTTGCATGCAGGTCGATTGCTATGTTGACTCTTGTCTACACAGATGCTATTGAGTTACTCAGAAACAGCTTCATTCCTTCCATTCTTGATTTGAATTTTGCTAGGTGGGGCTGGAACACTCTTTTGTTTTGTGGTTAATTATTTCCTACTACCGAAGCAAGACACTTTGAGTACTTTATCCAACAGTGCATGAATTGTAGGTTTTAGAGTCTGGCTTGTAGGAATAGGCACTATTCCACAGACTGGTGAGCCTCAGGTTTATTTCCCTCTTATTCTTGTGGGTGTTTCTTTGCCAGCCTTACATAGTGTTGATCAGGACTGCTGAAAACTCAAAAGAAATACTCTATAGGTATCCTAATTTCTCTCTCTGTGCAATTCTTTCTTTGTTGGTACTCTGTTCTGTGCACTCAGGTCCCTTTGTTCTCCCCAGACTCTGAGGTTCATCTCTTCAATCAGAAAGTCCTGCAGGCTATGCCTGTCCCCCTTCTTGCGACTCAGACTGAAATCTCTCTCCATGTAGTAAGGCTTAGCTATTTGAACGTTTCTTTTGTTTATTTTCTTTCTCTCAGATATCACTGTCTTCCGTTGCCAGATGTCTAATGTCTTGAAAATTTTGTTTCACATATTTAGCATGTTAGTTATTTTGGGGCTGAAGGATAAATCTAGTCCCTATTATTCTATCTTGGCCAGAAGCTAAGATTTCTCAGGAAACATGAATTTAAATAGTTACATGTCATGGTATAGTATAAGGAAGATATATTTAAATAGCCACATTTTGAGGTCTATTACCAGGTTAGCCTCCAGTTACTCCTTTCTCTTTATCAGATTTTCTTCCTTTTTTTACCCTTGATGGTTCCCATGCTCAGTCATCTGAACATTTTTTAGCAGTGCTACTTCTTATTTTGTTCTCTATATTTGAATGTCTTGAGATTTTTTTGCTCAGAATATATAATTTTTTTTTTAACTAACATTTTACTTATACCATCCAACAAGGCTAGACTACCACCTTCTCTGTCCTATCTTTGTCTTGTTGCCTCCTTTTAGTCTTAATTATGAATCAGGTCAGGTGCTAATTTCTTAGGAAGAATTTCTTGATGATCCTTCCTATTCAACTCACTCAACAAAGGCCACAATCCTTCTTGGCTTTCTCACAAGGCATTGGACTCTATGATTACATCTAAAATGATTTATAATGCTTTTTTTCCCCTTTGGCTTCTTTTCTTTGAATGTGAGTCTCTCATGGAAACAAATTCTGTCTTCTTTTGTTATTTATGTCATAAATCCCAGCTCTGGGAATGATTTCTAATAGTTGATTAATAAATGTTTGTTAAAATCATTATGAAATTATGAACTGAACTAGCTCTAAAAAACATTTTCTATGATCTAATATAACAACTTACTTTATAAATAAAAATGAATGAGGCCCAATGAAAACAGCAGTGCAGTTTTGTTACGCATCCACAGAAAAATGCTTTAGGGCTATAGGAACATGGGGCTAAGCTCCTTGGTCAGGATGGACCAGTGAAGGTAGTAAGGATCAGGGATAAGCACAGAGCTGGCAGATATAACTGGCATGAAGCAAGAAGAGGTGAAAATGTACATAGTTGGAGGGCACATGGTGTTGGCAAGAATAAAAAGGCACAATTCTTTGCCTTATAAATTCTTAACCTTAATTTATTTTATATCCTCTTAATGACACTACAGAAGAAATAGGAAAATCTGAGTCATGTATTTTAGAATGAATACAAATAATAATTATAATAATAATAGTAGTAGCTAACATTTATTGCACATTTACTCATGAACTATATGTTAAGCGCCCTCCTAAGAATTTGACGCACATAACCTCTTTTAAGCCTCACAATAAGCTCTGAGGTAGGTGCTTTTGCATCCACATTTTCAAGATGAGGAAGAGAGGCTCAAAGAGATTAACAAGCTGCCCTGTCCTCATGCAGCTAGTAAATGTCAAAGCCAAGATGAGGATTTTTGAGGTCAGTGGTCTTAACCATTAGTTTATAATAGTCATGACTCTCACTAACTCTTGATAGAAATCCCAGATCAAACTTCCTTGAGCAAAAACAAAAACACAAAAAAGGAAAGTTTTTTCAAATCCAGGGTTATTTTAGCCTCTCACAGTTCGATTCAGAGCCTCGATGATGCAATCAGGATTCAATTAAAAAAAAAATCTCTGTAACAAGTCTTTCTCTTGTTTTCCTCTCTTTTTTAAGATACACACAAACTGTAATTCCTTCAAGTAGTTTAGTCCTCCATGCAGCTAGTTCCCGTTGATAGAAAAATAGAAATTTTTTCTTCACCAACAGTGTGGGTAAAATAGCTAATTTTTTCACCAAAAAAATTAGCTCCTTCCATTGTGTAATGTAGTTATAGATAAGTTTTTTGTTTTGTTTTGTTTTTTTTCAGATCAACAGTTTCAAAGTAAAAGCATGTGACTGAATTCTAGCCAGTGGATTTGGGAGAGAGCTCATATAGGCCATTTCTAGGTCTGGCCCATTGAAATCTCCCATATAATCCTTTGTATTCTCTTTTTACCAGTGGGTGTTGCCTCAGAATGACACTGAAAAGCACATTTGATGATGAAGTAGCTTGCCTTAGCCTATTTTCCTGAATGCCTATGTGAAATATAATACCCTCTTCATCTTTCACCTATTTGTTTGGGTAAGAAATAACTTTTATTTTTAAAAGCCACTGTTAAAAGTTAGTGTTACTTAAAAAACAGAATAGTTTTTGGTTTGACTTTTAGGCCTAAATTTATTAATTTGTCCATGCCTGAAATTTGGCTAAGTGGAATTGCTACTGTGATTAACTTAAGTCTTGAGGTCACCCTTCGCGTTAGAGCAGACTCAAATCTACCTAAGTTGCTTGGACTCAGAATTGAAGAAGGGGGATCATTTACTATAGATATACTGTAGTTTTTGTTGTTGTGTTTTTTTTAACCAGGAAAAATAAACCACAACAAAGTGGTAGATTATATCTACTATAATTTTTGATGAGAGGTTCATCAAATTAGTCATATTTTAAGTTTATAGTCTTCATGGCTTATTGACACATACGATCTCATTTTGCCATATGCCCTTGTGAATTGTGTGATATAGGTCATCTTATCCCCGTTTTACAGTTGAGGACAGAGTTGAGGAATGTTTAAGATATTTTTGTTTACTAAGTGTCTCTGAATTTGAGGGCAGATAGGTTTTTAATTCATTTGAGGTTGTATGTGATTGAGATAAAAGAAGTGATACTAAATAGGAAACAGTTGAAATCTCTACTCACTGACTTCCTCTTCTATGGAGAAAGAAGTTTTGTTTCCTGGCTCCTCCATTTGCTTTCTTACAGTATTCAGGTAACTGGTAAAGGTGAAAAAATAAACAAAGGATAAAAATGATGAAGAAACGAGGAAGAGGAGGAAGTATAAAAAGAAAGTGGAAGAAGGGGATAGAGTGGGAAGTGGGAGAGGAGAGTACAACACGGAAAAAGAGAACAAATGAGAGCAGAAATATGGGGAGGGATTTTGGTGGCTTAGAATGAGGGAAGAGAAAAGGCAGCTGCAGTTTAACAGCAAGATTGAGATGTGGAAATATGACGAAGAAGGATTTTTAGGTACATTTTTACCACACTATTGGGCACAGTGTAAATACTCAAATTGTTTTCATTGTTTTTGGCTATTGAAATATTGATATTTTAATGCAACCATGTGCAGAAACTAGTTAATGTTTACTATTAAGTAAACTCAGCTTTATTAGATTTAGATATATTGGAAAGTCAATGCACATATTTGAAAGTTAATCAGGTAGAGGTACTAGTAGAGATTTGAATATTTCTAACCCTAGACTCTGTAGTTAAAACTTGTGTAGACATCAGTGCACATTATACTTGAATTTCTAATTACAGCAGGTTCTTAAAGACACAGCATTTCCTAACAAAGTATGTATCAAAAGGTGTGCAATCTGGACACAGAATATTCCAGACCTGTTGCCACAATTTACAGTCTAAATTCACATTTGACTTTACAGGATCCTTAATTCAAATCTGATTGATTTTTTTTTTAGCTGCTTCAATTCATTCTTTGCCCTATGAGTAGTCATAATTGTAGATGAGTGTGCACTAGATACATTATTTTCTTGGCTTTTGAACAAATTTAGATGAATATTAGGAAATATCTTTCAAAGTGTGTTCACTGTTGTTCAGTTGTTATGTTGAATACTGATTTCATGCTTGCCTGTCTTTTTGTGCTCAGAAAAAGAGTCACACAACTGTTTGTTAATAGACTGTAAAGTGATAACAACTCATATGTAGAGAAGGTCAAATTTTTTTTTTGAGTAAAGCCATCTTTATTTCATTTTATTTTTTTTTAACATCTTTATGGAGTATACTTGCTTTACAATGGTGTGTTAGTTTCTACTTTATAACAAAGTGAATCAGTTATACATATACATATGTCCCCATATCTCTTCCCTCTTGCATCCTCCTCTCTCCCACCCTCCCTATCCCACCCCTCTAGGTGGTCACAAAGCACCGAGCTGATCTCCCTGTGCTATGTGGCTGCTTCCCACTAGGATCTATTTTACGTTTCATAGTGTATATATGTCCATGTCACTCTCTCACTTTGTCCCAGCTTACCCTTCCCCCTCTCCATATCCTCAAGTCCATTCTCTAGAAGGTCTGCATCTTAATTCCCTTCTTGCCCCTAGGTTCTTCTGACCATTTTTTTTTCTTTTTTCTCTTTTTTCTTTTTAGATTCCATATATATGTGTTAGCATACGATATTTGTTTTTCTCTTTCTGACTTACTTCACTCTGTATGACGGTCTCTAGGTCCATACACCTCACTACAAATAACTCAGTTTCGTTCCTTTTTATGGCTGAGTAATATTCTATTGTATATATGTGCCACATCTTCTTTATCCAATCATCTGTTAATGGACACTTAGGTTGCTTCCATGTCCTGGCTACTGTAAATAGAGCTGCAATGAACATTGTGGTACATGACTCTTTTTGAATGATGGTTTTCTCAGGGTATATGCCCAGTAGTGGGATTGCTGGGTCATATGGTAATTCTATTTTTAGTTTTTTAAGGAACCTCCATACTGTTCTCCATACTGGCTGTATCAATTTACATTCCCACCAACAGTGCAAGAGGGTTCCCTTTTCTCCACACCCTCTCCAGCGTTTATTGCTTGTAGATTTTTTGATGATGACCATTCTGACCAGTGTGAGATGATACCTCAATGTAATTTTGATTTGCATTTCTCTAATGATTAATGATGTTGAGCATTCTTTCATGTGTTTGTTGGCAATCTGTATATCTTCTTTGGAGAAATGTCTATTTAGGTCTTCTGCCCATTTTTGGATTGGGTTTTTTTTTTTTTTGATACTGAGCTGCATGAATGGCTTGTATGTTTTAGAGATTAATCCTTTGTCAGTTGCTTCATTTACAAATATATTCTCTCATTCTGAGGGTTGTCTTTTCATCTTGTTTATGGTTTCCTTTGCTTTGCAAAAGCTTTTAAGTTTCATTAGGTCCCATTTGTTTATTTTTGTTTTTATTTCCATTTCTCCAGGAGGTGGGTCCAAAAGGACCTTGCTGTGATTTATGTCATAGAGTGTTCTGCCTATGTTTTCCTCTAAGAGTTTGATGGTGTCTGGCCTGACATTTAGGTCTTTAATCCATTTTGAGTTTATTTTTGTGTATGGTGTTAGAGAGTGTTCTAAATTCATTCTTTTACATGTAGCTGTCCAGTTTTCCCAGCACCACTTATTGAAGAGGCTGTCTTTTCTCCACTGTATATTCTTGCCTCCTGTATCAAAGATAAGGTGACCATATGTGTGTGGGTTTATCTCTGGGCTTTCTATCCTGTTCCATTGATCTATATTTCTGTTTTTGTGCCAGTACCATACTGTCTTGATTACTGTAGCTTTGTAGTATAGTCTGAAGTCAGGGAGCCTGATTCCTCCAGCTCTGTTTTTCTTTCTCAAGATTTCTTTGGCTATTCGGGGTCTTTTGTGTTTCCATACAAATTGTGAAATTTTTTGTTCTAGTTTTGTGAAAAATGCCAGTGGTAATTTGATAGGGACTGCATTGAATCTGTAGACTGTTTTGGGTAGTAGAGTCATTTTCACAATGTTGATTCTTCCAGTCCAAGAACATGGTATATCTCTCCATCTCTTTCTATCATCTTTAATTTCTTTCACCAGTGTCTTATTATTTTCTGCATACAGGACTTTTGTCTCCTTAGGTAGGTTTATTCCTAGATATTTTATTCATTGTGTTGCAGTGGTAAATGGGAGTGTTTTCTTAATTTCACTTTCAGATGTTTCATCATTAGTGTATAGGAATGCAAGAGATTTCTGTGCATTAATTTTGTATCCTGCTACTTCACCAAATTCATTGATTAGCTCTAGTAGTTTTCTAGTAGCATCTTTAGGATTCTCTATGTATAGTATCATCATGTCATCTGCACACAGTGACAGCTTTACTTCTTCTTTTCCAATTTGGATACCTTTTATTTCTTTTTCTTCTCTGATTGCTGTGGCTAAAACTTCCAAAACTATGTTGAATAATATTTGTGAGAGTGGGCAACCTTGTTTGTTCCTGATCTTAGTGGAAATGTTTTCAGTTTTTCACCATTGAGGACGATGTTGGTTGTGGGGTTGTCATATATGGCCTTTATTATGTTGAGGAAAGTTCCCTCTATGCCTACTTTCTAGAGGGTTTTTATCATAAATGGTTGTTGAATGTTGTTGAAAGCTTTCTCTACATCTATTCAGATAATCATATGGTTTTTCTCCTTCAATTTGTTAATATGGTGTATCACATTGATTGATTTGCATATATTGAAGAATCCTTGCATTCCTGGGATAAACCCCACTTGATCATAGTGTATGATCCTTTTAATGTGCTGTTGGATTCTGTTTGCTAGTATTTTGTTGAGGATTTTTGCATCTATGTTCATCAGTGATATTAGCCTGTAGTTTTCTTTCTTTGTGACATCTTTGTCTGGTTTTGGTATCAGAGTGATGGCGGCCTCATAGAATGAGTTTGGGAGTGTTCCTCCCTCTCCTATATTTTGGAAAAGCTTGAGAAGGATAGGTGTTAGCTCTTCTCTAAGTGTTTGATAGAATTCACCTGTGAAGCCATCTGGTCCTGGGCTTTTGTTTGTTGGAAGATTTTTAATCACAGTTTCAATTTCAGTGCTTGTGATTGGTCTGTTTATATTTTCTATTTCTTCCTGGTTCAGTCTCGGAAGGTTGTGCATTTCTAAGATTTTGTCCAGTTCTTTCAGGTTGTCCATTTTATTGGCATATAGTTGCTTGTAGTAATCTCTCATGATCGTTTGTATTTCTGCAGTGTCAGTTGTTACTTCTCCTTTTTCATTTCTAATTCTATTGATTTGAGTCTTCTCCCTGTTTTTCTTGATAAGTCTGGCTAATGGTTTATCAATTTTGTTTATCTTCTCAAAGAACCAGCTTTTAGTTTTATTGATTGTTTCTGTCATTTCTTTTTCAATTATTTCTGATCTGATTTTTATGATTTCTTTCCTTCTGCTAATTTTGGGTTTTTTTTGTTCTTCTTTCTCTAATTGCTTTAGGTGTAAGGTTAGGTTGTATTTGAGATGTTTCTTGTTTCTTAAGGTAGGATTGTATTGCTATAAACTTCCCTCTTAGAACTGCTTTTGCTGCATCCCATCGGTTTTCGGTGGTCATGTTTTCATTGTCATTTGTTTCTAGGTATTTTTTGATTTCCTCTTTGACTTCTTGAGTGATCTCTTTGTTATTAAGTAGAGTGTTGTTTCGCCTCCATGTGTTTGTATTTCTTACAGATTTTTTCCTGTAATTGATATCTAGTCTCATAGCATTGTGGTCGGAAAAGATACTAGATACGATTTCAATTTTCTTAAATTTACCAAGGCTTGATTTGTGACCCAAGACATGGTCTATACTGAAGAATGTTCTAAGAGCAGTTGAGAAGAATGTGTATTCTGTTGTTTTTGGATGGACTGTCCTATAAATATCAATTAAGTCATCTTGTTTAATGTATGATTTAAAGCTTATGTTTCCTTCTTTAGTTTCATTTTGGATGATCTCTCCATTGGTGAAAGTGGGGTGTTAAGGTCCCCTACTGTGAATGTGTTACTGTCAATTTCCCCTTTTATGGCTGTTAGTATTTGCCTTATGTATTGAGGTGCTCCCGTGTTGGGTGCATAAATTTTTACAATTGTTATATCTTCTTCTTAGATTGATCCCTTGATCATTATGTAGTGTCCTTCTTTGTCTCTTGTAATAGTCTTTGTTTTAAAGTCTATTTTGTCTGATATGAGAATTGCTACTGCAGCTTTCTTTTGATTTCCATTTGCATGGAATATCTTTTTACATCCCTTCACTTTCAGTCTGTATGTGTCCCTAGGTCTGAAGTGGGTCTTTTGTAGGCAGCATATATATGCGTCTTGTTTTTGTATCCATTCAGCCAGTCTATGTCTTTTGGTTGGAGCATTTAATCCATTTACATTTAAGGTAATTGTCGATTTGTGTGTTCCTATTACCATTTTCTTAATTGTTTTGGGTTTGTTATTGTAGATCCTTTCCTTCTCTTGTGTTTCCTGCCTAGAAAAGTTCCTTTAGCATTTGTTGTAAAGCTGGTTTGGTGGTGCTGAATTCTCTTAGTTTTTGCTTGTCTGTAAAGCTTTTAATTTCTCCATTAAATCTGCATGAAATCGTTGCTGGGTAGAGTAATCTTGTTTGTAGTTTTTTCTTCTTCATCACTTTAAATATGTCCTGCCACTCCCTTCTGGCTTGCAGAGTTTCTGCTGAAAGATCAGCAGTTAACCTTATGGGGATTCCCTTGCATGTTATTTGTTGCTTTTCCCTTGCTGCTTTTAATATTTGTTCTTTGTATTTGATTTTTGATAATTTGAGTAATATGTGTCTTGGCGTGTTTCTCCTTGGATTTATCCCGTATTGGACTCTTTGTGCTTCCTGGACTTGACTAACTATTTCCTTTCCATATTAGGGAAGTTTTCAACTATAATCTCTTCAAATATTTTCTCAGTCCCTTTCTTTTTCTCTTCTTCTTCTGGGACCCGTATAATAGAATGTTGGTGCATTTAATGTTGTCCCAGAGGTCTCTGAGACTGTCCTCAATTCTTTTCATTCTTTTTTTCTTAATTCTGCTCTGCAGTAGTTTTTTCCACTATTTTATCTTCCAGGTCACTTATCCGTACTTCTGCCTCAGTTATTCTGCTATTGATCCCTTCTAGAGAATTATTAATTTCACTTACTGTGTTGTTCATCACTGATTGTTTGCTCTTTAGTTCTTCTAGGTCCTTGTTAAACGTTTCTAGTATTTTCTCCATTCTATTTCCAAGATTTTGTGTCATCTTTACTGTCATTATTCTGAATTCTTCTTCAGGTAGACTGCCTATTTCCGCCTCATTTGTTAGGTCTGATGGGCTTTTGCCTTGCTCCTTCATCTGCTGTGTGTTTCTCTGTCTTCTCATTTCGCTTAACTTACGGTGTTTGGGATCTCCTTTTCATAGGCTGCAGGTTTGTAGTTCCCGTGGTGTTTGGTGTCTGCCCCCAGTGGCTAAGGTTGGTTCAGTGGGTTGTGTAGGCTTCCTGGTGGAGGGGACTAGTGCCTGCCCCCAGTGGCTAAGGTTGGTTCAGTGGGTTGTGTAGGCTTCCTGGTGGAGGGGACTAGTGCCTGTGTTCTGGTGGATGAGGCTGGATCTTGTCTTTCTGGTGGGCTGGTCCACGTCTGGTGGTGTGTTTTGGGGTGTCTGTGGCCTTATTATGATTTTAGGCAGCCTGTGTGCTAATGGATGGGGTTGTGTTCCTGTCTTGTTAGTTGTTTGGCATAGGGTGTCCAGCACTGTAGCTTGCTCGTAGTTGAGTGGAGCTGGGTCTTGGTGTTGAGATGGAGATCTCTGGGAGATTTTCGCCGTTTGATATTATGTGAAGCTATGAGGTCTCTTGTGGACCAGTATCATGAACTTGGCTCTCCCATCTCAGTGGCACAGCCCTGATGCCTGGCTTGCACACCAAGAGCCTGTCCTCCACACAGCTCAGAATAAAAGGGAGGAAAAGAAGAAAGAAAGAAAGAAGAACATGAAATAAAATAAAGTAAAATAAAATAAAACAAAGTTATTAAAATAAAAAATAAAAAATAATTAATAAGAATAAAAAAATTTTTAAGTAAAAAAAAAACCACAACCAAGAAATGGATGACAGAACCCTTGGACAAATGGTAAAAGCACAGCTATACAGACAAAATCACACACAGAAGCATACACATACACACTCACAAAAATAGAAAAAGAGAAAAAAATATATATATCGTTGCTCCCAAAGTCCACCTCCTCAATTTGGGATGATTCGTTGTCTCTTCAGGTATTCCACAGATGCAGGGTACATCAAGTTGATTGTGGAGATTTAATCCGCTGCTCCTGAGGTTGCTGGGAGAGATTTCCCTTTCTCTTCTTTGTTCGCACAACTCCCGGGGTTCAGCTTTGGATTTGGCCCCGCCTCTGTGTGTAGGTAGCTTGAGGGCGTCTGTTCTTTGCTCACACAGGACGGGGTTAAAGGAGCAGCTGCTTCGGGGGCTCTGGCTCACTCAGGCCGGGGGGAGGGAGGGGTACGGATGCGGGGCGAGCCTGCAGCAGCAGAGGTCGGGTGACGTTGCACCAGCCTTAGACATGCCGTGCGTTCTCCCGGGGAAGTTGTCCCTGAATCACGGGACCCTGGCAGTGGCGGGCTGCACAGGCTCCTGGCAGGGGAGGTGTGGAGAGTGACCTGTGCTTGCTCACAGGTTTCTTGGTGGTGGCAGCAGCAGCGTTAGCGTCCCATGTCAATCTCTGGGGTCTGCGCTGATAGCTGCAGCTTGTGCCAGTCTCTGGAGCTCCTTTAATGGCGCTCTTAATCCCCTCTCCTCACGCACCAGGAAACAAAGAGGCAAGAGGTCTCTTGTCTCTTAGGCAGCTCCAGACCTTTTTCTGGACTCCCTCCCGGCTAGCTGTGGCACACTAGCCGCCTTCAGGCTGTGTTTACGCAGCCAACCCCAGTCCTCTGCCTGGGGTCCGACCTCCGAAGCCTGAGCCTCAGCTCCCAGCCCCCGCCCGCCCCGGCGGGTGAGCAGACAAGCCTCTCGGGCTGGTGAGTGCTGGTCGGCACCGATCCTCTGTGCGGGAATCTCTCCGCTTTGCCCTCCGCACCCCTGTTGCTGCGCTCTCCTCCGTGGCTCTGAAGCTTCCCCCTCTGCCCCTCGCAGTTTCCACCCGTGAAGGGCCTTCCTAGTGTGTGGAGACCTTTCCTCCTTCACAGCTCCCTCCCACTGATGCAGGTCCCATCCCTATTCTTTTCTCTCTGTTTTTTCTTTTTTTTTTGCCCTGCCGAGGTATTTGGGGAGTTTGTTGCCCTTTGGGAGGTCTGAGGTCTTCTGCCAGCATTCAGTAGGTGTTCTGTAGGAGTTGTTCCACATGTTGATGTATTTCTGATGTATTTGTGGGGAGGAAGGTGATCTCTGCGTCTTACTCTTCTGCCATCTTGAAGCTCCTCCTCTCGAGTCAAGAAGGTCAAATTTAATAAAGTTTTTTATGAACATATTCCTAGTTATATTTGGTAAACATAGAAGTATTTAATTTCAAAAATGTTGGTTTCTTTGAGAATCTGAAATTTATTATGAAATAAGAACTTGTGACCAAATTGCTTAATTTTAGTCAATATTATGGCTAATTTAATTAGGGAAACTTAGATACAACAATAAACATATTTTTAAGAGACAGAAATATTTCTTTAGGGAAACCATTTTATAAATTGAAAATCCTTCAGTGAATAATCCCAGTACACTGACTGTGAGGAAATCAGTCAGGCTGCAGCAATTCAAGTACTTAAAATACTTACTTAGTTGAACCTTAAATTTAATTTTTCTTAAAACATAGTATTTGGATTCTTTTGGTTTGAAAAGTCATATATGCTGACAGATTATTTCAGTTAGTTGGAACTTATTTTGATGCTATGTGGGAAGAAATCAATGCCTAAGTTCTCTGAGAAATAGACTCGAAGTTTGCGTGCAATGTTCATTGGGATTTGTTCTTTGGATCAACAACTGGAAGAGTGAAGAAAATAAGATTGGGCAAAGGAAGAAGCTGAAGTTCAGTAATGTTCAAAGAAGGGCCTCAGCCAATCCCAAAGGAGCTGGGATGACTCTACAAAGTTGTACAACATAAAGGCAAGAAAGGCTGGGCTCCACAGCCTTACAGGAAGCAGTTATTAGAAATGTTTCTTTTTTTCCAGAAAGGGGGACATGACTTTCAATGAAAGTTTCAGAGAGGTACTCAAATAAATGATGTTAGTAGTTGATAAGTTCAACAGCTAACGGAATGAGTCTTGAAGAGGGGACATGTGTGAACTACCATGGCATCCATTACAATTAAAAAAACAAACAAACAAAGAAACTAGAAATATCTTCTCATATTGCACAGCTCAGTTTCAGAAACAAGAATATGGTTCACAATACAGCACCTCTATAGCAATAGGTATTAATGAGCTTTCTCATCATATACTTAGTGTTCTTTACATTTTGTCTTTTTTTTTCTGCTTTGTACTTTTTCAGCTGTGTTCTGTCTCTGGTTTTCATTGCTGCAGCTACTGCTGTTACTGGCTAACTTATCTTTTAAAATCATCTAAGTCTTCAGAGATCACACAGCATTCTTTCCGTGCGTCCTCCCTCTTTCTATACACTCTACTGTCTGCTTCTTATCTCACATTCTAATTCCCTAGGGGAGAGAATGTTATTGTTTTAGACCCTCACCATTCAATAAAATGTGTCTCTTGGGCAAATCTTTTGTGCCAGGTCCTATTAAGGGTTGATCTATATAAATGACTGCCTTTGAGTAGGTGATGTGGCCAAATTAGTGAGATCACAGGGCATACAACATGATGATCTATTTATAAAGAACTTCCCAGAAAGAAGTTCTGAGTAAGGCAGGAAATAAGGGGCTACTCTATAGGGGTCGATTTAAACTGAAGCTCATTGCCTGGCTTACAAATTCATAGTAGCGGCCCCCTTACAGAGATTTACCCCCCCGCCATAATGTTTGACCCAGCTGGGATTATCAAATTTCACTCTGCACTTAACATTTAGGAAGATAGTTTAAAATGAAGATTGTTAGGGTAACAATAAACATTCTGTATACATTAGGTTGCAGATAACAACACAACTCTAGTTAGTTTCAGAAGAAAGAGCTTTAAAGGAGGCAACCAGATGCTTACAAAACTTGAGGGGTGTTTGCATATCTGGCTCCTGATTTGACTTCCAGGAATAACTCTCAATACAACACCATGGAACTGGCTTATCAAAAGGGCTGCTTCCCCTGCTGTAATCAGGTCGTTAGGGAATAAAGCAGTCTCTGCCACAACACATATCAGCAAATGGACAGCACACACCTTCCCTGTTGGCACCAAAAAGCTATGGAAGAGGCATAGGCATCTATCCTACAGCTGTCGCAGGAAAATCTGACCACATCCATAACCTTAAATGCAGCAGAAATAGGGGAGGCAGCAGAAGCAAAGTCTCTGCTTCATGATATTCACTTTCATCTTGCAAACTATTACAGATGCATCTACTTGCAGAAGATAATCCTACATGGAATCAAGAGGAAGGCAGCCTTGAGAAAGTTTCCCTATCTTCTAATCTACAAAGAGTAAACTAACCTGAGCCGTCTGTGAAAACCCTCAGTGAATCTGATACTGGTGTCCATGAACCACAAATTGAGAAAGCAAATTATCAGATGGTAACTCATTGGGTAGAAGTTAGTGCATTCTAATAAAGAAAACAAGAAAGTAAATAGAGAGAATGATACTACCAAACATTAAAGAAGAATTAATACCAATCCTTCTCAAACTCTTCCAAAAAACAGAAAAGGAGTGACCTCTTCTAAACTTATTTTATGAGACCGGCATTATCCTGATACCAAAATGAGCCAAAGATGGCACAAGAAAAGAAAATTGCAAGCCAGTATCCCTGATGAACATAACTGAAAAAATCCTCAACAAGTTACTAGCAAACCAAGTTCAACAATACATTCAAAGGATCATATGCATTGATTAAGTGGGATTTATTCCGGGGATGCAAGGATGGTTCATCATCTGCAAATTAGTCAGTGTGAAACACCACATTAAAAAATTGAAGAGTGAAAATCAAATGACCATCTCAATAGATGAAAAAGAAGCATTTGACAAAATTCAACATTCATTTATGATAAAAACTCTCAACAAAGTGGGCACAGAGGAAATGTACCGCAACATAATAAGGTCATATATGACAAGCCCACAGTTAACAACAGGTTGAGTTTCTATATACTAATAATGAACTATCAGAAAGAGAAATTAAAAAAAAATAAACCCATCAAAAAGAATAAAATACCTAGGAATAAATTTAACCAAAGAGGTGAAAACTTATATATTGAAAACTATAAGACATTAATGAAAGAAATTGCAGAGTACACCAATAAATGGAAAAATATTCTGTATCCATGGATTGAAATAATCAATATTGTTAAAATATTCATACTACCCAAAGCAATGTACAGATTTAATATGCTCCCTGTCAAAATTCCAATGGTATTTTTCAAAGAAATAAAACAATCCTAAAATTTGTATGGAACCACTAAAAACACTGAATAGCCAAAGCAATCTTGAGAAAGAGCAACAAAGCTGAAGGCGTCATGCTCTCTGATTTCAAACCATATTACAAAGGTATAGTAATTAAAACAGTATGGTGTTGGCACAAAAATATACACATAGATCAATGGAACAGAATAGACAGCCCAGAGATAATAAACCTATTCATATATGGTCAATTAATTTATGACAAAAGAGACAAGAATATGCAATGGGGAAAGGACAGTCTCTTTAACAAATGGTGTTGGGAAAACTGGACAGTCACAGACAAAACAATAAAATTGAACAGCAATATTACACCAAACACACACAAAAAAAACCCAAATAGATTAAAGACTTCAATTTAAGGCCTGCAACATGAAACTTATAGAAGAAAACATAGATGGTATGTTCCTTGACAAAGGTCTTGACAATGAATTTTTGAATCTGACACCAAAAACAAAAGCAACAAAAGCAAAAATAAATAAGTGGAACTATATTGTACTAAAAAGATACTGCACAGCAAAGAAAGCCATCAACAAAATGAAAAGACAAGCTACTGAATGGAAGAAAGTATTTGCAAATCATTTATCTCATAATGGGCTAATATCCAAAATATGTGAAGAACACATACATTTCAATAGCAAAAAAACAAACTGGTACCGAGTCCATGCTCAATCTTCTTGACAAGCCAATAAATCAAGAGACGAGTTGTTGGGGCAAGGAATAGTGACTTTATTTGAAAAGACAGCAGACTGAGAAGATGGTGGACTAGTGTTCCAAAGAACCATCTTACCCGAGTTAGAATTCAGGCTTCTTTTATACCAAAAGGGAGGGGATGTGGTTTGTTATTGCAAATTTCTTGGTGCTAAAATACTTTGTTTTTGCATCTCTCCATGTAGGTCAGGTCACAATGTTCGTGTAAACAAGACAAATGTTATTCTCTGTCCTGCAACTTTTTATCTCTATATGAATGGAAAGGTGTTGCATCTTTAAAGATCAGAGCATTGAGAATGGGCTATCCTGTATATTTCAGGCTATAAGCAACATTCTTAACTTGTAGCAAAAGTGGTAGAATACAAAGGTCAAAGTAAAAGAAACAGATCCAATATGGAGTCATATTTGTTCTTCCCCATTACAAAACAATCCAATTAAAAAATGGGCAGAAGATCTGAATAGACATTTTTCCAAAGAAGACATATAGATGACCAACAGGTACACAAAAGTATATTCAACATCGTTAATCATCAGGGAAATACAAATCAAAACCACAATGAGATATCACCTTATACATGTTAGAAAGGCTATTATCAAAGAGATAAGAAATAACAAGTGTCGACAAGGATATAGAGAAAAGACAACCCTTGTGCTCTATTGGTGGGAATGTAAATTGGTACATCCAGCATGGAAAACAGTTTGGAGATTCCTTAAAAAAATTAAAAATTGAACTACTATGATCCAAAAATTTTGCTTCTGGAGTATTTATTCAAAGAAAATGAAAACACTAATTTGAAAATATATATGCTCTATATTCATTGCAGCATTATTTATAACAGTCAAGATATGGAAACAACCTAAGTGTCCATCAATGAATGAATAGATAAAGAAACTGTGGTATATATATACAGTGGAATATGATTCAGCCATAAAAAGAATGATGTCTTGATATTTGCAAAAATATGGGAGGGCCTCAAGGGTATTATGTTTGGGAACTAAGTTAGACAGAGGTAGACTAATACCATGACCTCTCTTATATGTGGAATCTAAAAAATAATAATAAAAGTTTATAGATGTGGAGAATAGAATGGTGGTTTTCAGAGGTGGGGGGTGGGAGAAATGGGTGAAGGTGGTATAAATTTATTACAAAATAAATAATTAATAGTGATCTTTTTAAAAAAAAGATCATTCAGAATATTCACCTGAAGATTTCTTTAAAAATAAAAAAAAATTGTGAACAATTTAAATTTACAAAAATGTAGAGAAAAGTTATAAAATTATATATCAAATACCATATGTACCATATATTCATTATGCTATATTTGTCATAATTATTTTCTATCACTTTTCTTAAAGGTAATAACATTTATGGATACAATTAGAAATTCAGCCCATCCTTCCCCCTTTCTTACTTGCTCAAAAAAAAAAAAGGGGGGGGTAGCCTTTCTTAACATGTCTGGATTCTACAGTGTTATTAAATATGTCCTAATTACTTTAAAGTACATAAAGATACTATCTATGATTTTCCTTTTTCTTTTTGTAAAATATTTGTGGACTTTTAAATAGATACAGATACAGCATTGAATATTATAGTTTATTAATCTTTGACCTTAAATATTAAAATTTAAACTAATGGATAATATTGTCAACTACATTAAAACAGTGGACTGATTACTTAATAAAATCATAGTTAATATGACCCCAAGGCATATCATCCAGAATTCCTCTTTAGTGCTGTTTCCTGCCTTGTTTCTAAAGCTGATAAAGCAGAGAGGAAGGAGACAAGAGGACATAATGCATGAAGCAGCAGCACTGAGGGCAGCCAAGGCATCACTTAGCAATTGCCACTCACTCAGGGACAAATGTACTACTTGCTTCTCTCACTGCACCCTCTGCCATAGGTGAAATCCCATGCAATTAATACAGTCTACAGATTTTTCCTTTTAATTTGTAAAATAAGAAAACTGGATAAAACCTATTGTGCTGCCACATGAGTTTCTGTAACCAAACTAGCTAACACACATTGACTTGATTTTCCCCCACACCATTCCCCAATTAATTAATCCAAGGGATTTAATTTAGGGGCAGAGGGGTTGGAAGAGATACCACACAGCTTTAGGTAATTACTAGATTCCACCTCCTCCTTCCATAACTCTTATCCTGACAGTGGCTCCTACATTCATTCCTTCTACAGCCCTGCACACAGACTGCTGATGTTCAGGAGGTGGTGCAGAGCCTCAGTGAGATTCTCCCCTGACACTGACAATTCATTATGTGCCTGAATTTTCCTTATTATGGTAGGAAAAGAGATGTCAAATGCAAGGGACTTCTTAGTCCACAGTTGTTTAAATATGCCATCTTTCATATCCTTCTTCTCCCCCTATTCCCAAAGCACCCCTTCTAATGGAGGTTAACACTGAACTGAAAATGAAGTTACCTGCTTGCTGGAAGATTTTCCCTCTGGCCCTCTGTTCATGGTATCTGATTTATAAATTTGCTCATTGAATACTTTCAAAATCAGTAAAACATGCCTACTAATTTTTATGTGAAAATAAAGACCCTCTTATCTGGTCCACGTGGTCTTGTTAGTTTTAAAAGACTAAAACTGGAAGTGGGGCCTCAGTTTTCCTTAGTGTAGACCTTCATGTGGCTTGCACTCAAGGGGCATTTCATCTGGGTAGTGAACAAAACTAGCTACCTTCCAAGGGCTCCCTTGAACTGGATTCATGCTGGAAGAATCTTGAAGGACGGTCATTTTCTGCAGTAGTCATTTCACTTTATTTTTTTCTTTGAATTTGAGCGAGCTTTTCCATCTTTTCACCAATGGAAGATTCAAGTCCTCTAGAACTTTGTTCCTTTGTTTCTCACCAGCTTTGTTTCAGATATTTTTCTGTTTAAAGCTGTTCTCTCTGCCTGTTGCAGGTCACAATCCACCAGCTGACCTTTGCTCATTGTTGGATAGTACAGGTAGGGAGTGATGAAGCACCTTTTCCCAATCATCCAGAAAGTCTCTTCCTGACCTTCCACCCACCTCACAGAACTCATTCACGATTTGAGGATTTCTCATGGTTTTGTGCCAGATGGAAATGTGATAAAGCAACCTTACTGACTTCATTCCAGAAGCAGTACACACTTCATCTCCAAGTAAGCATTATTGGATATCTGGGGACTCCCGCACCAACAATTTAAGATGACGTTTCATCTTGAAGGCACTGAGTACAGTTTTTCTGGTGGTGTCTTTAAAATCTTAGCATCATGGCCACTGTTATTCTTCTGCAGGAGGCTTGATACTGTTACTGAGCAAGGTTCTTGGACTCCTTAATCAACAGAAACTGATAAGTGTCCAGACAACAAATTCAGGCAAGGCTTTATTGGGAGCAAAAACAAGTAACAGGTTCCCTTGCTTGCTCCCTAGAGGAGGGGAGGGTCGGAGCTGGTCCCTTAAATCAGGTGAGGGTAGGGGCAGGATCAGGGGTCAGGGTGGAGGAGTAGCTTGGGTGGTCTGCCTACCCCCTTGGTGGTGCCATGTGCAGGGGTCACGTGCATCACGCTGCTTTTGCTCAGGACACCTCAGAAGTGGCAGTTGGGTTTTTGGTCTTTCTGTATCATGCTGTCCATAATTTGCCCCAGCTGTACATGCATACAGTTATTTCTAGTCCCTTATCATGTCTTTGTATTCTGCTGCTGGAGGAGACGTTTGTCCAGGTGCCAGCACTGCAGCAAAAGGTCCCAGCCTGTCTCAACACTACCATATACATATTAGTGGAGGAAAATATTAAGAACCTTTGATGGGACACTATTTTAAGGCATGTTATATCATCACATAATTATCTAATTGAATCATAATCATAAGCAACATTATGAGGTATTATTAGACCTGTAATAAAAATAAAGAGATAAAGCCATGAAGTTTAGGTGATGTTCCTGAGGTCACACAGCTAGAAAGTGGAGGAGTGAGTAATAAGATTCAATTTGTCCTACTCTACAATCATCCTCTCAAAAATCTTTCCATTATACCTGGCTACTTATTGTTTTTATATATACATGAAATAATCAGGGAATGTTGTTAAATATATGTTTATTAGAAAAAAATTAATATCCAATAGGGCAGTTTAGATCAACATTTCACAAACTTGAATGATATTTTAAAGCACAAGCAATTCCATCAAACCCCATTGTTGTTTTAAACTCTTTTTAATTTAAAGTACTTCAGTATATACAAATATAAGAGGAAGGATAAAAATCTTCTACTTATAACCCCAAGAACCAAACAATTTTATACACTAAATGAAGCAAACCCCCAAACACATAAACTCTAAATTCATATTATATTATGGTTGATGGTGTTGTGCTGAAATTAAATCATTCCTTACAGCAGTGGTGCCCAACCTTTTTGGCACCAGGGACCGGTTTCATGGAGGAAAATTTTTCCACAGACCGGGGTGGGGGGGGTATGGGACGGGGTATGGTGCAGATGGTAATGCTAGTGATGGGGAACAATGGGCAGCAGTAGATGAAGCTTTGTTCGCTCGCCTGCCGCTCACCTCCAGCTGTGTGACCCGGTTCCTAACAGGCTGGGGGTGGGGGACTCCTGCCTTACAGAATGAATATGGTAATGACTGTTATAGTCAGACTCTTTTATATTTGACATACTTATACTGCTGTTTGCTAGGGGATGGCACAAATATCTCACTACTACCTCCTTTTCAAACTACTGTGAAATCTTTTCCAGAATGTTCTAAGGTTATGTGGCATTTATTTGGCACAAAAGCATAGTTTACTAAAGCACCATATAGTAAATCTTCCTCTGTTCTTTTTCACCAATGTGAGCCAACCCAAGTAAAAGGGTGTGATATACAAGTTAATGCAAACCAGATTGCCAGTCTGGACATTAAAATTTCAAGGTGTTTGTTGAACCAGATAACCGAGAGTATACATATGATAATTTTTTATAATGTTCTGGCTTTATATTATTTGCAATAATTTGGGGCTGATATACACCCTTCATGAACCTTAGTTTACTTATCCATAAAATTAAGATAAAAATAATAGCTGCCTTATAAACTTATGTAAGTATTAAAAGAGTTAAAATGTGTTCAATCCTTAGAAAATGTCTTTCACACTCAACTCTCAATAACTATTAATTTTTATTCTTAACAATTTTTATCCTAAAATGAACACAAGCTATTTTAGAAATTAGTAATAAAAGCTAACCAACAAAACTCTTAGAAGAAAAACATAGACAGAACATTCTTTGACATAAAATTGTAGCAAAATTTTTTTGGAGCTGCCTCCTAAAGCAAAGGAAAGAAAAGCAAAAATAAACAAATGGGACCTAATTAAATGTAAAAGATTTTGGAAAGGAAACCATCGACAAGATGAACAGACAACCTATTGAATGGGAGAAAATATTTGCAAATGATATGACCAATAAGGGGTTAATATCGAAATATGTAAACAGCTCATACAGCTCAATATTAAAAAAAACCTAGTTGAAAAATGGGTAGAAGTCCTGAATAGACATTTTTCCAAAAAGATATACAGAGGGCTAACAGGCACATGAAAAGATGTTCAACATCTCTAAACATTAGAGAAACACAAATCAAAACCACAATGAGATATCATCTCACAACTATCAGAAATGGGTACCATCAAAAAGAACACAAATAACAAATGTTGGTGAGGATATGGAGAAAAGGCAACCATAGTACACTGTTGGTAGGGATGTAAACTGGTGTGACCACTATGGAAAACAGTATGAAGTTTCCTCAAGAAACTAAAAATAAAACTAACATATGATCCAGCAATTCCACTCATGGGTATAAATCCGAAGAAAACAAAAGCAATGATTTGAAAAGATATAGTCACCTCAGTGTTCATAGCAGCATTATATACAACAGCCAAGATATGGAAGCAACCTAAATGTCCATCAACAGGTGAATGGATAAAGAAGATGTGGTATATATATATATATATATATATATATATATATATATATATATATGCACACACAATGGACCATTACTCGGCCATGAAAAGGAATAAAATTCTGCCAGTTGCAACAACATGGATGGACCTAAATGGTATTCTGTTTAGTGAAATATGACAGAGAAAGACAAATACTGTCATCTATACATGTATTCTAAAAATTAAACAAATATATATAGGAATATAACAAAACAGAAATGCACTCAGAGATACAGAGAACAAACTATGGTTACCAGTGGGGAGAGGGAAGGAAGGAAGGGCAATATAGTGGTAGGGGATTAAGAGGTACAAATTACTATGTGTAAAATATATAAAATACAAAGATACAGGAGCTTCAAGGTGGCGGAAGAGTAAGATGTAGAGATCACCTTCCTCCCCACAAATACATCAGAAATACATCTACATGGGGAACAACTCCTACAGAACACCTACTGAATGCTGGCAGAAGACCTCAGACCTCCCAAAAGGCAAGAAACCCCCCATGTACCTGGGTAGGGCAAAAGAAAAAAGAAATAACAGAGACAAAAGAATAGGGACGGGACGCGCACCAGTGGGAGGGAGCTGTGAAGGAGGAAAGGTTTCCACACACTAGGAAGCGCCTACGCGAACGGAGACTGCGGGTGGCGGAGGGGGGAAACTTCGGAGCCACGGAGGAGAACGCAGCAACAGGGGTGTGGAGGGAAAAGCAGAGAGATTCCCGCACAGAAGATCAGTGCCAACCAGCACTCACCAGCCCAAGAGGCTTGTCTGCTCAGCCGCCGGGGCGGGCGGGGGCTGGGAGCTGAGGCTCGGGCTTCGGTCGGATCCCAGGGAAAGGACTGGGGTTAGTGGCGTGAACACAGCCTGAAAGGGCTAGTGCACCACAGCTAGGTGGGAGGGAGTCTGGGAAAATGTCTGGAGCTGCTGAAGAGGCAAGAGACTTTTTCTTGCCTCTTTGTTTCCTGGTGCGCGAGGAGAGGGGATTAAGAGTGCCCCCTTAAAGGAGCTCCAGAGACGGGCGCGAGCCGCAGCTATCAGCACAGACTCCAGAGACAGGCATGGGATGCTAAGGCTGCTGCTGCACCACCAAGAAGCCTGTGAGCAAGCACAGGTCACTCTCCACACCTCCCCTCCCGGGAGCCTATGCAGCCCGCCACTGCCAGGGTCCCATGACCCGGGGACAACTTCCCCGGGAGAACGCACGGCGCGCCTCAGGCTGGTGCAACTTCACTCTGGCCTCTGCCTCTGCAGGCTCGTCCCAAATCCGTACCCTTCCCTCCCCCCGACCTGAGTGAGCCAGAGCCCCGGAAGCAGCTGCTCCTTTAACCCTGTCCTGTCTGAGCCAAGAACAGACGCCCTCAGGCAACCTACACCCAGAGGTGGGGCCAAATCCGAAGCTGAATCCCAGGAGCTGTGCCAACAAAGAATAAAAAGGGAAATCTCTCCCAGCAGCCTCAGGAGCAGCGGATTAAATCTCCACAATCAACTTGATGTACCCTGCATCTGTGGAATACCTGAATAGACAACGAACCGTCCCAAATTGAGGAGATGGACTTTGAGAGCAATGATAATATATATATTTTTCCCTTTTTCTCTTTTTGTGAGTGTGTATGTGTATGCTTCTGTGTGTGATTTTGCCTGTATAGCTTTGCTTTTACAATTTGTCCTAGTTTTTTGTCTGTCAGTTTTTTGTCTTTTTTTTTTTTTTAGTATAGTATTTAGCACATATTATCATTGGTGGATTTGCTTTTTGGTTTGGTTGCTCTCTTCTTTCTTTCTTTCTGTTTTTTTTATTACTTAAAAATTTTTTTTAATAATTATTTATAATTTTAATAAATTTATTTTATTTTATTTTATTTTATTTTCTCTTCTTCTTTCGTTCTTTCTTTTTTTTCCTCCCTTTTATTCTGAGCCGTGTGGATGACAGGGTCTTGGTGCTCCAGCCAGATGTCAGGGCTGTGCCTTTGAGGTGGGAGAGCCAAGTTCAGGACACTGGTCCCCAAGAGACCTCCCAGCCCCATGTAACATCAAATGGTGAAAATCTCCCAGAGATCTCCATCTCAACACCAAGACCCAGCTCCACTCAATGACCAGCAAGCTACAGTGCTGGACACCCTATGCCAAACAACTAGCAAGACAGGAACACAACCCCATCCATTAGCACAGAGGCTGCCTAAAATCATAATAAGGCCAGAGACACCCCAAAACACACCACCAGATGTGGACCAGGCCACCAGAAAGACAAGATCCAGCCTCATCCACCAGAACACAGGCACTAGTCCCCTCCACCAGGAAGCCTACACAACCCACTGAACCAACCTTAGCCACTGGGGACAGACACCGAAAACAACGGGAACTACGAAGCTGCAGCCTGTGAAAAGGATCCCCAAACACAATAAGTTAAGCAAAATGAGAACACAGAGAAACACACAGCAGATGAAGGAGCAAGGCAAAAACCCACCAGACCTAACAAATGAGGCAGAAATAGGCAGTCTCCCTGAAAAAGAATTCAGAATAATGACAGTAAAGATGACGCAAAATCTTGGAAATAGAATGGAGAAAATACAAGAAAAGTTTAACAAGGACGTAGAAGAACTAAAGAGCAAACAAACAGTGATGAACAACACAATAAATGAAATTAAAAATTCTCTAGAAGGGATCAATAGCAGAATAACTGAGGCAGAAGAACGGATAAGTGACCTTGAAGATAAAATAGTGGAAATAAAACTGCAGAGCAGAATAAAGAAAAAAGAATGAAAAGAAATGAGGACAGTCTCAGAGACCTCTGGGACAACATTAAACGCAACAACATTCGAATTATACGGGTCCCAGAAGAAGAAGAGAAAAAGAAAGGGGCTGAGAAAATATTTGAAGAGATTATGGTCAAAAACTTCCCTAATATGGAAAAGGAAATAGTTAATCAAGTCCAGGAAGCACAAAGAGTCCCATATAGCATAAATCCAAGGAGAAACACGCCAAGACACATATTAATCAAACTATCAAAAATTAAATACAAAGAAAAAATAATAAAAGCAGCAAGGGAAAAACAACAAATAACACACAAGGGAATCCCCTTAAGGTTAACAGCTGATCTTTCAGCAGAAACTCTGCAAGCCAGAAGCGAGTGGCAGGACATATTTACAGTGATGAAAGGGAAAAACCTATAACCAAGACTACTCTACCCAGCAAGGATCTCATTCAGATTTGACAGAGAAATTAAAAGCTTTACAGAGAAGCAAAAGCTAAGAGAATTCAGCACCACCAAACCAGCTCTACAACAAATGCTAAAGGAACTTCTCTAGGCAGGAAACACAACTGAAGGAAAAGACATACAATAACAAACCCAGAACAATTAAGGAAATGGTAATAGGAACATACATATCGATAATTACCTTAAATGTAAATGAATTAAATGCTCCAACCAAAAGACATAGACTGGCTGAATGGAAACAAAAACAAGACCCATATATATGCTGTCTACAAGAGACCCACTTCAGACCTAGGGACATATACAGAATGAAAGTGAGGGGATGGCAAAAGATATTCCATGTAAATGGAAATCAAAAGAAAGCTGCAGTAGCAATTCTCATATCAGACAAAATAGACTTTAAAACAAAGACTATTACAAGAGACAAAGAAGGACATTACATAATGATCAAAGGATCAATCCAAGAAGAAGATATAACAATTGTAAATATTTATGCACCCAAATAGGAGCACCTCAATACAGAAGGCAAATGCTAACAGCCATAGAAGGGGAAATCAACAGTAACACAATCATAGTAGGGAACTTTAACACCCCACATTCACCAATGGAGAGATCATCCAAAATGAAAATAAATAAGGAAACACAAGCTTAAATGATACATTAAACAAGATGGACTTAATTGATATTTATAGGAAATTCCATGCAAAAACAACAGAATACACATTCTTCTCAAGTGCTCATGGAACATTCTCCAGGATAGATCATATCTTGGGTCACAAATCAAGCCTTGGTAAATTTAAGAAAATTGAAATCGTATCAAGTATCTTTTCTGACCACAACACTATGAGACTAGATATCAATTACAGGAAAAAAAATCTGTAAAAAATACAAACACATGGAGGATAAACAATACAATACTTAATAACCAAGAGATCACTGAAGAAAACAAAGAGGAAATCAAAAAATACCTAGAAACAAATGACTATGAAAACACAACGACCGAAAGCCTATGGGATGCAGCAAAAGCAGTTCTAAGAGGGAAGTTTATAGCAACACAATCCTACCTTAAGAAACAAGAAACATCTCAAATAAACAACCTAACCTTACACCTAAAGCAATTAGAGAAAGAAGGAAAAAAAAAAAAAAAAAAAAACCCAAAGCTAGCAGAAGGAAAGAAATCATAAAGATCAGATCAGAAATAAATGAAAAAGAAATGAAGGAGACAATAGCAAAGATCAATAAAAGTAAAAGCTGGTTCTTTGAGAAGATAAACAAAATCGATAAAGCATTAGCCAGACTCATCAAGAAAAAAAGGGAGAAGACTCAAATCAATAGAATTAGAAATGAAAAAGGAGAAGTAACAACTGACACTGCAGAAATACAAAGGATCATGAGAGATTACTACAGGCAACTATATGCCAATAAAATGGACAACCTGGAAGAAATGGACAAATTCTTAGAAAAGCACAACCTTCTGAGACTGAACTAGGAAGAAAGAGAAAATATGAACAGACCAATCACAAGCACTGAAATTGAAACTGTGATTAAAAATCTACCAACAAACAAATACCCAGGACCCGATGGCTTCACAGGCGAATTCTATCAAACATTTAGAGAAGAGCTAACACCTATCCTTTTCAAACTCTTCCAAAGTATAGCAGAGGGAGGAACACCCCCAAACTCATTCTACGAGGCCACCATCACCCTGATACCAAAACCAGACAAAGATGTCACAAAGAAAGAAAACTACAGGCCAGTATCACTGATGAACATAGATGCAGAAATCCTCAACAAAATAGTAGGAAGCAGATTCCAACAGCACATTAAAAGGATCATACACCAAGATCAAGTGGGGTTTATCCCAAGAATTCAAGGATTCTTCAATATACGCAAATCAATCAATGTGATACACTATATTAACAAATTGAAGGAGAAAAACCATACGATCATCTCAATAGATGCAGAGAAAACTTTTGACAAAATTCAACACCGACTTATGATAAAAACCCTCCAGAAAGTAGGCATAGAGGGAACTTTCCTCAAGGTAATAAAGGCCACATATGACAAACCCACAGCCAACATCGTCCTCAATGGTGAAAAACTGAGACCATTTCCACTAAGATCAGGAACAAGACAAGGTTCCCCACTCTCACAAATATTATTCAGCATAGTTTTGGAAGATTTAGGCACACCAATCAGAGAAGAAAAAGAAATAAAAGGAATCCAAATCGGAAAAGAAGAAGTAAAGCTGTCACTGTTTGCAGATGACATGATACTATACATAGAGAATCCTAAAGATGCTACCAGAAAACTACTAGAGCTAATCAATGAATTTGGTAAAGTAGCAGGATACAAAATTAATGCACAGAAATCTCTTGCATTCCTATACACTAATGATGAAACATCTGAAAGTGAAATTAAGAAAACACTCCCATTTACCATTGCAACAAAAAGAATAAAATATGTAGGAGTAAACCTACCTAAGGAGACAAAAGACTTGTATGCAGAAAATTATAAGACACTGATGAAAGAAATTAAAGATGATACAAAGAGATGGAGAGATATACCATGTTCTTAGATTGGAAGAATCAACATTGTGAAAATGACTCTACTACCCAAAGCAATCTACAGTTTCAATGCAGTCCCTATCAAACTACCACTGGCATTTTTCACAAAACTAGAACAAAAAATTTCACAATTTATATGGAAACACAAAAGACCCCGAATAGCCAAAGAAATCTTGAGAAAGAAAAACGGAGCTGGAGGAATCAGGCTTCCAGACTTCAGACTGTATTTCAAAGCTACAGTAATCAAGACAGTATGGCACTGGCACAAAAACAGAAATATAGATCAGTGGAACAGGATAGAAGACCCAGAGATAAACCCACGCACATATGGTCACCTTATTTTTTATAAAGGAGGCAAGAAAATACAATGGAGAAAAGACAGCCTCTTCAATAAGTGGTGCTGGGAAAACTGGACAGCTACATGTAAAAGAATGAATTTAGAACACTCCCTAACACCATACACAAAAATAAACTCAAAATGGATTAAAAACCTAAATATAAGGCCAGACAGTATCAAACTCTTAGAGGAAAACATAGGCAGAACACTCTATGACATAAATCACAGCAAGTTCCTTTTTGACCCACCTCTTAGAGAAATGGAAAGAAAATCAAAACTAAACAAATGGGAACTAATGAAACTTAAAAGCTTTTGCACAGCAAAGGAAACCATAAACAAGACGAAAAGGCAGCCCTCAGAATGGGAGAAAATATTTGCAAGTGAAGCAACTGACAAAGGATGAACCTCCAAAATTTACAAGCAGCTCATGCAGCTCAATATCAAAAAATCAAACAACTGAATCCAAAAATGGGTAGAAGACCTAAACAGACATTTCTTCAAAGAAGATATACAAATTGCCAACAAACACATGAACGAATGCTCAACATCATTTATCATTAGAGAAATGCAAATTAAAACTACAATGAGATATCAACTCACACTGGTCAGAACGGCCATCATCAAAAAATCTAGAAACAATAAATGCTGGAGAGGGTGTGGAGAAAAGGGAACCCTCTTGCACTGTTGAT
This sequence comes from Eubalaena glacialis, assembly GCF_028564815.1. Lineage (NCBI taxonomy): Eukaryota > Metazoa > Chordata > Mammalia > Artiodactyla > Balaenidae > Eubalaena > Eubalaena glacialis. The sequence continues at coordinate 35,068,614 of NC_083731.1, forward strand.
GGGAATGTAAATTGATACAGCCACTATGGAGAACAGTATGGAGGTTCCTTATAAAACTAAAAATAGAACTACCATACGACCCAGCAATCCCACTACTGGGCATATACCCTGAGAAAACCATCATTCAAACAGAGTCATGTACCACAATGTTCATTGCAGCCTTATTTACAATAGCCGGGAAATGAAAGCAACCTAAGTGTCCATCGACAGATGAATTGATAAAGAAGATGTGGCACATATATACAATGGAATATTACTCAGCCATAAAAAGAAACGAAATTGAGTTATTTGTAGTGAGGTGGATGGACCTAGAGTCTGTCATACAGAGTGAAGTAAGTCAGAAAGAGAAAAACAAATACCGTATGCTAACACACATATATGTAACAAAAAAAGTTCTGAAGAACCTAGGGGCAAGACAGGAATAAAGACACAGACCTACTAGAGAATGGACTTGAGGATATGGGGAGGGGGAAGCTTAAGCTGGACAAAGTGAGAGAGTGTCATGGACATATATACACTACCAAACGTAAAATAGATAGCTAGTGGGAAGCAGCCACATAGTACAGGGAGATCAGCTCAGTGCTTTGTGACCACCTAGTGGGGTGAGATAGGGGGGCTGGGAGGGAGGGAGACGCAAGAGGGAAGAGGTATGAGGAAATATGTATATGTATAACAGATTCACTTTGTTATAAAGCAGAAACTAACACACCATTGTAAAGCAATTATACTCCAATACAGATGTTAAAAAAAAAAATCAAGGATATATTGTATAGCACAAGGAATACAGCCAACATTATACAATAATTTTAAGTGGAGTATAATCTATAAAAATACTGAATCACTATGTTGTACACCTGAAACTAATACAATATTGTAAATCAGCTATTCTTCAGTTAATAAAACAAAACAAAAATACTAAACAACCTCTGAAAATATATCCATAGCATCCAGTATTATAGAAACCCAGTTTGACAAATGCCATTTTGACTCTCTATACTATCTATGCCACAGAGCTGTGATTCACACATAACAATATTATACAGAATAATTATTTCCAGGTTAATTGCTTCTATTTTGCAAAAATAAGTTCCTTACTTAAACATATGAATATTTGAATAGGAAATTTCTGCTATTTACCTGTCTACAGGCTCAACTATCAAATCATCTGTTAAATTTTGAATATTTACATTTAAATATCCGTAACTTTTTATCACAAGTGATTGGGCACTGGATTATTTTTCTTTTTAATTCCTAGAAAATTTGGACTGAAATGAGTTTGGCCAAAAATGTGGATTTGTATTGATATACCCTTTCCTTTTTCCTTATGTATAAATTATATATCTTTTAGAGTCATCAAATCTTATTGGTTACTTTAAAAGCTCCAAACATTTCACAATTCCTATTTATTTGGATTCAGTCCAAAAAAACTGTAAAATTATTCCACCCACTGTTTTCAAATTCTCTTTACCATGAGCCTCAAAGCTGTGGAAATTAGATGCACGATTACAGGGGAAAGCAGATGTTGTGCTGACCCCAGTTGAGACAACCCATAGTCATTTGGACTTCTCTTGTGAGCATGGACCCTGTTGAAGCTGGGTTTCCACAGGCCAATGACAATACCTTTTCCCCTCAAAGGTAGAAATTGTTTGCTACATGAAACTCCTGAAAGAATGAAACTCAATTTTAAAATGGGAGAGAATTGAGGACAGGCAAAGAATGAATTCTCCTCCCTCTTCCCCCACAGATATATGGGAAATTAGTAATTCACTATTTTAAATTTTTTGTTTACTTTTTAAACTTTTTTGTTGTCAAGAAATAGATCATAAAACTTTATGAAGATTCATGTGTCATTTATTAAAAGTTGTAATCCTCAGTTCCACCTAGGTAAAAATCATTAGACTATCACTAAATTTTATGAATTGTCAGGATCTTTTTTTTTTCTCCTCGCTGGAGAGTTAGTCATAAAAAAAGGATATTAACTCAAACAAGAAACTTTGTTAGTTATTGAAAAAATCTCTACAAAAATCTATCAGTAATTATTTAATTCTTCTGCTGCTAGCCATTTACTATCAGAGTGAAAGCATGATTTCTATCATACATACCACTTTCTCTTCAAGGAAAGAAAGCACAAAGTTTACTACCATCCAGTTTTCTTTGTAGAACTATTAGGTTACACGAAGACCCTATATTTATGTATTCCTTGCTGGCTTTTTCAACAAGATCACTTACAGCTTTGAGAATCAATTTTCCTAGCAATATCATGGCTTGCTTACATACTCAACTACATAAAATTTTTACTCATCTTTCTGGACTGTGTGTTCTAACTAATTAGTTCTACTGAATTCTGAACATTTAAAAAATGGTCCATATCATTTAAAAAGATAATGCAAGACTCTACAATGTCCAGCAGGATAAACTAACTTGGTGACAGCCCGATTATCACATTACTGCTTCCTACCTGAAACATCTTCCAAAAGTTTTATAATTGAACTGTACAAAACAACAACTACCACATGAGCCACAACAATGATAATGTCATCAATTGCATAAAGGAGATTAAATTCAGTACAGATAATAATAGAAGTTTCCTGATATTTGGCTTGTACCGGATTGGTTTCAGGTCTCTGTAACATAGATGCTACTGATCACAAAGTAATTGTCAGGAAAAGAAAATCAGCCAGCTAGATCCTATGAGCTGATTAGCATAAGGGAAATCTACACTTGTGAACACAGACAAAGCCTAGCTTTGCAGAACACAATGATTGTGATTGGCATAACTGTTTGACCCCTAGTTGAAGCGGGGATTCTTTTGGTTCCATTCTTCTTTTAGAGTCATGGTATGAAATGAAGGCAGAATGCTTCCATTCTAACCCTTTCGATTTCTCTTCTCCCCTCTATTAGTCAGCTTATAAAGCTCTTACTGCTAGCCCTAAGATCCTGGTTGTGTGATAAAGGAGCAAATGTTGCCATTGGAAACTTTAGTTTGGCTCATTTACTGTCCTGGAAACAACAACAAAAAGAAGCAAAAGAGAAATGTACTTTGTAAGTGCTTTAAAGAATGGCCAAAATGATGAAAACCAATCTAACAAAGAATCTGTGAATCAAATAGCCAGCACTTTGCTTTACACAATCAGTATCATTTCCCCTATCAGTTTAAAAATGATATTGAGACTGAAACTCACCTTTTTTACAGTGTAAAAACAACTTACCTATTTATATCTGTGTATTTTACCGCTGTAGGGAGTAAATTCACTTTTATACAGTCTGCATGGTGATGTGTCTTGGATGACATTTCAACTGTGACTCAGCTTCCAACAACAAAATTCAGAATATGTGCCCGTCTAAAAATTATTTGCTGAAATTAGTGGTCATAAAATAGTTAAGATATACTGAACACTTACTTTATGCCAGGTTCTCTTCTAAGTGCTTTTACAAGTATTAACTCATTTGACCCTACCAATAAGCCTATGAAAGAGGAATTAATATTATCCCCATTTTATAGATGAGGGCACTGAGAGCCAGTGAGGTAAATGTTCCCAGAGCTCATAAGTAATCAAACTGGAATTCAAAACCAGGCAGTCTTGCTTCAAATCCATTCTCCTAACCACTATATGAGACATGCCAATATAAAGTAAATGATTAAGGAGATAATATGGTACTGTGGAACTGGATTTAAACTCTAAGTTCCACAACCAAGCTGTCTGTTCTTGAGCAAAATAGTTCATTGTACTGGGACTCAGTTTTTCCATCTGTAAGCTAAGGACATTATTTTCAAATTATATGTATAATTTGTATAAATGTGTATTTTGATCTATTATGTATTGCATATGTATATTTTGCAAATAAATTTTTTCTAGAATTAATGCTGATCTCCATTTATGCACTGTGTTGCATGGACCTCTTTACAACAATGAAAGTGGCATAACTGCAAGTCTCTGGATGAACATAATGTTGTATCTACTTTCTCTCTGTACCCACTTCATAAGGGATAAATGAGTTTATCTTTCCACTCTGAATTTGCTGCATTCCTTTTGTGCTATAACTTAGAGTATTCATTAACATATTTGGAATTTGCTGATGGCTAGGTTTTCTAAATTTTGTGTTCCAGTGAGAAAAGAAAAATTATGCCAGACACACTGTGGACACATAAATTATGTCCAGTACTGTTCTCTTTCTTTTTTTCTGTTTCATTGAGAAGTAACTGACATACATCACTGTATAATTTTAAAGCATATAGCATGCTGGTTTGATTTACATATACTGTGAAGTGATCACCATAGTAGGTTTAGCTAACATCCATCTTCTCATATAGGTACAATAAAAAGAAAAGAAAGAGAAAAAAGGAAAATAATTTTCTTCTTTTTTTAAAAAAAAATTTATTTATTTTTGGCTGTGTTGGGTCTTCACTTCTGTGCGAGGGCTTTCTCTAGTTGCGGCAAGCAGGGGCCACTCTTCCTCGCGGTGCGCGGGCCTCTCACTATCGTGGCCTCTCTTGTTGCGGAGCACAGGCTCCAGACGCGCAGGCTCAGTAGTTGTGGCTCACGGGCCCAGTTGCTCCGCGGCATATGGGATCCTCCCAGACCAGGGCTCGAACCCACATCCCGTGCATTAGCAGGCAGATTCTCAACTACTGCGCCACCAGGGAAGCCCCTAATTTTCTTCTTAGCAACACTGCTCTTGAACATTCATTGCAACTTTTACTACATCATGAAGAGGAAAATGAGCTCCCGCAAAGATCATAAAACACTAAAGGTGAAGAGATTTTAAAATATAATAATCATATTCTAAAACAATTATTTGAGAAATCAAACATAACCATAAAAACAAACAAACAGACAAAAGTAAATAAAAATCATTTGGTAAAGCTGTTGGCCTTTCAGGTTATGATCAATTTTTATGGAAATTCCTTGTGAGAACTAAGATGAAAGTAAAGTGAGAAAATGATTTTAAAGCTTTGTGTCTTTCAGAGAGGTTATTCAAAACACATAAATATCATGCCCCTTCACCCCTGTGTGGTTAATATGAGGCCCCTTGTCTTAACTGAAACACATATGTAATTGAAGGAAATTAAAATAAATTAAAATTTCATATTTTGAATGGATATTTAATGACTATCTTGATACCAATCTTGTGCTGCTCAGCAACAATAATCCTTCATTAATTCTCCACTACATTAATACAAAAGCAAAAAGAAGAAGAAACAAAGAAACCTTTTCTCACTCCTTTGTTCATTCTTCTGAATCCAGCTAAATTTTCACCAAATGCTTCCCTTGAAGTAGCCTATACCACCCCCGGCAACAAATTGGATTTAAGGGTCCACTTCCTTGTATCACTATATGATAAGTGCTTTGTATCCTAGGCTCCCTTGCCTAGTGATTTCTTAGGATATGTAAATATGGTACGACTTATAGGTACATGGGAGAAAATCCTATCACACTTTTGTGATGTATATCCCATTCAGGAACAGTATGTTGTTATATCTTAGACTCATCACTTGGTGTTTTAAAAAACTCATCAATTTTCACCCATGCCTTTCTTCTATATTTTGTGTGTGTGAGTGATGGTGCAAACTTTGAACTGAGTAAAATATTTTATCAATTATACTCATCATTTTATTCCTTACTATATGTAGTTTTTGTTTTTTTTTTAAAGCTGTTGTTTAGCTTTTTTCCTGTACCTTTCTATCGAAAGGATCGTTGATCATATTCAGGTTGTTAATATTTCATATCTGCTTGCTACGACCATATCATAGCCTGTCTTGCTGCCTCATTTTTATTTCATTCGATTGTATTTTGTTCATAGCTACTAGAAGGTGATTGTATACATTAGATAATGTGATCTGATCTCCTTTCCATTTGATAGCAGTGTGTTTGTTAATGAGATTTAATTACTTTTCCATGTGATACATTAGGTCAATTGTCTGACAGGACCACACAATATTTATTCCTAGCTAAATATATTATTAATTGCATTTTAATTCACACTTAAAATATACATATAATTCAAACATAGAGCATAATTTGGAGTATACTTCTATGAGTTTTGAAAATGCATACAGATATGTAACCATCACCATAATCAAGATACAGAATAGTTCCATCACTCCCTAAAATGACATTATGCTGAACTTTTGAGTCAGTTTCTCCATTCAACCACTAATCTTTATTCTATTTCTATAACATTGCCTCTCCAAAATATCACATAGATGGAATCATATAATATATAATCTTCTCAGTCCGGCCACTTTCATCTGCATAATGTGTTTGTGATTTAGCCATGTTGTTTGGTATATCAGTAATTTTTTTCCTTTATTTTCTCTGAGTAGTATTCCAGTTTATTCACTCACTAGTCGAAGAACGTTGTTTCTAGTTTTTGATGATTATGAATAAAGCTGTTAAAACATGTGTGTACAGATTTTGGGGTTAATATAAGTTTACATTTCCTTTAGGTAAATACTTATAAGTACAGTTACTGGGATATTTAGTAAGTACATGATCAGCTTCATAAGAAACTGCCCAGCTGTTTTCCAAAGTGGCTGTACCAGTGTGCACTCCAACCAGCAGTGAAGGAGAATTCCAGCTACTTTACATCCTCTCTAGTACTTGATATGGTCTGATTTTTTTTTTTTTTTATGTTAACACTGTGATAGATGTGTTAGGGAACCATTCACCAAAACCACCCGCCTTGGCCAGGCATGAAAATAACTGCTTGCCTGAGTTATCTCACAACAGGAGGTCCCAATAAGGAACACAGAACTGACAAGCTACCTACCGTCAGCCAAAACAATCTGGAAGGGGCCAAAAGGAGGGAAGAGATGTCAAACCATAATATGTCCTGTCACCCTCCCAGAAACCCTCACACTGGAATCCATCTCGGCTGATAGATGTGTGTGCCTCCAGGAAGGACCCTGAGGCAGACCAAAGATGGGCACAAGCAAGAGGACTGACCAGAGACAACCTGGAAAGCTAGCCCCATCCCCATAAAACCTGAGACTGTGAGCCATGTGGCAGAGCAGTTCTCCTGGGTCCCCTTACACTCCTGCTCTCTGCCTGAGCACCCCTTTCCCATAAAGTTTTTTTGTATTTTCAATATGTGTGTCTCTTCGGACAATTCATTTCTGAGTGTTAGGCAAGAGCTCACTCCCAGGCCCTGGAAGGGATCCCCCTCCAGTAACAGATGGAGTGGTATTTCATTGCAAATTTAAAAATAGCTTATTTGAGGTATAATTGATGTAAAATAAACTGAGTAGTTACCATATCCTGTGTTCTTCATTTCTTTATATAGATTCATATTTTCATTTTGCTTCTGAAAGAAGGACTTTCTTTAACATTTTCTGTTGTATGGATCTCCTGGTGACAACTCCTTTCAGCTTTTAGCTGTTTTTTTTTTTCTTTTTCTTTCAATACTTTAAATATGCTATCTGCTGTCTTTTCACTTGTATTATTTCCAGCAAAAACAATCTGCTGACATCTTCATCTTTGTTCCTCTGTTTATAATGTATTCTCCTCCCCTCTGGCTTTTAAAGTGTTTTATCACTGATTTTTAACAACTGGATTATGAGGTGCAAGTTATCTTTATGTTTTTTTTAGGTGAAGTTTTCTTTATGGTTTTGTGTTTGGGGTTCTGTGGATCTACAGCTTTCTTTAAATTTGAAAACTTTGAGGTCATTATTTCTTCCATTTTTATCTATTCCTCTCTACTCTCCTTTGGGGACTCTTAATTACATGTGTTTCAGAGCTCTGGAAGTTGTCTCACTTACTGATTCTCTATTCATTTAAAAAAAATTCTCTCTGTTTCATTCTGGAAATTACTATCGCCAAATTCATTATACTTTGTCTTCAAATTTACCAATCTTCTGTAATGTCTAATCAGCCAATAATTCCATATAATGTAATTTTTATCTCACACATTGTAGTTTTCAACTCTAGAACTGTGATTTGGGTCTTTCTCTCTCTGTCTTTCTCTCACTCTTTAAAACATATTTATATAAGTGTCTGAACTTAACTTTTTGAACTTATGGAATACATAGTTTTAATGTCAATATCTGCTAATTCTAATACCTGTGTGGGTTCAGGGTCAGTTTTGATAGATTGATCTTTTCCCCCTCATTTTAGGTCATATTTTCCTGCTTGTTTGCATGACTGGTGACATTTTATTGGCAATTTTAACTTGGCACATTCTCAATATTTTGGTATTATTGTAAAATTCTTTAACTTTTCTCTGGGATGCAGTTACTTGGAAAGAGTTTGACCTTTTCAGGTCTTGCTTTTGAGATTTATTAGTAGGACCTCACTCTAGGATCAATTATTACAATTGACAAAAAAACATTTTGTGTGTTCCACCCAATGTCCTGTTAATTATGAGATTTTCCAGTATAATTGGTGAGAACAGCCTCTTTTCCTAGCCTTGTATGAGTGCAGTGTACTGTCTCCTCTCATCTTTTCAGGTAATTCTTTTCCCAACCTTAAGTAGTTTCCTCACATGTATGTGTGATCTGTAAGGTGAATACTGCAAAGGACTCCTCTCCGGATCTCCAGAGTTCGATCTCTGTGCAACTCTCTCCTCTCTCTACTCCAGCAACTCTGAGCTCCCGGGATTCTTCACTTCAGAGTTTGCTGGCTAAACTGGTATTTTTCTTTTCTCCATATGCCACAGCTTGGAAACTCTCTCAAGGCTGTGAACGGGGGTAATCCTAAGGCTCACTTGCTTTTTTACCATCTCTCAAGGATCAATGTCCTTCATTGCTTTATGCCCAGTGTCTTGAAAACCACTTTGATATATTTTGTCTTTTTTGTTGCTGTTGCTTGAGGTAGGAAAGAAAATCAGGTCCCTGTTAATCCGTCTTGACTGAGAGCAGAAGTCAACTCTGCTCGTTTCTAAACCTCCTCAAATGTATGCTAAATTAAGAAAAGATGTCAAAACCCAAAAGGATAGAGAAAGTGTAGGAGGGATGATAGTTGAAAGGAATATTAAGGAAGTTTGGGATATGAAAAATAGATGAACAAGTGGCATCTGATTTAGTAGAGCAGAGGAAACTTGAACTCAAGTACTTGCATTGCAAGCAACCTTTCAGAGTCAATGATTCATAGTTGGAGAATTCCAGATTGTCTCAGGAACTCTGAGGAACTTCTTCTTCAGAGTGAATATTTTATTACAAGAGAAATCCCTGGTTTTAAAAAAAAAAAAAGGTAGTGGAGGTGGTGGTGGTTCAATGAGTCATCATATCCAAGGAGCAAAACTCATAGCCAAGAACTCAGAGTTCCTTCTGTGGCCTCATTCATGTGTCTTTGTTAGCTCTAAGACAGAAAGGAGATACATTCTCAAAATTTATTAAGAAAACTCTGTCAAATATGATCAAGATTGTAGAGGCAGGGACTGAGTCCTCAAGGAAAGGGATCCTGGGCTTATGCAGCTGGAGTCCCAGAGGTAAAGGACTGGCAGGAGATCCTGGGAGCAGTCAGTTTCAGAGTTCTAGAATCTGTATTTGGCTAGGGATGACAGCCCCATTTTTTGATCAGTTGTTCTTCAGTTCCAGGGCCAAACATAGAAGAAATAGATAACATTCTATAAAAGGGTACGTTAGACATCCGTATACTTTACCGGCTCTCATATCACTCAAATAACTACCCCCTTTTTGCCCCTATACAAGATTGAATATATGTCTGAAGATGTTGAATTAGACAATTTCAGGATTTATGAACACCAAGCAGAGCTGAAGGCAAGAAAATTAAGTAATTATCTCCTTACATAAAACAGCATGACCTAGTTTTTTCCTCTAAGTTCCCACAGTGCCGGCATTCAGGCTTACAACCTTAAGAAAGACACTGAAATGCTCCTCTGTGGGAAACTTGCTAGTCTAGGAGAAAAAGTTTCTGAAGACAGATATTTGAAAGTCCCTCAGGGAAAGAGTAAAATCCCTACACACTTATCCTGTGGTGAGGTTGACCAGTCTACACACCCTTACCATGCACACATTTTGATGACTCATTTTTTACATATGAAATAAGAGCCCATCGTTGGTCATCCTATTAATAACTTAGAGGAAACTTCTATCATGAAAAACAGCAAAACAAAGAAACAAAACAAACAATGCAAAAGTCAATTTCCATGAGCACAAATAAAGGAAAGATTCAGAGAAATTTTAATGATATCTTTACAGAGGTAAAGTATAATACTCATCCATTAAAAAAGAAATAAGATGCTATCAAATACAAAAATTTAGAGAATAAAAAACCTCAAAGAAATAAAAATATAGTAATTCCACTGATAAAATTTTCCACTGATGTTGTAGGAGAAGTTGAGAATTCTAAAGGTAATTAGGACAAATGGATTAAGAAATGGAAATTCTGAAAGAAATGGAAACACATTAGAGCATCAATACATGAGAGCTTATGAGCCACTAATAGGAATTTAAGAATAAGAATGGAGAAAATGCAAAGGAGGAAATTATCAAGAAAATTTTACAAAATAAAGAAAGATAAGATTATTTACATCAATTCGACCCAAAGAGAGCCCAGCAAATTAATTGAAAAGACTGATACAAACATCAAGGCAAAGAATATGAACCTTTTCAAAACATCGGGACAAAGAATATGAATCTTTTAAAGAAGGTAATATGTACAAATAAGCATACATACATACACATAGTTTATCCTTATTATTCATGAATTCCGTACTTGCAAATTTTTCTAGTCAATAAAATTTATTTATAACTCCCAAATCAATATTCCCTGTGCTTTCTCATCATCCATGTAAACGAATGAGTGGTGAAAAATTTGAATCGCCCAGTGTGCATATTCCCAATTAGATTGAACAAGGCAGCACTGCCTTCTTGTTCCATCTCTCATAGTATAAAAAAGTGTCTTATTTATGGTCTGTTTAGTGCTATTTATTTCTCAGTTTTGTGCTCCATGCTGGTGATTTTGCTGTTGAAAATGGTTCCCAAGCTCATTGCTGAAGTGCTGTCCAGTATTCCTAAGAGCAAGAAAGCTGTGGTGTGCCTCACAGAGACAATACAGGTGTTAGATAAGCTTTCCTCAGTCCTGAGTTATTGTGCTGTTTGCTGTGAGTTCAATGTTAACAAATCAACGATATATATTAAATAAGGTGTCTTTAAACAGAAATACACATAAAACAAAGTTATGTATTTTTCATTTGATGAAAATGTGAGAAAAACTAATTTTTTATGATTCTTAATTTTAGGGTGCTTTCTTATATAAATAACCAGATCCATGACTAAATAAAAGGAACAGGACATAGATATACACATTTGTCAAAACTCATCTAACTGTATACTTTAAATGGTGCATCTTACTGTATATAAATTATACTTCAACAAAGTTGATGTAAAAAAGGAGGAATCCATGGACTCTAGGAAGTATAGAGTCTAGAACAGAGAAAAGCCAAGGGAATTCCGGAATGATAAAAAAAGGGTGTCCTAGAATGAAAAGGTAGCAGTAGACCTAGACATTTCTGATCAAATGGGGGAAATGAAGCATAGCATCTAGTAGAGATGTCTTCAAAAAATAATAATAATTTTAAAAATAAGGGAACTGATAAAATATCAGATATATTTGATCACACATAAGAACAGTTTATACTACCATCAGAGTGTTTGAGGATATGTTAATGATAATTATGTAGAAAATAGATTAAATAAATGAGAGAATTATGAATTCTAGGAAAAATTTAAAAAGCACAAGAAAGCATATATAGCTATATTACACCATATGGTATAATAACAGGTAGTATCTCTACAGCTCAATAAATGAGGATTAATTTTACAAAAGTAGTATTATAAATACATTGGGTAAATGGAATAAAGAGATATATATTCCAATTTGGTATTTGATGTAAGGAGCTAAATTCTTGTCTTCCTTAGTGGAAGGTAAATAGATAAATATAAATTTTTTAAAAGAAAGCTTCATAAATATATTATTTTGAAATATGTAACCAAACACTGAAATTAACAGTTCAAATGCTAATATAATTTCTATATGTGGAACAAGCATGGGGAGGAATGGAGTTGGGACTGGCATATATATATATGGCATCCATATATCTTTAAAAGAGGTACATATATTATTGATAAAATTTAATTTAAACATTAAAAATTAAGAATGATTAGTGGAGATGCAGAATTAGAACCAAAATACCTATTCTAGAAAGAGATAAATCCCATTAACATTTATTTATAATTATAGAATTTATAATATTTAATACTCTGCTACAAAATATATTATATCAGGATCATTTCTCATGTTTCTAAGTATTCTTAAGTATATTTTAACAAAACATAGTGACTATTTATTGTGCCATAAGATTTTTTTTTCTTGACTTTGAATTCTTCACTGCTTGTGTTCTCTAGAGGAACAGAATCAATAGGATGTATCTAGAATGAGATTTATTATAAGGAATTGGCTCACTTGAATATGAAGACTGAGAAGTCTCATTATCTGACATCTGCAAGCTGGAAATCCAGGAAAGCGAATGGTGTAAATTCCAGTGCAAGTCTGAAGGCCTAAGAACCAGAAGGGCCAATGAAGTAAGTCCTAGTCGAATAGTAAGACAAGTGTGACAGCTCATTCAGGCAGAGAGAGCAAATTCTTCTTTCCTCTGTCTTTTTGTTCTGTTCAGGTCCTCAACAGATTGGATAATGCCAACATACATTGGGGAGGGCAGTCTGCTTTACTCAGCCCGCTGATTCAAATGCTAACCTCATCTGGAAATACCCTCACAGATATACTCAGAAGTAATGTTTAATCTGAGCACAGCAGGGGCCCAGTTGAGTTGATACATAAAATTAACCATCACAAGTCCACTCCTTGTCAACCTAGCCGCCATACACATCTCCTTAAGCCATATATTCTTTGGGAAAGGATGGGGGAAATATTAGCAGCATAAAATTTTGATAATGTACCACGGTCATTCCCTAAGGGGACTCAGTTTCCCCTTCATTCAGGGGTTCTGAGTCTGTAAACCGGCTCAAGTCTGGGAATTAATTGATTGAAGTCATTTTTTTTTTTTGATTCAGGTTAGGCTTTTGTTCACTTGACTTAAAACTTTTTTGCTTACACACATCAAGTAAGAATTTAGTAGCTCCCTATCCATTTTACTTCTAGTAACACCATGATCAATTAGCCTGAACAATCAGACCCTTCTGATTGCTGCTTTGACTCTGCTGTCCATTACTTTAACTACACCCACGTTGTCTTTGGCAGCTGAGTGTTGCCACATGACCCCTGCCACCCATGGATCCAATTACTCCCATTGCATTTAGTTTTCCCAATTCAGTGACTGCAGCTCCCACGGTGAAGTCTGGGCTGCAAAGAAGAGAGATCACTGAACTCTTCAAGGATGCTGGGGCTCCCCTCAGAAATTTATTTCTCACAGAATTGGTAAGAGGTATGTCTTCAGGTCCTTCCCAGGGTGGGTGAGTAGGTCTTAAATGGAAAAACCCACTCTATCATACCAATCTTCCTAACCCGTTAAATCCCTTTTTCTACATTAAACCAAGGCAGTTCTGGCATTTCCAATTCACTTGCTGTGGGCCAAAGTTTGGTCCATGTTTCAGCCAACCAAACAAACTGTTAGAAACTTTTCTAATTCCTGAGCTGCAACATTAAATGCAGAATCTCCAATGAGTGAGTCCATTTTAGTGTTCCTTATCCAAATTTATGTTCCTTCCACCATTATCCCACACCCTTAGCATCCATTCCTACACGTCTCTGAGTTTCTGCTTGTATCAATCAGAAAACTCAATGAGCTCTTTTGAAGTGTAGCATACCTCCTCTTGGGTCAAACTTTGCACCTCATCTTTAGAGGCCTGCTGGGACTTGAGTCTAGTTATAAATCTGGAAACAAGGAGGAGTGGTGAGGGTAGGTCCTGAGAAGAGTCAGCTCTGTCTTGCATAGCCAATGTCTCCGGGGAAGCCACTACTGTTTTCTCAGGCAATGCAGGGTTAATCCCCTCAGACAGCGGTGGAAAGGCAGATGCTCCTGGGGTAGGGGTGTTGCTGCCACTGAGTGTGTGGAGGCCACTTCCACGGGGGGTTGTGGAGGTCTCTGCCACTAGCCAAAGAGACTCATTAGAATTTAGGGGCTCAATGACCCCAGCTTCTTTAGGGTCTTCCCACACATCCCCATCCAAACTTACCAGACCACATTCTTTCCCAAACAATGCCCTCATTTTAACAGTAGACACCCTACAATGCTGGGAGTTCAGGCTGAGGTGTACTTTAGCCAGTCACAGGATGAGATTCTACATCTGATTTTCAGCAATTTTAGCTCTGGGGCTACCGGAGATAAAGGTCTCCTTCAGAGCATACATAGAAACATTCAGGACATTTTTATGGTGCCTGAGCTGGGAATTCAAATTCCTGAGCTTACCCTTTTTTTTCACCACTTTGTCTAGGAACAGTAGGAGCAACCAGCCAACTTCATTATGTTTATATGTTTTCCAAAAATTTTTTAAAGTGTTGTATATGGTCACTCAACTCTAGGCTTCTTATAAGTCATTGGTTAGAAGTATTCAATACAGATATTTCACATACCTCTATTACCATTTGATGCGATGGACTATCAGGGCTGTCTTTACTACTGAAAATGAGTCATCACCATCTTTAGAGCTAATCAGTTAGAGAGCCAATTCCAGATACCCTAAAATCAATTCATAAAACTTATTCTTAAGTATTTTTCTTTTAGAACTATTCTCAGTTCCAGAACCTGAGTTAAGTCATGGTCTCCAGAGGAAAAGAACCCATAGGATATATATTTAATAAACTGACTTATATGATTATAGAGGCTGAGAGGTCCCAAAATCTGCCATCTGCAAACTCAAGACCCAGAAAAGTCAGTGATGTAAATTCCAGTCCAGTCTAAAGGCAGTCAAGCAGGGAGAGGAATTCTGCCTTCCTCTGCCTTTTTGTCATATCCAGGCCTCCAGTGGATTGGATGATGCCCACCCACATAGGGGAGGGCAGTCTTTTTCATTCAGCCCATTGATTCAAATTCTAATATAATCAAACACCCTCACAGACACACCCAGAAATTATGTTTAATCTGGGCGCCCCAGGGCCCAGTCAAGTTGACACAGAAATTAACCATTATACCTGTCAATTACTTTTTCTTTTTAAATCGTCCTTCAGCAATTTACATCCTTCACCCTAGTCAAAGGAGATTCTAGATTTTTTTTTTTCCTACCCTATTTTTCCCTATGTGGTACAGAGTTATTGGAAATAACCTTCTTTCTCTGTAAACTTTTTTGGGCTGCCTGCCCTTCCAGAGACTTCAGTCAAGTCAACACTTTGTATGAAACGTTTCTCAGAACCAAGGGGCAGTGGATACTAGAGTTAAGCTCTTAACCAAGTTCCAATTATTTCACTTATTCTATATTTGTATCCTAAGTTGGAGAGTAAGATCTTTGAAAACAGAATACTGCATCTTGCTTTTATTGCATTTCTTTACTGAATCCAGTATAGTACTGGACATACAAATCCAATGACTGACTAACTTGCAAACTAGGGGACCTAATACTTTTGGGGAGGAAAAATAACACTGGCCAGGGATTGTGGTATTTAAATCTCCCCTATGAAGTATTCAGGGAGAGAATTTTGTGCCGGGACATGTTGGGCATGACAAATGTTACAAACATCCTAAAATAGGAGAGCACTGAAGGCTATTTAAGCTTGAGTGGTGAGTCATGCATTTGGAGGTCAATCTCACCTTATTCTTAAGAAACATTTTATAATGGACTTTAGCTCCCTAATATCCTTTGAAATGAGCAATCATAACATACTTATGAAATGAGTCTGTTGTTAACACGATAGAATTATTTCCTTACAACCATAAACAATTTCTATCCTTAGATTCAGTATTGTATTTCATTAAGTGGAGTTTACCAAATAGAATACTATTTTACTCTGCTCTATAAATCAAGGATAAAACAAAACTGTATGTTTGAACTGATTAAGTTTTTGAACAGTTCAAAGTAATTTTCTTTCTTTAAATCCTTCCATAAATTGTGGAAGAGGTAGATTTACTGAAACCAGAAAGCATTTGGCCAAGGCATACTGCCCTCTGGCAAATAAGAACATTTGTGCCAAGGGACATTTTAAGAGGCCTTTCTTCTTGCATTTGTGCTGCTGTGTGAAGTTATCCTATTTAAAGTCTTGTTTTTTGAGTGACGTAAGCCAGAAAGAGAAAAAAAATATCGTATATTAATGCACATATGTGGAATCTAGAGAAATGGTACAGAAGAACCTATTTGCAAAGCAGAAATAGAGACATAGATGTAGAGAACAAATGTGTGGACACCAGGGGGTTAAAGGGGGGCAGGTGGGATGAACTGGGAGATTGGGATTGACATATATACGCTGCTGGGTATGAAATAGATATCTAGTGAGGACCTGCTGTATAGCACGGGGAACTCTACTCGGTGCTCTGTGGTGACCTGGATGGGAGGGAAATCCAAAAGGGAGGGGATATGTGTATACATATGGCTGGTTCACTTCGCTGTGCAGGAGGAGCTAGCGCAACATTGTAAAGCAACTATACCTCAATTAAAAAAAAATAAATTAAAAAAAAAATAAAAAAAGGCTTGTGTTTTTCCCTTACTTTCCCTTTTCTGTACCAAATTGTAAAAATCGCCGTCTCCTTATAATTCCCTTTCATTTCACATGATTGCATGGTTTGAGCTCCATGAATTATTTTTATTGAGAAGTTAATTTATGAGATTTTATTTTTTAATTCGTTTGCTTTCTAAACTGTACAAAAAAGGATCTAGTTAATGAGTGCAGAAGAACCAAGTGCTTCAGTTACTTATCTCTAGGGTGATTATACATCCTTTGTGCCCAGAAAAGTCCTAGTTTATGCCTGTTTTCCTAGGATATTTATTAATAGTATCCCTTTCCTCAATCTCCAGGATGTCTGGATTTAAGTGATAAATTATTAAGGTCAATCTCCTCACAGAGCAAATAGCTGCTACATTGTATTCTTCGGCAACTACTCAGCCAACTATATATTTCAGCGCAACAAAAATCCAAATGACGGAGAAGGTGGAACAAAAATCAGCCCATTTTCTTATATTTAAAATGTGTGACACCAGTGTGGCCATTTCTGTTATTTGGTTTATTTCTTGTATAGCAGTAGCACTTGATAAATAGGATTTGTTTTAAAGAGAATAATGCAAAAGATGTTTGTCACTAAATTCTAGTTAACCTAATGAGATATACAAAGGCAATTTGTATTATGAGTCTCATGTTTATTTGTGAATGTTCTCGAATTAAGTGGTCAGGAAAGATAACTGAGAAGACAGTCCCGGTCTAACAGAATGTACAATAGAATATAACACTAGCTAGACTAGGCTATAAGAGTAGATATAATCTAATATAGGAACTCAAGTAGACATCAAATGCCACCACCATCATTGTCAGGCATAGTTGCAGGCCTAAGAGAAGACACATAAAATAAAGTGGCAGTGACAGCAATGGTGCACTAAATACAAGCATTCCTCTAATTTTGACTTGAAATCTGACACTTACTCAGAGCCTATTCAATAAAGTATTGGACCCCTCATAACTTTATAGCAAAGCATGGTTTGAAAAGTAGCCTGAACCCTTAGAAAGCTAGACAAAAAAGTGTCTTTCTAAATTTCAGATAACAGGTGGAGTTTTATATTCCCAATTTTTTCAAGCTTCTCTAAAATTCTCTATCATTCCCAAACTGCATTCATTGATATTGCTCAGCAGAGACCATTTGGATAATAAATATTCACCTCTATTTTTATAGTGAATTTTACATTCTCATTGTATTTTAACCGTGAAAAAATTGTCTGACCTAGATTCATAGGACTTTCCACCCAAGATGCTTAGTGATTACTTCCTCAAATAGGTGATAATATGTGTTGGGAATATAAAATGAACTCTGGGAAGCAAATAACCTAAGTAGTTCATCATTATGCATATAATCCACTCTTTTCAATTATCCATGCCACTAGTTTGCTACTTTAGCATGACTAATAAAAAGTTATTATTGTTGTTGTTTCTTATTTTTTTCCCTATTGAATTACAACTATGAACAATTCACAAAGAAAATGAACGATTCACACCATCTCTAATTACTACTGTCATTGATTTATTTGAAGCTGATGATACAGAATTCTCACACTTTGGTTAATGTTTTAGCTTTGAAATTCAATATGCGCAGTATTTTTTTTCAGGGATTGAAATACACCTCTTAGACATCACTGATATTTTGTATCTTGTTAAAAGAATCATCTTCTGTGGATAATCACTTTAGATGCATATTTACTATGTGTAGCAGACCCTGCTCATTGGCTACCAAGCAGCCATTCTACCCCTCATCTTCTGCTTATAGAAACTGTATATATAAATAGATGGTGAACAGAAATCTCTTAGTTCTATGGAAGAGAAGGTTCTTGCCCAGTGCCATTATTATACCCAGGGAATAATCACATTCTGAGAATCCCATTCCCTTTAGCCCAACTTTAGTCAAGGGGTAGGCATGTGAGAGGTCTGACCAATGAGACAGGCAAAATCTCCTTCCTGCGGTTCTTTATCCAAAATAACAGGGCATATATTCATGAGAAGAAAATATTTTGCCTCATACTCCTTGTTTCCTTTTTTGAGTTGCTGGTGGTGCAGTAGCCATATTTCAACCATAAGGCAGAAGTCATTAGGTCAAAAATCGAACCCACGAGAACAGAGAGTGGAAAGAAGTCTGGGTCCTTAATGGCATCACTGAGTTGCTAAACCATACCCATATTTTTTGTTACTTTTACAAGTATCGGTATGTTTAGAGCCAGTTTTAGCCTTTTGTTGTGGTTGTTACTTGCTGCTGGAAGTCTTCTTTATATATACATTAAACACGTTGTTTTTCTCCATTAATTCCAGAAGTTCATATTTTAAAATGCTCTTCCTGACTCCCATTTATGATTATCCTTTATTTTTTGATCTTGGGCTATATAAACATCATCTTTTAGTTCTGCTTTTCTCCAGGCTCTGGAACCAATCTCATTCATAAGCTAGGAAAGTACAAGATTTAATAGGGCTCTTACTCGGTTATTCAACTTCAAGTGACTGTTGCATGTGGATTCCAAAATCAGCATTGCTTCCTGAATCTAATAACTAGATTTTTAAGTTTCTTCTCTGAGAGTACACTTGTCCAGTGTAGAATAGTGTCCAAATGCCTGGACTAGCTTCAAGTCACCACTCTGTCATTTACTTGATTTGTGAATTGAGCATGTTAGGGAATTTTATGGGACCTTGCTTTCCTTTTCTGTGAATTGGAGATAATGATATTGCTAGAGATGACTATGAAGGTGAAATGAAAACAGGTTGAGCTCAGTGCCTGGTACTATGACTCAA
This sequence comes from Eubalaena glacialis, assembly GCF_028564815.1. NCBI lineage: Eukaryota > Metazoa > Chordata > Mammalia > Artiodactyla > Balaenidae > Eubalaena > Eubalaena glacialis. The sequence continues at coordinate 35,087,999 of NC_083731.1, forward strand.
GGAATCTAATAGTAGGCCTGAATATCAGTCGTTCAGAGTGGACCACGTGGAGGCTCAGGGGGATTGAATAAATTGTCCAAGATCCCACAGATATTAGGAACCCAGGAAAAGAAAGATTTAAACCATGTGTCTCTATAAACTGGATGTTTACTGTTTTCATTCTACCATGCTGCCCCATTTCTATGTTTATTTTTAGTAAGAGCACTCATTTCTTCTATTTTCCTGAAGGCATCTTTTCCCTCCTGGCATCACTTTATTTCCACCCTCACTCTTCCCCACCATGGGGAAGGAAGATCGCTTGACATCAGTTCTCTTGGCTACTTGGTGAAAAAATTTGAAGAGCATTGAAATTTTGAGATTCCTAGGATAAGATCCCCTGTGGTCATTTGCATTGCCATCTTGTTAAAATAAAGTGATAGTTTATTGGACATTTAAAACAAAGTGTTTTTTGTTATTCTGGAATCCTGAAGTCCTATGGTTTGGAATTAATGTCCTTTTGTCCTAGTTTCTTTTAATTTCTCTTCAAGAAATGATTTAATACGAAGTAGCTTAAGGCATAAAGAGTAACAGCCAAATTAATGATGGTCTCCTCTGAAAGGCGGTAAAGGATTAAAAGCACAGAGACCTTTTCCCCTTTTGCAGCCAAATTTTATTCTTTTACATCTGCTGCCTTGTGAAAGTAGTAGGAGGCACTGAATGAATCATTGTTGCACTATCATTAACATAATGCCCATGTGTAGATTTATCAGCAGACTTTCAGTTTGATAAACTGTTGGCATGTAAATATTTCCTTGAAGAAATTCCAGTCCAGCTGCTTTTGTTTACAAATCTAGCAATGGTTAAAACCACTGAATGTATTTTGCCCGTTTCTGAATTATAATTACACGTCTAATTGTGAATTAATTATAAAAGAGGAAGACAAAACAACACAATAAATATTTCCCCATTTCTGGACACATGCCAAGTTTCCCCATATTCATGAAATGTAAGACCTTACTCTCACATGCCATGATCTTACTTTTTTTGCATTTCTATGTGCAGGTAGTTAGACAAAACAAATTTGAAAAAATTATTTGATTCTTCGGAAGACTGTTTATTCCCTTGCTTTACTTTCTTCTCTATACGCTTAATCTTTCCAGGACTTTAATTAAGATTAGATTTTGATATGCCAGTCACACTAGCGTTGAAATTGACCTGAATATTGAATATCTGTTGCTTTCCAATGTTTTCATCACATGCAATCAAAATGATTCTACAATTGCCTTGATTTTCTGCTTTTCATCTGTGAACCACAGCAACCAAATATATACATTCACAAATTAATATGAATGATGAAAAAGCATCAGGCCGTGGGGCTGTTACTATTCATTTGTGAGTTCACCTGAAATACAATTACATTGATGGGGAGAGATCATCTGTACTGCTCAGACCACTTAAAAGGCATCTCATCACTCACTGTGCCTGTAACACAACAGTCACTCTGGATAGGCTGTGAAGGTTCGTGTGTGTGTATGTGTGTGTGTTTTCATGAATGTATGCCAAGAGGGCAAGTCTGAGAGAACCAATTTTATACAGCAGTGCCCCCACCTCTGCCCCAGAGCACTTAGAAAGGGAATGTGGGAGACTGCAGAAGGCAGCTGTAGTGTGAGGCCAAAGATAGAGCACTCCTAGCTCAGAGAAAGAGCTTTGATCGCTTCTTGTTTCAGAAACCTGCTGCCCTGCTTAGCCCATTCGATCTGTACCAGGCATTCCAATGGTCTGCAGAAACTCAGCCACAAAGATTCTTATTCATCTTTAAATCCCAAGATACAAAGTGCCCAGCACAGAGTAGCAGCCCAGTAAATATTTATGGCACCATGGAACAACGCTGAAGATCCCAGTAGAATTTCTCTGACAGTAGCCACAGTAGCAGGCAAAGCTGCAAGCACGGTGGTCTCTTTGTGAAGCAGACAAAGCTCTGGAGCCCATTTCTCTTCTCTGTTACTTTCTCCTAAGGGCCAATGCTTCTCAGGAATCTCCAAACAACAACAGTAGCCACAACAGAAAAATAATAATAATATAACCTAACATAGTGCAGATTGCTTGGCACTATGTTAAACGCTTTGGAAGCATTGTCTCATTCAATCCTCAAACAACCCTTTGAAGTCGAAAATATTTTTGTCCCCATTGTGAACAGAAGAAAACTATTGTACCATTTTTCAGACAAGAGTAATGAAGTGTTCAACAGGTGACATAAGAACTCCATGAAGTCTGTTTCTCTTTAACTTTCAGATCTCTGTTGGTAAATTCTATCTGCCCCAGAGATTCTCTGATTTGCCTCTGCAAAGGAATCCCTTGAGGTTTTTGTTAGAAGTTCATATACTTTGGTTCTAAAAGTGGAAGGGGACAGTAGAAGGCACTTAGGAAGCAGTATTTTAATAAGAACACAGATTAGTTTGATTTAGTGATCTTAAGGCCTCAACTTACTCAACACTGAGTAGACGTAATTAACTTTAAATGATTTTAAGAAGTTTTTCCTTAAGATACTATTGAAAAGTAGGACCATTCCAAGAAATTAGTTCGTTGTGCTACTGCCTCAGATTTTGAGACTTGGGGTCCAGATTTAAGAGAGAAGAAAGTCTCCCTAAATCAACATGCCACCTGAGCAATGTACATGGAAACTGCATTTATTAGCTCTATTTGTTCATAATAGGAGACAGGCAATTCATATGTGAAAGTCACAAGTGTCATTATCAAGCTGATAAGTACACTTCCTCTTGCCTTGTATTGGATATTCCTTTATTTTTATTTTTTTGTAATCAAATGTTTCTTTATTTTTGTCCTTTCACAAGTAATATAGGATGCTTTTTAAGAAAAGGAAAAATAAACTCTCATAATACAGGAGGTTATAAAGTAAAAGTTTGCCCTGTGCTTTCCCTAACTTCAGCATCAGATTATCTTAAATCTGCCCAGTATTTTGTGCATCGTACGTATATTCACATATTAACAAATACACTCAATTTTATTTACAATAGAATTTTTTTCTGTATTAGGTTTTTTTTAAAATTAATCAGTCTATCATGAACATCGATTTTAAGCAGTACAAACTCACCTCCACTTCATTCTTTTAATAGCTACTTAATAGTCTATAAAATGGATGTAACTACTTTTTAGGTCTACCCTTATTGAGGAAAATTTAAAATGTCTCTATTTTTCTCAGTTAATAAGTAACCCTAAAGTTATCATGTCATACAGAATCTCATAAATTTGTACATGTACTATCATTTTAAGTCAGAAAAGACATATAACAGATTGATAACAGTGATTGGAATAAAATTGTGCGTGTGCCTGCCTATGCGTTTTTCTTCATGTTTGACTGTTGGTGTGTCAGGGTTTACCGGCCCATTACCCTGTCCTTTCCTTTTTCCCTTGGGCACAGCCAGACTACATTTCTAAGCCATCTTTGTAGCTGGGTATGGCCTTACAACTAAGCCCTAGCTGTAAGGCATGTCAGCAAAGTGAGGGACCACATCCAGGCCCACTCCAGCCTGTGGAGCCTTCCTTGCCCACTGAAGTCCTCCCGGCCATCTTCTTCTCTGCACTGGGCTTGATGCAGACAAGGCTGTGTTGAAGATGGCGTGGCTGAAAGAGGGGAAGAGCCTGAATGTCTGGATCCCACTATGTGTAGAAGAGTCAACTGCAGATACTGAAACCCCATTTTGCACCCTCAGTGAATGAGAAATAAACATTTACTATACTTGATCTATAGTACAATTTTGAGTTTGTTTATTACCTCAGTTTGTAATACTCAATACTCCTCCCTCCTCCCTTTTAAAAAAATTCACTAATAAACATATATTGCTTAGGTAATGTTAAAGAGATTTTAAAAAATTTACCCAATTTATATAAAGTCTTGCAGACCTAGTCATTTTTTTCTTCTCTTTGTAGTGGTTCCATTTAGGCTCTCTTTTTATAGGGTTTATTTTCAATCAGTTCAATCAATGTGATATCTTTTTTTTTTTCCCCTGTCTTCTATACAATGAGGTCTCCTTTTAGGTTGAAATTCCACGGTTGACTAATATTACTTTGAAGAGAGCTGATCAGACTTGTTATCAACAATGAAACGCTTATTCATCGAATAGTTCTAGGAACAATCATGTCCGTTGTGAACTTGACTAGTAAACTATGTGCAAGAATAAAAAACAAAACAAAATTTTAGACTCAAGGAGGTAGGGAGGACCCTGTAAGGTCTTAATCAGCATCATCCAGTAAAAAAAAAAGAAAGTGTTCCTTAAAGTCATTGAATCTGTTCAGTCATTGAATTAGTATAAGACCAATACAATAAGAATATTTTATACTTTACAAAGTCCTGCTACAGCTTTCTTAAGGCTAAGAAGTTTACATTTTAAGAAACTGGAAAGTAATTCTTTTGGAGGAAAAACAGGGACATAAGAGACAAGTACCTACAGTGTCATGCCATTGCATAACACCATATTTTTGCATAAATCTCATTTGACAGACTTTCCAGTTATCTGTACTACACAGTGTTTATTTGGTCATACTACATTTAATGAACTTATGCCACAAGCAACTTTTCCAATAACGATAACTAAGAAAAATAGTGACAACCTTAGAGAAGTAAACTTGACAAATGGGCGAATAAAAATCCTACAAGTTCTGTAAATGCAGTCCCTCCATCACAAAAAAAGAATGCTTAAAGGCCATTCCACTCTTTAGTCAACTAAAAGGCCTACTTTACCTGTGATGTAAAAATAACTACCTTTAGCATTATTGAGAGTTATGCAACAACAGACAGAGAATAATACTTTCCTATGAAAGGAATTTAGAAGTTATGTGCTGACTATTTGACTTAGAATTACCCTTGGTTTTAGTAGTCTTCAGTGGAAATCTCATGAGTACTTATCCAGGGGTAAAATATGAAAAATTCAGTAAGTTATTTGAGTAGTTATTAAATTCTGCATTTCTAATTTTAAAATTTTTATTGTTGCTGCATAACGGGGACATTCACTCAGAAAAAATGAATGTATCTTAAAAAATGCAAGTCAAGTTGCTTAATTAGATTGTAAACTAAGACCATACATAATTCACCTTTTATTATCTCCCCCAAACAGAATTTAGCAACTGTCCTTCATTCTTATTCCAGAAACAAAAGAGAATGGATTGGTAATTTGAGGCTTGGGTTGTTCTCATTCTATTTTCAACATCAAGGCTTCTCCAAAGAAATGGATAACAAAATACACCTAGAACATTATGAACATTATGTTTCTTTAAAAATGCATTTAACAATAGACTCCTCAACTCAAATAGAGAGGAGATAAAACTCCAAGTTAATGGAGATAAATGCACAAATAAATTTGTAAAGATTTTATGTTAAACTTATAATTGTAATTTTAGGTAAAGAATAATGGTTCAAAGAGTTAATGTAACTTGTTAAAAGCCACCTATGATGTGGACCTGGGCCTGTCTGTTTCCAAAGCTGATGTTTTTTCTGCTACATGAGACTATATATCAGAAAGATGTATTCTTGAATAAAAATTCACAGAGAGGAAAATGGAATTGCAGTTGAAACCTTTTGGGGGAGAATAAGAGATGAGGGAAGCAGAAGTAAAAATTCTACAGATTTCTAGGCCAGACAAACAATATTCAAAATGTTTTCCTAATGCATATCATAGAACAGGCACAGTACAATACTGATAATGATGGAGGACTTTATTTGTTAGAAGTTTTATTCTGCTAAAAACAGAACATCTGATAAATTCTTGACTTGCCTTATTAAATATTTCATCATGAAAAACTTTGAGGAATCAATATGGGGAATTGCAACTCTGGACACTATTATGATGAGTAAAGAAAACTGGGCGTGGAAGCAAAATGATCTTTGGGAATAAGTAACCATGTCATTTTTGAGTGTATTAAAACCAAAGAAACGAAGGCTAGAAGTCACCTGACACATGCCCAGGATTTTATGAATGTGTATTTCAAAATATTGAAAGGAAGATAGTTATAGTTCTATTGTTAGCTCTAAAAATAAAAATGGCTTGAGAGATATATGGATTATATAGAACTAACTTCTAATGGTGCTATATCTTAACACAATATTTGAAAGCTACATTATTGCATTGAAGTCAGTGACACCATTTATCTCTATATCTATATATCTGTATCTATAACATTTATATCTATAGCTATGTCATCTATATATCTTACTAAAAGCTAATATAAACAGGGACAGCTATGTAGCACACACGTTATATATATAATATATAAAATATTGTATGTATTACATATGATATATATCATATTTATCTGAGTTTAGACATTAATTAAAAATGTTTCTCTTTAAAGAATAATTAAAAACAACTTTAGCCATGTAGAGCCTTTCTTTGTCCTTGGTCTGCTTTGGATTTAGCTCTTCTTCAATCAACTTAGTTGTATTGATTCTTTCCTCAGTGTGTACCTCACTGCTCTTTTTCTCACAGCAGCCTGTGGTGGGGTGATCAGGTTGACCACTACTTTGTACATGGGTGTTTATAATCACAGTTTTTTTTTTTTTTGTCTGCATTTAATCTTTCTTCAACTATTATATACAAAGTTTTCATCAAAATAATGTTTCTACAATGCTATTTTCCTTCAATGTTCCTACAATGCTTATTTCCTAATATACATTATGAATGATGCTTTTTCTAGTGACAGATCAAAAAAATGTATCATTCCTATTTGTTTTTTCTTTTCATTTGTCAGCTGAATAGCTGTAGCACTGTAAAACTTATGACAACCCATATTATTGAAAGCACAAGACAAAACAAATTACATAATGTTCATTTCTTAAAAGATTTGGCCATCTTATTACTCTTACTACAAACTTATACTTTATTAATTACTATCTACACATCTCTCTCTCTGCAAATTACTATCTATAATTCTTGAGTGTGGCAGAGGCAGCATGCTCACTTAATATTCCATCTGTTCTCAGATTTCCCAGCCTCTTAACAGTTATGTAAGGCTATGTGATTAGTTCTGATCAATGAACTGTGGGCAGAAGGGACATGTGACACTTCTTGGCCAAAGCATGGAATCAGAGTGCATGGTCCTCTGCCATTTATTCCTCAATGATAGCAAACACAGTGATCTCATTTGAGAGTAGTAATCAACAGATTAAATAGCCTGGGTCGCTGAGTCACCACTTAGAGGACAGTAAACATGAAGATGGTAAACTACAGCCCTTAGGTCTTACCCAGATCACCAACTCTTTTCGTGAACAAAAGTTTTTTGGAAACGCATGCTTATTCATTTACTACTACCAGTGGCTACTTTCATGCTACAAGAGCGGCGTTGAGTAATTGCTACAGATGTTGTTTAGCCCCCAAAGCCAAAAATCTGATCTTTTACTGAAAAATTTATCAATGCCTGATTTAGAATATCAGTGAGTAACATGGGATAGTTCTGATATCTTAGTGAGTCAGAACTAAAACCATTAATGTCATAAATATAATATTTCTAAAATATCCTCTAATATAGTCTCATAAATGATCATAAAATCACACATGATAAAGTAAAAGACATGTCCCCAAAGGTATATAATAAATTGTGATTTATTTCTAGACAAAAAGAACATTTTAAATGTAACATACAAAAGAGAAAATGAAATGTAAGCAACATCATTTGAATAAGTCAAGCAACTTATGCTAAAGATGGAATTGGATGCTCTTACAACAGAAATTTTCCTATATATTATTCTCCATTTTGCATTAACGATGTCAGTCCATTCACACTATGTATTTGAAATATTTTTTTCCTACCCTTTATGGGCCATTAGTAAAGCAGAACAAAAATAGTGACTGACTTAACATGTGGTGTATTTTTATCCTGTTGATACTGAATAGGAGACAGGTCATATCTGAAGTAAAATTTGGCACTTGCTGCTCATCTGAATCACTTCAGAGAAATATAAAGGGAAGAACTAGATCATGTGCATCATTGTGTGTGTGTGTCTATGTCATCACATTACAGAGAATAAAGGATACAGTGTTATCAGGCCTTGCACTTAACTACATGTGGCTAAACAGCTTTTTTAACGGAAAAGATCTGGGAGAAGAAATTCACATTTCCAAATCACTTATATTGGGTACATTTAAGCATAGTTTTCAAATGCAAGTTGCATTGAATACATGTTGATGATCATAAATGCATTTTCCATAGCTACTTATATTTCAAATGATCTTAAATAGATCATTGTGGAAATTGAGTTATTTGATTCTGTGGCTCTTTTCCATCAACTCCTATTGCTTACCTCATTCATCCTCTACACATAAATGACATGTGTACATGCACCGCGATTCCACGCAAGCACGAACTTGCAGGAATGTTTATTTGCGGTAATATAGTAAGCTCTGGAGGAATATAGTATAAACCTTTGATATTTCTACTAGTAAAAAGTAACTCTGGAGGAAAATAAAAGCTTTCTTTAGTACCATTTACTCTTGATATTGTACTCTTGTGTGCTGATTTTAAAGAGGGAGATGGGCATGGCCTAGATTCCCTTGCCTGTACCACTGAAAGAGTGAAAACCAAGGTGTATCATAGACACAGGGCTCACCTAAACAGAGTGGATTAACTAAATTATTTGAGGCTGAGTTTTGCTATCTTCCAATTGCTTAATTTAAAGCAATGTTTCCTGCCAGGAGTCCTCAGCAAAATTCCAAAAGGGGAAGATTTTTCAACTGCATTTTCCATCTTTCTTTTTTGATTTTTTTTTTTTTCATGCTCTTTTGTTAACCATTATCCATGCTCAAAATGATTTCTGACTGTCCAAACTTCCTATGCCATTTACTAAGAATTGGACTAGCCTTTACAACCAACTCAGTTACTATAATTTTTGCTTTATTTCTGTTGTTTTGACTAAAATAATGCTGATACATGACTGATCTTATTTTACACTTTTGTGCTCAAGCGTTTCTTTATAAAGCAAAAGAAGGTTTGAATTTGTGGAATATGTGAGTTATTTTTAGCAGGGAATATTATCTTGTACTCTCTGGTAACTGTGGCCAAACTAATCCTCATAAGACAAAAATATTGCAACTACTCCTGGAAACCAAATACTATCTATTACCCACATACTGTCCTCAGCACTCCTATTATCAGTTTTGCTTCCTCTCTCTGGAAGTTTTCCAGGTCCATTATATCTTCTTAGAGAAATCAGTTGGATAGCCAGCAATTGTGTATAAGGTCCCTGAATTCTCAGTCTCTATATCACTCACATGTGTTTATTTGCTTTAACCCATGCTTTTACACACACACACACACACACACACACACACACGCACACACACACACGCACACACACACAGAGCTTTCTTTATCTAAAGCTGTAATTTTCAGCTGTGGCTGCTAAAAATAAATACTTGGATACCTCTGAAAAACCCAAACTTATGTATGTGCCCATCCCAGAAAAATTAATCAAAATTTCTGGCTGAGAGTAGGTAGGAACCGGTATGTTTATAAGTTCCTCAATTTAAGAAACTCCAAATTGATAAAGTAGTCAAAGGAATATTTTCAAACTAGGGGATTTTACAACTTAATTGCATTTATAGTGGCATCATACCACCTAATAATGATTGAAGTTATTGTTTTCCTGGCCTAGTAATACATAGTAATCACAGACTTTAGTATGTTATATTCAGCATCTCTATATATAATTAAAGTACAGAATTTGTTGCATTTCTGTCTATTTTTTTCATTGATCTGCAAACACACCAACAATCCTTGTGATTTTTGTTTATTGTTTGGGTTAAGATATGGTAATATTTTACATTTGTGGGAATAGAATATTGTTCAAATAGCAGTTAAAATTTGTTTCCCATGTACTGCATGTACATGTGCACAGTTTTGGGAAATAAGTTCAAATATGTTCCTTCTTTTGATTTCATAACTCTAACTTGTGGACTACATCCTAAGAAATAGACCAAAACGCCAAAGATGTCAATTACACTATTTATATAGCAAAATATATATTGTAAAATATCTATTAAAACACTACATTATATAAGTATAGGGAATAATCAATATTTTGGCCTCAATACTATAACTATTATTAATCATGTATTTGAATATTTGGTCGTATTAAAAGGTCAAAGATGAACATCAGGATATTAAGATGATTATTATTTAATCATCTTAATTATGTTAAATGACTTATTTTAACTCTATGAGAAAGTGGACACCCATATGGCCTTCACCATGGGGGATTTTAGGCAATCAAGAAATGCTGTGAGGCTCGGTGCTTTGTGACCACCTAGAGGGGTGGGATAGGGAGTGTGGGAGGGAGGGAGATGCAAGAGGGAAGAGATATGGGAACATATGTATATGTATAACTGATTCACTTTGTTATAAAGCAGAAAGTAACACACCATTGTAAAGCAATTATACTTCAATAAAGATGTTTAAAAAAAAAAAAAAGAAATGCTGTGAGAATCTTTGGTAAGACATCAAGTCAAAGTTTACCTCTGTCATAATTTTGACCTTATTTATAGCTTCAAAAATAACAAACTATGCCATAATCAAGAATGGGAGCTTGTCAGGGTCATGCTTTTGATCCGATTCTGGCTAGAAATGGATGGTTGTGAGTTCTTGCAATGTAGTCAAGCACCAGGTGAAGCAGTAACCTTAGTGAGTTTGGAGTGTTGGAAGATGGAGTAAATACAAACTCACTGCCATTGCTGAGATGCCATGGTTGCTGGGTGATTTCCAGCTGTGGGATTACTTTTCTGCCTTGGATCATGTCTTCAAGGAATATTGAAAGGCAATTCTATTCCCTCTCCCATCATTTTCTTGAATATGGCAGTTTTCTGAACATGGCAAGAGTTGCTTTTTGTCTTGTTTTGTTTTTGGTTTATTCCCATTAGTTTCCTGTTCTATCTATTTAGCTTGAACGTATAAATTATCTCTGGCTTTAGAAATGTGGAAATTGGCCAGGTGTCAATGAGTGAATAGATGTATATAGTTTGAAATAATGCCTCTGAGTTGTTTTTTTTATTTTTTCTCTTTAAAAGGATGGTGGTACTAGATGAGCCTGTCTCCTGCAGACATTCATGATTATTTATTTACAAGAACTGGCAGCAGAGTCGGTATTTTTTAATGGACAGAATAAGATGGTTTTATATCTCAGAAGACTTGATGTAAATGGCAGACAAAGCAATCCAGACAGAATGGTATTAATGAAGGGCTTTAAGGGTTATGAGCAAGACAATATTCAAGTTGGTTTCCTCACAACTTCTTTAGCCCTTCATTGTTTTTTAATTACTCTTCAGTTTTAGTAGGTGCCCTTCATAATGAGTCTTCAATAAAATTTTAAATAACAAATGAGTTTTTTAGAAAGAATTTCCATCATTAGTTTTATATAAAAGAGGAGAAAGGCATGCGTTTTCCTGAAATAAACTCAACTTCCATGGTCTTTCAAAATTGTGTTGTAGGGATTTAAGTGTCAGGTTAAATGGGCTAAAAAGATTCAGAAAAAAAATCTAAAAAGCCTGGAGACTTGTAAAGAAATATTTGATTCTTCATAATTACGCCTAGTATTGGCCTTGGACCTCTGATTCTGAGTGACCTCCAAATATAGATTTTCTACCATTTGCCAAAATAAAGAATACTGTGCTAATAGTTAGTAAAGTGAGTTTGGGAACATTATTGATTAACTCTATCATTCATGCACTGCCTTGAAAATATTTAGTTACATGATTAATTCACTTTGCACTTAATCAGTCTATGAATTATGTGACTAACTATGATAGGCCAACTATGTGAATGATAAATTTAGTGAATAGAGTTTTCTGATGCATTTTATCTTTCCAAGTACATTATCAAAAGTGAAGCGTTGCCTCTAATCCTAAGGAAATATAGTGTAATTCTTGGCAGCCTACTGCTATAGCATATTTTTATTCATAAGGGAACAGGGCAATGCTTACTTTTCAGAAAGCAATATGCTTCCCTCTCTCTATGAAACAAATTTTTATCCTATCTATAATGGAAAGCAAATGATATGTCTTACTATAAGTTTACGTTCCTGGTAGCTATTACCATAATTGAAGGTATTGAAACGGTGGAAAATACCAGTGTGTAGAAGAATGGAAGAAAAGGAGGTAACGTGAAGGGAAAACTGGGCTTGTTGATGCCCCAATGTTTTCTGGTTCATGTATCTCAGAATAAGGACATATTTCACATGTTCACTTTTATTTCTATTGTATAAGAGCATAACCATTTTAAGTCTTTGTCAAAATGAAACAAAACAAAACAATAGCAATAATAATAAACAAAAGCCAAAAGGCCAAGATACCTAATTAATTTTTACCAGTTTAATTAACCAGACAAGTTAATGAAAATTTTCACTGATTCAGTTAAGTAAAATTTTCAATTAGTAAAATTTCACCAATTTCAATAAGCTGATTGTTAAACTGACTGGGGGTTTAAATGAACAGATGAGTCCGTATGATGGTAGCTTCATAGAGAAGTAATATGATAATCAAGAAGTAAATGGCAGAAATCTGTATAAAGTATGCACAGAATGAGACTTTATAGGTGGTACTTTATCCCGTCATCATGTCAGAAAACTATTATATTAATTATATCTTCTAGTATGCTTCAAAATAATTACTACATTTTTGACATTGAGAATGGATACATCCTATATTCTATTGTGAATATTATGTACTTTATATTGCCCATAAGTCTCTCTTACTCTATTTTGTGTGAATGCAATAGCCCCCTAATTTGGATCACTCTTGGAATATCTATCCAAATCCATCCTGCACAAGGCAACTAGAGTAATCATTTTATAAACATGAGCTGGAACATGTTACTCCCCTTATTGGAATATTCAATGACCCATTATCCTAAAGATCAAGTTCAAAAGTCTCAAAGTGGCCCACAAGTGTGTGTATGTTCAGAAAGCTGCCTATGCCCTCCTTACTAGTACGGCTCACCTCTTTGTTCTCCAAGTTTTTCCCTTACAAAACTTCCAGTTCTACTCTTACTCCTGTCAGCTCACCTACCTAACTCATCTTTGAGTTCCTCACTGTAACAGGTTTAAGAGGAACTTTTCCTGACCTCCTTAACTGGGACAAATCTTGCTGTATGTTTGCATATTAACCTATATTTCTTTTTTGGCAAGAGTTATCACATTTTTAATAGCTTGTGCAGTTTTTCCAGCTTGCTTTTAAGATCCATGCTTGTGGGACCATACATGTTGTTTTTTCATTCAATCCATAGCATCCATAACTCTGTATGAGAAGATATACAATACATAGTTATAGATCAAATCTCTCAAGGAAATTACATACTGATCTAAAAAGATAAGCAAGCATAGAGCTTAATAATTTATTTGGTCATCTTAATACACTGTATCTAATATTTATATTTATAACAGAGCTATTTGATTCCAAGCTCTTTCATTCGCCAGTTGAGGAATATAGTTTCATACCTCAGGAAGCAGTGACAGTTTTTCCTTGCTGCTATGAAAATGAAACCAATTCATTCATTTGCAAGTGACCTCATTCATTCATTCACTTATCCAACTAATGTTTATTGATCCCCAAATGCCAGATCCCAGAAGCTGGGATCTTAGGCATATATATTGAATATTGAGTTTTGCTTTGAATAACTCACTGAAGAGTGGAAGAGATGAACCAATATCAAATAATTACTATGATTTTATAATTTCTCTAATAAAAGCGAGTATAAGAGCTATGGGAGCTCTTTAGCTTTCCATCAGTTGTTTTAGCATTGTATAAACACAGCCACACAGCTTATTTTTTGCTCACAGCTTTTTGACAGGATGAGTAAACAATCATAAAAAACTGAAGAAAGATATCTTGAGATAAATAACACAGTAAACTAGATTTGTTTGCCTCATACCAACCTCATCAAACTCACATCTTGCTTAACAACTGTCCTCATCATTTGATTTTCTTTCCTCCCCTTGAAAATTAGTAGTTATTCCTTACATTATTATCTACCCAATCTCATATACAGTACTTTTCTTCCCTGACATTAGCAGATCATCAGGGAACTGTGCATGTTGTATCATGGTTGTGTCACACAATGCACAGCTTCTTAACTAATTATTTATTTTCCTAAAAATAAAAAAGTACTGACATAAATCTGACACATTAACACTATTTGAAATGGAAATTTCAGATGATTTTAACATGGTATCATCTCAAGGAAATGTATTTCCTGAGGTAGCTCATGATCATTGGTTTATTTACTGACAGAATGTTTTCCATGATGAGTTTCAATGATCTTAACCCGACCTAACATCTTACTTGCCTTTTTGCCTCCAACTAAACATTGAGTTGATAACTTCTTTGAGTTATTCGCGATAATACCTGGATGTTCTCTTCGGGAATTACAGCTAATTTAGAACCCATTAGTATGTACACTTAATTTATATTGTTCAGTTAAATGAGCAATATCTTACATGAGTCTACAGTGAATCGTCTGCCTTCAGGTACCAATTACCCAGGTTTGTTTGCTCTTGCCAGGGCTATGCAAAAGCCTGCCTTGTTCTGCTTAAGTTAGGTAATTGGAGGTCAGCAACAGATTACAAGTGCTGTTATTCCATAGTTTACTTCCTCTTCCAAGTCATTTATATACATCATATTACTCGTGTGTGTGTGTGTGTGTGTGTGTGTGTGTGTGCCAGTGCACATGTTTATGAAAATTAGAGTTCTTAGGGCTGGTATTCTGTTTGGGCTCTTTAGATGCCCAAAAGTTTTCTACAAGTTCCTGATGGGATAATAACTCTATTAATTGGTACTATTATTTACCAGCTATGAAGGGAAAATCATTACGGTGACTAACTGAATAAGGATGAGATATGGTATCTAGGTATTCATAAGAATATTTATTTTGCATGACATAGAAAAAATAAACTTTAAATTTTATCTAATTTGCACTGCACAAATAAGAAACCATTATTTTCTGAGATTTTATGTTAAATTTATTAATCTTCTTTATTCAATAGCTTTTCATTCTTTCTTTCATATTTTATTCATGAAGCAAATATTTGCTGTTATACTTAGTGTATTTCAGCAACTAAGTTGAATGCTGATGATCAGTGGTGAACAAGGAAAATATGGACCTGCTTTACCTTCTAAAGTAAAAAATAGACCAAAAACCAGAATTGTAAATTGGTATAAGTATATATGAAGTCATACTCCCTTTTCACACTTGGATGCTTTATACTCCTTTGTTTGACTCTCCTTTTTTATACTTGAATGCTTTGTATAGAAATTAAAGTTATCTTTCTATAGGGTAATTAGCAAAGCTTTATTGAAGAGATGACTTTTAAGATAAAAATAAAAAGATGAGAAGAAGCCATCTAAGTGCAGAGTGAGAATATCAGTATACCTGGAAGCAGAAATAGCATGTGTATTGGTCATGAATTGGAAAAGAATTTTTTGTTTGGGAAGAATTGAAAGGAGGATGGTGTACCTAGGCATCAACAGTGACAAATATTTGAGATGGGACTAGAAAAATAGGTTGTAGTCAGTTTACACAGCACTTTGAGACCCATTTAAAAATATATAATTTATATCCTTAGAATTCTGGAATATCATTTTAGCAGGGAAACGACATTATTTTATTTAGGACTTGTGAAGGAAATAAAAGAGGTAATGTGAAAATGGGAAGGCCAGTTAGGAAGCTGATGTACTAAGCCTGGGAAGACATTAGGTTAAGGGGAGTGATGATGAAACATGAAGTAAAGAGATTTCAGAAAATTTAATATGATAGAATTTACAGAAGATGCTAATATATTATAAGACAAGTAAACAAAAAAAGGGAAGAATCAAGAACGATTCCTGGATTTCCTACTTAAGCAATTAGGTGGAACGTGGTATCCACTAACTGAGAAGTAAAGACTGACTTACTGGGAAGTCTGGGAGTGAATTGGGGAGTTCTTAAGGGAGAAGCTTAGAGCTATTGTGAAATAAGTGACTTAATTTTGAACATTTTAAATTTGAAAAATATCTATCCTAGTGAAGAGGTCAAACTGAGCAGGTGGGTATGAGCTTTTACAATACAAAGAAGAATATTGGAATAGATAATGATTTGAAAGATATTGGTATGGAGCTTTATGAAAAGGTACGGTTGGAGAGACAAGAAGAGAACCAAAAGAAGGAGGGGGACATCAGTATCTGGAGGCTGAGTAGAGGAGAAGAAAAGTGATTTGTTACATAGTAGAGTGGGCTCATGGAATATAAAAGAGAACAATGAACTGTATCAGATGAGGTAGTGATTCAGAATAAAATAAATACAAAAACATATTCTTTGAATGTATCAAGAGCAACAGTTTGGACATTGCTGAATATGAAAAGAGAAGTTTAAACTGAGTGTTAAACAGAAAATCAAGTTTGATTGGTTAAAGTGGGAATGCAGGCAAGAAAGAGGAAGTGGCAAGTATGGACAATTGTTCTTGGAAATTTGTCTCTGAAGAACAACCAAAAAGCGAAGCTGTGACTGGGAGACTTTGAGGAGGTTATGGGACTTTGTTTTCAAATGTTGGAGATACTGGGTTGTTTTTCAAAAAAATGGAGATGATTCATTAAAGATGGGGGAAATTCTGATTTTCGAGTGATAACAAAATTAGTTAAGTCCACAAGAAAGCAAGAGGAAATAGGATTCATAGCTCAAGTGCGATGATTGAATTTTGAAAGAAATACTACTTTAAAACAGAAAGAAAGAAGGAAAAGATGAAAGCAAAATAAGCTTGGAGATTTAATTGTTGAAAATGAGAAAATTGGTTAATAATGAAAAGGGAAATACATTTGGGGCAAGAGGAGATCTGACGAATTATCCAGATGTAGGGATCCAATACCCACTATCTTTACAATCGTTCATTTGTGTAACAATAGTCCACAATATGTGAGTGTCAACCATGTGTCAGGTGCTATTTGAATACCTGGGAAACACCGTACAGAGATAGACAGTAATACCTGCTTTCATTATTACAAATTAAAACAATATAGGTACGGAGTGGTTTACCGTAACTGAGGTGATTTTCTGCATCTGCTCAGGGGCAGACACAGAGAAGGTGAATGGTAAGGGCTCTTGGCGCTGGGATGGCTCTGGGTCTGTGACTCCCTGATGTTTCTTAAGCTAACTTCCTAACTGACGTGTCCCTTAGTGATGAGGAATAATATAGAAAAGACACATTTCCATTTCCCAACTTTATTAAATCTTATTATTTCCATATTTTGCCAATTTTATTAGATACATTAAAATGTTCTGATATATTTTTAATTTACTCACATTCCATGTCTCCCTCTTCTGAGTCTGCTGTTCTGAATTATCATTCTTGTGAATGTTTTCATATCTTCTATACATAACAAATCATATATAGCATTGCCTTGCATGCTTAAAACTATATAGTGAGCAATTTGTATCATTCTACTCAGTATTTATTTCCCAAGTGCATCTTAGCTCTTCTCCATTTATTTTAGCTGATGTGCATTATTCCATGTATCAATATACAACAGTTTTTTCATTTATTTTTCTACTGAAAGGAGACAGGACCATTTTGGCAATTTCCCATACCACCTTGTCCTCTGTCTCTGTAATCATGTCCCTTTCCTTCCTAAAAGTGACCATTTTTGTCTGTGTGAAAATACACATATAACACACACTCTTTTGTTGGTTTCCTTGACTCAGAATGATTTATCCATATTGTTGCATGTGGCCATGATTTTTATTTCCACTGATGTTTCATATTCTATTATGTGAATATGTTTATCCTTTCGACATTAGAGGACATTTGAACTGTTTCTAACTTTGAGCTACTTTGAGTATTGTCCCCATGAATTGTCATGTACATGTCTTTAGGTGCATACATGTACACATTTCTTCGTGTATATACCATGGATGGTATTATGAGTCACAGGGTATAGGTGTTTACTACTTTATGAGATCTTACTAAACAGTATTCCATAGTGGGTGTACTAATTTATACTTCTGTCAGTGCTGGATGAACAATCGAGTTGCTCCACGTCCTTGATCTTTTCTTTTAGGGGTAATCCTTTTCATGTCTTGGTTTAGAAAACTTTGTCTTCTCCAAAGCCATAACATCTTATATTATTTTCTACAAGATTTAGTGTTTTAACTTTCACATACATATATTCACAACCAACCCAGAATCTACTTTTCCATATGTTACAATTATAGATCAAGATCCTTTTTTCCCCTTAAGGACATCCAATTGAGTTGGAACTTTTGATTAAAAAGACCAGCCTTTGCTCTTCGCTTTGTAGTGTCTTCTTTTTTTTAATCCACTGACATATATGTGTTTCTGTTTTTGACTCACTGGTCTATTTGTCTATGCTTGAGCCAAAACCACACTGTCTTAATTCTGTAGTCTAGTAATAAATTTTAAATTAGTAAATAATTTTGATAAATTAGTAAATAATTTTGATAAATTTTGTCATCAAAACTTATTTTTCTTCAACATTACATTGGATATTATTGGCCCTTTGCATTTGTATATACATTTTGGAGTCAGCCTAATTTACACACACACAACATGGTGTGAGTATGTGTATGTATATATTTTGTGATTATGATATTAAGTATATACAAATTTAGAGTTGTTTTTTATTTTGGTGGATTAATCTTATTTTTTTATTTCTAAAATTTGCTCCTTAAACCTCTGATATAACTATAACAGGTCATTTTTGTGTGTGTGTTGTATTGCTTTGTTTGTTTTGGTTATTAATAGCCTGTTATTTATTTTTTCTATCTTTTTACTTCAACATTTCTGTGTCCTTATATTTAGGTGTATGCTTTCAGCCAAAACAGCTGCATTTTAAAAATTAATATGACAACCTTTGTCTCTTAATTACAGTAGTTAGATAATTTAAATATAATTTCTAACATATTTGGGTTTAAATCTACCATTTGCCTATCTCCTTTTGTTTACTATAAAAATTTTAAAAATTGCTTTACATTGTACTATTTTAGTTACATATTGTGCCAGCAGAAAATTACAGTATAAAATTGGCTGATTAAAGCCTGATATTTTCTTCACTTCCTGATAAATTCAAGGATGCTGGAACACTTAAATGCATATATTCCCTTCTAAATAGATATAAACAAATATATGCCTTAAATATATATATATATATATATATATATATATATTTTACCTTAATACCATAATATATGTTAGGTTTATATATACTTTAGATGACAAAAGACTCCATTATTTTTTTATATTAAATATTTATTAATGTATCTATGAATTTATCATTTCTGTTTCTCTTTATTTCTTTCTGTTTTTATTTTATCCGAGAATATTTTTCTTCTATGTGAAGAACTCCATTAGTATAACTTATAATATTATATACTGGTGACAAATTTTTTCAGTTGTTTGTCTAAAAATGAATTTGGCCTTCATTCTTGGAAGGGTATTTTTTTTTTACTGAATATAGAACTTTCAGTTAACAGTTATTTTATTTTCACACATTAAAAATGCCACTTCAGTGTCTTAATTTCTGTGGGGATTTTAGCTTCGGCCTTACCGTTGCTACTTTGAAGGCAGTGTCAATTTTCTCCAGCTATTAGACTATTTTCTTTTTCTTTGTTTTTCAAGCATTTTAGATACGATGTTATTTGTTTTAATTGAGGTTGGTGTTTATAGAGCTTCTTGTAGCTGTAGCTTGATGTGTTTTGTCAGTTTTGAAACATAGCTGTTATCTCTTCAAATATTGAATTGTTGCATTCTGTTGCCTCTCTTTCGCATCATTGTATTGGACCATTTTACCACACTCCAGATGTCCCTGTACTGTTTTCAGTATTTTAAAAATCTTTTTACCTTTCCTGGCTTCAATCCACTTTTTTCTTTTTGGTTTGTTTTTTCTATTTCAACTTTAGCTAATATGTGGAATTGGATTGCTAAATCAGATTTATGTAAATCAGAAATCCTACCCAGTTTCAACTGTTACTAATCATATGTATAGCTTATTCACTTTGTTATAAAGCAGAAACTAACACACCATTGTAAAGCAATTATACTCCAATAAAGATGTTTTTTAAAAAAAAAAATGCATGCAATCAAGAAGCTTAGGTGAAGTGGCGAGAGTTTTGGGACACCGGTGATGGTCTCTACTGGTGATGGCTTCTTGCTACATTAGGCATGTCTCGATGGCTTAGAATAGATGAGGTCTCTAAGTGAGAGACAATGTACAATTTACTTGTTTTTGATTGAACAGCTATCTTATTTCCTGTTAAATAAACTGCAGTTAAAAAAATTCAAAAATAGCTACATTATCATCATTATTCCTTAACACTGAGTATTTTGTTTTTGAAATGATTCTCTTTATTCCACTTAATGTGCTTCTTAAATTACAACAAAATATCTATTATCATTATATTTAATATATTAATACAATTATGACTAAAAATCTATCATTATATTATTTTCATTTTTATCTTTTCATGACTTTCTAAAGGTTCTTCAGTATTTCCTTGCTTGGTTCAATACAAATGCAATCAAGTAGAATATGTCCAAAATTGTGGTCAGCTTAATTGACCACAACCAATTTACAAATAACCAAGAACTTAGAAATTACCAGAATATGAAACTTATATAAGTTCTTGGAAACTAAGCATATCATTTTGGTTGATTATTTTAAGAACACTACATCTACGTGAGGAGCATATAAAAGGTAGTTGATGATGTAAGTAGCAAAATCGACACATTTGTTTTAAAGAAGCTATTTTGGGAAGAAATTCCCTTTATGTATGAGGTCATTGCATAAAAAAAATCAGAACTCTTTTAAAGTTAATGTAACACACACACACACACCCCTTCATATTTTTTGTCAATTATTTATTTAAATCCTCAAACTTATCACAAAGCTTTACTTGAAGGATATTTTGACAGTTTCAAAAATAAAATTTAACTTCTCATGGGGAAAATTACAGAAACTAAAAATACTCAAATCAGTTAGAGAGAGGTTCTGAAGATTATTCCCAAAGAGGAATGTTTAAATTTTGTTTAGCAAAGGTGATATTTTTGAATTAAGGCCAAAGCTTCAATATATTGACAAGAAACAATAACATATTAGACATATAATTTTGCTATTTAACTATAAAACGATTGTCAGTATATTATAGCTATAAGTTTAAGTACAATTTTCATTAACCTAATTATTATCAATCCAGAGAAACATCTTTTATTATTCTCTTCCAGTACAAAAATTACAAAGTCTTTATTTGAGGCATAATTTGGACTTTTAATAAAATAAATGTAGATTTGTATTCTTTGACATGTGTATTGCGAAATTTTTGGTAGGACCACTAAGGGGTTTAATTTACAAGTGTGGGCAGAATAGTGTAACAAAAATAGAATGATAATAAAACTTTTAGAAGCTACTAGGATATTCTCAAAAATCTGTTAATTTTTTCTCCTTTCTTCTTTATGGATGTTTGTGTGTTTGTTAACTTGTTTTGTTGATTGGTTGATTTCTCTTCAGGCTTCTTTACTAAATGTATCACTTATTAGTGAATATACTTTGAAGTTTCTTGAAAATCTGCTATCAGCTATTTATTTTTGTAGTAATTATACTTTTAAACAAATGGAATGATGTGTTTATTTTTTTAAACCTCATTACATTCTTTATCATCTCTATCAATCTATCTATCTACCTTCTATTTTTCTATCTCCTGTCCATTTATCTATCTATCCATTCATCCATAATTGCTTGTTACTGGTTGTATAATCTTTAGTTTTGACTTTTAAATACTAAATATTATAGACAGAATTTAGCTTTCATATGTAGACACATTTTGTATGAGCTATTGAGTACCATATGTTAAATAACTGTTTCACAATTTTAAAATGTTTAGTTTATAATGAACATTACACTTATGGTTTATAGAAGATCTGAAAATCATGATTAGAGAGTAATTTTTTTTTTACTTTTTTTGTATTTTTTAAAATAAGATTTTTAAGAACAACTTTAAATTTACAGAAGAGTTGCAAAGATAGTAACAGAGTTCCTATAGACCTTCCACTGCTTTCTCTATTTATTAACATCTAACATTAGTATGGTGCATTTGTTATAATTAATGAACCAATATTAATACATTATGATTAGCAAAAGTCCATATTTTATTCAGATTTCTTTAGTCTTTAACTTAATGTCCTTTTTCTATTCCAGTACCTTGTCCAGGATGCTACAATAAATTCAATCCTCTTGTCTCATTAGGCTCCTCTTGGCTGTGACAGTTTCTTAGACTTTGCTTATATCTGATGACCTTGAAAGTTTTGAGGATAACTGGTTAGATATGCTGTAGAATATCTCTCAGTTAGGATTTGTCTGATATTTTTCTTGTGATTAGACTCTGGTTATGTGTAGTCAGAAGGAAAACCACAAGAGTTAATGTGCCATTTTCATCACATCATGTTAAGGGTACATACGATCAACATAATATATCGTGGTTGATGTTAACCTTCATTGGATGAGATAGTGTTTGTCAAGTTTCTCCACTATAAAGTTACCACCCCTTCCCCACCCATTTTCCATACTGTCCTATTTGGAGAAAGTCTTTATGTGCAATGCACAATTAAGGAATGGGAAGCCATGCTCCACCTTCTTGAAGATGGAGTAGTGATAATCAACTTCATAAAATAAGTCACAGATATAACATTTTTTGGCTTTGTACATAGCAATTTGATATGGCCATTTAAAAATCTATGACACTTTGATTTATAAAAAAAAAATCATTACACTTTCAGCTTTTTAAAAACAATCAAGTGATCAAAAGATCTCATCTAATTTGTCTCTATTTATGTATTTATTTTCTTTATTTTTTGGCTGCATTGGGTCTTAGTTGTGGCATGTGGAATCTTTTTGTTGTTATTGTTGCAGTGCGCGGGCTCTTCATTGCTGTGCATAGGCTTCTCTCTAGTTGTGGTGCGTGGGTTTTCTCTCTCTAGTTGTGGTGTGTGGGCTCCCCCGTGCGTGGGCTCTGTAGTTTGCAGAATGGGGGCTCTCTTGTTGAGGCACCTGAGCTCAGTAGTCGTGGCGCATGGGCTTAGTTGCCCCGTGGCATGTGGGATCTTAGTTCCCCGACCAGGGATTGAAACCATGTCCCCTGCATTGGAAGGCAGATTCTTTACCACTGGACCACCAAGGAAGTCCCTAATTTGTCTCTAAAGCTCCCCTTTTATTAGACCTCAAGCCATATCTTACTTGAGTCTTACCCCTTTGGTGAGCTTTACATGGGAGTAAAGTTGGAGAATCAGAAATGGGATAAGATAGAAAGAGATGTTTATTACATACATAATGTGGTACGTAAAAATGTTTTTCATTTGAGTTCAGATGCTTTGACGCATTTGTGTGAAATACCTCTTGAGTATATCTTCAATTCTTACATGAAATCTCTTACTCCTCCCCTGCCCAATAGTTCTCAAGACTGCAAAATGAAACACCCTTGATCCTACAATCAGTTCTAGAAGGAAGTAGCCTTGCAGTGTCACCAGACCTCCCACAGAGTTTGCATGGGCAAGAAACACTTGTCTGTATTAAATCATCATGGTTTCAAAGTTTGATTGTTACTGTAATGTACCTAGCGCATCCTGACTATAATGAGACTTTTAATTTAACATCTTAATTTAAATTTAGATTTAAAATCTTTTTAATTTGAGAATTTGCCATGGCCTCATCAATTTCTCCACTTCATATTCAGGGGCAATCTCTTCTACCCAGAATTATTGGAAAAGGGCTGTCTTTTTCAAGTCACCAAGGGGTTCCATAAAGAGTTTGCCAAGGTTACTACATAAGTGGGAGAAATCGTTCAAAAAGTGGAAGACTCAAAGAAGACTGGTTAATTCACTAGAAAAAATTTAATAACTTCCTCTTCCCTGGGTACCAGCTACATTAGGAAACAATCCCTTTATTGATTTATTATTGAGCTTGAAATTCCTTGCATTACAGTAACTTCTTTGAGTTAAAACATTGTTTCCAGAAAGAAAGTTCTTATTAAATATAAGTTCTCTGGAGAAACATTGAATTAATAATAATAATAATAATGAAATAACTAACATTTAAAGGCAGATCCATGTTTTGTGCAAACTTAAGCTTATACTGTTTGCAGAGTCTACTTTAAGAAAAAAGAATATGAAATTAGATCAGGGTACTTTTAGAATAAGAAACAAAATAAATAGTACAAATTTAAAAGTCATAAATACTATGACAAGCACAAAAAATGTAAAAAATTAATTATCTGCCTGGTAACCTTAATATTACATTTTTTGTCTGACTACTCATTCATCTGGCCATAATTTAAAACTATCTTCTCTACAGAGAATAGAAATGTATCAGTCTTTCTTTTTCATGGTTGCTCAGAATGTCTATTTTATTCTTGAAAGTTTATAAAAAGTTTCTTTCAGGTTCACAATTCTTTAGTAATGTCTTGTAAATGTTAGGATTACTGTTAAAGTTGGAAAGGCTGTAAGTTTTCAGGGCAGTTTAAATTTCCTTGTGCAGTTGCTGACTTAAATGTCCCTACTTCCTTCCAGTGTTTTTTTCCTTAAGACTCCCTCATATCTCTCATATCTCAATGTCACCTCTTACCCTGTCACAACCAGGGATGAGATTCAGAGCAGGAGGTCTAAGTATTGCTGAGAGCTTTCTTTATGCCAGTAGAGCCAGTAGTAACTGGACTTTGTACATCACACAAATACGTATCATAAATTGAAACTTACGTACTCTTTTCATTTTTTTAAATTGAAGTGTAGTTGATTTACAATGTTGTGTTACTTTCTGGTGTACAGCAAAGTGAAGGACCTTGAAGCTTAAAATGCATCTGCTGAGGTTTGTGTTGATGTTTGCCTCATTTTACCCAGGAATGTCCATTAACATATTATCAGGGACTCCCTTGTATTAACTAGCTGGCCATCACCTAGAACAAAGCAAGACACTGAGAAACTTACAACTTTAAAGAAATGTTGATGGCAGAAGAGTCCTAAATCTGGTGCATGAAAGACTACAAGGCTAAAAAGATTTGGTTGGACCTCTCTGGTGGGAGACACAAAATATCCAAGGGACAGCATGAAGGTTCTTCCCTTAGAGGAAAAGAGAGTAAAAGAATCAGGGGGTGTTGAAGACAATCATCACCACCAAGACACTTTCTTAGCTTTGGACCTATAATGGAGAACCGGAGTTCCTCCACCATAGCATTCTAAGGTTACCTGGAACTGTAGACTTTTCTTCCTGTCTGCTGTGTCTGCAGACATTTAGAAGAGTCCTAGACATATTTAACTCTGCTTGAGAGACATAAAGGAAATTTCATAAGTGTTTGATGAAGATGGAGTAAGGGACAGGAAAGAGCCCCCTGGACAAGGGGAAAGCATGGGTTAGAGCAAGGACAGTGTGAAAAGTAACCACAAACCCAGGGAACGGTGATTTTAGAGGGCCTGGTAGGAAATGGTAGGTGTAAGGAAGCATCCAAAGATGAAGTTGTTTGAGAAGGTGGTCGAGACTAAGGAATTTGGACTCATAGTATATCTCAGGCCAGAGAGTACTACAGTATCTTTGGTAGTACAGAGACATGAGGTTATTTATTTCAGTACATATAAAAATGGATCTGAATTCAGCAATTTGAAAAGTGTATTATTTCTTTCAGGGAAAAAAGGTCCCCAGCACAAATCCAGGATTTTTTTTGTTTGTTTGTTTGTTTTTAACAGTACTTGGGTGGCCTAAATGAGCTAACACATCTCTACAACAGATTTGATTCAAGGAAAACTAAACCAGTCAGAAATCGCTCTTACATTTACAGTTATACAGTAGGTAAGTGATCAGATGTTAGATTTTATGACTGAGCCTAATTATTTTTACCCACAACTATTCCAAATGTATAAACACAGATGGAGTCACTAGAATGTTTAAGAAAGTAAATGTTTAAATACTATAGTGATTTCCCCTTTCCTGGAAATCATAGTATGTTTCATGTATTTTAGCAGCATTAACATCTAGGTAATATTGTTATGCAAAAGTAACATTGTGTTTAGTCAACTAATTTGTGAATCTTAAACATCTAAAATAACAATTATTATTCTTATTATTTTTAACCAGAGACAAACATTAAACCAAATCAAATGAAAAAAGTAGTTTATTTCTTAGATTTTTCCATTTTGCACGTTTTTCCATAGGATTTTCTTTTACAAATTCCATCCTCCCTTGTGGGATGGGGTACAGTCCTCCTGCAGTGAGCTGCCAGCACAGGGAATTCGAGCTACCAAAACATGGCATGGAACATTATCTGCTGGTCTTTTGTTTTCCTGTCCGATGTTTGCAAACATTTTATTTTCTTCTAAGTTCAAAGTTGGTGTGTTTTCAGTAAAAATGGCACAACTAAAAAAAATGAAGACTTACTTTTGTTCCATCTAAGTAGGGTGGGCTAAAACTATCAAACTTTTCATTCAGACACATCTTCAGTGCACATCCTTGCTCTTTGCTACAGGAGTCAATGAAATGAAGACATACCATTACTCCCAGGAGAGCTATAGAAAAAAACAGAAATTTTATATTTGGCAATACACTTTGGGTTATGTTTAACACATTTATGTACGGAGGAGAGTGTACACATAAACGGCATGGACTGAAAAAATTTTAGTACTTTCCATGGATGATAAATCATACTCTAACAACCTGTTTTAGGGTCAAGTCAACATATTCTAGGTAGAGCTAAAGAAGTCTGACGATAAATCTTGTTATACCTAACTAATTATTTCTTTAAAAGTGAAAATTACAAATAATTTAAAAATAATCTTACATATGGCTGATCCTTTTCCTTCAGTCTTGTGTTTCTGATTTCTAAGTGTTTACATGGATTATAGATGATGCCATTGCCACCTAGAAGCTTCCTTACTTTCTAGATTCTTAACTAAAAGCTAGTTAGACAAGCCATATATTTCAAGGAAATTGAAACTATCATGAGATTACATGTAAGCAAAACCCTTGCCAGAAGAGATGCATTTTATTATTTCTGACACTTTGTATAAACCATCATAAAATTCTATTACAAATACATCTATAAATAGGGCCACATTTCTCTATAATAAAAGGTTAGACAGGTAACACAGATTTCACTGCACTTAAAACCTTTCAGCGTTACCAACTTATTCAAAGTCTTTTCTTCAACTTTCATGAAACTTCTCTCTCTCTTGCTTCTCTTTCCATCAACACGATTGTTCCTTTACAGTCTCCTTTGCTGGTGCATATTGTTTTGCTTGCTGTTTATAAGTCACTAGAACCAGGGAACATCTATGAGAGTAACTTCACTTTTTCCTACATAGTATACACTGCCTGAAGCTTGCAAAAATGTGTAATTACCCAGAAAGCTTTTTTCCTAAGTAATAAATTTTGTTCATACTTGAGAATCATGGCAAAGGTGTCAATTTCTTTGAGTTTATCCTACTCACAGTTTATTGAGCTTGTTGGATATGCATAGTAATGGTTTTCATTATTTCTGGGAAGTTGGGACCACTGTTTCCACAAATATTCTTTCTGCTCCTTTCTTTCCTTTCCTAGGACTCCAGCTGTGCATGTTAGTACTCTCGTGATGTCCCTCAGATCTCTGTTCTTTTTTCTTCATGTTTTTTTCTTTCTGTTCTTCAGACTAGAAAATTTCACTTGACCTATTTTCAAGTTCACTGGTTCTTTCATCTTCTGGCTCATCATGCTGTAGAGCCCCTCTAGTGAATTTTTCATTTCAGTTATGTTTTTTTAATTTCAGAACTTCTATGTTGTCCTTTATTATAATTTTAACCTCTTTATTGACACTCTCCATCTGGTGAGACACTGTTCTCATACTTTCCTTTAATTCTTTAGATGAGGTTTCCTTTAGTTCTTTGAACATATTTTTAATAGCTCAAGTTTTTGTCTGGTAAATCCAGCATCTATCTGGGCTTCCTCAGGGATAATTTCTATTCTGTGTTCCTGAGTATGAGGCATAGCTTTTGTTTCTTTTCATGTGTCCTTATTATATGTTGAAGACTGGACATTTTAAGTAATATAATTGGGCAACAATGGAAGTCAAGTTCTTCCTGCTCCCAGGATTTTTTTTAATACTGTACACTGTTGCTCTTGTTGCTATTTATTTGTTGAATGACTTTCTTGGGCTGGTTCTTTAAAATTTGTATTCTTTATCATGTGTAGCTGATGAAGCCACTGCTTGATAGCTTAGTGGTCAGGTGATAATTAGACAGACACTTCCTTAAATACCTTAAGCCAGTAACTCTCCCACTGTTTGCATAGGGACTCTGTGTGTGTTCAGACGTAATTTCCATGTTCTGGCAGTTTATGACCCTGCCTCAGCCTTCACTTCTAGCTTGTGCACAGCCTCAGGGTCAGGCAGAAATAAAAAAAAAAAATGATGTCTTTGTTAGGTCTTTCCTGGGCACACATCCCTGCACACATCCCTGCACAAGCACATGGCCTTCTAGATGCTCCCAAAATGTCAGAACTTTTCAGAGCCTCCTATGGACTTTTTATTCTCCTGATTTTCCTTGTCATCTCTTCGATCATCCATTTCTTTATCCCATTTCTTTATCCCAGCTGCTATCACCGCATTAGGAAGCAGCAATGTTACACAACTGACATTGCTTTTTTTATTTTATTTTTTGATACACACTCTGAGGATGGGGCTTTACTCACTGAGTGAGCTAAGTCAGGTTAAATAATGACAAGTTCTGTGAATGGGGCTTTTAGAAGCTTCCAAATCAAATAGTGATAATTCTTTGGAGATGGGGTTTTTGGGGGGAGAGCTCTAACCTATTCCTTCTCCAGTGGCTGCCAGACTGCTGTTTTTCATAGCTACTGTTGTTCCAAGACTGCTGGTTTTCAAGGCTACCATGGAGCTGGGGAGAGGAATAGGTGAATAGGAAGTTTCAAAATGTGGCAATTCTTGCTGTTCTTACTGACAGTCAACTCTTTTTCTTGAATAAACACTTAGCAAACTGTTTCAAGCCTTTGGTTAATTTCCAGAGTTCTGAAAAAGTTGATTTTAACAGTTTTTTCCAGTGTTAATATTTTTCTGGAGGAGTGGATTTTGGAGGTCCTTACCCTGCCATTTGGAAGTGCTTCTCTCTTATCTGTAGAGTTCTTTATAAATTCTGAATACAAGTGTGTTTTTTTTAATCAGATATATGATTTGCAGATATTTTCTCCTTGTCTTTGGTTTGATTTTTATCTCTTAACAGTATCTTTCAAAAAGTAGAGACTATTAATTTTGATGGATTTCAATAAATCAATTAACTTATTTAATAAATTGGGCTTTTTTTCCTATATAAGAATTATTTGCTTAATTAAGGTCACAAAACTTTCTTCTATTTTCTTCTGGGATATTTATGGTTTTAACTTTTATATTTGGGACCATATTCCATTTTGAGTTAATTTTTGTGTATGATGTGAAGTGTGAATCAAAGCTCATTTTGAAAATATGGATATATAATTTTTCTAGCATCAGTTGTTAACAAGACTAGATGTTCTTGTTGATATGTATTTATATCTTGATCAGAAATTAGTTGTTCATAAATATGTGCATCTATTTCTAACATCTTAATAGTATCAAGTCTTTGGTCAATGATTACAGTATATTCCTTTATTTATTTTGGTCTTTAATTTTTCTCAGCAATGCTTTTTTGTTTCCAATGTTCTTTTCTAACACAGTTGTAATCATTCAATGCTAGCATATAGAAATGCAGTCTTTTTTATAATGATATTATACTGTTCAACTTTTCTGAATTCACTTATTAGTTCCAGTAGCTTTTTTTAATAGATGCTTTGGAATTTTCTACATAGGCAATCATCTTGCCTATGAACAAAGACTGTTTTATACCTTCTTTTAAATAAAGATACTTCTAATTTTAATATTTTTATTGCACTATCTGTAATCTATAGTACAATGTTGATCATCCTTGTGAAAGTGAACATTTTTGTCTTGTTCAGGGTCTTAAAGGGAGAATATTTAGTTTTTCACCATTTAATATGATGCTGGCTGTAGTGTTTTCATGGGTGTTCCTCACCAGTTTGCAGAATTTTCCTTCTATTTCTAGTGTGAAGAGACATTTCTTTCAGGATCACTTGTTGGATTTTGTAAAATACTCTTTTCTACATTTATTGAGATGATCATATGGCTTTTAAAAAAATGTTAATATCATAAATTATATTGATTAACTATAAGATATTTATTCCTCTCTTATATCTTCTGCTAATATTATTTTTGTAATATCTGTTTATAATGTAAGCAAGGCACATTTTAAAAGTGAATAACTATAATATATTCAGGATATAATAATCATAATCAACAGAACTATACTTAGACTCCTCTGAGGCAGTATACACAAATATAAGTTAGAGAGAAATTCATAGTTTTGCTACATTAGCATGAGGTATTATGTTTTCCTATTGTGTATGTTTGTTCAAATGCAATACCATAGTCACTAATAGAAAATTACATAAGTCTTGTTAAGGCAATAAAGTAAATAATATTTAAAAAGTGTCTTTCTAAATAAAATACATTATTCAGAACTGATAAAATTTGCAAGTGGTAATTTAAATTAAGTTTCTAAGATTTGCTCCTTGTCCTTATCCATTAACTATTCTGCTTCCTAAAGAATATATAAGTAAAAGTGTTCATTTTGATAGCATTGACCGACCTAATTCACAAAAGAAACATGAAAAAATGGCAGCAAAATGACCCATTTGTTAATAACCTAAGTTAACACAAAACAAAAACAAAACAAAAACAACAACAAAAAACATCCAGGGAATGAACTCCTGGATTTCTTAGGCATAGTTTTTCCTCCTAGGCAGCAGCGATTTACCAGATAGAATAAGTGAGGCAACACAAATTTACAAATGCTTATTACACAAACTTATTTACAAACCCTTTAGCAAATGACACAACTGGATAATGCCCAAGAAGTTTTGAACTTGTAGTTTCAGTGTTATTCCTTCTATTTTCTAATCAAATCTAATACCCCTTTAAAAGTTAACTCCCTTTTTGCACAAACCTCAGTTAAACTACTCCACAGAGATTGTCCTACAGTGGAAGTAGTTAAATAACTTATAACTCTGGCCTTGGTTATTATTACTTACTTAGTTTGCATGTAACATTTTCATTACAGAATTATTACCATGAAAAGAGGACCCAATACCTGGATCCATTAAGAGAGGCACCTATCCCATCCAGTTCTATCAAGTCCCTGAATACACATGATTGAATTCCAACCGTGTTCTTAACCTATTTCACTCTTTTGATTGCAGGAAGATAAGCATTAACCACCTTCCTCTTTCATAACTAGTCTCTTTTTCTTTATATTTCTTTTAAACTGTCTGATTGTAAATATCCTATTTCTGTTAAATGCACAAATTATTGCTCCAATATAGTATATTTGTTTATGATAACTGCAAACAGCAATCTCCCTAATACATATCTTTATGAATTTTTTCTCCTTATAGAAAGAAATCCACCTTTTCATTTTTCCATATCCTCACCAGCTGATCATAAGTTTTATAAAATAGTTTGCAACGTAACTCATTCTGTTTAATTTCATCCATGAAAACCAGTTTCAAACTTCAGTTAACTTTCAAAGTAACAGCTGCACTGTTTCTTTTATCTGGCAAAAGTAGCGAGATAATTGGTTTTATATAAATGTTGATCAAAAAAGACTATTTAGAAAAGGTTACACCAAAACAGAATCTCATTTCCCAACTCGCTAACAAATTCCAATGTGCATGTTTTTTATTTTTCAAGAAATAAAGTTTAATTGTCTTTTTATAACGATTTATCATAAACTTCCCTAAATATTATTAAATTGATGATTCTCCCACTGAAAATGTATCCATAAATGAAGAGAAAAATATATTTAAACCTGGTCTCTTTTGGACTTATGTTTTGAATAAAAAAACAAGAGATCTTAGGATCTGTAGTGTGCATAAAGCTGCAAGACTCTTCTGTCATTGTGAAAGCATACACATAAATGTCCACGTGCATAACCTGGTGTAAAATATCTTTTCGTTGGGCATTAGAGGTAATAGAAGGCCAGCGGGGTGAAAATTAGCTCTGATTTTCACTGGACCATTCCGCATCACCTGGTTTCACCAGGTGTGACTTACATGTGGTACAAAGTGCCTGAAGGAGCAGATGCAAGGATGTTCATGTCCTGAGCGTGTAGTCCTGTTGGTATCAAAGCAGCTCACTAGAGTATACTTCAACCCCCAAAGACTATTTGACCACATTTCCAGAGCTTTCCGATATAAAAGACTTTAAGAAATAAAAGATAATATACTAAAGCTTTCATCCCTATCCCCTCAGACTCCATTATAATCACCTTCTGAGAAAGCACACCTCATTACAAAACCAAATTGCTTGCCTCCCAAGAGCTACTTTTAAGTCTGGGTGGATTTTACTTATCCTCCAAACAACCAAAAATAATCAAGATGATTGTCTTAGTTTGACAATGTCTGATGGCTTTTGCATAATAAAGTCAGAAAGGTTTTCTTTGTTTATTTTTTAAAGAAAATTCTGTCTGATAAATGAAGACTGCGTATAATTGATGCATATTAAGAATAATGTTATTAATTCACATCATATGAATACTTATAAAGAGTTGTATTAAAAAAGCAGAGTTTCAGTTTATCTGAATTTAGGGAACTTAATCACATCACTTAGAAATTATCCAGAAGTGTCTAACCTTATATTATTTCTATATTATTTAATCTACCTTCTGTCCTTGAAATATTTTCCCTTGGTATATGTTTGTCTAAAGTGTCTAAAATGCAATAGCATAATCATTAATACAGCTTATATAAAAGCCTTATTTTTTAAGGCAATAAATCAAGTAGTATTCAAAATGTTTCTTTCTAAATAAAAGGCATTATCAGGTGCCAAGGAGAATCTCAAACGAACTTTTGGGAGAGAGCAAGCAGAAAGTGTGACCATAAATTTAATGTACCCTTCAGTTCAACATTACGTGATCAAATGAGTCACTGCTTTTCTATATTCTTGTGTGGCATTGCTTTGGTTAGTCTTGAGTTGCCCTCACTGTCTTTGGAACCATAGACAGCTAATAAGACCCACATCATCAAGAAACTTAAAGATGAAGTGCTGCTATAGTTCTCAATTCAGACATGCTGGAAATATTTGGAGGAGCAGCGTGGTAAGTATATTTGCACGATTACGTGAAGAGTCTCCTAAGATGAAATTTACTATAAAAGATGGTGGGGGTGGAGGAGGGAGAGGGAGGGAAGGAGAGAGACAGACAAAGAAAGAAGTGGGGGGGAATCAACTGATTGATGGTTGGCAGGAGCTATCCTGTGCATTGTAGGATGTTTAGCAGCAGGATATTTACTGCTAGATATCAATTCCGCTCCCTGCCTTCCCCCCTACTCCCCAGTTATGACAACCAAAAATGCCTCTAGACATTGCTAGATGTACCCTGGGGCAAACTCATCCCTGATTGAGAACCGCTGATATAAAGGAAGGAGGGTTTTGAGCATAACCTTGTATTGTATTACTCAGTCATTTGGATTGGCCTGTTCTGTACCCCGATCAATCCAACCAGGATCAATTGTGCAAAGGATGAACTCCGTAGAACCTATTAGGAATATTGGCAGACCTGATGGCTACAGCTGGGTGAAGGAGTTTATCAGAACTACACTCAAAGATATATCATGTGAGCCAGCTCCTGGGAACTTTCTGAAAAAATAAATACACACACACACACACACACACACACGAGTGTTAACCTCTCTTTTTATTCTAGTCTCATGAAATGATTGTACAGAATTTTTAAACCCAGAGAGGACTGAATGACAACACAGGCCTTATTGTACCATGAACCCCTGGTCCCAGAAGGTTATCTCGTGACCAGAGGCATTGGCATCACCTGGAAATTTGTTACAAATGCAAATTCTCATGCCTGACCCCAGACTTACTGAATCACTCTTCATTCCATAATTTTCTAAACATATTTTTTATGAACAGGTTTTGAATTTTATCAAATTACTTTTCTGCCTCTTTGGAGATGAGTATTAAGATATTCTTTTTAATCAGTTTATGTGCCTGATTTAAATACATTTTCTTATGATAAAAATATCTTTGTGTGCCTGGAATAAATTCAACTGGGAAAAAGATATATTATTCCTTTTATATATTGTTGGGTTTGTGTGGCTAATATTTAATATATGACTAAGCATCTATATTCGTGAGTGAAATTAGATTGTAGGTTTTCTTTCTTATGCTGTCCTCACCTGGTTATGGTTTCAAGTTTGTACTAGCCTCATGAAACTAGTTGGGGAATACTACCTCTCTTTTCTATAGGATTCTATGAATGTTTCTATAGGATTCTAATTCTCTCCTTTTGAGTGTTTGAAAGTATTCATCTCTAAAGCTATGTGGGTCCAACATTTTCTCTGTTGAAAATTTTTTAAATATCAATTGAAATTGTTCATGATTATAACATCATTTAGGACTTAGTTTTTTCTTGAATCATGCTTGTTAATGTATATTTTTCTAGTAATTTCTTTTTCCATCTAAGATTTTCACTATATTGGCTTTAAGTTATTCAAAATATTTTTTTTTATCCTTTTAATTCCTTGCTGGTCAAGGTGTGTTCTGCAGCGTTAGCATCACCTGAGAGTGTTATAGAAATGCGCATCCTCAGGTCCCACCTCAGATCTACTTAACGAGGTCCCTGTTGCAGGCAGAATTGTGTCCCCTAAATTAATATATTGAAGTCTTAATCCTCAATACCCCAGAATACTACAGTAATTGGAGATAGGGCCTTTGTAGAGGTAATTAAGGTTAAATAAGGTCATACAAGTGTGCTCTAATTAAATATAGTCGGTGGCCTTATAAGGAGAAGTAGAGCATGGGGGTTGCCTGAGCACAGAGAGAGCCCATGTGAGGACACAGGGGAAGGTGGCTGTCCACAGGCCAAGGAGAGAGGCCTCAAGAGGAACCAAAACTGCCAGTGCCTTGACGTTGGATTTTTAGCTTCCAGAAATGTGAGAAAACAAATTTCTGTTGTTTAAGCCTCCCAGCCTGTGATATTTTGTCATGACAGCCCTAGCACATTAATATCGCCCTCAAGTTATTTGTAAGCACATTCAGTTTTGAGAAGCATTGTTTAGTCTCTTCTGATCTACACTCATATTCTCCCTTTCATTATGAATATTGCTTACTTGTGCCTTGGCTCTATTTTCTTCTTGATCAGTGTTTCCAGAAGTTTATCCATTTCATTAGACTTTTTAAACAACTAACTTTTGACTCTCTTGATCCTAAATATTATATCTTTGTGTATTATTTTATTAGTTTCTTCTATTATCTTTATTACTATTTTATTACTTTGTATGAATCTATTTCATTTTTCTCAGAATTTTTAAGGTGAACGTAACTGACACATACAATGGGGCATACTATTAATATCAAACTAGATAGATATGTTGGGTTTTGACTAGACATATTGATAATATGAAGTTATTAGTTTAATTATCCATATGTCTTAGAAATTTTGAGACTTCTTAGATTAGCCAAAATTTGAAAAGACTTTGCTCTCCTCATTTTAGCAAATTCTCAGTGCATTGAGTACTTTGTCAGTGGATTCTTTGTGACATGGGTGTGGGATGTTTGGGGTGCTTCAGCTGCAAAGAGATGAGGTATAATGGTTTTCAGAAGTGTCACAGCCATACAGTGGGAAGCCTGAAGTTTGTTCAAGCACCAATAAGGACCTAATTCTTCTTCTCAAAGCAAGTAAGGCATAACTTTTCCATACTGTACATCGATATTTCACAGATAATCAACAAATTCTGCTGATTTTGCTTTGATATTTTCCTATACCTTCTTTTAAAATCTTAGTCCAAAACACTATTATCCCTCAGAAGAACTACCATAATATCATCCTACATGGACTTGGATCACTTCAAATTAGTCTTCACACAGAAGTCGGTATTCATTGACAAATATGTCATATTACTGTTTTTAAAAAAAATTTAATAAATTGCTGTTGTTTGTAGGATAACAACCAAGTTTCTCATCATGCTGCATAGGACTCTTTGATCTCATTTTTTCAGCCTTGCCAGGCTTGTCTCTTAACACTATTTCTTTTTTGTAAGGATTCTACATTTTCAGGATGTTAGTTTCATTAACCTCCCCTGAAGGGTTTCATGCATGCTGACTTTTGGATCAACCTCCAGCATACCTTCTCCCAGTGAATTATTCCTAACCCTTCATGGCTCTACCTAAACATCAGGGCCCTGAATCCAGAGATTACATCCAGTTCCTCAGCTATAAGCTCCCAATGGCATCATGGCAGTTCTCACAATGGCAATTCAGTAATTAACTATGCATTTAGGTATTTAAAGTCTTGTCATGTTGCAATCATATAATCTTCATAGGCAGATAGCAGGCTTGTCTCATTCACCACCCCAATGTTTCAAAGTAAGTGAAAGTAAGTAGAGACTAATTTAAAGCAAGTGTAATAAAAATTTTCAGTACACTTCTTGTGCAACCAAGTGTAGTAATTCAAATTAAGTTATATTTTTCAAAATTATAATGAGGGGCTTCCCTGGTGGCGCAGTGGTTGAGAATCTGCCTGCCAATGCAGGGGACATGGGTTCGAGCCCTGGTCTGGGAAGATCTCACATGCCACGGAGCAACTAGGCCCGTGAGCCGCAACTACTGAGCCTGCGCGTCTGGAGCCTGTGCCCCGCAACAAGAGAGGTCGCGATAGTGAAAGGCCCGCGCACCACGATGAAGAGTGGCCCCCGCTTGCTGCAACTAGAGAAAGCCCTCGTACGAAACGAAGACCCAACACAGCCAAAAATAAATAAATAAATAAATAATCCTTCCCTCTACTTAAAAAAAAAAAATTATAATGAAATTTATAAAGGATAAGAAAACTGTTTATAACACTGATAATAATGGTTATGTATTTTTGTTTTCTTCAGATAAATACCCAGAAGTGCAATTGCTGGGTCATATGGCAGTTCTATTTTTAAATTTTGAGAAACCTCCATACTGTCTTCCACAGGGCTGTGCCAATTTACAGGTCAATCAATACTGCACGAAGCTTCCCTTTTCTCCACATCCTCAACAACACTTGTTATTTGTTGTCTTTTGGATGATAACTACTCTGATAGGTGTGAGGTAGTATCTCACTATGGTATTGATTTGTTTTTTCCTGATGATTACTGCATCTTTTCATGTGTCTGTTGGCCATATGTAAGTTTTCTTTGGAAAAACGTCTATTTAGCTCCTCTGCCCATTTTTAAATTGGGGTTGTTTTTTTGATGTTGAGTTGTATGCATTCTTTGTATATTTCGGATATTAACCCCTTAACAGATATACTGTTTGCAAATACCTTCTGCCATTTAGTAGGCTGCTCTTTCATTTTGCTGATAGTTTCCTTCTCTGTGCTTTTTAGTTTGATGCTGTCCCATTAGTTTATTTTTGCTTTTTTTCCTTTGCCTGAGGAGACCTATTCAAAAGAAATATTGCTAGATTGATGTCAAAGAGCATACTGCCTATATTTTCTTCTAGGAGCTTTATGGTTTCAGGCCTTAACATTTAAGTCTTTAATCCATTTTGAGTTTATTTTTGTGTATGATTTGAGAAAGTAGTCTAGTTTGATTCTTTTGAATATAGCAGTCCAATTTTCCCATCACCATTTATTGAAGAGACTATCTTTTCCCCTTTGTATATTCTTGCCTCCTTTGTCATAGATTAATTGACTATATGTGGATGGGTTTATTTCTGGGCTTTTAATTCTGTTCCATTTATCTATGTGTCTGTTTTTTTGCTGTACCACATTGTTTTGATTACTGTAACTTTGCAGTAACTTTTGATATCAAGAAGCATGCTACTTTCAGCTTTATTCTTCTTTCTCAAGATGGTTTTGACTATTTGGGGTCTTTTGTGTTTCCATACAAATTTTACAATTGTTTGTCCTAGTTCTGTGAAAAATGCCATTGGTATTTTGATAGGGCTTGTGTTGAATCTGTAGATTGCTTTGGGCAGTGTGGTCATTTTAACAATGTTAATTCTAATCCATGAGCACTGCATATCCTTCCATCTGTTGTGTTCTTTAATTTCTTTCATCAATGTCTTACAATTTTCTGAGTACAAGTGTTTTACCTCCATGGTTAGATTTATTCCTAGCTATTTTATTCTTTTTGATGCAATTATAAATGATATTGTTTTCTTAAGTTCTCTTTCTGGTAGTTCATTGTTAGTATATAGAAATGCAACATATATCTGTATATTAATTTTGTGTTCTGCAACTACTGAATTCATTTATTTGTTCTACTAGTGTTTTGGTGGAGTCCAGGATTTTCTATGCATAGTATCATGTCTTCTGCAAACACTGACAGTTTTACTTCTTTCTTTCAAACTTGGATTTTTAAAATTTCTTTTTCTTGTCTGATTGCTGTGGCTAGGACTTCTAATATTATCTTGAATAAAAGTGACTGGAGTGGGCATTCTTGTTTCATTCCTAATCTTAAAGGAAATGCTTTCAGCTTTTCACCATTGAGAATAATGTTGGCTGTAGGTTTGTCACATACAGACTTTATTATGTTGAGGTATGTTCCCTTCATACCCACTTTGTTGAGAGTTTTTATCATAAATGACTGTTAAATTTTGTCAAAAGTTTTTCTGCATCTATTGAGATAATCATATGATTTTTATTCTTCAATCTGTTAATGTTGTGTATCACATTGATTTATTTTATGGATATTGAAACCTCTTTGCACCCCTGGATAAATCCCACTTGATCATGGTATATGATCTTTTTGAGTACTGTTAAATTTGATTTGCAATCCCTTTTGTGGTTTTAATTAAGCATTTTACATGATTCCATTTTCTCTCCTTTCTTAGCCTATCAGTTATAGTTCTCTTTTGCTTTATAGGTGATTGCCCTAGAGTTTGCAATATACATTTACAGTTAATCCAAGTTCACATTCAATTAACACTATATTGCTTTACAGGTAGTGCATGTACCTTATGATAACAAAAATAATTCTAATTTCTCTTTCCTATTCCTTTTATCATTGCTGTGATTTGTTTCACTTATACATAAGCATACATAATCAAATACATAGTTGCTATTACTATTTTGAACAAGCTATTATCTGTTAGAGCAATTGAAAATAAGAAAAATGAAAGTTTTTATTTTACTTTTACTTAGTTCCTCTTTGATGTTCTTCCTTACTTTATATAGATCCAAATTTCTGACCTATATCATTTTCCTTCTCTAAAGAACTTATTTTAACATTTCTAGCAATGTGTTCTATTGGTAACATATTCCCTCAATTTTTGTTTGTCGGAGAAAGTGTTTATTTCTTCTTCACTTTTGGAGGATAATTTTGCAGGGCACAGAATTCTAGGTTGGTGGTTTTTTCCCTCAAGACTAAATATTTCACTGTACTCTCTTCTTGCTTGCATGATTTCTGAGGAGAAGTTAGATGTAATTCTTATCTTCACTCCTCTTTAGCGAAGGTGATCCCCCCCCCACCTCTACCTTCTTTCAATATTCTTTATTTATCTTTTTTTCTACAGTTTTACTTCAAATATTATTGCTTCAAATATTCAAAAATATTATTCCTTCAAATCTTTTTTTTTTTTAACTCTTTACCTTCTTTCTTCTTTTCATGGTATTCTCATTATTTGTAGTTGTCCCACAGTTTTTGGGTACTCTGTTTTGCTTTTTTTATTTTCCAGTCTTTATCAATTTTGGAAGTTTCTATTGAGATATCCTCAAGCTTAGAGATACTTTTCTGAGCTGTGTCCAGTCTACTAAGGAGCATTCTTCATTTTAGTTAGGGCATTCTTTATCTCTAGAATTTATGTTTTTTTTCTTTCTCAGTATTTCCATCTCTCTGCTTACATTGCCCTTCTATTCTTATATGCTGTAGATTTTATCCATTAGAGCCCATAGCATATTAATCGCTGTTTTGAATTACCAGTCTTATAATTCCAACATCCCTGTTAGATCTTAGTCTGGTCTGATGCTTGCTCTGTCTCTTCAAACTGTTTCTTTGTCTTTAAGTATGCCTTATAATTTTTTCTTGATAGACAGACATGATCTTCTAGGTAAGAGGAACTGCAGTAAACAGGCCTTTAGGGGTAAGGTGTAGGTGGGGAATGGGAGCGTTCTATAGATCTATGATTAGTTCTCAGTGTTTCAGTGTGAGTTTTCCTCTGGACTCTGAACTTCACCAGTCCTTCTAATTTCACCTCTGTCCCCCTTACCTGGGTTAAGAAATCTAGAGTGAACTGGAGTTGGGTATTTTTCTTCCCTTAGGTTGATTAGGCTCTGAAAAAACCCCAATAGTGTAGGCTCTGGTAAAATACTTTCTCTTGAGGGCAGATCTTATTAAGAAAGACAGAAAGCTGTGACATATTTCAAAATGGTATCTCCCCCACTCCATCCACCAGAAGTAAGAGCGTACATTTTTCTGGCATTCACTTTAAGAACTTGGTCAAGCTCCTGAAGGTAAAACTCCAAGTGCGTGGTCTCACCATAACCGTGAACCCTGGAGTTTTTACCTCTCAGACTTGTCTACATTAAGCCTCCAGCAATTCATCAATTACAATTTAGGTTTTCCTACCCAGCACTGGTTTCCACAGAGGTTTCTTCTTATGGGTTTCTGATCCAAAAATTTGTGATTTTCTGTATTCACCTGTTGGTATTGCCAATTTGTGGGACAGCCATTTGCCCTATGGCTTCACTTCTCTGATAGATCTAAGAAGATTTGTTGATTTTTTCAGCTTTATACTTGTTGTTAAGTTGGAGTGATGCCACTGTTATTTTTTTTAATGCTTAGATAGCAACTATTTACTCCTCCCCACTTTTCTCCCTTGCAAAGTAGCCTAACTTAATTCAGGAATCCACCTGTCTCAATGTGGCCACATCCTTCCGGAGAGGTGGTCTCATCCATCTTGAGCTGGAGCTGAATCATATTTGGTCTAGCTGATCATGACATTTATATTCTCCTTGCTTGAAATTAGTTTGGAAATGGATATATTACAAAATTCTGCTCAAGGAGACACGAGGGAAGTTTCAGAATTCTCTTTGAAAAGGTTTCTCTTTTTCTACTGTACATTATTCT
Source organism: Eubalaena glacialis (assembly GCF_028564815.1). Taxonomy (NCBI): domain Eukaryota; kingdom Metazoa; phylum Chordata; class Mammalia; order Artiodactyla; family Balaenidae; genus Eubalaena; species Eubalaena glacialis. The sequence continues at coordinate 35,129,167 of NC_083731.1, forward strand.
GTCTGGGTGTGATATCTGGAATTTCAGCATCCATCTTGTGAATCTAAGAGGGTTATGATGAGTTTGGCAGATGAGTAATATGGATGATATCACTGAGCTGTTGAATTAATCTAATCGTGGAGCCAGGTCTATGAGGTGTTTTTATCAGAAACACTCTCATTTTCTAACTATTTGTAGACAATTTGGAAAACTCTTTGATAAGGTTTTCTGTAACTTGCTCTTGAGAGTAACTAACTTGACTCACAAACCAATGGGTAAACAAAACAATGGGTACATTTTACATCATTTTTTCAGTTATGTCTTTCATTTATCAAATAGAGAGCATTTCCCTCCATAAGATTAAAAAAAATGACCCCTGGAAAGAGCAGCAATTTGTAAAAATTTTGAAACAATATTTTATAGGAAGTAAGAATCCATAGTAATTAATAAGGTGGAACCTGAAGCCAAACTTTCTTATTTCCAACACTTAACACGCAATGACCTTAGACATGTTATCTAATTTTCTATTTCTCAGTTTTCTCATATGTAAAATAGTAATAGAAACTACTTCAGGGTTACTGTGAAGATTAAACAAGATAATCTATGTAAAGTTCTTAGCAGGTACCTGAAACATTGTAAGCACTAATAAATGTGAGTTGTTATTATAAATAACATTTTATTTTTCTGAATTACAACATTCTCCACTAATTTTTCTCTGTCTTTCAATGTAATCAAGTTCCTACAAGGGAAATTTACATGGGAATAAAGTTAGTCCCATTTACTATACCTTACTAGGTATGCATAAAAACATTCTCAATCTGTATAGTTCTACAAGAAAGAAATTAAAATTAGATTTGTTTCAACGAAATCATTTTAAAAATAACTTTAGATTTTAGAATTGAACTTTTTTCTAGTTGCACTGTTGATTTTCTATTCTTCAATATAAAACAGCAGAGCAAAAATTTATTGATATTTTTCTTTTTTTTAAAAATTATTTTGGCCATGCAGAGCGGCTTGTGGGATGTAGTTCCCCCACCAGGGATTGAACCCCTCGTCAGTGAGAGCACGAAGTCCTAACCACTGGACCACTACAAGGGAATTCCCTATAAGATGTTATTCTTAAGAATAAAATTTATTTGTCAAAAACTTAGTTTTCAGTTTATACCAATTCATAGGTATTGACTATTGGTCATGAGGTCAAGATTCTGATACCTTGTATGCTTTTAAAATTAATTCCTCCAAATGAATATGGAAATGAAAGGTAAGTTCCATCTAAATATCCTTACATAATATGCACCTATTTAGTATTTGACACTGATGTGTACTAGTAAGGATGAAAATAAAATTGCCATTTCCAAGATATTAGTCAGTCCCTTTGCTTCCCTTTGTAACAAGGTTTTAAAAATGCGTTTTCCTGAGACTGTTATTCATTTATTTCTTAGATTTTTTTTTAAAGCTATAGACCCAATGATTCCCTCTGATAGCCTTTCCTCATTTTATTCTTAATAATGACTCTTTGGGGAGCAATGCTATGGGGAATGAGATTGATCACCCATCACTGCTTCTGATGTGCTGTTTAACCAAGCTGGTGAACCATAGACTGTCATCATAAAGGGTATCAAATCAACAGTGTGTGCCATGCAGCCTACAGTCCTGTGCACTTAACAATAATGAGAATTCTTTTAGTTCATTAGACAGCCCAAGGAACTGCTAAGTAAAATTCAGGACAAAAATGTTTTATGTGATTCTGGGTAATCTATGTCACTAAAGAAGTTGAAAAATAGTGTCCCAAGTATATGACTTCTGGATTTAGATCTTATGATGTTCAAAGGATTTCCAGCATTTATGTTACATTAGGTAAAGAGGAGTGTTTTGGTTTTGGACTTAAGTATATGATGATATTTTAAAAGATTCATAATTATCAATAGCTGTATCTTGTCTCCCAAATCATTCTTCAAAACATGGCAATTTATTGAGCTGTTTTGTTCACTTTATTTTAAAATTCATCTTTGGCCCCATTTCATGCTCTGGTCATTTTGGATTTGGGGAAACTATTTAGAAAGGAAAAAAAAAATTAAATCCTCATATGTATTTGTTAATTGTTTTACATATTAACATCTTACTTTCCAATGAGGCTATCAGATTTTCAAAGAGGACATGCATGGTTTCTCTTTATGTCATATGTTATAGTGGTTATACCATACACAATTTTGTATGTAGAATTTTGTTAGTAGAATTATGCTGAACTTCTTACTCCACTTAAGTAGATAGGATTGAACTAAATTGTCTCAAGTACTTTAGAGTTTACGTTATTTTATGATGAAGGCTATTTGTAATGCAAAGTCAATCACACCTGTTCATACACAACTTGCCACTCATCCTGTTTTCTCTAAGTATACACTATGATTAATAAATAAATAAATAAATAAATAAAACCAACTTTCTAAATAGACATAGCTTAGCAAAACACACCCTTCACTTATTGGAAAAATCTTGTACCAAAACCAAACTTCTGTACAAAGCACATGTTTATTTATATATACAGAAATATCCAAAGGTTAACAATGCCCTAAACATTTCTGAGAATATCTGTAATATTGCCAATAGAATAAAATAATTATTATGCATTAATATGGAATGTAATGTGGAGGAATTTTTTTCTAATTTTTTTAGAAAAACTAAATGAGGGAATTTTTATAACCTTAAAAATTAAAAATGCATTATTTATTTGAAACTAAATATAATAATAGCATTTTAAAGTAATACGCTAATTCGTTCCATACCTTGCACTTAATTGAACAAAAACAGCTTTTTCCTTTTTCTGTACTTCCCTGTCAAAGCTTATCACTTTCTCCTTGACAAAGCATCTGTTTTTACCCTTTCCAAGTGTATTCTGGTTTTGAAGAGAGTGCCTGAAACATAATAGATAATAAAAAAAATTTTATAGGAAAATCAATTGAATGAAAAATTACTCCACACGCTGCTTTTTTTTTCTTTTGTGGAAATTTTATAATGTATTGGATAAAATTGTCAGCATATTTTACAATAATTTTGCTTTCCCCTTTTCATATTAAATTTATAAAATAGTTTGTGTATAAAAATATGAAAGAAATATAATGGGATAGATAGAAGGTAACGTATTTGAGCTTATTTGCTTGATAAGTGTGTTTAGACATTGATTATGTTAGTGCTTTTGAAGTCGCTACAGGCGGAAACTCCACTAAACTTCATAGATAGTCTTTTAACTTTATATGTGCATTATGTGAGGTAGCTTAATGAAGAAGGAGGGAATATAAGAAAGAATAATATGCACTTTAATAAATCATATATCCTTGTGTTATTTAAATGTTTCTTCAAGGTTGATTGAAACTTTAACCTCGGTCTCAATAAAAAAGAAAAGCTTCAAATTTGCCAGACCTTGAATTTTTACAACACTATGTTGAATTATGCAGTGATCAGTCAATTATTCATCTCCCTCAGCCTGAGATAGCTGTGCTTTGAAAAGCATGCAAAAATGGGGCTACAGAATGTGATGCTGTGTCAACACATTTCACTCAGGATTGCTTACAAGACAAATTTTTGTTTCAACATTGATTCTAGTTTTCTTGATGTTTGCTTCTAATAAGGTACCTGTTACAAATCAATTTCAGTTTGCATGCTTGAGTTTCTGATTCAGGATGATACACTGCCAAAATGACATTACTGTCTTTTCCATAGATTTCTACACCCATATGAGAAATAGAGACCTTTCATATTTCAAGGTAATATTAACATAAGACTGCAAAACGAACCTACTTTTCTGCTAATGGAACAAGCAAGAATGGATGAACTCGTTCTAAACTCCAGAACAGACTTATGTGCAATAGTTGGAATTCTTAAAATATTTCATCAATAATATAAATAGAAAGAAGGATGCAGAAATACAAGTGTGCTGGCCTCTAACAAATCTATTGACAAAGAAAGGATTCTGTTTGGGAAGCAGAGAAGGAGAGAAGTATTACAGCAGTGATCGAGGGCGCTTTGGAATTTGAAGCCTGGGTTGGAATCATGATTCTGTGATTTATCAGCGCTTTCACCTAGGGGAAGTAGATTTACCTCTCTGAGCCTCAGATTTCTCATTGTTTTAACAGAGAAAACCACACTTATTTCATAGGAAAGTTAGAAAGATTATATAATAGAGTGTATGTTGAGTATTTAAAACACAATGTTTGGTCCCAGGTGAGTACTCAAAAACTTATACCTATTTTAATTAACTGGTGGTTGGAGCTGAGAAGGGAGATTCACAGATATGTTTAGACTTCAGGACACACACTTTCTAAAACTGGTAAATACGATAAAATACTCTGTTTTGATTAATGAATGAATAGTATCCACAGGATTCTGTCCAAAAATCTGTTAGCATGTTTACATTTAATGAGAGGTATGTGGAGCTGGAAAAGGTATCTTGTATTAGCTACATGTTGTGACTATCTATAATGTCAGCTTTGGCTATATCATATTCCCTTCCAATGAAGTTATCTTGCTAGGCTTTTATAGGCTCTTTCCAGCACAACTGGAACATTCAGAGACCCAACATAAATTATGAAATTCAAATCTCATTTGATTTCCTGTTGAAAGTGAGTGTGCCCAGACAGCCCAAAGTTGACAGTAAAATCACCCCACTAGTTCAAGGAAATCTGCCTGAGTAGAATTGAAAATCTTGGACCTAGTCAATTCAAATATACTCTGTGCATAGTTTTAGTTTTAACATTAAAGACTTTACAGTGTTGAGTTGCTATTGCTGTTGTTGTTTTTTAGTTTGAACACAGTGCTAAAAAGGTATACATTGCCAAAATGATTGCAAAATAATAAACAATTATTTCAAAATTAGCAAAAAAAAGTGAGTAAAGAATTAAAGATATTGTATTGCCACCTTCAATAAATCAAATTAGTCACTGTGTTTCTAAAAATAATCATATCTGATAACTATAGGATTAAAAGGATTACAAACTAATTTTACCAAATGCATATGACATTGAATAGTCAAGATATATGGTTTTCCTTGTTAAATATTTTCAGAATAAAACAAACCAACTCTAATTAGCACAAAATTTGTGAGACTAAATTCACACTACATCCCACATAGAAAGGATGTTTAGGGAAAAAAATCCAACAAGCTCAAGAAGAGCTATTTCACTATACAGAATATAAGCTTATCTGCATCATTGCTTTCAAAGTGTAATTCTCTTTTGTTAGAAATACTGAGTAAAAATCAGTGGAGCAGGGGTTAATGAATCTAGGATCAAATGAATCTGGGCATATGCTCCATTAATCACACAAAAGACTACCCATGTCTTTTATTTAAATAACATCTCAGAATATATAAAACTGAAGAACCTTAACAGCCGCTGACCTCATTCATAGTCTAGTGTTTACCTAGATTTTCTCAACTTCAAGAAATAGTCATTGCAAACTCATATATATTTAAGTCATTTCTCTTGCCATATTTGAAGTTAGGAAAGGATAAATGTGTTTATTTTGCATTATCCAGAATTCTATCCAGAGAAAAAACAAATATATTGAAGGAGCACAGTGAAACATGGAAAGCAAATATACAGATTTGGGAGTAAAAAGATGTGGATTTACATCCAGCCTCCATCACTTCCAAACCTATGCTTGTGTAACTGTGGTCAGATGTTCAACCTAAATAGATCTAAATTTACTAACCTAAAAAATGGTGATGATCATATTTAGCTCAAAGAGTTATCCTAGGATAAAATGAGATACAGGTTATAAAATACTTCTTATGTTCCTTAACATATGACAAATGCTTAAACATGATATTTGCTGACCTATCTTGATGGCCTGAAAATAGAAAGGATAAATTATTGTTTTTCAGTAATCTTTGAAACTACTTCACAAACCTAATGTGTTTCTAGCATACTATTTCTACCAGATTCATATGTGATTTAAATTAATGTATTTTCTCTATCTTCTATGTTGTTCCCTTTTTACACTCTCTTCTTATTTTGTTAAACAACTTCCTATCTACTATCTATCTATTTATCTATCTATCTATCTATCTATCTATCTATCTATCTATCTATCTATCTTTCATAAATATACATAAACAAGTTTACACCCCCTTCTTTTTCACTTTGAAGAGATGATCGATCCTATTTTCTCCAAATGTTCTTTTTTGTGAAATGGGACTATATGTCATATTCATCTGTGAAGATGTCCAAAAAATACAGCTAAATGGGCCCATGCTAGACTTGAGTCAGAATTCTCAGGTGTGGGACATAGGAATGATTATTTAAAATTTTAAAGAGATATTTTCTCAGGTTATGCTGATACATTAAGAGGTATTGAAGTAGAATATTTGATGTTTCTATTATGTAGTTCTGCTGATATATGAAGCCCAGCAAATAGTCAGGGACAAAGAATAAAAATTATACAATTCATTGGAAGGAATAGTTTTATTTCTGCATTTATTTATTAATGCCCCACTTTGTTCCTAAAAATGAATCAACCCAGTCTTAAAAAGATAGGTGCTTTGGAATGCTAAAAAAAAAGTTGAATTAAGTGAAGATAGAGGGTAGGGAAAAGGGTAGGAAATTAAGGTGAATTTGTGATGAGGGTTGATTTAAAATATTCAATGTACAAAGACTTATGCATTTGCTAAATACAGGCCACAAATTTCACTCTAAGTTTTGTCCAGCCAAAGCAAAGAAAAAAAAATGAGCATCTGTAGTGTTTACATAGTCTATAACATAAAATAAGCCAATAGATGAGGAAGCACAATTATTCCTGATGGAACCGAGAAAAATTTCTCCAGTCTGTGTGCAGAGGATACTGGGTCCAAATAACTGGACAGATTCAACATATAATTTTTGGACCTCGAAAATACAAAACTTCTAGAAAAACAAGAAGTTTTGTATCTTTATAAAAAGTGCAATGATCTGATGAATCAAGTCTCTTGGCTCACAAATCAGTCTGAAAGTTAACTTCTACTCTAACATCATACATGAAATCATATCATTCGAAGAGGAAAACTTCTGAACGTAGTTCTGTAAATTGTAAAGCTAATCTTAAATATCTTAAAATATTGAGATTTATTTTTTTTCTAGGAAAGCATTTTCATCTTAGAATGAAGGACTACCTTTTCTCTAATCATACCAGAGGTAATAACATGGTTGCTCAAAGGGTTTCTTCTACTAAAGCTAGTACAAGTGATGAGGCCATTATAATTTAGGGTGTGTTCCATCCTTCTGTAAGAGGTAATTCCACAGGAGATGACTGTAATGGATACAGTATGCTGTGATGTAGTGTACAATAATAGAGTGTAACATAGCACTGCATGACTGAAGGCCTTAGAATGACAGTTCTGGGCCAAACAACTTAGGACGATCAATTTGATTTACACGTAAGGCTGATGCAAACCAAGGCACATGAACATCATGAAATCCATCTAGTCCTACATGCAGTGATGGAGACCTAGAAAATGCTCATTTTCTTTCCATCTTTTCTTGCTGTTCAATTTCGGTTGAGTGCCATATAATGTACTGAAATAAACTGTCAACATACACTGCAGTTGCTCATTGGCAAAAAGCTCTGCTGCTCTTTGGATGGCTGACAAAGTGTCTGTGGCATCAACACAGAATCTTTATAAGTTTAAAATTAGATACACATCATGCTATAGTGAAATGCTGTTTTGGTGATAACAATACTATACATATATACTTTTACACCTATGATTTCATTTAAATTCAACTCAACATGCATTTATTGGGTGGTTTATGCACACGTGCTATGCTGAGTGTTGGAGAGGCAAGAATGAATAATACATGGTCCTAGCATGAGAGAAAATCATAATATGGTGGGTAATACAGGTGTGAAAACAAATAACTTGTAATAAAATATGATAAATACTTTTAGAATGAAAAGGAAATGTGCTGTAGGACCCGCTCAGAGAAAAGAACAGTTAATTACTTCTAGGAAACTTACTGAAGAGGTGACATTTGACCTGAGTTTTATGAGAATTATAGATTTTTCCATTCTAAGCACTAGGAAAGACATTTGTGTTAAGTCCTGGAACATGAAAATTTTGGAAATGCTGTGATATGTTGCAAAGTTCTGTAAAGTGGAAGCATGGGAGCTTAGGACATGAGAAGAGCATGGGCCAAGTGTAGAATGAGTGGAAGTTGTGGTGTTAGGGATGGACAATTGGGTGCCCACTGTGAATGACTTTGTATGCCAAACTCAGGAATTTGGATTTTATTTTGTAGCCAATGGACACGCAGGATGGTTTTAATATAAGGAAGTAACAGAATCATTTTTTAAAAGAGAATCGTCATGTTGAAGGTATAGAGAGATACTGTGACAAGAGACTGCTGCAGTAATTTGAGAGAATGATGAGGACGGACTTGGAATAAGACCATGACAGTGAAGAACAGAAGAGAATCCAGACTTGAGAGACATCTCTAAAGAAAAAATGTGAAACGATGTGTTGAGTACTTAAATTTCAGCCAGTGAGAGAGTGGGCAAGATGCAAGCGATAATCCAAGTTTCCATCTTGGATGAATATAAAAATGAAAGCTGACCCTCTTGACTAAGAGAGAACATTAGGCAGAGTTTGGTTTGACAATATTAAATTGAATTCAGTTTTGCATATACTCAATTTAAGGCACTTGTAAGATATGCAGTTATGTTGATTAAGCATTTGGACTTAGAGCGTGGTTCTCAGGAGGAAAAGTGTGGCTGGAGATAGACACTTGAGACACATCTGCATATGGCATGTAGTTTACGTTACGGATAAAATCCTGTGTCGCGTATATCTTGGGTGCCTCCTCATATATTCTATTCTTATCTGTCTCTGGGACCCTCAGCTACTTACCATCATTGCCACGCAAGTCACCACTGTAGGGACCAGTGCTGCATGGATTCTGACCACCTTTGTGCAGATGCGTCGCATGCCCACACCTTCTATCTTTTCCCTCTTGCCTCAAGGCACCCATTTTGCTCATATGGTATGAGGCATAGGAGAGATCTTCTTGGCATCTTTGCATGCACAGATTAGAAGTAGAGGGAATTTCATATGCTGTGGAGTGAAACTGTGATCAGTGGAAGTCAAGAGCCAGCAGGTAAATTATTTCCCCTTTTTCCTCAAAATGGACTTCCATTTGTTCATACAGACTCTCAGAACATGGCCCAATGTAATCCATCAATCACTTATGTTTGGCTACAATGGGTACCTCCATCTTAGTTAGAAAACCTTCATCCTGTTTCTCCTTCCTGCCTTGTCTCGTTTTTCTTTTAACTCATTCTTGCTTCCTTAGGATTCTATGTTCTAATAGAATAGTAACATTAAGACTTTATCTAAGGCACTGCTCTCTGGGGAAACTAGGCTATATCACACTGGGGAAGCTGTATCATTTCTGAGACCAAACGGGAGACAGAAATCACTCAGTAGTTTGAACAGGTAAAGTGTAATATGAATAATTATCAATTATTACAGGAGTTTACAGTAATAAAGAATTGATGAGGAAGAAGTAAAGAGAATTCTAAAAAATATAGGAATAGCAGATATAAAGGGAAGGGAGCCACTCCCTATGGGGCTGAGATAGAGAAACCAAGGGAGTTCTCCTAGGCTGAGATCAAGGTTTTGTTGGACAGAGCACAGCCTTGGCTCAACGAATGGCAGAGAAGTTGCTGTGGTGTCACACCATAAGAACATTCCAGAAATCTGCCCTCTAGGGTGGTGGGGAAAGCTGTTTACAGGGAAGTATCTCATCAGTGGTACCCCAAAACAAAAACACCCAAGAGGGTTACTGGGGAAAGTTCCTGGCCAGTGAGTCCTGCTGGCCACCATGCATCACAAGACACCGCAGAAGATATTGATGCTGTGGAAACTTGGTGCTGAAGAATCTGTGTGCACAATGGGAGCCTGGTGCCACACAAAAGCACATACTACAGGCACCGGGCCCTGGGAAAGTTGAGTGTCCTGTAGAAGCTGGACACTGGAGAAGACAACTGTGTTGCAAGAGCCTGGCTACTGAGCACTGCAGCCAAGAAAAAACACTTTCCTTCGGCAATGTTACTCTGGCTCCCTCTACTGACAAAGCTTCAAGTTATGGCAGCTGGAAAAGGAGAAATATTTAAGGGCTCAAATCCATTTCACTGAGCAGACAAAAAGGGTAAAAGAACCAAACACCAATAAATCGATCCCTGGCATATAGACTAAGATAATCACCTTGGAAGAGTATCACAAGTAGCATATAAGACAACAAATAATATAGCCAAATGGATCAGGACATTTTAAAAGTGGATAGAGAATAATGAGCCTGTGTGAAAGAACGATGGAAAGATCAGAGAACCAAGGAAAGAGGGGTGCTAGAAAAGCCAAGGAGATCATAGTTTTGAGAAATAGGATGTGGTTAAGAGTTTAGTTGCTTTGGAGAGGTGAAGAAGGATGAAGAGTGGACAATGGCCTTTGAATTTGTAAACATGCAGGTTATCAATGATATCAATTAGTGATGTGTCAGTAAATGATTTAAGGAAGAAGGCAGAATAAGATGGAATGAAAAGTAATTGGATACTGAGGAAGCAGAGATATTCAAGGGATTTGTGGATAAGTGAAAAATACAGAAATATGAATGATAAGTAGTAGAAAGTATTTTTGTTTTATTATGGTTGTTGTCATTTATTAAATGAAAAAAAAGCTTTGATGTGTGTGGATGCAGAAAGACATGAAGAGATCAAAGTTGGAGTGGTGGGAATCTCAAGCAAAGTCAAAGGGAAAACTTTGGAAAGAAAAAGGGATCCCTTTCACTCTGAGAAAATATGGAAAGGGTAGTGATAATGCATTATATTGGAGGACATGTACTATGGAAGAAACTCAGAGCTATAGTCAGAAGACTTGAGATGTGACTTTGTTTTTCTTCCTAGTGATGGACTGTGGACCTTATACAAGACACACTCATACTGTGTCTTAATTTTCTACATGTTAAATTTGTGATAAGAACTCAGTAATATCTAAGATCCTCTTGAGAGCTAACATGCCATGGCAATGTTAGGCTCTCCATATAACAGCTGGAAAATAAAAAGCAGAAAGGATAATTATTTGCCCAAGCTCATCCAGAAAGTCAGTGCTAATTTTGAGAGATGTGCACAGGACTAGAGCACAGAGATCCAGGCAAAGTGCACAAAATGTTTTGTACAAAATCAATTTTACATGAACCACCTGAATAAGCCAACTCATGAAATGTTGGAATAGTGCATCAAATATGTCTGCAATTCAGAAATATAATATCAGTGGAATACAGTCCAGCATGACAGCCCACTCAGTGAGTCTGATGGACATGTGGAATGCAAATCAGGTCTCAAATAAAACCATATTGTAGGATTTATACCAAGCATAAGAAAAGGGAAAGAGAAACAAAGGGAACTCATAATTATCTGAGGCAACTGTAACCAATTCATAGAAATAATAGTATCAGTAGGTTGAGAATTAGTAGTGATGCGGAGGGACTCCAGGGGATTTCCCCTCTCAGCCTCTGGGTGTGACAGACAAAGATCCTCAAATTCTTCTCAAACATTTTTGGGCAAGCAGGTCACCTATAGATCTAGTCTAAATGTAGATTCTGATTTTGTAGCCTGGGGCTTGGGGTAAGGCTTGAGATTCTGCAGTTCTAACAAGCTCCCAGGTGATGCAGACCACCTTTGAGTGGCAAGGGTCTAAGAAATGACAGTTGGCTGAACTGAAGGGCCAGTATGGGATACATGTGAAAACAACTACAAAACAAGTTAAATAATATTGAAAAAAAAAACTACTAAAGGCATAGAACAGTCTCGAGGCTGGAACGTGATTTTTTTATTCATGGCTATATTTCAGTTTTAGTTTTCAAATTCTTTAACATAGTCCCCTTTAAAAAATTTAACAGCTAAAGTTTGCAGCAGATTTATGAACATAAGTGACCATCTCGATGAGTGCTTCTCATAATTTTCTTTGCAAACCAACTGATATCAGATAAACCTAAGTGATTAATTAAAAGCAGATCCTGAGGGGCTGTTACAGACTGGAGAAGACGAAGGAGAAATAATGAAATGCAGTGTGGGAACCTGCAACAGAAAAAGACGCAAGTAGAAAAATCAGTGAAACTCAAAGTCTGTAAATTGGTTAATAATATTGTGCCAATCGTGATTTTCTAATGCTAAAAATTATACTGAGTTTATGCAAAAATGTTAGTACTAGAAGAATTGGGATGAGGGAAATAATGGGACTCTATACAATTTTTAATAGTTTTGTATGCGTCAAATTAGTTCAAATATAAAAGTTTATTTTTAATAAAACCAGGTTCCTCTGCTCTATTCTAGAGCTACGAAATCAGAATCTCTACTGGGGAGACCAGGAACATGCATATTCAACGCATTTCTTGGACAAACATTTTGCACACTAACGTTGAAGAACAACCTGGAACACAACTTCTCCTGAATGGATCTTACTCTAATCCTGCCTCCAAAGTAGAGAGGGAGAGCGGGCAGTTACAGAAAGAATGGCTACTCCAGCATCATAGTTTAGTTCTATATGCTGCAGAATATGTACATAGTTGGATCTGCATTGCAGAATGTGTATAATCCTGCCATCTTAGTGTGTTTGTCCACCTGTCACCTCCCCTTTACTGGTGCCATATTCTAAAGCAATCTTATGTGTCTTTGGACTAAAGATTTTAGCTTGTCAGAATCTATTTGATATTGTGTTAACTTACATAAAATCCTGCTTGCAATTTTATATGGAGGTGAAATATGCTTTAGGGTATGATATTGAAGCTCTAAAATATACTTCTGTTAGATTCCACATTATAGGAAGCCTGCACATTGAAAAGAAATGTTGGATTTTTCGAAGCTGGATCCAAATCAATCACAAGTCTAATGCTTAACACTGCTGATATGTCAGTCATTTGCCAGAATGGTGTGCCATTCTTACCGTTAAATGAGCATTTTCATTTCCCAGAGGAGTAATCTGCCGTCCATCCTTATAATATGGAGCATTGTTCCTAGGCTATTTACATCAACATTGCTCCCTTACAATGGGTCTGTTACATTGGTTTACATAAATTGAAGGATGCTTTTAAATAAACCAGAAGAGAACAAATCAACATGCTGCTTGTGATTAATCAGAGAGATTGTATGACAATGAGAAGATGCATCAGAATATAAGAGGAATATTATGGACACCAACTTTAATAATGTAGAGTATACATTTAAACAGCCTTATTTGGAAAAGATCCATATTGACTAAATGTATCAAAAGGGTGATTTAGAGGAGTTTTTCTTGTGTATTATGATTATGTGACTAGAAGCAGGAAACAGTATTTGTAGTTTCAATCATCTAATGAGGTCTGTCCTAAAATGTAGATTTTTTTAGTGTGCTCTGTGGAGATATGTTTATATGAATTTTTATGAGCTTTAACGGGTAGGTTGAGAAGCTAGTTTGTTTTTCTTTTCAAATCAAGGATATTGAGTAAATTTTGCATATATTATTTTCCTTTTTCATGCAATAAATATCTCAAAGACAAATCTGTAAATAGAAAGGAATGGATCTTCCGCATTCTTTCCAAATTCATTCATTGCTGCAGAATACAAACCCAATTCATAACAAGTGAAAAATACTCTGAGAAATGTTCTGAAATCAAATTTCTCCAAAGAAAAAGAGAAAAATACTTTCATGGATCCAATCATTCCCATGTGCATATTAAATATGGGGATACCAAGAAATGGGTTCCTTATTATTATTTTTTTTAATTTGCCAAGTATCAGTTCACTAAATGAAACAAACATAAGTAAGGGTTTGCGTGCATATATGGACACACCCAATGCAAACACACACAAGTGAGCGTCCTAGAGTGAAAGCTTTAACAAATCCTCATTATTCAGGTAGTTAAAGAGCAGGCTGAATAGCAGCCTCGACATGCTGTAAATCCTCAAGGCTGACAGAGAAGTGGTTATGACAGCTTTCACATTATCTTATTGCAGAATCGAGGTAGTAGTCACAGCTGGCTCATATGTCAAAATGTGTCAGGACTTAAATGGTAAAACAGGAGTGCAACAGCAATTGGCTTTTCAATCAATAACACAATCAATATATTTCACAGATATTTTCCCATATCTAAATTACTCTGCAAAGATGAGGGAGCCCAAGTGAGTGTTTATAAATCAATAAAACACACAGCTAAAGGACATCTGCTCCTGTTCTTTTACTTCAAGGTGCTGTTTGCCTTTTCTTTCCAACCCTCTTCTTATTTAAGAATGTACTTTTGAGGACAAACAGCCCTCCTGTGCACACAAATCAGCTTACTGCTGCATTTTGTGCCCATGATGTTTTTTAATAATTCTGTACTTGAGCATTCAACTAAGTGGAAGGACAGCTTTTCTTAGCTTAGAATGCTCTGACTGTTAGAATTAATGAAGCAGCTTTCAAATTTCAAGTAATATATGCTACATAAACTCAAATAAATAATACCAAAGTACAGCATCCAGCCTTGCAAGTTGAAATAATAACCCAGGGCATTATTTTTTCCTCACATGGAACAATATTTGTACTGAAAATTATATATTGAATTTGTACAGATATGTCACAAATGAGAAAAATGCTGTCCTCTACAAATCTATCTCCTTTGCAGGAGCGAGGAGGGGCAAAACAAAGAGAAAAAAACTACAATTTAATGCAAAACTCTAATACTGACATATAATTTTATTTCCATCCTGTATATCAAAATGAGGTGAAGTATGAAGCATAGTTTAACAAAAGCTGGAGTATTTTGAGTTAAAGCTGCCATATTCTATCAGTGGCCTCTATAATACAAGGTGATATTATGTTTCATACTCTGTCAGTGCATCTTTAAAAACAGAAGGCCATATTGTGTTACAAGTGGAATGCAAATGAAATACATCAATCCATACACTTTTCCTAAGCTTGTGTTGCTGGGGGAAACACTTTCCAAGAAGCTTACACTAAAGCACAGGCAATGGAAGGGTCATGGTAAGGACATCACTTCCATTTGAATTTGGGACATGATTAAAAAATGGGGCACCAAAATGGAAGATACTCCTCCTTATTCAAAGCTTATTTTTCTGCCAATGCTTCTTCTGTAAATTTATAGCTAAGAATATTTACTTCTTATTCCAATAACTAGAGTGATTGTTTTGCCTATCAAGTTGGCAATGCCTTATAAATATAGATAGAATTTCATTCCTATGGCCAGTGTTATCTTTTGACAACTAATTATCCTCACCCTAGTAATTGGTTAATTAGAATGTAATTTCCTTTGTCATGTCCCACCCTTTTTTCCAGCCTCATATCCCACTAACTCTGTCTTTATACCTTATAGCTCAGCTAAGTTACTCCATTCCCTAAAAGTGCCTTGCACTGTCAGAATTTCATGTCTTTTCAACCCGCTAAAATGTGTTCAACTTGTGAACCTATTGAATTTGTCACCTTTGCAAGTCCCATTTGAAATCCAACCATTTTGGGAAGCCTAACTCAGCCCCTAACTAGAATTAGGTGCTTTTTCTTCTAAACTTGTATATCATGTTTCTTATGATTCTATGAGATACTCAAGTGCTGCCTTCTTTTGTAATTATTTATTAATGATTCCTTCCCTAAGAACACAATATAAAACTCTCTGATGTTTGGGACTTGCCTTGGTCATTTTTTGATTCTCTACTACTGAATAAATATTGAATCATCTCATTTATTTTTATTGAAGCAAGAATGCATTTAAGGTATCTAAAATCATTTATAGAAAATAATAAAATGAACTTTAAGCTCCTAGAAAAAGTTCAGTCTCATTAATTTCATTCACATAACAATATTCATGAGCACCTCCTTTATGACAGGCACAGGACATAGCATTGGACAAAAGAGACAGAAATCCCTTCCTTCATTTTACTTATACCTTGGCAGTAATCAAAAATTGTGAGTTAAAACTATAATGGATATCATTTTTATATAAAATTCAAAAGATTTAAAACAAATTTTAAGACCACATGCAATATATTGTCACAATTCTCTCAGGAGTCTGTCCCATAAGATATTTGGCACATTTTTTTTTTTTTAACATCTTTATTGGAGTATAATTGCTTTACAATGGTGTGTTAGTTTCTGCTGTATAACAAAGTGAATCAGCTACACATAAACATAAATCTCCATATCTCTTCCCTCTTGTGTTTCCCTCCCTCCCACCCTCCCTATCCCACACCTCTAGGTGGACACAAAGCACCGAGCTGATCTCCCTGTGCTATGCGGCTGCTTCGTGCTAGCTATCTATTTTTACGTTTGGTAGTGTATATATGTCCATGCCACTCTCTCACTTTGTCCCAGCTTACCCTTCCTCCTCCCTGTGTCCTCAAGTCCATTCTCAATATCTGTGTCCTTGAACCTATCCTGACCCTAGGTTCTTCAGAACCATTTTTTTTTGTTTTTTTAGATTCCCTATATATGTGTTAGCATACAGTATTTGTTTTTCTCTTTCTGACTTACTTCACTCTGTATGACAGACTCTAGGTCCATCCACCTCACTACAAATAACTCAATTTCATTTCTTTTTACGGCTGAGTAATATTCCATTGTATATATGTGTCACATCTTCTTAATCCATTCATCTGTCGATGGACACTTAGGTTGCTTCCATGTCCTGGCTATTGTAAATAGTGCTGCAATGAACATTGTGGTACATGACTCTTTTTGAATTATGGTTTTCTCAGGGTATATGCCCAGTAGTGGGATTGCTGGGTCGTATGGTAGTTCTATTTTTAGTTTTTTAAGGAACCGCCATACTGTTCTCCATACTGGCTGTATCAGTTTACATTCCCACCAACAGCGCAAGAGGGTTCCCTTTTCTTCACACCCTCTCCAGCATTTATTGTTTGTAGATTTTTTGATGATGGCCATTCTGACTGGTGTGAGGTGATACTTCATTGTAGTTTTGATTTGCATTTCTCTAATGATTAGTGATGTTGAGCATTCTTTCATGTGTTTGTTGGCAATCTGTATATCTTCTTTGGAGAAATGTCTATTTAGGTCTCCTGCCCCTTTTTGGTTTGGGTTGTTTGTTTTTCTGATATTGAGTTGCATGAGCTGCTTGTAAATTTTGGAGGTTAACCTTTGTCAGTTGCTTCATTTACAAATATTTTCTCCCATTCTGAGGGTTGTCTTTTAGTCTTGTCTATGGTTTCCTTTTTTGTGCAAAAGCTTTTAAGTTTCATTAGGTCCCATTTGTTTATTTTTGGTTTTATTTTATTTCTCTAGGAGGTGGGTCAAAAAGGATCTTGCTGTGATTTATGTCATAGAGTGTTCTAACTATGTTTTCCTCTAAGAGTTTTATAGTGTCTGGCCTTACATTTAGGTCTTTAATCCATTTTGAGTTTATTTTTGTGTATGGTGTTAGGGAGTGTTCTAATTTCATTCTTTTACATGTGGCTGTCCAGTTTTCCCAGCATCACTTATTGAAAAGGCTGTCTTTTCTCCATTGTATATTCTTGCCTCCTTTATCAAAAATAAGGTGACCATATGTGCATGGGTTTATCTCTGGGCTTTCCATCCTGTTCCACTGATCTATATTTCTGTTTTTGAGGCACATACTTATACTAAAAATATTAGTCCTTGTTTATCTGAAATTCAAATTTAACTAGGTGTTCTGTATTTTTTCTGGGAACCTTAACTTAAATGCTATTTAATAAGTTAGTAATAAATGAATTTAATAAATTAAGCTTTATCCAGGACCAGATGGCTTCGTAGGTGAATTCTATCAAACATTTAGAGAAGAGGTAACACTTATCCTTCTTAAACTATTCCAAGAAATTGCAGAGGAAAGAATGATTCTAAACTCATTCCAAAATGCCAGCATTGTCTGATACCAAAACCAGACAAAAAATATCACACACAAAAATGAAATTACAAACCAATGTCACTGATGAACATATATGCAAAAATCCTAAACAAAATATTTCCAAACCAAATTGAACAACACATTAAAAGGATCGGGCTTCCCTGGTGGTGCAGTGGTTGAGAATCTGCCTGCCAATGCAGGGGACGCGGGTTCGAGCCCTGGTCTGGGAGGATCCCACATGCCGCGGAGCAGCTTGGCTCGTGAGCCACAATTACTGAGCCTGCGCGTCTGGAGCCTGTGCTCTGCAACAGGAGAGGCCGTGATGGTGAGAGGCCTGCACACTGCGATGAAGAATGGCCCCCACTTGCCACAACTGGAGAAAGCCCTCGCACAGAAATGAAGACCCAACACAGCCATAAATAAATAAATAAATAAATAAATAAATAAATAAATAAAAATTAAAAAAAAAAAAAAAGGATCATACACCATGAGCAAATGGGATGAAACCCAGACATGCAAGCATGGTTCAATGTCCACAAATCAATCAATGTGATAAACCACAGTAACAAATTGAAGAGTAAAAATTATATGATCATCTCACTAGATGCAGAAAAAGCTTTTGATAAAATTCAACATCCATTTATGATAAATGGATTCTGGATAAATTCTCCAGAAAGTGGGCATAGAGGGAAACTACCTCAACATAATAAATGCCATATATGACAAGCCCACAACTAACGTAATTATCAAGGGTGAAAAGCTGAAAGCACCTCCTCTAAGAACAGGAACAAGACAAGCATGCCCACTTTTGTCACTTTTATTCAACATAGTATTGGAAGTCCTAGCCACAGCAATCAGACAATAAAAAGAAATAAAAGGAATCCAAATGGGAAAGGAAGAAGTAAAACTGTCACTGTTTGCAGATTACATGATACTATACACAGAAAATCCTAAAGACAGCAAAAGAAAACTTAGAGCTCATCAATGAATTTGGTAAAGTATCAGGATACAAAATTAATATACATAAATCTGTTGTATTTCCATAACTAACAACAAAATATCAGAAAGAAAAATTAAGGAAACAATCCCATTTACCATTGCATCAAAAAGAGTAAAATACATAGGAATAAATCTAACTAAGGAGGGGAAAGACCTCTACTCAGAAAACTATTATAAGTCACTGATGAAAGAAACTGAAGAAGACACAAACAGATGGAAAGATACAGTGTGTTCATGGATTGGAAGAACTAATATTGTTAAAATGACTATACAACCCAAGGCAATCTTCAGATTCAATGCAATTCCAATGAAAATACCAATGACATGTTTCACAAAACTAGAACAAAAAAGTTTTTAAATTT
The DNA here is from genome assembly GCF_028564815.1 of Eubalaena glacialis. Classification (NCBI taxonomy): domain Eukaryota; kingdom Metazoa; phylum Chordata; class Mammalia; order Artiodactyla; family Balaenidae; genus Eubalaena; species Eubalaena glacialis. Next base: position 35,148,374 of record NC_083731.1, read on the forward strand.
GTAAGGAACCACAAAAAAACCCCGAATAGCCAAAACGATATTGAGAAAGAAGAACAGAACTGGAGGTATCAGGCTCCCTGACTTCAGACTATACTATAAATCTACAATAGTCAAAACAGTATGGAACTGGCACAAAAACAGACATACAGATCAATGGAACAGGATAGAAAACCCAGAAATAAACCCATGCACTTATGGTAAACAACCCAATTAAAAAATGGACTAAAGACATGAGTAACCATTTTTCCAAAGAAGACATACAGGTGGTCAACAGACACCTGAAAAGATGTTCAGCGTGGCTAATCATGAAATAAATGCAAGTCAAAACCACAATGAGATATCACCTCATGCCTGTCAGAGTGGCTATCATCCAAAAGACCACAAATAACAAATGTTGGCAAGGATGTGGAGAAAAAGGAACCCTTGTACACTGTTGATGGGAATGTAGATTGGTGCAGGCACTATGGAAAACAGTATGGAGTTTCCTTAAAGAACTAAAAATAGAACTACCATATGATCCAGCAATTCCACTCCTGGGAATATATCTGAAGAAAACAAAATACTAATTAGAAAAAATAAATGCCCCCCATGTTCATAGCAGCATTATTTACAATAGCCAAGATATAGAAGCAATCTAAGTGTCCATCAACAGATGAATGAATAAAGAAGATGAATGAATAAAGAATGAATAAAGAAGAATGTGTGATATATATACACACAAACACACACACACACACACACAATGTGGGTGTGTATGTATATATATACCATTGTGTATATATATACCACACACAATGATGTGGTATATATATATGTATACACACAATAGAATACTACTCACTCATAAAAAGAATGAAATTTTGCCACTTGTGACAGCCTGGATAGACCTAGAGTGTATTATGCTAATTGAAATAAGCCAGACAGAAAAAGACAAATAGTGTATGTTATCATTCATTTGTGGAATCTAAAAACCAAAATGAATGAATATAACAAAACAGAAACACAGGTACAGAGAACGAACTAGTGGTTACCAGTGGAAAGAGAGAAGGAGGGAGGGACAAGATAGGGATAGAGGATTAAGAGGTACAAACTATTATGTATGAAATGAACGTTACAAGGACATTATTATACAGCACAGGAAATATAGCCAATATTTTATAATAACTTCAAGTGGAGTATAATCTATAAAATTTTGAATCACTATGTTGTACACCTAAAACTAACATATTATAAATCAACTGTACCTCAATAAAACATTTTACAATAAGAAAATTAAGCTTTATCCATATACTATTAAGGCAGATGTTAAAAAGCTGTTTCAATGACAGAGAAAATAAAATTAAGTGAAAATAAAAATTTTAATAACATGTAGAGCATAATATTAGTTTTATTATATATATATACACATATATGTATATATATGTGTGTATATCTATATCTATATCTATATATATATATATTTGGCACATATATGTAAATATGTGAAAACACCTAAGAACTTTTTTGAAAATATAGGGTTATACATGGAACCCAATAGTACATACCCTCTATCCTTTGGGAGTAATTTAGTTACAACATACTCAGATCATGTTGGGGCTGTCCCAGTTCAGGTGCAAATTGACTCCTCCACTAATTTTTTCCTTCCTTTGTCTGGCCTTAGAAAATCTGGCTGATTTTCCCTTCCTGAGAGCCATCCTCATCACACTGAATTTTTCTTCCTGGAGGGCTGGCTTCATCAACTCCGTCTTTACTGCCTTAAAATCATATATACCTTTTCTATTTTAAACCTCTTAGCTTTTATTCCAATAGTAAAAGAGATAACATACATATTTTAAAAAGGAAGGGATACAAGGCTCAAGAGATATTATAAATTGTTTACAGTCATTTTTTACCCACTATTGGCTGTATTAAAATGGAACTCCTTAGCTTTTATTCCTGATGGCCAGCCTTAACTGGTCTTCCACTTTGAGACCATATTTAAGGACAATATTTATTCTCTTTACCTTTCTATGTAAAGACCTATCAAATCAGGCTAAAGGAATATTCTTTTTTCCACAAGAGCAGTGTTTATCTTTATGGAGATCTAGGATGGGTTAACTTAGGGCTTGGTGTAGCACACAAACATTAAAAGAAAATTCTGAATATTATTATTGTTATTTTTTGAATCTTTCATTATAGGCAGGAAATGTGTTGTTGAATATTTGTTTCCGAAATAAAATTTGCAATAAACAATTTATATACAAATTTATATACTTTAAATAAAATTGAAAATTACTTCTTCCAGATAAGTCAGTGACCTTATATTGTGCTCAGGTTTGACTAATCACTAGCAGCAACAACAACAGCAGCAAAAACTAATCTTAATTGAGTACTATGTCCCAGACACTTTCTATATTCAGTCTGAAATCAAATATAACCTCAGTTTAGATGATTATCTCTATGGATGGAATCTATTTATATACTTTTCCATTCTATTAAATATATATTTGCAAAAATGGAGACAGCAAACAGCATTTAGAATTTGTGTTCAGGAATGAGGGTTTTGAAAATGCTATAATGTCTTCAGCCAAAGTATAAGATGGAAACATAATGAGGCAGAATGTAAACTTAACAGTAGGTAGTAGTCCTTGCTTGCCTGCAGGAGAAGAAATAACGGGAGAAAATTTCTCCTTAAGGCACTTGGAATTGCATGCAGAAATAATGCTTATAAAATTGTCTATAAACTTTACTTTCCATGAAACTCCTCCCAAATGTTCAAATGATTAGCCTCCAAATTCCACCCCACCCCTCATTGTTTGCTTACTTGTTGTGGTAACAAATACCTTTAAAGCTGATGAGGTAAATCTGAGGATGGATATTAAATTAGTCCAGGATGAAGGCGCATGCCCTCCAGTCAGCTGTAGAGCAATTTAGGCGTGGACAAGCTTTGAATTAATCTTGAAGAAAGCAGGCAGAGTAGTAAGTCTTGGACTGCTCTTGAAGACATCGACAAATGAGGAGATCTAAAACAAGTTTTTAAAACATACTGAGGCCTCAATTTGGTATCTCATTATCAGAAAACTCAATACAAAGTGAAACAGTTCAGAAGGCTCAAAAATATTAATTGATAATGAAAAAGAAGAACGGTGATTGACGAAGGGTAGATTCAATTTGATTCAAAGGCAAAGAAAACATGAAAGTTATAAGTAGCAACAAAGGAGAATTGTTTTGTTGACAGTCATGCAAATAAGCATTGACCCATATGCTCAGTGCCTAAAATAAATTTAGTGTACTTTGTTCACATTTCCTGTCAGCTTGGGTTTTATAACAAGTTACATTTTGTTGGAACTCAGAATACTTGTTGCAGGAAGGAGCTTGTCTTCTTTTAACCTGCTGATTACTGGAACACTAAAAGAGTATGGTTGAATGGAAGGCTGAAGCAATGGCATTTGTAATTTAATTTGGGTCAATGAACATTTGAGAAACCAAATATAACTTTCATGGTCTAATAATTCTTGAAAACTCTTTGAAAAGCTGGTTTAACATTCTTCTTGTATACACTTGGAAACATAAATCTTTAAAAAATATTTTAATTATGTAATTTGTCAAATATATATAAAGGTACTGAGGCACTTATTTACCCACCATATAGATTAATAGTTTGTCATCTTTTTCAGAATTTAGGTTCTTAAGAAGTAAATATTAGAGATGCCTTTGAAGTGATCTTTTCTATTTTATTTGCATCATCCATGCCTAAAAGAAAACAAATATCCTGAATTAGATGTGCATTATTCCCCTGAATATGTTAAATTATTACTGTAAAATTACATATTCTTATATAAAACATATCAATTTTTTACATTTTTATTTTTATAATTATATCAAACTACATCACTTGTAACTTGATTTTATCACCCCAAAAATGTACTAGAGATTCATCACATTGATTTTTGTAGAACTGGTATTTTACATTTGCTGCTTAATATTCCAAAGCTTATACAATTTATCCATCCATTCTATCATTGAGTGACATTTAAAGTTGTTTAATTAACTTGCTAAAAAATGCCACAATCAATTCTTTTGCACAAGTCTCTGTACATGTGTGAGTGTTCTCTGGAATATATAACTAACAATGAAATTGCTAAATTTATGTGCATTTTCAATTTTACTAGATATTACTAAAATATCTTGTTATGAAATCTTACATATGCTGCTTGCAAAAACAGTTTTTCTGAATGTTCTAAAAAGTTTTCTCTTTATTTTTAAACTTGTTCTATGTACTTGTACTTCTTTACTCTATCAGTAAGTTATATTTGTACACTGTTTCTTATAGGAGTGTTATGTAACATTTTTTTCTATAAATGAAGTACCAATTGTCCCACTACAATTTATTGAATAGTACATCATTTCCTTACAGAGTAGGAATCCCACTTTGGCATATAACAACCATACATAATATGTATATATAAAACATATATGTACATGTAAAATACATATATGCATATATATGTGTGTACATGTATATACATGTATATGAATATTTAAATTTTTCTACCATTTTATTTGTTTTTCCTGTATCAATATCTTTAAACTATTGTAGTTTTATAATTTGTCTGAACAGCTAGAAGACGGAATCCGAATTGTACTACTACTTTCTTTCCTCCTCCTCCTTTTCCCCCTTCTCTTTCACATTTCTTGTACTCTTTCTTCTTTCTTTTCTTTTTATGTTACTTTTTAAAATTTATTCATTTTATTTACTTATTTTTGTCTGCATTGTGTCTTCGTTGCTACGGGTGGGCTTCTCATTGTGGTAGCGCACAGGCTCAGCTGCTCCACAGCATGTGGGATCTTCCCAGACCAGGGCTTGAACCCATGTGCCCTGCATTGGCAGGCGGATTCTTAACCACTGTGCCACCAGGGAAGTCCCCGTCTTTCTTTTCTTTATTTCCTCCACCTTTCTTTTTCTCCCCTCCTCTCCTTTTCTTCACCTCTCTTCCTCCCATTCCTTCTCTGCTACCTCTTTCTTTTCTCTCCTCTCTCAAAATTATCATGCCCATTCTTCATCATATGAATTTTGGAATCAACTTAAACTTATCAGATCTTTTTGGGATTTTGTTGACAGGTCGGGAAGGACTTAAATCTTTAAGTAAATCTTTCTATTTAATCTTTCTATATAAAATGTCTCTGCCCCTATATAAGTGTATTTTCACGTTTTTAAAAAGTCATACATTTTTTATTTTGTAGTATTGCATATCTATTATTGGATTTATCCCAAAATACAAGTGTTTCATTATTATTAATATTGTTAATATTAATATTTTGATGATTGAAATTCAGATACTCTTTATTACATACTCCAATTGTTTTTGTAGAACTATAGGAATGTTATCATTTTTATATATTGAACTTTTCTAGAATAATTTTGAATTTTTACTAGTTCTAGTCTATTAAATGTCCTTTGCATAGTTTCTCTGGGTATGTCTAATAAATAATGAAAATTTGTTACCTCCTTTATAGTTCTTAAATGTCATATTTTTCTTGATTTATTGTATTGCCTAGATCTTCAAATACAATGTTGACTAAAAAATGGTGATAGTAGACATCCATCCTGATTTTAAAGATAATAAGCATAAACTTTCACAATTAATAATTTGCTGTACAGTTTGGTAGGTACCATTTTCCTGTTGGAGAATACTGCATTGATTAGTGGTTTTATGTCTGTGTAATTGCATATGGGTTTTACTCTTTTGGTATTTATTGAGATAATAATGATTTTTTAAATCATCAATTTGATAAAAATTGATAAAACTACATTTACTAAATATAATATTTTTTTTTTAATTTTTTTATTTTAAAATATGGTTTATTTCAGGAGTTATAATAATCCATTATATATATTGGTAAATTCTTTAATACATCTACCACCTTAATTTACATTATGGCACAACAAATTATCACAAGCTTAGCATCTTAAAACAATGTACATTTATTATCTCACAGTTTTCATGTCTCAGAAGTTCAGGCACGGGTTAATTGGTTCCTCTGTTCAGGGTCTCTCATAGCTGCAATCGAAATGTCTCATGTGACTTCCAGGGTTCTCTCCCAAGATCACACCAAGATCACATGGTTGTTGGCATTATTTACTTCCTTGCAGGGGTAAACTGAGGGTTTTAGTTCCGAGAGGCCACCTCTCTCAATTAGCAATTTGTAACTAGGCTGTTAGCTTCTTCATGGCCAGAAAGAGAACATCTCTGTTGCTTTTAGTTTCTTCTTCTTTTTTTTTTTTTTTTTTTTTCTCACACACACTGTATTTTATTTTTACAAGAGATAAATAGACTGACACCAAGCATTGTACATGGATGACCACAACAAAAGCAACAATGATTGCAATTACCAAACATGAAACACACTCATACTATGTCATAATATTGACATTCAGTCCAGTAATCCTCCACTGCAACAGCTCCTTTACTTTGCAGTGAAAATTGACTTGTATATTCTTTGCCTCTGAGTTCTTGTGAAATATAATATTTTTAAAGACAAACAATTTTTGCTTTTGTCAATTAAAAATTATGTTGTTAGGTTCATTGAATTAGTATTTATTTACTTACTTATATCTATATTTTGAGTTCTTAATTTTCATGCTTTCCTTCTTAATTGTGGTAATAATGTCACACTAATCTCAACATTACTTGCAGAGTATGCTTTCTTCTTTTTCTAGTCTTTGTAAATTTATTTATGCAATAGCGGTTGCATATGCATTGAAACAAGCACATCAAAATGGTAACAATTTCCAGTAGTGGAAAGGTACATAAAGGTCAGAGTACCTTCAGAATATCCTTGCAATTACTTATTTGCTAAATCCAACACCTGACTAGTAAGAACTATTAGGTAGTAAGTAATACTTCAAAAAAATATAGTATTGGATCATCTAACAGCTTACAACTATATATGTTTTATTATTTTCTAAATTCCATAGGCATATGAAGAAAAATTCCACAAATCATTATTTATAATAAGCAAGTAGCCTAGAAAGCTACATCGAATGTTTCGGTTCATGTCTAAAAGTGTTTACTTTTTTCTGTGTGAACAGTAGGCTATTTTACCGTTGAGATGGCAAATAACTAAGTTTTATGCCTATAAATAAGAGACTAAATGAAAGTGTTCTTTTCCTCTAAGCAGTTTGTGACTATTTCAAAATTCTCAACAAGTCCAAACATTATTTGACACCAACAGAAGTTAAAAATATAATATTAGGGAGGCTAGAAAATTCTACAATAGTTGTAAGCAATGCTTTCTTTTTTTTTAAGCCATTCTTCTTAGACAATACTGGAAACTGGAGGAGTAAGTTAAAGGGTCAGGTAGCAGATTTGTGCTAATGTAGACATCTCAATTGTTTCAATCAAACTATGATTTAGTACTTATGAAAATATTTAAATATGGAAAGAGATAAAAATTGCTTCAAAAGAAATATATATGTATATATACATATATGTATATATTTGTATATATGTATATATATGTATATATTTGATACATATAAGATACATATATATGATATATGTGTATATCATCTTCATAAAATATCTATGAAAGGAAACATTCCCAAAATTTAATCCAGAGTTGAACAATGAAACTTAAAATATTAAATCTTCATTAAATCATTGCTGGTGATATTGTCAGAAGTAAACATTTCTATGGTCTAAAATATATTTTAAAATGTGTATATTTTTAAATTTATGGAGCTATAGTTTGAAAAATTATGTTTGATATGGTGGCCTCAAGACCCTATAAGATGCTTAAAAATATATATTAACATACTCGGCTTACTTGGGAATGAAATTGACCCAATACACTTTACAGTGGTTTTTTAATACAGTAAAATGAAAACATAAATAATGCTTGGGTTAATTAGAAAATTTTGTGAATTAGAGTACCCATTTTAGTGAAAGATGAACTTATTTTTGCTATATATATCTCAGAAAATTTTGTCCTAATGATTAAGACTCTTATTATTACTCAGGAAGCTGGATACCTGAGAGATGATTGGGATAATTAGAGAAAGGTTGAGCTAGGAGATGATTAATTTGTTTAATAAGACTTTTGTCCTTTTTTTCTAAGTTTTTGCAAGTATATTGATTACCTTTTATATTTTCAAGACAGTTCATGACCTAAAATTTTTCAGACTATGTGAGTTCTAATATTGACTCTATCATTGATTTGATTTGTCATTGATCTTCCAAGGATAAATCATTAACCCTATCTAGTAAAACAAAAAAATGCTCAGTCTTTCACAAGCTGAGTGAATGCACTAGTTTTAAAAGGAATTCCCTGGGTGATACCCAATACAAACAGTTGCCCTTTTGCTCATGCAGTGTTTGGCTGATTGTTTCCTCATAAAAAGAGACAGTGGGGACTCTATATGGTTGCCCCTTTTGTCATCAGCTTTCCTCTTAGAGCAAAAGAGGACATTTTGGCTTTAGACTCTCTGATTATTTAATGGAACTCAAAAATATAATCTCTCATTTAGATTATTTTTAAACTACAGGCAAACGGATGACCTTAGTAGGGTTTAGTGAAATATATGTAATGGGTTTCTTTTGTTTGCTTTTGTTTGTTTTAATGAGACTTTAATTAGTTAGGCTGGATTCATAACTTCTCAATTTGTTTCAAAGATGTCCAATACAATCTCAAGGAAATATCCCAAGAGGAACCATTTCATTCACATTAATATAGGTTTTCCCACTCCCCAAACTATTTCTCTTTTTAAACTTAAGGCAGGATAAAGGTTATAGATTGCAAAATAATTAAAATATATATTAATCAATAATTATTATTACTCATGTGCTTTTTATAATTTGAGGTGATACATTTAATTTAGAAAATGCTGAACACAACTATATATAATAGAGTCACTTGCTGAAGTGTAAAGCATATAATTAATATGGTAACAGTAAAAGCAATTTGCTGTTTTCTTTTTCTCTAACTCACTTTCAACAATATAGGCTGTTCTGGGATTCACAGGGTTAGTTATCCTTGTGATAAAAAGGGTGCTAAAATTTTGACTTTGACCATGAAATTTGTTCCACTCTTCTAAAGAAACATCATGAACCTGTAAAGGGATTTTAACAACATGTCTTTCAAAGTCAAACAATGCAATTCTTATACAGAGGGGGATGCATTGACTGGTAATGAGGTGTGAGAAGTTTCAAATAGCTTGGTGTGGGATCAAGGTTAATATAATTATGGACCACAAACCCCAAGAAATCATTCACTCTCTTACCTCTGAACTACCAGCCTGCAATAAAAGGTGGTCTTTCAGTCTTCAGTGCACTGATTTAAAATGATCTATTGATCTGGACCAAAGAAAGACGAATATACTAAGGGACCGAGGCCGCCTCCAAGTGATAATGAGCAGACCGGGAGGAATGTAGCTGTGGAATCGGGAATCTTCTTTCCACAAAAGACTATGGCAAAAGCTGGGACTTTAAAGAACAATGATGAAGATTCAGAGAGGAATGTCATTCTTGTGGTCCCTGAGAAAATGCATTAAAAGAATGTCAGGAACTACAGAGGAGAATCATACAAGTGAATAAAAGATGAGTTCTTTGCAGTTGCGGACTGAAGCAGGCGCCAAAAAGAATCACACAACTTTGGGAATTGTGGAAGCTTTACTTGTTTCTAAAGGTTTTTTTTTTTTTTTTTTAGTACCCAGGGCAAATGAAAATGTGGCAAGAAAAAAGGCCCATCAAATCTTTCAATCATGGACATTTTCATGTGTGTTTGGATCAAAAGCAATAATATTGAGATAAGTGTTTCTCTGGTCTATATGTACCTTCTCGTTTTTGATTACTCATGGACACAGATATGAACTCTCATGCTTTGTAGATAATTTCTTTTCAATAATTATGTATTAGAAAATAGTGCCTACAATTTTTTTTTTTGCATTATAAACAAGTTATCTTTAAAAAGTAGATGTCTAAGTTTCAGAAAGCCTTTGTGTTTGAGGCAGAAAATGCATTTGATAGTATAATTTAAAATGATTCTCTTTGCTTTATACATTCTGCTATTTCAGTTACACGTACGTTTGGGTTTAATTCATTTTGTCTCTATCACTCTCTTCTGTGAGAATATCCTTAAGTTACAGAGGACAAATTATTTTAACACATTCTCTTCCCTCCAGCATACTTAAAAACATAAAACACACAATAATATTTGTTCTACTTAAACATCAGTGTAGATATTATGTAAACATTTAGGTCAGGATTAATTACATTTATGAGGATAGTTAGACACTTTTTTCCTCACTCCTACTATTAACCCCTTCTGGGATTTTGCAAGGATGGGAACTGAGTTGTGTGTGACTCAGGTCCTGTTCCTGAGAAAACTCCCAACAAATATGCTCTCAGCTTGACCCTCAAGGCTGTAATTGGAAATGGGGAAAGAAATAATCACAATTTTGAGAGAGCATGTATAATATGGTAGGAAGTACATGGCCCTAGACTCAGGAAACTTGAGTGTAAATCTTGGCTTTGTCAAATAATTAGCTAAGGTTTCTGACTTCTCTAAATCTCTTCCATGCCAAAGGGGCGTAATACGATCAACCTGAAGGTATTTTTGTGGTCTTTTATTGTCTATATATTAAGTTTTATATTTATTAAATAAATATGTATATATGTCTATATCATGTCATATATATTATAATAGATAAATTATGTATATATACACATATATGTATATATTCATCTATACACCCCTACACACAAAGATATGTAGCAAAAACAGCAATCGAACATTCCACACATCCTTATCTCTAGTTCCCTGAGTAAATCACTTTTAACATTTCCTCTTGTTTTTTCAGCTATGCTCCATATTTCCAGGGGATTAGTCTCCAAAATTTACAAACAACTCATGTGGCTCAATATCAAGAAAACAAACAACCCAATCACAAAATGGGCAGAAGACCTAAATAGACATTACTCCAAAGAAGACATACAAATGGTCAAGAAGCACATGCAAAGATGCTCATCATCACTAATTATTAGAGAAATGCCAATCAAAACTACAATGAGATATCACCTCGCACCAGTCAGAATGGCCATCATCAAAAAATCTACAAACATGGGAATTCCCTGGTGGTCCAGTGGTTAGGACGTTGCTTTCATTGCTGGTGGGCCCCGGTTCAATCCCTAATTGGGGAACTAAGATGATGCAAGCTACACAGTGTGGCCAAAAAAAGAAAAAACAAATCTACAAACAATAAATACTGGAGAAGGTGTGGAGAAAAGGGAACCCTCTTATACTGTTGGTGGGAATGTAAATTGGTATAGCCACTATGGAGAACAGTATGGAGGTTCCTTAAAAAAACTAAAAATAGAGCTACCACATCATCCAGCAATCCCTGGGTATATATCCGGAGAAAAACATGGTTCGAAAAGATATATGTGCCCCAATGTTCATTGCAGCACTGTTTACAATAGCCAAGACATGTAAGCAACCTAAATGTCCATCGACAGATGAATGGATAAAGAAGATGTGGTGCATATATACAACAGAATATTACTCAGACATTAAAAAAAATGAAATAATTCCATTTGCAACAACATGGATGGACCTGGAGATTATCATAAGTGAAGTAAATCAAATAGAGAAAGACAAATATCATATGATATTGTTTATATGCAGAATCTAAAAAAAAAAAGATACAAATGAACTTATTTACACAACAGAAACAGACTCACAGACTTAGAGAATAAACTTATGGTTACCATGGAGGAAGGATGGGGGGCAGGGATAGATTGGGAGTTTGGGATTGACATGTACCCACTACTCTATTTAAAATAGATAACCAACAAGGACCTACTGTATAGTACAGGGAACACTATTCAATATTCTGTAATAACCTAAATGGGAAAAGAATTTGAAAAAGAATAAATAGATACATGTATATACATAACTGAATCACTTTGCTGTATGCTTGAATCTAACACAACATTGTTAACAACTATGCTCCAATATAAAATAAAAATTAAAAAAAAAAATTAAAAAGTAAATTAATTAACTTCCCTACACCAACTTTTTGTTTTATGGAATAAACAAGTGCTTCGTTTTATAATTTGATGGTATTCTAAGACGTTAATTATTCATCCCTATGATCTCGGATGGTCTCGTCCTGCAGGATTTCGGTTCCCGAAAGCAGGATTGAAGCAGGATTTCGGTTCCCGGCCAGAGATTGAGATAGGGTCGAGGCGATGAAAGCAATGAATCCTAGCCACTAGACCAGTGGCCAGTGACAAGGCCCTGGCCCTATGGCTTTGCAGAAAAAGAATTTCCACAAAGACGGAAAGTAGTGAAACAAGTAAAGTATTTATTAGGAGAAGAAAAGAGTACAGTACGTGTGGATAGACACACAGGCAGGCTCAGAGAGAGAGTCACACCCTCGTAGCAGTTTGAATCACTTTTATGGGGCGTTTTTTCCAGGTTTCCTTTGGCCCATCATTTTGATTTGCCTGGTTCAAAGTCCGCATTTGGTATATCTCAGGATCTTCCCATGTGTGCGTGTGCATCTCTTAGCCAAGATGTATTCTACTGAAGAGGCCTATGGGTAGACTTAGCAGCACTTAGCCTCACTCCACTTTTGACGTCCAAGGAGCCTTTCTGTGCATGTGTAGTCAGGGAGGTCTCCTGAATTTGAGAATGAGAAATATGTGGTCTCTTATCTTCTATCCGGGCAGGGCCCACCCTTCTCTCTCGATTGTCCTGTTATTCTCATCTCATCTCAGAGTATTGGTTCAGAGGGAACAAACACCAACCGTTTGCCCCAGGGGCCCATGTATCTCCTGCCTCACCTATGTGGTACAAAAGAACTGTAAAATCCCTATTAATATAGTAAAATACATAAGACGTTTGTCATTTCCTTGTGTGTCTGTGTGTCTGTATATGATGCTTTTCTTTTCATTTGATGCTCTGCAAGGATGCTGACAAGAGCTTGTCTATCTGGTATCTCTTTCACTAGGAAATCCCTTTCCTTCTCTCTTGATTGTATCTTTTGTTTCTTTGTTCACCTTGTATTTTGAAGAAACACATCTTCAAGAAGCTTCTTGAGAAAGTTTATTGGAATTTAAAAATCTTGTTTTGAGATCTTGCTTCTTTTAAAATATTTTTAATATCATATTTAAATATAATTTTTCTATCATTTCAGAGGACATTTTATTGTTTTTTTTTTTAGCTGCCAGTGTTGCCATTGATGAGTTTAACGCAATTTGATTACTGAGAATTTATAATTTTTTTGTTTTTGATTTTAACCCTCCAAATCCATTCCTCAATCACAGAAGCTTTTTAATTCTTCATTTTTCAGTTGCCATTGCTCCCATATTTCTCAATGCTCTACCTTAATATGGATTTTTTCCATTAATTTGTCTAGCTACTCAGTGGTCCTTTCAATTTAGAAAGCTGTGCTTTAGAAAAAATTTTTTTTATTGTTTCTTTGACAATATTCTTCCATCTGCTTTTCCAGCTGTTTCAGGTATTCCTTTCGGTTGGGTCTTGGATGATGCACTTTTACCATTCTTATCATTTTAAGGAAAGTCACAAATTTTCCTTTAAAACTTCTATTGGCTTATTCAAAGTATTACTATGATCATATTCTCTAACTACAAGAGTCTCTCCTTGGACACACAGTATCTTATTTTTTTTTCCTTTTATAGTATCCTCTTCTTGTTTATACTTAAAACATCTATCTTTTTCAAGACTTTATAGTCACTAAAGATTTTTTTTCTTCCTGAATTATATTTTTTTCTTACTTCTTTTTTTTGTTTATTTTTGTTTTCATCTTTTATGTTAGAGATTTTCTTCAAATGCCTGGTGAATTTTGCTGACAATTTGTAATGAAGAATACAGAACTAAACAGATGATTGCTAGATCATGCACGCTTGGGACTTTCTGAATGATGGGCTTCTTCACAGGAGAAAAAGGTGGAACAATTCACTGGGAAATTCCTCATGATATATCTGTCAGTCTTTTCTCCTGGAATCTGACAACTTCCCCGAATGGAATCCTTAGACTCTTGCCTGCATGATACAATATGTCCAGTTTTCATCATCCACATTTCTGGGGATTGAATATGAAAAAAGAAGTAGGGATCTCACTATTTGATGTGTACAATTTCTCTCAGTGCCTTTCTGTTCAATATCATACCTTACTTTTGTGTTCAACTGTGGCTGGTTTTGCTATATCCTGAGCTTCTCTGGTTTAATTTCCCCAAGATTAATTTTTCCAGGTAGTCATCTTGCTATGCTAGGTAAGGGATGACACCTGATGGAGGCTTGTTTACAGATATGTCACCTACTCTTCTGTGTTTGACTCAATCCCTAATCTCTTCCTTCACAGATACCTACTGTCTGTGACACCTAGACCTTTCACGATAGTGAAACCATAACGTGCCTTGTTGCATATGTGCCAGCTTTCTTACCTTTGCTGGATTCAGTTGCCATCCATCCATCCATTCTTCTATACTCAATTTTCCAGAATGTTGAAATATCTTGACTTTTTGTGTCTCCTCTTCCCTTCTTTTGTATGTTTGGGCAGTAATACATTTTTGTTGATTATTTCACTGCCGTATTAGTGAGATTTTATGTGGGAATTAAGATAATTGTTTATTCAATTTACAATAATTAACCTCAAGAATGCCAGCATTTTTATACTTTATTTTTTTCTTTAAAAATAGGACAATTTGTTTAAAAATTATTTGAGAATATTATTTGAGAATTATTTGAGAATATTATATGAGAATATTATTTTAAACAACTTGTTTAAAAATTATTTGAGAATATGAAAAATTATTTGAGAATTATTTGAGAATTATTTGAGAATATGAGAATATGAAAAATTATTTGAGAATATTATTTGAGAATTATTTGAGAATATGTCAAAATAAATTAATAAAGAGTAGAACTTTTCCAGTTGAAAAGGAAACAAGGGAGATAAAACCTAATTGGATTTCATGTTTCTTATCAGCCCTCAAGAAAGTGTCAGCAAATGGAGTCCATACAAATATGATCATACAACATTGGTTAGGGTTCAGTACCAGACTATAGAAACCACTTTATCTAATTCAAGCATACATTTATTGCCAAGAATTCTTTTGATAGGCTAGAAGAATGGACTCAACATACAGCTCTGATTTCTTGTAATCTCCCTACTTCTGCTGTGATTGGGAAAGCACTTACCTCTGTTTAGAAAGCTACCAGATTAGGAAACCTCTGCAATAACCTGCACCAGCAAAATAGTCATTTCCCCCAAATTCTCTCTTCCTTCCTAACTGTGATTCAACTTGATGTTTGGAGCAAATTCATTTCTTTGGTGGAACTTCAATCACATCTGGAATCCAATGGCAGGAAATTCTGAGAAGTACTTTTCAATCTCTTTGGTATCTCCTGGAAAAAGGGAAGGGTGGGTGTTAAGAAAGTTAATTTATTATTTAGCCATCCATCTCTCTATCTAACTACATCTGCAGCAGATTGCTTTGTTCATACAACAATATAACTTGGATATTTTAGCTCTGCTTAAAAAAAAAAATACAAATAATTCCAAGTGATTGAATGAATTCTTCATCCATGCTCATCTCTACCCAGGCTTAAGAGTGGAGAAGTCAGATGCTTGGATTGATTCATGGTTTGGGTTTTGTACGGTGAGTGTAAAAGTAGAACAAGAATGCAGACAATTGAAATGAATAGTTGAGAGACTACAGTCTTTGAAAAGAAAGAACATCCAGAAAACGCTAATACTATCTGTATAGTACTTATGGTATTAATCAATTTATTAGATAAAATCCTTACCTGCAATGAGTAAAACCCATTTTAGCTAGTGTAAGAAGGAAATAATATAATAAAGTTTATTAGAAAATTCACAGAACTCTTTCAGAGCCAGAAAATCAGCCTCGAAGGCTACTCTATCACAAAGACCTAAATTGCACTGAAGAGTGGCTTTGGCTGAAACAATATTATGTGGATTTAGTCACAGACCCTGCAGATAGCATTGTTGATGCTGGGCGGTTTGTATTACTCTTTAAGACTCGTCATTTTACTACAGAAAACTGGCCTCCTCAGCCAACATACTTAATAGAATGAATTCCAGGCAGCTCCAGTTTCTTCATGGTGCTTCTGAATCAAGAGTATGATGCCTGTGTTTTAGTTGCAGAAGAGTGTGCTTGAATTTGACAAAACATGGAACAATGAGTTAGGAAAAATCCAAATGTCTTCTACAATAGGACTGAAGAGAAGTTATAGGAAATCGAGAGAACTAGTAAAATAGAATGTTGACAACACTGGTTGTGTTATTAGGATTTAATATTTAATTGATACAGCCATTGCAGAAAATGCAAGTATTTTGAATATGGTAGTCACTAAATAAAAGTTTGCAAAATAATTAAAGGATGGTAATACCTATTAAATACAATAAATATGTATAATAAAAAATAACCTAAAAATGTGCATGAATAAAAAGCAACTATTCCCACATTTAAACTAAGATTTAGAAGAGTTTTGTATATATTAGCAACACATAACAATTTTAGTAGCAATGGAAAATAAATGGCAAAATGAACTTATTAATAGCTTATTATTGGAATTTTAGTAACTCCAGCAAAATCGTAAAGTATTTTTAAAAATACTTTGGATCAGCTCCAAATTTTCCAAATGTTTGATTTCCTTTGCATGCTAGAGAATTTTAAGTTGTATCACACATATATAAATGATACACAGTGATATAGATAGAAAATAGGTCTTTGAGTATACTTTCTGGAAATTAATATATCAGAAATTATCACTTTTGTTTTTAAAGTTGTAGTGAATAACTTTAGCTTAATATGCACTTCAAATTATTAATGTATTTTGGCAAGAAAATAAACTCTCTTTAGAGCAACAATTTCAAGGCAAAAGCTGAGTGTCTCTCACTGCTTTACTTATTCTGGTAGCAGAGACACTATTAGATAGATTTCATCATGCAAATGTCTCTTTCTAAATAAACAGAACCAACATTTTCTACAAGGATCTGCTTCAAGCAACACTTACTATAACTATCACTTTAGATCTACTGTTTTTTAGAACATTTTTTATGTTATCTCAATAGAAATTGTTTATATTAATGGACTGTCATAAATACTTGCTGTTTATTTCATATTTATTTTACTGTAATATTTACAATATTTTTCTAAAGTCATTTTTATTTACTTTGAGATTTTGACTGGATCACATCTTACTTCATAGTAACAAAGAATGAGAGTTAGTCAAAAACAAATTATTGACATATTATCTCCTGTATCATAAAGTTTAAAGAGAGAGTTGAAGGTAAATAGAGATAAAAGGGAGTTGGAAATGGAAGAATAATAAAGATGAAAGGGAGGTAGAGGAAAAAATTTTAAGAGAGCTGAAATAGGAAAGAGGGGAAAGAAGGTTTGATATAAAAAATGAGATGGAGGCAAGAAGCTAGAAAACAGAAGAGAAAATAAATTGACATATTATAAAATATCTAAGAAAGAAATTACACAGTTTGTTGATAGAGGAGAAAAAGCGTCGTTTTTCTTAAATGTTTGTAAAATAAAAGAAGTCTAATCATGTCTCTAAATGAATAGCGTTGCATGGATCTTATAGGAAGAATATGAGAATATAACTGTCACAGTGAGTCACATCAACTCCAGAGATCCAGCACAGTTTCTTTGATGTTTCTCAGAAAAACATGCTAGTTGCCTTCCACACCCGAACCTCGGGGAGTCTGTGATCCCTAGCTTCCTTTCGGTAACCCACTATAAACTCCATTCATGAATATATCTAAGCCTTTCCTGAACCTATTTATATTTTCAGACTATATAACCTTCTGGGATAATGGCTTGCATATGTTTACTACCAACTGTGTAAAGTACAAAGCATAAATCCCTTTTATCTTTTACCCTACATTGGGCATCCTCTAGTCCTGGTGCACTTTAATTTGGTGAAAGGAATCCATCTTCACCTTTCATGATCTGGCAAAGTTTGAATCCATACAGTCTCATCTGTAGTTTTATAAAACTGAATGTTCTAACTTTTTACAATATTCTGACATAGAAGCAAAGGTTTGCCAGAGCTTTACTTTTAATTAGTTACATGTTTTGAGAGAAATTTTCTCATATTTCTAGGTCCCCAAGTTATCTATAAATCAAAGTGCTTGAGCATGTTTAAAATTTCTTCCTTCTTCTTACTTGCTTGTACATTACCACCCATTCCGCCCCACCCCTAGGAGGGGGAAAAAAAAAAAAAAGATGTGGAAGAGAGGGAGAAAACTGCATTGTAGATGAGTACATGGTCTTTAGAGTTAAACCACCAGGATTCAAATTCCATTTCCTCCACTTAGCTCTATACCCTTAAGCAATTTACTTACTTCTCCATACTTTCATTTCTTCATCAGTAAATCGGGGATAATAATAGTTTCAGCTTCATAAGGCTGTATTTTGTTACCAAATGTGTGTTATGTGTATGTGAGTGTTTAACTTAAATCAGCATCTACTATATAAAATCACTACATAAAAGTTGGCACATGTACACACACACGGAGAAAGAGAGAGACAGAAGAGAGAGAGAGCAACACACCTCCATGAACTGTTGCCTTTATGTGGTCATCCTACGTTGACTCTGGCCTTGGCCTTGTGACTTGCTTAAGCCAATGGGACATCAGCAATGAGAAACAAGTCTATTTTGAAAAGTCTTTCTACATGGGGCTTTTGGAATTTTCCTGAGACCACCATGTAAAGAAGTCCAGTCTAGCCTATCTGGAGGCTACATGGAGCAAGAAGTCCAGTCATCCCAGCTAGAGACCAGATCCCAGTTGACCAACAAATTGCCTACAGCCACATGAGTTTGCTCAGGTTAGACCAGCAGAAGGACCACCCAGCCAATCCATAGAATCATGATAAATAAAGTGGTTGCTCTTTCAAATCAATAAATTTAGGGTGATTAGTTACATAGCCCACAGATATATACAACTGATAGTTTGATCTCTGATTCTTCTCTATGTGCTACTTTTGAGGGTTTATGACAGCAACTAAAAATTCACATAAAGCTAAACTAATAAATTCAAATCCCGTTCTCTATTATGAGAAGTTCACACTGTGTGTACAAATGTGACAAATATATGCAATTGCATTAAATTGAACAGATCGGTGATGTCTAATATAGTGTTCTCTGGGAAACAGACTTGGAGATAGAGACTCCAGGGCAGGAAGTTTATTGGGGAATGTTTTTAGGATTAATACATGTGAGGGAGTCAGGTAAGCAGGGCTGGACAATGGGAGAAGTTAAACTGCAGTGTAGTTGATGCAAGGGTCTCAACATCACACAAGGGCTCTGGAGCTGTGATGGCCCATCAGCATTGTTCCTTGGTACCACAGCAGTGATTAGTCACTGGATGAGAACTGCCTTCAGGGAGAGATTTTTAACCTTGGGTGAGGCAGAGGCAATATTTTTTCTTTTTTTCTCCTTTATTTACAAGTAATTTTTAAATTGACATATAATTGACATATAACATTTCATGTTTCAGGTGTATAACAAAATGATTAGATATTTGTACATATTGTGTAATGATCACCACAATAAGACTAGTTAACATCTATCACCATACATAGTTACAATTTTTTTCACTATGGTAAGAATTTTTAAGATATGTTCTGTTTCTATGTCTTGGCTATTGTAAACAGCACTGCAATGAACACTGGGGTGCATGTATCCTTTCGAACCACGTTCTTCTCCAGATATATGCCCAGGAATGGAATTGCTGGATCATATGGTAGCTCTATTTTTATTTTTTTGAGGAACCTCCATACTGTTCTCCATAGTGGCTGTACCAATTCCTAAATGTCCATCGACAGATGAATGGATAAAGAAGATGTGGTACATATATACAATGGAATATTAATCAGCCATTAAAAAGAATGAAATAATGCAACTTGCAGCAACATGGGTGGACCTGGAGATTATCATACTAAGTGAAGTAAGTTAGACAGACAAAGACAGATATCATATGATATTGTTTATATGCAGAATCTAAAAAAATAAAAGATACGAATGAACTTATTTACTAAACAGAAACAGACTCATAGACTTAGAGAACAAACTTATCATTACCAGGGAGAATGGTGGGAGGGAGGGATAGATTGGCAGTTGGGGATTAACATGTACACACTGCTATATTTAAAACTGATAATTAACAAGGGCCTACTGTAAAAAAATTTAAAAAATTTTTTAAAAAGTTATGTTCTGTTAACAACTTTCAAATATATAATATGGTGTTGTTAACTATAGTCACCATGCTGTACATTACATTTCCAAGACTTATTTTATCAATCTTTTCTTTCATAAAATATGGGTTTTATTAGTCAGCTACAGTCATAATATGATCATTATAGATTTCCCTTTTTTATTTGTCCCACCAAATACAAAGCAGAGCTATTTGCCAGTCTAATTTTCCTCATGTGGGTCACAACTTTGGTTTGCCAATAAAATCCCCTTTCTCAGCTTCACAGTTGAGAGTGACAGAAACTGACTCTTCCTACTCAGATGTAGACATCACAAGCTTTGGAATGATACACATGGGATGGTCCAATTGCAGGGAGGAAGGAGAAGATGTCAAATTTAAGCAGGGTCCAATGCTTCTGTTCTACCTGATATTGGTACACTGTGTCCAGTGCTCTTGTGAGAGACATTTTCTAATGATGTACATGTGTTTCTCTACCATCACAGCTAAATGTGTGGCACAACCTATATAAAGGGCCCCAGTGTGACTCAGCTTCCACAACCTCATGTCACTTATATCAGTGCAATGGAAGTCATCATGGATTTTTCACCTGATGAGCCTCTGTGGATGCAAAGCTTTGCCCCTGCTGCCATCTGCACATGATTTTCCCAGCAAAATTGTTTTTTAATGGGTCTTTTGATGAGACCAGGTCAGAATGTTTGCATCCCACACATGTAGATTCAATCCTTCAGGGGCTGACTGTCTCACTTTCCTCAACTGAAGACGTACAACAGGTTTCCAAAGATTTCTAATAGGGGGTGGAATGTTTTTGGTCATGGTGGGGGGTGAGGGGGCTTATGGTCATCTCTAGAATGGTCCAGGTCCTGGCTTCAGAGTTTTAGGACTTGCAGACAATCTTGATTTCCTGGCTGCCCAGTGCTTCTAAACACCCCGATGCCACATCTATCTGGTACACATCTGAGAAGCTCTCATTTGAATTTTGTCCCCCAGTGATGAAGATCTTCCCTCTCTTGACATCACAAATGGGGTTAATCATGAGCAGCTATGACCATGAAGGACAAAGGTATACCATATTTCTTTCTTGGGCTTCTCTCTAGTCTCCAAGACTGGCAGCAACTTCATGGTGTCCCCAACAGACTAAATTTCAAAAGAGGAGGTCCTGATAAATTCATTCAGTTGTCTCCAGAACCCACCAAAGCATAGAGTAGAAGTCAGTGAGCAATTAGTGAATTAAGAATGAAAGTGGTTGAATAGATAGATGAGTGAATGAATACAACCAGATGCCTAGGCCACTGATTGCCATTCTCAAAGCACAGAATTCAGCAGTGAAGACTTCCTGTAGGCAGAGGGCCTCCTGCACCTGTCCCTGTTACAGTCCTATTTCTGTGTAGCAGCCTTGGAAGGGGGAGACAGGATTGGGAAAGAAGAGGCTGGTTTCTTTAGTTCCATGCTGCAAGCCAGAGTCCAAGTATGCCTTCTCTATCCCTTACCACTGTGCCCAGGTCCACTTCCCTAAGAGCCTGGCTTCTGGGATAAGGAGCACCTTGATATTTGTAAGGAGAAATCTGGACAGTACTACATAGCATTCACTAACCATGGTTTGCCACAACATATAGCAATATAAAACCTTTGTAGAAATTCCTTCTATGGAAATTTCTGAGAGACTAAGAAGACAACAGACTTAGGAAAATATGCTTTGTATGAAAGCAAAGTGGTTAAGTAGCCATTTAAAATATTGGAAATTTAAAAGACAGATACAAAATTTATTTGAACATACAACTATATATTTGCAATTAGGTAAGCTAAATATCTTTAGAAAAATGAGGAGATATAGAAATGATCAAAGCAATCTCTTTGAATTAAGACCATTGCACTGAAAATGGTTGGTAGGTAGATAAAAAAGGTGAATATGAATCTCTTCCTCCCCTCTATATTTTAAACTTGGGACAAAAAAAAAAAAAAAGTAAATAAAAATTATCCTCACACTCATTCTTTCCTTCATGCATATAAGAGAATATGCTCTTTGGATTAAATAGGCCACATTAAACACCCACACAAACCACTAAATAATGATGACTTAACAGATGAGAAGCTAATTTCTTTCAAATAAATTAAGTTTGAAACAAGTAGTCCAGAGCTGGTATGGCAGCCCCTTGCTGTCCTCTAGATTTTTGCTTGGCCATCCTTAGTTATAGCCCTCATTTATTTAAGATGGCTGCTGAAGCATCAGCCATCACATCTCTATCCCAGTTACTAAGATGGAGTTAGAAAGGGAACAAGTGCCCGATGTTTTTGAAGAAATTTTCTTAGGCACTCAACCCTTTAATTTATAATTTATTATCTGGAAATTAGTCACATGGCCAGAGCTAGCTGCAAGGAACTCATCCAGTTATATATCTAGCTTAATGGGCAGGGTCTCTGGATGATTGCTGATTCTTTATCAGATCCAATAGCTCTCTATTTTTTAGTAACTTACTAAACTAAAAGGAAAGTTATCTACCTGATACACACCCAGAAGAGAAGGAGTAGGGAGAATTACATAAAAATTCCATTTAGAACAAGTATAGAGTAGAAAACACTGACATCATTTGCTCATCAAAATGATGGGCAGGAGTAATGGGGCTCCTTAAACTACTTGTAGAACAGAATCCTCCATTACATTATCTGACTGTTCTACTTCTGCTTTCTGGAAAAGCTCTCCTGCCATTGACCTCTCTAGTTCCTTGTTTTACCTTCCTGATGGGGAAGGTGAAGGTGGGGGGCGGGTAGTTCTTCCTGTTCCATGACCCTCCACAGCTATTTCTAATGTAAGAAGTGGAAATTGTCATTTCACGGAGTTTGCAAAGATTCTAAAGACCATTTCCTTCCAGGACAGGTTCAAGTACTATTAAAGTTTTATTAATAATAACCGTTGCAGTCCAGGTTTGTGGTTTCTTTTGGCTTTCAGATCTGGTAGTTTCTAAGCCTGATTCTAACTTGAGACCATTTAAAAGAATCAGCTTGGGTAGGAAGACAACATACTTCATCTAATCTTTGCCGCTAGCTTGCCTTCCGTTGTCTGACAGAGAACTATTAATGGAAGGCCTTTTAAAAAGCATTGGGGCCAGTGATTTATCTCCTGCTAAGGCTGCTTTTTCAGAATAGACTTCTAAATGTTTCAGTTTGAGCACAGAGCAGTAGTCTTTTTTTTTAACCTTGAAAGGTTCCAAATTTTTTTTTTTATTTCATGATTATCTTTTAAAAAACTTTATTGAGGAATAATTGGGAATAACTGCCAACTATAATTTTATATTTTTAAATGTACAACTTGATTTAAAAAAACTTTTTTATTGGGGTATAGTTGTTTTTCAATGTCGTGTTAGTTTCTAATGTACAGCAAAATGAAGTAGAATTCCCTATAATATAGAGCAGGTTATCATTAGTTATCTATTTTATACATATTAGTGTATATATGTGAAAGGCTCCAGATTTAATGCATTTAGATTGTGGACCACAGAGAGAGAACAGGTCTCTAATATCTCTGTCTGCTGATAAACGGGATCTAGTCTGAGTTCATCAATCCTAAAACTTTGTTAAAATCAGCAAGAAGCAGCCAGTGTAGACAACATTCTAATTTTTCCACATTTTCCCTTAAGGCCATTTAGTTTGCTTTTCGACTGCTTTCCAAGGAAAGGTAGGCAGCAGTTTGACCAAATATTTTAGTATTAAATGATAAATGTTGCCAACTTCCCAGCCTATGATATGGAGGATGTTAAAGCAACCAGATTAAGCCCAAGATGATGTCATTCATGCTAAGCCCCATATCAGCAAACCAACAATGTCTATGCTCAGCTCTCCCAGAAAAGGAAGGCCTAGGTCAACCAATCAGCACTTGACTGCTCAACACAAGTCATTTGACCTGGCTCCTAAGACTTTCCTTAGCTCCTTATAAGGAAACTATCCCTGCTTTAACCAATCAGCAAATGCCCAGTCTAACTTCCTTGTTCCTGCTGACTTTGGTCTATAAAAGTGCTTGTACAACTCTCCTGAGCTCCTTTCTATCTGCCAGATTGGATGCTGCCCAATTCACTAATCGCTGAATCAAGCCAATAACATCTTTCAAGTTTACTCAGATGAATTTTGTTCTTTAACAGGGGCACATTTAATGTTCCAATATTTCAACGTTTCATGCTCATGTAACACATTCTGTATATATTAGGATTGTGATAGGCTGAGACTAACAGAGACCCAGAAAGTAGTTGCTTAAAAAATACATGGATTTATTTCTCTCTTTGATAGTCAAGTAGTCCAGGGCTGGGGGACAAGACCCCGATGCCATCAGGAACCCTGGTCTCTATCTTTATTGTGTATCATTCCAGTGAATAACACTTATACGTAAGGTCAACTGAAGGCTCAAGGGGGCTGCTCCAATTCTGATCATTATGCCTACATGACAAACCATTAAGCAAGAAATTATTCAATGGAACTGACAAATTAGGAAGCGCCCCCGTTTTTTGTTCCTCTAACTTGAGTCATCTTGCTTAATAATCTTCCTAGTTGTTCCACCTAACACTTATATATCATTGTTCAAACACAGTCATTTGGTTGGCAAAGCCCCAAGAGGGTTAGGAACAGTTGTCTTTTATTCTAGGTGGCAATGTGTCCATCTGAAAATTGGGTTTATGCTACTAGGGAAGAAGAGAATGGTGGTTGAGATAGGCAGCTCACAGAGGAAAATAAGAGGGGGAAGGAGAGATGAGCAGAATGGAAGAGATTTATTTCAAAACAGGAAGTATAAAGATGTTCTTTTTTTTTTTTTTTTTAAAAGATGTTCTCTTCTTCTCTGGCTAAATGACTTGGAAATTGTTGTTGGTACCATTTCTAGGAAATTAGTATTACTATAGTGTGTTACCCATAACATCTTAGGGGCAGCCCTTTAATTGATCCAAATCAGGATACTGTAGGATTGAGAAAAGACTATTCGTATGTTGGAATAATGGATATAAATTGGAATCCTCTTGGGTAAATCAAAGTAAATGAGTACTGTTACCTCACTACTTCCTGTCATTTACCCTCTCAGTTGTCTACAGCTAGGACTACTGTTACTCTGGCATAATAATAGTAATTACCTTTATTAGTAGATCAAAGTATATTCACAGATACCTTGCTTGCTGTTTTCAACAAACTGTTGAAAAATTTTCAAAACAAATTTAATAAACAATTTTTGAAACAAACTTGTTTAAGCCAAGAGTTAAAATAATTATTCAAATTCACAATAGAAGGGATAAAATCAGAATCTGAACCTTGGTGTGTCTGATGCCAAGTTCTTGTCTTGATTCACCAAGCCACATTGTTAAGAGCATCCCCTCTTTAAAGATAGGAATATCTTTGTGAGTCAGTAATATGCCCCATCATCAGAAGATATATGTGCAGGTATAGTTTAGAACACCTCCAGTCAGTACTAGAGTGGCATATCAGAAATCATGGTCCTGTTCTGGACTGCAGTGTACCAAGTCATGTAGTATTTACTTGGGCTTGTCTGGAGTTGGGAATTTTGTGGACCATTTGCTGTTATACTTTTCTCCCATAGCTATAACAGATATAACTAATCAATCTTGACATTTTCTCCCACTTGACTTGACTTGGCATCATAATCCTTTTCAACACAGCATTTCAAAGAGCCCCTTCAAGGATGGGCATAAAGGAAGTGACAGCAAAATGGTAGAAGGCAGTGCCTTGTTCTCATACTCCCACAGAAATATTGAAAAACAAGCAGAAACTGTCAGAACCAAATTTGTCAGAACTCTGGAAAGCGGTCAAAAGTTTACAGTAGCCAGGTAAATGCTGAATCAAGAAAAAGGTAAATGTAAAATCATATCACCTCACACCAGTCAGAATGGCCATCATCAAAAAATCTACAAACAATAAATGCTGGAGAGGATGTGGAGAAAAGGGAAGCTTCTTGCACTGTTGGTGGGAATGTAGATTGATACAGCCACTATGGAGAACAGCATGGAGGTTCCTTTAAAAACTAAAAAGAGAACTACCATATGACCCAACAATCCCACTACTGGGCATATACCCTGAGAACAAGATAATTCAAAAAGAGTCATGTAGCACAATGTTCATTGCAGCTCTATTTACAATAGCCAGGACATGGAAGCAACCTAAGTGTCCATTGACAGAAGAATGGATAAAGAAGATGTGGCACATATATACAATGGAATATTACTCAGCCATAAAGAGAAATTAAGTTGTTTGTAGAGAGGTGGATGGACCTAGAGTCTGTCATACAGAGTGAAGTAAGTCAGAAAGAGAAAAACAAATACCGTATGCTAACACATATATATGGAATCTAAAAAAAAAAAAAAAAAGTGATTATGAAGAACCTAGGGACAGGACAGGAATAAAGATGCAGACATAGAGAATGGACTTGAGGACACGGGGAGGAGGAAGGGTAAGCTGGGACGAAGTGAGAGAGTAGCATGGACATATATACACTACCAAATGTAAAATAGATAGCTAATGGGAAGCAGCCACATAGCACAGGGAGGTCAGCTCAGTGCTTTGTGACCACCTAGAGGGGTGGGATAGGGAGGGTGGGAGGGAGATGCAAGAGGGAGGAGATATTGGGATATATGTATATGTATAGCTGATTCACTTTGTTATAAAGCAGAAACTAACACACCATTGTAAAGCAATTATACTCCAATAAAGATGTTAAAAAATAAATAAATAAAATAAAATCATAGGAAAGTTTTGTGGTGCTTTTACTTGCCCTTGCTTAACCTCTCACCATGGTGGTGGAAGTGTTGGTTTTAAAGTGGAAGCAGCTTGTATTATCAGGGGAACCCACTTATTCCAGAGGAAACAAAGCAGAACTATGTGCAAATTATTGTGTTTATCTGTTCTAACCTGTCTGGGAGCTACCTGAAGGACTGGTGCAAGGCACTTATCTCTATTGCCTAACTGGAAGTCAAGTGGTGGGCATTGCTCAAAAATACTGCAAGGTGAACTAACAATCCTCATGTGCCTGGGACAAAAGATTATAGTCAATAAAACAATAGACCACCTAAGACCCAGGAGCAAAAGCTGAGAGAGTTTCTTTGGGAAATTAGAACACTCAAAAGCATCATCTATAAGGGAAATTTACAAATATGTGCCCAGGCTACAATACATGCTCAGAGAATGCTTGAGAAAATCCTCAGCTTTCATTTTGGGCTGATCCATAGACTTGTGCAAGCCTGGCTAAGTGTGGAATGAAAGCCCTGGCACAGAACCAATATGCAAGGACTAGCTCCTTTTTTATGGCTTCTAGCATTCAGGGATATCTCTTCAAACTCTAGCTGAACACAATCTGGGGAGCAGAATTGGCAGCTGTACATGGCATGAATGCAGTATTTGAGGGAATAGTTTGGGGTCACTGGACAGGTAAACTACTATAGCATTCAAGAATTGAAAAATCAGCAGACCCTGGGGAAAGGAAAGAATGATTTCCAGAATTACCATATGATAAGATTTAAATACCCAATTTTCAACAACAACAAAAAAATTACAAGGCTTACAACAAAACAGGGAATAATGGCCCATTCTAAGGAACAAAGAAATTTGACAGAAATCCATCCTTACAGAAGGTAAGACTTACTAGGCAAAATCTTTGAAACAAATGTTTTAAGAATGCTCAAATGACTAAAGGAAGACATGGGTAAAGAACTAAAAGAAATCAGGAAAATGACATGTGAAAAAAATCAAAATACCAATCGAGATGTAGAAATTACAAAAAAGAAACAAACAGAAATTCTGGAACTGAAAGGTACAATAACTAAATGAAAAATTCACTAGAGGGATTCAGTATCAAATTTGAGCAGGTAGAAGAAAGAACCAATGAACTTGTAGATAGGACAATTGAAATGATTGATTCAGGATCAGAAAGAAAAGTGAACAGAGCCTGGGAGATATGTTGGAGACCATCAAGAGGACCAACATGCTCATTGTGGGAATGAATACCAGGAAGAGATGAGACAAATCAAGGGGCAGAAAGTGTATTTGAAGAAATAATGGCTGAAAAGTCCCCCAAATTGATGAAAGACATGAATCTACACATCCAAGAGGCTCAATGAACTCTAAACAGGATAAACTCAGAGACTCACCTGGAAATACATTATAATCAGACTTTTGAAAATCAAAGACAAAGAGATAATCTTGAAAGCAGCAAGAGAGAAGTGACTGGCTAAAGTCAAGGGATCCTCAATAAGGTATCTGTTTTGATCACAGTGGAATAAAGCTCAATTAATAACAAAAGAAAAACTGGAAATTTCACAAATATGTGGAAATTAACAGTATATTCTTAAACAACCAATGGATCCAAGAAGAAATTGCAAAGGAAATTAAAGCTATTTAGAGACAAATGAAACAAAAATAAAACATACAAAACTTAATGGGATGCAGCAAATGTATGCTTAGTGGAAAATTTATAACTATGAATGCCTGTATTAAAATAAAAAAGAATTAAAATTAATAACTTAATTCTATACTTTAAGGAAGAAGAAAAAGAACAAACTATATCCAAAGCTAGCAGAAGGGAGGGAAAAAATTTAGCGTGGAGGTAAATAAAATAGGCAATAGAAAAGCAATAGACTCAATAAAACCAGAAGTTGATTCCTTGAAAATATCAACAAAGTTAAAAAATCTTTAGCTAGACTGAATAAGAAAAAAAAAAAAAAAGAGAGGGAAGCCACAAATAAATAAAATGAGAAATGAAAGTGGGGATGTTACTACTGACCTTAAAGAATTGAAAAAGATCATAAGAGAACACTATGAACAATTATACACCAATAAATTAGATAACTAGATAAAATATACAGATTCCTAGAAACACACAAACTACCTAAACTGACTCAAGGTGAAAAGAATAGACTAAATAGTTAGAAACAGACCCACATGGAGATGTTCAACTGATTTTCAACTAAGGTGTAAAGTAAATTCAAAGGAGAAAGGATTGTGCTTTAATCTTGTGGTGCAAGAAAAATTGAATATTCACTTAAAAATTAAGCCCTTAATTCACAACATACACACACACACACAAATTCAAAACTGATTATAGAACTAAATATGCAAATTAAAACTAAAAATCTTTTAGAAGAAAATGTAGGAGAAAATATGCAGAATCTTAGAGTAGAATTTTTAAGAATTGATTTTTTTAAATTAATATTTAAGAAAATATTTTTTAATAAAGTGCTTTTAAAAGTATTAATATGTGTGGTTATATGCATTTACTGTTTTTGACTGATGTTGACAAGCATCTGTCTTAATAAATCGGTGTTCCAGGCTCATTTTACATATTGATAAGGAACAAGTCCATATGGCAAATCCATATGAAATGAGAAGAGAGAAGGGGAACAGAAAAACAGGAAAAGTGGCAGTCATCATAAAATTTAGTAAGATGTATTTTAAAAATAATGAATACCTTGGTATACATGTGGCTATTAAGTTTGTTTTTGAAACCTAATATTTAATATTTATTACCTATTGAAGGTAAAGCATAAACTTGTCAGTATTGAGCTGGAGTTTGAGCTGGAGAAAAAGGGAAAACCGGAATAAAAAATTTTGAATCAATAATTTCAGGAAATGATATGTATAAAGTTGTATCTGGGGTAAATATAATATGAGCTATATCTAGGTTAAATATTCATCCAAATATGAGATGAATTTGGAAATGACAGAACATAAAATATTTATTATGAGTTTCTGAAAATAGAACAAAACCATATGCTTGCCTCAAACTCGAGATTTAATTTCTTGTAAACTTCCTGGTGAGAGAATTCCTGGTCAACAAAATGAAACTTTCTAAGAAATAGGGAAGGCAGATTTGACATGAAGTTAATGAAGATGAAGCTTCAGGGCCCTACACTGGCAAAGATATTAGTAAGGTTTTGAGAAGGGTCCTAGCAATGGTTTAGGTGGCCACCTGATTAAAGAGGAAGCCGAATATTTAAAATTTAGGCTTACAGTTCTCAGAAATAGGTATAAAGAGCCTTAGAAAACAAATGAACACATAAAGGATTTGCAAATACTTTAGGTTTCTTTTGCTTTCTGAAAACATTTCACAGTGTCCCTCTTCTGCAATCTCAAAAAAATGTTTGTTAATTGGTTTTGCTTTGTTTCAGAGAGTGTGTGTTTTAAAGGCATTCTTTTCATTTTCCCTTGTCTAGTCCTGAAACCAAAGATTCAATGCCTTCTTGATTTTATGGCCTGGTTTTGTTGACTCTTGTCTCTTGGGTCCCACTGTAATCCCCAAAATGCCGAGTAACTTGGATGCTCGAGGTGGAAGAAGCTTTGTTTAAGGTTTATTTAACCTACTCAGCTCATCAGAGTTGGATAGGCATTTCTCAAACACTCTTTTCAATAAACTCAATAAAAAGGGTTATATAGCCCTTGAGCAATTAATGGTAACTTCATGCCAGCCTGCATAAGAATCCAGTAGAGAACTATAATATGGCTCTGTCAGGACTTTTTACACAAACCTCAGCCCGCCACAGTCTGAACAAATACAGGAGAATAGTTCCGAGGCTTGGGTTTATTTTGGTTTAGTTTCCTTTTTGTTTTATGAGCCTTAGCTGTGAAAATCACTATTCCATCCAGTGTAATTCTATTGTTTCTTCCCTAATTTAGTACTTGTTTTCCTGTTGTTTCTAATGGACATAATTTACAATTTTTGTGTAATACAGAAGTAATCTGAGATGATCCCTACCCTCTATAAATGCACACTTTCTCTGTTTTATTCTTAGTCATTCAAGGATCTGAATTCATGTACCACATAAGACATTCATTGGCAGAGTTTGATTTTAATAAGCATAGGTTTAACAATTGGGTGGTATTAAGTTTCAGTTAGAACATTTGAGATGTGTTGTAAAGAATGGATGCATGGTATTCCCTGTATGAGAGCCTAAATGAAGGATCACATAATAACCACAGATTCCAAACCCTAGATCCCTCACATGGGTAAGTTTTAAGAGATCTTACTACCCAAAGGTTTTTGGCCTATGTACTGAAACATGTTCTTTAAAATGTATGTCAAAAAATCTTCAGATTTGGGGGTGTGGGGGTAATGGAGGGGCTTTGAAGATGTGAGAGTGCATCTACAGTGGGAAGAAAAAGATGTTATTTTAAGTGGCATTTACAGAATTTTTGACAAGTGGATAATTCTCTTCTTTATGAACACATTCTAATAGATGTTTGATTATGAATATGAACTTGAATGAACTAAAGCTGGGCAAAGAGGACACTTCTGCAGAAAAAGTTAAAAGGAGTTTCTTTTATGAGGAGAGCAGAGAATAGAAGAGAAAGAAGGGAAAATGAGGGAACTAGTGGAAAAGGTGGGTGAAATATCAGTCAGTGAGAAATTTCTAGAGGTGGGAGAGACTAAAGAACTTTTGAGAAGTTTGCCTAGTGCTCATAATTTACTTCTTTATTTCATGGCAATGTAATTCATCATCTAAAAACATTCAGTAAATGCTGTGTGAGTGATAGTTCGAATAATGAAGGACAAGAGGCTGTTTTTATAACTGAGTCAACATGGTGGTGAAGAAAAGAATGTGTCTTCTAAAGGCAAAATGGAATCCAGATCAAATTCAGCAAAACTAGAAAATAGAGTAAGAGATGGAAATAAGATTACATGTGTTTAGAAATTCAACAACAACTTGGAAGTGAAGTGATACCAGAAAATGAGACAGAGAATAATCAATTTTATTTAAATTTCAAAGAAGAAGATAATACAATTAATCAAAACGTTTGTGTACAATTACATTAGTCAAGATAATGTATGCTAGTTGTTTTAACAAATGACTCCACTTTTAGTTGCTCAGTAAAATAGAAAGTCTATTTTTTACTTTCACCACAGTTCAATGTGGACTGAGAGACTCTTTTAGGTGGCTCTCCTCCAATCAGTGACTCGAGGATCCTTCCATTAGGTGTTTCAGCCATGTCAGCATCCTGAACTTTCAGCCATGTCAGCATCTTGAACTTTCAGCCATGTGAGTGGGACATGGAGAGACTCGAGTATTACATGGAACATACTATGAATAGGTCTGGAAGGTCACACATCGGTATCTTGGCCAGACCCCATCATACGGTGCTAAACTAACTGCAAGTGAAGCTGGGAAACCTTGTCTTGTCCACGGTGGTCTTGGTGTGCTTCTGGCCAGTCTCTGCCACAGTTATGTTTGCTTCTATTTCTGTAATCAGTTGAAGTTAGAAAAGTTGGGGGGGGGGGTGGCTTGCGTTTGGGAATAGAACAAGCTAAAAACTCTACTTGTTAACAATTTCTTCAAAATCATACCTTACGTTTTGGTTTCAAATCTCCAGATTAGGACCTATAGAGCTTAAGACCCACGTTTTAGTTGATCCCTAGAGAAACCCATTTTGACACCTAAATATAGGTATCAATTCACTTTTAAAAATATAAATATATATTTTAAAATTCACTTATAAAAATGAGAGGGGTTGGCATTTTGCATACTTTTCACGAAAGGACAGATTTAAGGCTTGCAGACCTATTGTCTGTGTCTCGGCTATGTAACTCTGCCATTGTGCCCCCAAAGCAGTTATAGACAGTTTGAAACAAATAGATTCAATAAAATTTATTTACAAAAACAGGCATCTGATCTGAGGGTCATAGTTTGTCAACCCCTGTTTTAAATAATTTCTGACCTAAAGGAAAAAACAAAGAAATAGTTAATTTTGTAAATTAAT
The DNA here is from genome assembly GCF_028564815.1 of Eubalaena glacialis. Lineage (NCBI taxonomy): Eukaryota > Metazoa > Chordata > Mammalia > Artiodactyla > Balaenidae > Eubalaena > Eubalaena glacialis. Next base: position 35,181,362 of record NC_083731.1, read on the forward strand.
GCAAATCAAATTCTTATAAATCATATTTTTAAAAGACTGTTGAAAGTTGTATAATCTGTTTTCTAAATGATAATTCCTTTATTTAGTAAATAATTACCCTTTGAGTTATTTTTGGTTTAAATATATCTTATATTGTGTATATTTGCTATTACTTGAACCATTATTTAATAGTACTTATGTTTGAATTCTTTGTTAAAATAAATCTTTTTATAAGTGTGATGCATAGTCTGCTTTTTCAGTATATAGATTCATTTGTATTAAAGTCAGGGAATACTCATATAACAAATACAAATTTTTTTCTCAGTGAAAACGATAGATATTTTGAGGAACCCCTAGAAGGCAGGCCTGAATGATTTCTCTAGTATGGGTAAGCATTTGGAAGACAGCATTGCTCTGAATACCACTGGGGCCACTTGTAAGCCAGAAAATAAGTGGGACACTATTGCCATGTTGAAGTTGGCCCAAATGTCAATCATTTAAGTAGGCTTAGACTCATTAATACAGTGGAAGTTAAGGCAAGACATGGGAAGTTCCACAATCAGAGGGCCATATTTTCTTCTTTGTTCACTTCCTTTCAGACCAGCTGACTTTAGATTAGGTTTATCTCTTCTGTAGTACCTAGAAGAAAACTGCAAGAAATAGACAACAAATTCCAGTATTCCGAATTTTCCTACTATTTCTCATAACACTAAAGATTCAAAGGCGACTTACTATCCCAAAGTATTTCAATAAGGCTGCTTAATTAAGAGTTAACTGCTTCATAATGACCACCAACTTTCCAACCTGGAAGAGTTAAGTCCTCAATTCTATATCCTCCACCCCAACAATTCCTTGTTTTAGAATCTCTTAATTGTACCAACCCACATTCCACCTACAAATTACTTATCACTTAGTGTGCTTTTGGTTGTAAGTAATAGAAAACTTTTCTAAAATGGCTTAAAGGCTGGACAGTTTTGTCTCATATAACAAGCATTCCAGAGAGAGGTGGTAACAAGGTGGTTACAGGTCTGTGTTAGCTTTTCTAAGATTAACTTCTCTTTTTTCTTAAAGTACTTGAATGTCCAAAGCAAATCTAAGCAGCACAGTCTCAAATTACAATATCAAAAAAAAATTAGTAGGTAGATTTTTTTTTTTCCCTTGGACACCTCATTTTTATTAGAAGGAAAATCTTCCCAAGAGGCCACCCAGGTCACCTTCTGTGAAATTTCAGTGGCAGTTATGGAGTCATTTGTCCATCCCCAGATGAAAGAGGAGAGGCAGGGGAAATGAGTACTTGGCACTTTCAGTTTCTAAATGAAAAGGTAAGATCTAGCAGCAAAGAAGAGAGGTTGGGCTGTGAATTGCTTTGGGGCAAATAGATAAGTGTCTGTCACAACTCTAAAGCAAATAACCATCAAGTGGTATTTTGGTTTCTGGTAGGAACTTGTGAACACATAAAATTTTACCTAACAACTGCCTCAAATCTCATATGCTGCCTGCAGCTGAGTGCCGGTAAGAATCCCCGTCATGTGCGAGAGAAGGAACTGAACACCTTCTTCGCGGCATTCCCCTAGCTGGTTGCCTATCTCCCTGTCCATGGTGCTGGCAAAATACACTGCTGCACAGCTGTGATTTATAGTATTGGCTCTATTGGATTTGTTGATTTATTGATCATGATTTTAGGAAAATGCTTAAGAATGCTTTCCCAGAAGAAACATGCTTGAATTGGATAGTAAGAGGCCGCGGTTTAGGTCAGTGTAGTGGAATTTGTCAATCTTGGATCCTTTTGTTAGTAAATCCTTCTCTCCTCTAGGCAATCCCCAATTGTGTATAGTTTTGGTACAAGATAGTGGCTGCCCTCAATCTGAAATCTGAAGGAATCATATCATCACTATCCCTATCTTGGTCCTTCAGGGGTCACTTAGGTGATTTAGGCTCAGTCTATCAAACTCTATCTCATGTGAATTTGAATCTTTAGTGAATGACACAAGAACATGGGGATGGTGAGATGTCATACTTATTGCAGCATCTTCTGTGAAACCAGTGGAATTTAAGTGCACTTGCTGTGGTTCCTATTTCCAGCCTTTTTTTCCTGCTCATTTTCTAAAACTTATTGTCCAGTCTTTTGTTAATTTTGTGAGTGCTAAATTATACTTTTAATAAATTAAGGTCCATTGAGATCTTACTAAAGTTAGGTGAGGCAGATTTCTGTGCTTGCATTTAGCCGCCTGAACTAGGGGGTATGTTGGTACCCAGCACCAGCCCCCATACTGCAGCTCCATGATGGTTATAATATCTTGCTCTATTGTGCATGCCTGAGGCTTCAGCAATGCCTGTGGCTTAGACTTGTGCTTGCTTCTGTTCTAACTGAGTTTATTTCCCCTACTTCTAGGTAGAGTTGAGTAAGGAAAATGATAAGAGAGAAATTGAGTAAGGGTACTGTACCATAAGCGGTTTGTTTGGATAAATTATGTGAGTTTTTGCTGTCTTTAACTTAATGTGCTGGTAGCTCCCAAAACATTCCTTCTAATAATTTCTGGTAAAATGGTAGTAGCTTGAGTTGCCTGAATGCATCAGAGACTAAACTTTAACCACCCTTTAGAATCTAACTACTGACTACCATGCCCTCCTAGAGTAGGGGTTCTCAGAGCCTGGCTGAGCATCTGCATGGGGACAACATGTTTCAAGAGCTTAAAACAGAGCATTTGAGATCAAGATCTGTGGGGCCTTGCTCCTTTTCTCCCTGCTTGAAGGACAACTTTCCTGCCTCATTCTCTGAGTAAACTGGCATCTTATACATAATGCAGCCCAGGCTTCCAGTTTATTTTTTTTCTCTAACTAACCATTTTCACCAGAGAGGGCTAGTCCTCATGACTAGGCTCTTCTGCTTTTTCCATAATTGACAAGTAATTCACAATGCATATAAATAAATATGCCTAATATTTTCTTGGCATTTTTTAATGTACAAAATGCAGAACAGTACTATATTTGATTCTCACAGGAGCTTGGAAGTAGGGAAAGAGATTAATATATCTTATCTTATTATTTTCTTTTTAGAGAAGATAAAATATTTCAGAGCACTTAAGTGATTGTCCAAGATGGCTGAAATAATAAGCAGATCCAGGATTCAAACCCAGGTCTGGCTTCAAATGTCAAAGTTCTATGTTCTAAGAGAATAATTGTTTGTCGGAGATGAAGAGGTAACTTTTTATAACTGTTTATATTCAGAAATATAGATTTTGTTCCTTTCAGTCAAAGTTTGACCCTCAATATTAATTATACTCTGAGGACTGGTATCTGACAGCTGGAAGAGGCTACAAAGAAGGAGTTCTGGAAAACAACATTGCTGGGGAGACAGGAAAGCTAGTTCATAGCTACCAAAAAGGTAAATATATCTTATAAACTCATATTCATATTACAAAATGTAAAATTTACACCAGAACCAGAAAGGATTATTAGAGAAAGAGACCTAATGGCATATAGTCTAATTTCTGTATTCTATAAGAGGAGAAACAGTTTCAGGCACTGTGTAAGAAATTTCTTGCATGTTAGTTTATTTAAATTTAGTCTTATTTAAGCCACCTAATGGGAAAGATTTTTAAAAAGCCAATTTAAAATTTACAAAGTAAAAAATTGACTCAGAGAGGTTTAATGATATGTTCAATATTACTAGATCTATTAAGAGGCAGAGAGGAAACTAAAGCTCTTATCTACAGATTCTGGACTATGCTTTTGCCGGAATCTATATAATCCATTTTGAAATCATCATCAATTCACTGTTTTCAAAGGGAGTGAAAGGATAGTTAATTTTTCTTACAAAAAGGCCCAGTTCTGGCAAGATAAATTGATCAAATACTTTATTAGATTAATTTAAGGATCATAATTCAAAGAAAAACAAAAACATAAATGTTCTATTTTACAAATGAACTCTAAGAACAAAATATTGAGTCTAGAACAATTTTGTTCATAAATAGTTCAGACTTCTTTAACACTTAGGATTAATTCTGGGTAATAAAGTTCAGTAAATAGTATGCAATTAATAGATTAGTGAAGCTGGGACATGGGTACAAAATGTTACAGTGCATGGAGGATGTGCATACTTTAAAGAGAGCACAATTCTGGCAAGCAGAATAGTTAGTAAAAGCAACAGGAAGATATATAAACAGTGGTCCATTAGTCATATTAAGATAGAAAGTAAACCAAACAGGCTTATTGATGTGGTAATGAACACTGCACTGGAACAAAGATAAAATATTTGTTCAGAGAAAAGGATACAGGAAAAGACTAGAGAGTTATTATTTTTTAAGCAGAGACTTTAAAAAGAAAAAAAATGAATATTCACAGGGGATACTGAACAATCTCAAATGATAATAAAGTAGTAGATAAAATACATGAAGTAATACAAGTATAATATACATCTATAATATCTTATACTTGGCATTTCAGGTTAGATTTGAAAATTTTTATTTAAACCTTTTTTAAAATATAAATGTGGATTTTAGTACAAAAGTTAACTCAAGGACAGTTCAGCTTACATATATAAAATAAAGCTTTGTATGAAATACAAAGTAGTTCTTAAAGCACAGGTTTGTGGTCCATCTTTTTTTTCAGAAAAAATATTTTTTTGGCAAAGATTATGTACCAAACTCTGTTAACACTACAAGGCAGGTAGTACATTATTACCTTGTTTTAAAGGTGAAAAAAAGTAAGGGACAGAGAGGTTAAGCAATTTGCCGAAGGTTGCAAAGTTATTAAGTTCGAGGGTAGGAATCCAATAAATTTTTCTAAGACATAAGTCTTGTAATGGGTCTTATGTTGGCTCTGTAGCGGAAAACTCTGGACAAGGATTGGAGGATATGCATAAGCTGTTATATAATTCTTTTTTAAATTGAAGTATAGTTGATTTACAATGTTGAAATTTCTTCTGTACAGCAAAGTGATTCAATTATGCATATATATACATTCTGTTTCACATTCTTTTCCGTTATGGTTTATTACAGGATATTGAATGTATTGTCCCTGTGCTATACAGTAGGACCTTGTTGTTTATCCATTCTATATGTAATAGTTTGCATTTGCTAGTCCCAAACTCCCAATCCATCCCTCCCCCACTCCCCTTTCGCCTTGGCAACCACAGGACTGTTCTTTATGTCTGTGAGTCTGTTTCTGTTTCATAGATAAGTTCATTTGTGTCATATTTTAGATTCCACAGCAGTTATATAATTCTTATAAATCACTCCACATTCAATTTTATTAGGATTTCTTCATTATAATATGAGTACAAGGAATGAAATGGCTCCTACTTATTAGAAGTTCTTATTAGGGACATTAAATATCATGAAGGTACCATCCTAGAAAAACAAAAGAAACAAATAAATCATCAGATTTAGATGGAATTTAATAGTTTATTGACAAATATACAAAATAATAAATTAAATAGTTGTTACTAGATTTAAGAGATCAATTTATTTAAATCCAGGCAAGTAAATATTACAAAAAGAGAGTTCTATGAAATACATGACTTATTTTGAAAATACATATATTTTAAATTAGGTTCAAAATTAAAAACTGAGGAAATTCATTAATCAAGAAGAAATGAATAAGTTTGAAAATAGCTAGCTACAAAAGTACACTAGAACCAAACATCTTTGTAAATTAATCTTATACAAACTTTAAAAAACAGAACCTCATACAGCTTGAAAAATTTAAGAATACAGAGAATTAAGGAAGAAAGGACGCTCTGAACACTTTTTACCTGCACAGTGTACAAATGACATCCACAGGTAGCAATCACAACACAAAAAAGACCAATCTCAATTAAAAATATATAAGCAAAATCTTTTTTTTAAAAACATCTTTATTGGAGTATAATTGCTTTACAATGGTGTGTTAGTTTCTGCTTTATAACAAAGTGAATCAGTTATACATATACATATGTCCCCATATCTCTTCCCTCTTGCGTCTCCCTCCCTCCCACCCTCCCTATCCCACCCTTCTAGGTGGTCACAAAGCACCGAGCTGATCTCCCTGTGCTATGCGGCTGCTTCCCACTAGCTATCTATTTTACGTTTGGTAGTGTATATATGTCCATGCCACTCTCTCACTTTGTCCCAGCTTACCCTTCCCCCTCCCCATATCCTCAAGTCCATTCTCTGGTAGGTTTGTGTCTTTATTCCCGTCTTACCCCTAGGTTCTTCATGACCTTTTCTTTTTTTTTTCTTAGATTCCATATATATGTGTTAGCATATGGTATTTGTTTTTCTCTTTCTGACTTACTTCACTCTGTATGACAGACTCTAGGTCCATCCACCTCACTACAAACAACTCAATTTCGTTTCTTTTTATGGCTGAGTAATATTCCATTGTATATATGTGCCACAGCTTCTTTATCCATTCATCTGTTGATGGACACTTAGGTTGCTTCCATGTCCTGGCTATTGTAAATAGAGCTGCAATGAGCATTTTGGTACATGACTCTTTTTGAATTATGGTTTTCTCAGGGTATATGCCCAGTAGCGGGAGTGCTGGGTCGTATGGTAATTCTATTTTTAGTTTTTTAAGGAACCTCCATACTGTTCTCCATAGTGGCTGTATCAATTTACATTCCCACCAACAGTGCAAGAGGGGTCCCTTTTCTCCACACCCTCTCCAGCATTTATTGTTTGTAGATTTTTTGATGATGGCCATTCTGACCGGTGTGAGATGATATCTCATTGTAGTTTTGGTTTGCATTTCTCTAATGATTAATGATGTTGAGCATTCTTTCATGTGTTTGTTGGCAATCTGTATATCTTCTTTGGAGAAATGTCTATTTAGGTCTTCTGCCCATTTTTGGATTGGGTTGTTTGTTTTTTTGATATTGAGCTGCATGAGTTGCTTGTATGTTTTGGATATTAATCCTTGTCAGTTGCTTCATTTGCAAATATTTTCTCCCATTCTGAGGGTTGTCATTTGGTCTTGTTTATGGTTTCCTTTGCTGTGCAAAAGCTTTTAAGTTTCATTAGGTCCCATTTGTTTATTTTTGGTTTTATTTCCATTTCTCTAGGAGGTGGGTCAAAAAGGATCTTGCTGTTATTTTCAAAAAGGAACTTGCTGTGATTTGCAAAAATCTTTTAGAAGATATCTGTGAATAGACTCCAAAGAATGTTAACATGAATAAATGAGATTTGTACCAGGAAAAGAAATGTAGTTTGAAATTAGAAAATATACTAACATACAATTCAGCACACTAATATGACAAATGAATAAAATAATAATTTCTATAGATGTTGATAAGACATGATAAAATTTAAAATCAATATGTGATTATTCAGTAAGTCTTTAAAGCAGACTAAATAATTGCTTCTGTAATAAGACAAAAAAATGTCTTATAGCAAGAATCAGCTTGAAATCTTCCATCTGAAGTCAAGACCAAGACAAAAAAGGCCCATTGTGATCACTATTATTTAAAATTGTTCTGGAAGTATGAATCAATTCAATTAGTTCACAAAGAGTGTCAAGAAATATAAAAATTTTAAAGGAGCAGGCAATATCCCTTTGATGATATTTTATACTTCTAAATAAAAACAAGCAACTGAAAACATAAAATCAAAGAAAAATATGTATGGTTGCTGGTTAAAAAGCAGTCATATGGGGGTTTCCCTGGTGGCGCAGTGCTTAAGAATCCGCCTGCCAATGCAGGGGACACGGGTTCGAGCCCTGGTCTGGGAAGATCCCACATGCCGCGGAGCAACTGGGCCCGTGAGCCACAATTACTGAGCCTGCGCGTCTGGAGCCTGTGCTCCGCAACAAGAGAGGCCGCGATAGTGAGAGGCCCGCGCACCGCGATGAAGAGTGGCCCCTGCTTGCCACAGCTAGAGAAAGCCCTCGCACAGAAACGAAGACCCAACACAGCCATAAATAAATTAATTAATTAATTAAAAAAATAAAAAATCATCCCACCTTTATAAAAAAAAAAAAAAAGCAGTCATATGTAGGACTTCTTTTAAGTTGGAAGAAAGGGAGAAAGGATATTGAGAAGAGAATAGCACTGCCTACCACAAATAATAGAATTTAACTCCTTCCTTCCTTGTTCCTAACTGACCAAACAACTCCAAGATCTCATTCCACAGAAAGAACAGATAAAATATATTTATAAAATACAAATATAAGTAAGATCACAACATCATAAGAGATTGCTATACTTTTCAAATCTATTTTAAGTAAAAAAAAAAAAAAAGCAGTCATATATAAACCAAAACTCAGCTAAAAAGTATAAGTGAAGATGAGCTTCTACTCACAGGATCAAAGATATATGCATAGTATCTCAGAAAAAAGAAAAAAACAAGAAATGTGTAAGTGTTATTAAAATAAAACTTTAAAAAATGTTACCTAGGGACTTTAATCCAGAAGATTTTAATAAAAGAGAAGACATATCCTATTCATGGAAATAAACAATATTGTGATGAAATCAATCTCTTTAATTGATACAATATTAATTACAAATCCAATAGCATCTCTTGAAAAATAATCAATTCAAAATGTGTGAAAATAACCAGTAGAGAGAATGTTGAGAATTTTGACATAACTAGTCCTCCAGGTGTTAAAATGTATGTTACAGCTACATCTATTGAAATAATTTATTATTTAACATTAATTGGTAGTTGCTTTCCTCTTCTATTTATAATTTACATAACCATCTCATTTGTTTCTTTCTTCAAACTATGGTATCTGCAGGCTGGTATCTTTCATATATGCACCAAAAAATCTGTTTCCTGATTGCATTAGAGACAGACTAACATTGGGATCCATTTTACAGATGTCATACAGATTGTATGCCTTGTGTTGTCACCTACAACAAGGAGTAGAATTTAACTTATTTGAGTTAAATTTTTTAGTTAAAATCCCTTTTCAATTATTCTTCTCAGGAGTAACATTCTCACCACCATGATTACATTTCAGTTGTTTCAGAAACTCTTTAATCACCAACAGCATATATTTGACTATGAAATCTTTATGAATTACTGAACTCACCCACTATATTGCTTTACAGCCATAATAAATGGGATTTCATAAAAGGGTACAAGAAAAAGTAAAGAAGACAGGCATCTCAACCAAGCACCACGTTGCTTAGAATTTTATTACATTAAGAATTTGTTGGCAACTCATGTGACTGAATTGCCAAAGTAGTAGCGGTTCCTTCAGAAGCCAGTGCCCTTTGGTTCCATCTCTAGTCTTCCATCGTTACAGAATTCAGCTACTTTCTCTTCCTTTATCCCTCTCAATGTGTCTTGATTTCTGTTCCTTTTATACCAGCTGGTTAACTCTTTATCTAGAGGGTGACTCCATTTGAGAACTAATAGTCCCATTAATCTCCACAATCCTTACTGGACAGAGCTTTTTTACAAAACACTTCTAACTCTAGATTGACTACTTGAGGCAGGTTCTACGTAATTGGAAAGTATCTGTGAGAAAAACGGTGGAATCTGGCAGGCTTACTCTCTTCAATAAAACATGAAAAACTCTGTCTCAGGGAAAAATGTTGAGGATAACAGTTGTTGGAATGATAAGCATGGAAATCAACATCTTGCAGCAATTTCTATCAATTATGTATTATACTTGTATTCCTCCTAAATTTATTCCTCAAGAATATCATTTTATTTTAGGAATCCCTTGCTATCAACTTCATATACAGCATAAAAAATTGGAAGTTTTGAAGGAGCTTCAAGATGGCGGAAGAGTAAGACGTGGAGATCACCTTCCTCCCCACAAATACATCAGAAATACATCTACATGTGAAACAACTCCTACAGAACACCTACGGAACGCTGGCAGAAGACCTCAGACCTCCGAAAAGGCAAGAAACTCCCCACGTACTTGGGTAGGGTTTAAAAAAAACAAGAAATAACAGAGACAAAAGAATAGGGACGGGACCTGCACCAGTGGGAGGGAGCTGTGAAGGAGGAAAGGTTTCCACACACTAGGAAGCCCCTTCGTGGGCAGAGACTGCGGGTGGCAGAGGGGGGACGCTTCGGAGCCACGGAGGAGAGCGCAGCCACATTGGTGCGGAGGGCAAAGCGGAGAGATTCCCGCATGGAGGCTCGGCGCCGAGCAGCACTCACCAGCCCGAGAGGCTTGTCTGCTCACCCGCGGGGCGGGCGGGGGCTGGGAGCTGAGGCTCGGGCTTCGGAGGTCGGATCCCAAGGAGAGGACTGGGGTTGGCTGCGTGAACCCAGCCTGAAGGGGTTAGTGCACCACAGCTAGCCGGGAGAGAGTCTGGGAAAACGTCTGGAGCTGCCGAAGAGGCAAGAGACTTTTTCTTGCCTCTTTGTTTCCCTGTGCGCGAGGAGAGAGGATTAAGGGCGTCGCTTAAAGGAGCTCCAGAGACAGGCGCAAGCCGCGGCTATCAGCGCGGACCCCAGAGACGGGCATGAGACGCTAAGGCTGCTGCTGCCGCCACCAAGAAGCCTGTGCGCAAGCACAGGTCACTCTCCACACCTCCCCTCCCGGGAGCCTGTGCAGCCCGCCACTGCCAGGGTCCCGCGATCCAGGGACAACTTCCCCAGGAGAACGCACAGCGCGCCTCGGGCTGGTGCAACGTCATGTCGGTCTCTGCCACCGCAGGCTTGCCCCACATCTTTACCCCTCCCTCCCCCCGGCCTGAGTGAGCCAGAGCCCCCGAATCAGCTGCTACTTTAACCCGGTCCTGTCTGAGCGAAGAACAGATGCCTTCAGGCGACCTGCACGCAGAGGCGGGGACAGTCCAATGCTGAACCCCAGGAGCTGTGCAAACAAAGAAGAGAAAGGGAAGTCTCTCCCAGCAGCGTCAGGAGCAGCGGATTAAATCTCCACCATCAACTTGACGTACCCTGCATCTGTGGAATACCTGAATGGACAACGAATCATCCCAAATTGAGGAGGTGGACTTTGGGAGCAAGGATATATATATATATATTTTCCCTTTTTCTCTTTTTGTGAGTGTGTATGTGTATACTTCCGTGTGTGATTTTCTCTGTATAGCTTTGCTTTTACCATTTGTCCTAGGGTTCTGTTTGTCCATTAATTTTTCTTTTTTTACTTAAAATTTTTTTTCTTAATAATTATTTTTTATTTTAATAACTTAATTTTATTTTATTTTACTTCATTTTATTTCATTTTATTTTATCTTCTTCTTTCTTTCATTCTTTTTTTCCCCCCTTTTATTCTGAGCCGTGTGGATGACAGGCTCGTGTTGCTCCAGCCAGCTGTCAGGGCTGTGCCTCTGAGGTGGGAGAGCCAAGTTCAGGACACTGGTCCACCAGAGACCTCCCAGCTCCATGTAATATCAAAAAGCGAAAATCTCCCAGAGATCTCCATCTGAACGCCAAGACCCATCTCCACTCAACGACCAGCAAGCTACAGTGCTGGACACCCTATGCCAAACAACTAGCAAGACAGGAACACAACCCCATCTATTAGCACAGAAGCTGCCTAAAATCATAATAAGGTCACAGACACCCCAAAACACACCACCAGATGTGGCCCTGCCCACCAGAAAGACAAGATCCAGACTCATCCACCAGAACACAGGCACTAGTCCCCTCCACCAGGAGGCCTACACAGCCCACTGAACCAAACTTAGCCACGGGGGACAGACACCAAAAACAATGGAAATTACGAACCTGCAGCCTACATAAAGGAGACCCAAACACAGTAAGTTAAGCAAAATGAGAAGACAGAGAAACACACAGCAGATGAAGGAGCAAGGCAAAAACCCACCAGATGTAACAAATGAAGAGGAAAAATGCAGTCTACCTGAAAAAGAATTCAGAATAATGATAGTAAAGATGATCCAAAATCTTGGAAATAGAATGGAGAAAATACAAGAAACGTTTAACAAGGACCTAGAAGAACTAAAGAGCAAACAAAGAGTGATGAACAACAAAATAAATGAAATTAAAAATACTCTAGAAGGGATTAATAGCAGAATAACTGAGGCAGAAGAACGGATAAAGGACCTGGAAGATAAAATAGTGGAAATAACTACTGCAGAGCAGAATAAAGAAAAAAGAATGAAAATAATTGAGGACAGTCTCAGAGACCTCTGGGACAACATTAAACGCACCAACATTAGAATTATAGGTGTCCCAGAAGAAGAAGAGAAAAAGAAAGGGACTGAGAAAATATTTGAAGAGATTATAGTTGAAAACTTCCCTAATATGGGAAAGGAAATAGTTAATCAGGCCCAGGAAGCACAGAGAGTTCCATACAGGATAAATCCAAGGAGAAACACGCCAAGACACATATTAATCAAACTATCAAAAATTAAATACAAAGAACAAACATTAAAAGCAGCAAGGGAAAGACAACAAGTAACACATAAAAGAATCCCCATAAGGTTAGCAGCTGATCTTTCAGCAGAAACTCTGCAAGCCAGAAGAGAGTGGCAGATCATATTTAGAGTGATGAAAGAGAAAAACCTACAACCAAGATTACTCTATCCAGCAAGGATCTCCTTCAGATTTGACAGAGAAATTAAAAGCTTTACAGACAAGCAAAAGCTAAGAGAATTCAGCACCACCAAACCAGCTTTACAACAAATGCTAAAGGAACTTCTCTAGGCAAGAAACACGAGAGAAGGAAAAGACCTACAATAATAAACCCAAAACAATTAATAAAATGGTAATAGGAACATACATATCGATAATTACCTTAAATGTAAATGGATTAAATGCTCCAACCTAAAGACATAGACTGGCTGAATGGATACAAAAACAAGACCCATATATATGCTGTCTACAAGATACCCACTTCAGACCTAGGGTCACATACAGACTGAAAGTGAGGGGATGGAAAAAGATATTCCATGCAAATGGAAATCAAAAGAAAGCTGGAGTAGCAATTCTCATATCAGACAAAATAGACTTTAAAATAAAGACTATTACAAGAGACAAAGAAGGACACTTCATAATGATAAAGGGATCGATCCAAGAAGAAGATATAACAATTGTAAATATTTATGCAACCAACATAGGAGCACCTCAATACATAAGGCAAATACTAACAGGCATAAAGGGGAATTCGACAGTAACACAATCATAGTAGGGGACTTTAACACCCCACTTTCACCAATGGACAGATCATCGAAAATGAAAATAAATAAGGAAACACAAGCTTTAAATGATACATTAAACAAGATGGACTTAATTGATATTTATAGGACATTCCATGCAAAAAAAACAGAATACACATTCTTCTCAAGTGCGCATGGAACTTTCTCCAGGATAGATTATATCTTGGGTCACAAATCAAGCCTTGGTAAATTTAAGAAAATTGAAATCATACCTAGTATCTTTTCCGACCACAAGGCTATGAGACTAGATATCAATTACAGGAAAAAACCTGTAAAAAATACAAACACATGGAGGCTAAACAACACACTACTTAATAACCAAGAGATCACTGAATAAATCAAAGGGGAAATCAAAAAATACCTACAAACAAATGACAATGAAAACACAATGACCCAAAACCTATGGGATGCAGCAAAAGCAGTTCTACGAGGGAAGTTTATAGCTATACAATCCTACCTTAAGAAACAAGAAACATCTCAAATAAACAACCTAACCTTACACCCAAAGCAATTAGATAAAGAAGAACAAGAAAACCCCAAAATTAGCAAAAGGAAAGAAATCATAAAGATCAGACCAGAAATAAATGAAAAAGAAATGAAGGAAATGATAGCAAAGATCAATAAAACTAAAAGCTGGTTCTTTGAGAAGATAAACAAAATTGATTAACCATTAGCCAGACTTATCAAGAAAAAAAGGGAGAAGACTCAAATCAATAGAATTAGAAATGAAAAAGGAGAAGTAACAACTGACACTGCAGAAATACAAAGGATCATGAGAGATTTCTACAAGCAAGTATATGCCAATAAAATGGACAACCTGGAAGAAATGGACAGATTCTTAGAAATGCACAACCTGCCGAGACTGAACCAGGAAGAAATAGAAAATATGAACAGACCAATCACAAGCACTGAAACAGAAACTGTGCTTAAATATCTTCCAACAAACAAAAGCCCAGGACTAGATGGCTTCACAGACGAATTCTATCAAACATTTAGAGAAGAGCTAACACCTATCCTTCTCAGACTCTTCCAAAATATAGTAAAGGGAGGAACACTCCCAAACTCATTCTACGAGGCCACCATCACCCTTATACCAAAACCAGACAAAGATGTCACAAAGAAAGAAAACTAAAGAATATCATTGATGAACATAGATGCAAAAATCCTCAACAAAATACTAGCAAACAGAATCCAACAGCACATTAAAAGGATCATACACTATGATCAAGTGGGGTTTAACCCAGTAATGCAAAGATTCTTCAATATATGCAAATCAATCAACGTGATACACCATATTAACAAATTGAAGGAGAAAAACCATATGATCATCTGAATAGATGCAGAGAAAGCTTTCGACAAAATTCAACACCCATTTATGATAAAAACTCTCCAAAAAATAGCCATAGAGGGAACTTTCCTCAACATAATAAAGGCCATATATGACAAACCCACAGCCAACATCGTCCTCAATGGTGAAAAACTGAAACCATTTCCACTAAGATCAGGAACAAGACAAAGTTGCCCACTCTCACCACTATTATTCCACATAGTTTTGGAAGATTTAGTCACAGCAATCACAGAAGAAAAAGAAATAAAAGGAATCCAAATCGGAAAAGAAGAAGTAAAGCTATCACTGTTTGCAGATGACATGATACTCTACATAGAGAATCCTAAAGATACTACCAGAAAACTATTAGAGCTAATCAATGAATTTGGTAAAGTAGCAGGATACAAAATTAATGCACAGAAATCTCTTGCATTCCCATACACTAATGATGAAACATCTGAAAGTTAAATTAAGAAAACACTCCCATTTACCATTGCAACAAAAAGAACAAAATATCTAGGAATAAGCCTACTTAAGGAGACAAAAGACCTGTATGCAGAAAATTATAAGACACTGATGAAAGAAATTAAAGATGATACAAATAGATGAAGAGATATACCATGTTCTTGGATTGGAAGAATCAACATTGTGAAAATGACTCTACTACCCAAAGCAATCTACAGATTCAATACAATCCCTATCAAACTACCGCTGGCATTTTTCACAGAATTAGAGCAAAAAATTTCACAATTTGTGTGGAAACACAAAAGACCCCGTATAGCCAAAGCAATCTTGAAAAAGAAAAACAGAGCTGGAGGAATCAGGCTCCCTGACTTCAGACTATACTACAAAGCTACAGTAATCAAGACAGTATGGTACTGGCACAAAAACAGAAATATAGATTAATGGAACAGGATAGAAAGCCCAGAGATAAACCCATGCACATATGGTCACCTTATCTTTGATAAAGGAGGCAAGAATATACAGTGGAGAAAAGACAGCCTCTTCAATAAGTGGTGCTGGGAAAACTGGATGGCTACATGTAAAAGAATGAAATTAGAACACTCCCTAACACCATACACAAAAATAAACTCAAAATGGATTAAAGACCTAAATGTCAGGCCAGACACCATCAAACTCTTAGAGGAAAACATAGTTAGAACACTCTATGACATAAATCACAGCAAGATCCTTTTTGACCCACCTCCTAGAGAAATAAAATAAAACCAAAAATAAACAAATGGGACCTAATGAAACTTAAAAGCTTTTGCACAGCAAAGGAAACCATAAACAAGACCAAAAGACAACCCTCAGAATGGGAGAAAATATTTGCAAATGAAGCAACTGACAAGGATTAATATCCAAAACATACAAGCAACTCATGCAGCTCAATATCAAAAAAACAAACAACCCAATCCAAAAATGGGCAGAAGACCTAAATAGACATTTCTCCAAAGAAGATATACAGATTGCCAACAAACACATGAAAGAATGCTCAACATCATTAATCATTAGAGAAATGCAAATCAAAACTACAATGAGATATCATCTCACACCAGTCAGAATGGCCATCATGAAAAAATCTACAAACAATAAATGCTGGAGAGGGTGTGGAGAAAAGGGAACCCTCTTGCACTGTTGGTGGGAATGTAAATTGATACAACCACTATGGAGAACAGTATGGAGGTTCCTTAAAAAACTAAAAATAGAACTACCATACGACCCAGCAATCCCATTACTGGGCATATACCCTGAGAAAACCATAATTCAAAAAGAGGTATGTACCAGAATGTTCATTGCAGCTCTATTTGCAATAACCAGGACATGGAAGCAACCTAAGTGTCCATCGACAGATGAATGGATAAAGAAGATGTGGCATATATATACAATGGAATATTACTCAGCCATAAAAAGGAATGAAACTGAGTTATTTGTAGTGAGGTGGATGGACCTAGAGACTGTCATACAGGGTGAAGTAAGTCAGAAAGAGAAAAACAAATACTGTATGCTAACACATATATATGGAATCTAAAAAAAAAGAAAAAAAGAAAGAAAATGGTCAGAAGAACCTAGGGGCAAGACGGGAATAAATATGCAGATCTACTAGAGAATGGACTTGAGGATACGGGGAGGGTGAAGCGTAAGCTGTGACAAAGTGAGAGAGTGGCATGGACATATATACACTACCAAACGTAAAATAGATAGGTAGTGGGAAGCAGCCTCATAGCACAGGGAGATCAGCTTGGTGCTTTGTGACCACCTAGACGGGTGGGATAGGGAGGGTGGGGTGGAGGGAGATGCAAGAGGGAAGAGATATGGGGACATATGTATATGTATAACTGATTCACTTTGTTATAAAGCAGAAACTGACACACCATTGTAAAGCAATTATACTCTAATAAAGATGTTAAAAAAAAATTGGAAGTTTTATGACTCAAACTTTCTTCTTTGGCATCTTTGAATGAGGCTAATTTCTGTTTTCATAGACTAAGTAACTTTTGTGTCCATAAGTGAGTTAATTCTAAAAGGGTAAACAGTATTTTAATTTTTATCTATCATTGATGGGATAATTTTCTATAGTCAAAAGGTATAATTAAACTTTAAATTATTACTATAAGACATATGTACTTTACACACATAGGGAACAATTTGGTAGCATATTTCAATATGTAAAATATGCTCATCTGTTAGACCAGCAATTCCAAATCTAAAAAATCTTCTTTATGGAAATACTTACACATATGCACACACACATATATATATATATATATAAATGCACCTGACTCCTTGTGTAAAATAACAGACTAGGAAAGAAATTAAATATCTATAAGTAGAAATAGGTAATTGTTGTAATCATACTGTGGAAATTTATGTAGAAGCTAAACTGAATGAAATAAATTTTTAAATATTGATATAAAACATCTTCAATACAGAGATCTCTACATACACTTATAGCTATGAAGATATGAGTCTCTTCCACACCACACTATTAAAATGATTGCATATGAGGTGTGGAAGAAGTGTGACGATAAGGAATGTGTTGAGAAATTTTTTTTTTCCTTAAAAACATTTATGTATTGCTAGATTTATTTTAATGAGAAGATATTTATGAATTGTATATCTATATTTTTGAACTCTTTGTTAAAGTATAACATCGGTACAGAAAAGTGCACAAACTATGTTTTCAGCTTGTTACATTTGCACAAAGCATGAATTTGCCCATGTATCCATTGCTTGTGTCAGGAAATGCAACCGCAGAAATCTCTTTCATGTCCTTTCCTAGATAATACCTCTCAAATGTTAACCACTATCCTGATTTTTAATACCACTGATTAGCTTCACCTGATTTTGAACTTCTATTAATGGGTTGTTTCCGTATACTTGATTTGGCTGTTTGTCTTGCATATTTGATTCTTTCGCAAAAATTTGTTGAATCTCCATGTTGTATAATACTCAATTGTATGAAAATAATACACATTATTCATTCAACTGCTAAAGGACATTTGAATCATTTCCAGTTTCTGGCCATTACAAAAAGAGCTGCTGTGAATATTCTGTATGTATCTTTTACCCAACATATGCACACATTTCTATTGGCTGTATACCTAAGAGTGCAATTGCTAGGTTATAAGGTATACATTCACTTAGTTATTATAGATCCTAAGTAAGTAGTTTTCAAAGTGGTTTTTGAATTTAAACACCCATTGGCAACGTATGGGAGTTATAGTTGGTACACATTCTTTCAATACTTGGTAAATATTTAATCTTTTTCATTTTAGCTATTCTGATATTTGTGTATATTTCATTTTGGGTTCAATTTTCATTTCTCCTATACAAAAAAAGTCAAGTACCTTTTTATTCATTTAATAACCATTTAGATAAGCACTTCCTGAAGTATGTATTCAAGTACTCTGCCCACTTTCTATTTTGATGCTTCTCATTTTCCCTAGCTATGTTGAGGAATAAATATATAATTTACTAATAAAAATTATATGTATTTATGGTATATAATATGATGGTTAGATACGTGTATACATTGTCAAATGATTACCACAATCAAATTAATTAACCCATTCATCACCTCACATAGTTTACCTTGTGTGTGTGTGTGTGTTAGTGTGTAGTGAGTACACTTAAGATCTACTCTCTTAGTAAATTTCAATTATACAATAGCTTATTATTAACTCCAATCACCCTCATTTACATTGGATTCTGAGAATTTATCTGTCTTATAACTAAAATTTTGTACTCTTTGATCAAAATTTTCCCATTTTTCACACCCCCCAGCACCTGTAACCACTGGTGAACAATATGGTTCTATGAGTTTGACTTTTTTGGATTCAACATTAAGTGAGATTACAGACTATTTGTCATTCTCTGTCTGGCTTGCTTCATTAGCATTATGTTCTCCATGTTCATCCATGTTGTTGCAAATGGCAGTATCCCATTCTCTTTTTATGGCTGAATAATATTCCACTACACACACACACACACACATGCACACACACACACAGTGCACAACACTTCCCTGTTCTCCGCATACTTGTCAGCATTTATCTCCTTTATGATAATAACCATCTTAACACATGTGAGGTGATATCTTGTTTGGTTTTGATTTACATTTCCCTGATTGGTGATACTGAGCACCTTTTCATGTATCTGTCAGCCATCTGAAAGTCTTCTTTGGCGAAATGTCTATTCTGTTCCTTTGCCCATTGTGTTATTTGGTTTTTTGCTTTTGATTTGTATGTGTTCATTATATATTTTGGATATTAACCTTGGGAAAAGAACGAGACACTAGAATGTATGCTTTTAACTGTCAGTATCATGTTTTAGAGGAAGAGAACCTGTGTGTGGCTGAGTGTGTTCCCCAAATTACTTGACTTCTCACAGGCTTATTTTCTGCAGGGCAAAGACCTTTGGAAAAATATAGTCATGATACAGTTGTCTAGAGAAGATACAACATTTTTTTCATTTTCTTCCTTAAAAATAAAATCTCATTATTGTTTTGTGTGCAATGTAACCAGCCAAATTTCACAACTTTCCTTAAAGACAGAACTGGTTCTTTGCTACAGTTCTAGAAAAAAATGTGCCCCCTTCTTCTTGCATACGTCCTTTCTTCTTCTTGCTTAAAATACTGTCAAGATACCTGAAATGTTGGGCAACCATATTTTTGCAATGGTTTAAGCTACACTTTGAGGAAACAAATATGAGGATGAATATTATAAGCTAAGTGAAGCAAAAATATGGAATTATGGATGTGGTTGACTCCATTAAATTTATTAAGCATTCTTGGACACCAACTTCTGGACTTTTTGATATGTGACACTATTTGTTGGTCCAACATGGTCTGGTGTTTCATTTCATGTAGCTAACTGAAGTCATGCTTAGGACAACTATCTATTTTTCACTGCCAGCCTCCTCCTCCCACTCAGAAGAATTATCTCATAGTGTGCTCATTGGAGAATACACAGTTATTTTATTAATGCTAAATTAATATTTCAATGTATTGGTGTTACACTTTTATATGAAGTGGCTCATTATTGTTTTCTTACTGCTAATAATTAAAATACCCAAGTTTGAAAGAATAATTCTGTACACAAGGAAGGATTTGAGTTTATCTATAAAATGATTGCTCTAACAGACTTAACATTCCTCTATACTTTTGTGAGTAGTAGATAAAGGAGTGGATTTAGAGTTAGCAAGTAATTGACTCGTGTAAAGCTAGTGATTCAGGAAAACCAATGCATATGTACATCTGAATAAAAGAGACAAAAAAATAAAGCAAATTAGAAAGCATTAGTAATAACAAAAACAGTTAAAATCACTGTCTTAATTGAATTTTAAATTTAACATGAAATTTAAAAGGTAGATAAAAATCAATATTGAAATAAAACACAAAGAACAAATAGCTCAATCAGTTTTCAACATGCACAATGACTCTTTAAATTGTTAATCTACACCAGGCTATACTCATTTTAATAATTTACTGTTTCATAAAATACAGGCTTGGTGGTTTTTTTTTTTTTTTTTTTTTTTTAGTTTGGGAAAGGCATGGAATAAACTGCTTACATTTTCTGTCATTAATTTTGGATGTCTCCCACCTCTTACTTAGTGACACTAGTTTTCTTTCATCCTTCCATCTGTTGGAGAACTAAATAAAATATGAACTGTTGTCCATTATGCTTTGTAGAAATGGCAAATGCAAATGCTTAGCCTATTCTTTTCAGTGTTAAATATTGTGATTTTTTGTTTTTTAGCTTATGTATTTATTTTTAACAAATTTTAACATTTAAATTAAGCATTGTATTTTAAGTTTTAAAATGTATTAAGTCATTAATTGTAAAATAACTGAATAATATTTAATTTCAGATATTCTCCATCATTTCTTTGGATCTGATATTATGGCAAGCAAGGAAATTATTAATTCCATGGAAGAAAAACCTTAAAAAAATACTGACTCATTCAGTCTTCAATATTTTTAAAATAGTAAAAGAAATGTATAAATAATGCTTGGGAAAATCCAAATACTATTCAGGGAAAATAATCTGCAGCTAAATACATTAAAAATATAATTGAGATGGTGATAGGTACCATGAAGACAATAAAGTAAAATCATATGATAGAAAGTATTTTGGGAGGGGCTACTTTTGATAGTGTGCCAAGGGAATGTCTGAATTGTAGTTGCCCTAAGGTCCTATATTAGTTAGGATAAATGTATAGCTCCTCTAACAAAGTCCCAACTGAATGATAATAGTTTAAACAGTTTTTTCTCTGCCATGTAACAGTCCTTGAATTATCAGTCTACATTGTTGAGGTCCATTTTTCTTCTATCTTTTGCCCCACGCCCAAGACATTGTCTTCATCATCATGTCAATAAGCACTCGATACTACATCTAAAAGTTACATTTCAGGCAGAGAGAAAAAGAAAAGGTAGAAGGAACACACACCATTAAGTTGAAAAGACATCACCTTGAAGTAACTCAAATCATGTCTATTTACACCCCATTGGCTAGCACATAGTTACATAGCCACATCTGGTGCAAATGAAAAAAGAAAGGATGGCTTCATTTTAGCCAGATACAAAATTTTAGTTCCATGACTAAGGAAAGACTGGACTTTGGGTGACAAACAGACTTTTACCTGAAATGAAGGTAAGGATGAAACTCTGTTAACATTTTGGGAGTCAGTTTTCAGACCATTATTTCTTCAAATTATTTTTCATTCTGCACCAATCTTTGGCTTCTCTTTCTGGAAAGCTAATGAAATGATTATTAGACCTTCTGATATTAGACTCATAGGTGCTTGAGCTCTGCTTATTTTTGTTCAGTTTTTTTTCTTCTGTTGTTAAGATTGGAAAATTTCTACTGATTTATCTTTAAGTTCACTGAGTCTTTCCTATTTAATTTCCGTGTCTGCTATTGAGCCCATGAAGTGAAACTTTTATCACATATATTGTGTTTTTCAGTTATAACATTTCCATTTGGCACCTGATTCTATAATATGGTTTCTATTTCTCTGCTGAAAATTTTTATATTTTTATTAATTTTGAGAGTGATCAACTTTAGCTCACGGGGCAAAATAATAAACTGCTTTAAGGTTTTGCCTGATAATTTCAACATCTGAGTCATCTTGGGATTGGCATTTTAATTATTTTTTCCACTAGTGTCTGGCCAGATTTTCTCAGTTCTTTCAATGTCAAGTGATTTGGGATTATATCCTGGACATTTTGTGTATTATGTTGTAAAAATCCAAGTCCTGTTAAAATTCTTTGAAGATTAACTGTACATTTTTTTTCTTGTTTGTTTTAGCAGACAGTTGGCATGGTTAAGTTCAGATCAAAAGTTTTGATTTCCCTTCTGTAGGCAATGCTTTCAAAGTCAGTTTGGGTTTCCAAGTTAATACTATGCTGTTTGAGTTTTCTTGTGCTTGTTCACTCAGGGATTTGCCTAGGACTTATGTTTTGGTGTGAACAATAATTCAGTTCTCAAAGCTTTGATCATGTTTACTGTTGTCTGTTCTATTAGTGCACAGACTGGGCTAAGCCTGGTTTTTTCAGTTCAGATACAGTATTTGGGCAACCCCATCTCTCACCTCCCCAGTTTCCCAGCCACTGTTTGGTTCCCTGGAGCCCCTTTTCCCCAGTCTCCTGACTTGGGAGCCAGAATTTCTCTCAGGGTTTAGCATTTTGTGCTGGTGAACAATTTTGCAATACTGTGGCCATTCTCAGGTAAAGCTGAGAGAGAAACACGAGGCAAAATAGTGGTGATCTCCCACACACTCTTTGGACCATTGAGGCCACTTTCTTGATTCCTCTGGATAGAAGGATGTTTTTACCCAGAGGTTTAGATATCCCACCATGGAAGCAGAGCCGCTTCACGACTGGAGCTTCCTAAGGGCAGGGCTAAAATAGAAAATAAATAAAAGGAGATCCTCCTTCCAATCCGTCTTTTTGCTTTGAAAAACAGAATTTTCCTCCTAAGGTTTATTGTCCATCTCTACTTGTGTTCTCAGGTGAAAGCCAGGAGATAAAGAGGGGAGGGTAAAAATGAGTAAAGTCATGGCCTCTCCTTTCTTCTTCAAGTTTGACTTCCCTTCCATTTCATCTGCATCATTTACTTTCCAGAGTAAACATAGTCATTCTTTGTATTCTGCCCAGAGTTTTTTTTGTTGCAATCATGGGGAAAGATAGGCTGTAATGAGCTTATTCCAGCTCAGTCATTGTTGGAACTCTTGTACTAGACCTTTTTTTTTCCTTCCAGTTTTATTGAGATATGACTGACATACAGCACTGTATAAGTTTAAGGTATACAGCATGATAATATTATTTACATACATCATGAAGTGATTATCACAATAAATTTAGATCATTAAAGAAAAATAGAAAAAAACATTTTTCTTCTTTTGATGAGAAGTCTTAGGATTTACTCTCAAAAACTTTCGTGTATAACATACAGCAGTGTTAATTATATTTATCATGTTGTACGTTACATCCTTAAATTCTTATTTATCTTATAACTGGAAGTTTGCACTTTTTGACTGCCTTCATCCAATTCCCTCTCCTCCCACCCCCTGTTTCTGGTAACCACAAATCTGATTTCTTTTTCTATGAGTTTGCGTGTTTGTTTTTGAAGTATAATTGACCTACAACACTATGTTAGTTCCCATTGCACAACATAGAGATTTGATATTTGCATTTCAAACTGATCACCACAAGTCTAATTACAAATGTCACCATACAAAGATATTACATAATTATTGACTGTATTTCCCACAATTTACATTACATACCCATTACTCATTTATCTTGCAACTGGAAGTATGTACCTCTTAATCTCCCTCACTTATTTCTCCCCTCCCCCTACCCCCTCCTCTCTGACAAACCCCTGTTTGTTCTATGTATCTATAACTTTGATTATGTTTCGTTATGTTTGTTCATTGGTTTTGTTTTTTTAGACTACACATGTAAGTGAAGTCACACGGTATTTGTCTTTCTCTTATGACTTATTTCACTTAGCATAATACCCTCTATGTCCACCCATGTTGTCACAAATAGCAAGATTTCATTCCTTTATATGGCTGAGTAATATTCCATATCTTGTTTATCCATTCTCTATTTATGGCCCCTTGGTGAATGGGGCTGCATCCTGGGAAGGCTGGCTGAGGGGCTAAAGGTGTCCTAGAGTTGGTTGTCCTGCTGGTGAGTGGGGCCATGGCCCAGGGGAATAGATGCCTGGTGCCCACCCACTGGTGGATGAAGAAGTGTCCTGGAGCTAGTGCCAGCCTACTGGTAGGCAGAGTCAGGTCTTGAGGGTCCCTGGCTGCAGGGTTCAGGGTTCCCGGGTCCAGTGTTGGCCCACTGGTAGGTGGGTCCAGATCCCATGGTGGCTGGCTAAGGAGTTCAAGGTGTCTTAAAACTGATGTTGGCCTGCTAGTAGGGAGGGCCAGGGCCCAGGGTTTTCTGGGGCTTGTGCTGACCTGCTGGTGAGTGGGCTGTGTCCTGCCAGGGAGGCTGAGGGGCTATGGTAGTCCTGGGAATGGTGTCTACCCTCTGGTGGATACGGACAAAGCACAGGGGGTCTTGGGGCTGATGCCAGCCCACTGGTGTGTGAGGCTGGACCCAGGGCTATGTCAGCCCTCTGGGGAGTGGAGTTGGGTCCTGGGGTCTCTGGCTGCAGGGCCCAGGGGTCCCACTGTTGGTGTGTTGGCCCACAGGTGGGTGGGCCTGGGACCCAGAGGTTCCTGGGTTAGTGTGGGCTCACTGGTTTGTGGGCCTTGTCCTTGGCCCTCTGGTGGACAGGGTCATGTCCTGGGGCAGCTTTGGGCTCAGGGGTTCTTAAGGCAGCCTGCCTGCTCGTGGGTGGGGTTGTATCCCTACTGGGCTAGTTGCTTGGCTTAGGGCATCTCAGTACTGGTGCTGACAGGCTAGTGGTTGGGGCTGAGTCCTGGTGCTAATAAGCTAGAGGGAGGATTCCAAAATGGTGCTTGTCAGCGCCAGTGTCCACGTGGTAGGAAAAGCTCCCCCAAATGGCTGCCACCAGCATCTCTGTCACCAGAGTGAGCTCCAGTTGCCTCCTGCCTCTCCAGGAGGCTTTCCAAGATAAACAGGTATGTCGTATCCAGGCTCCTTTCAAAGTATTACTTCTTAACTGGGTCCAAGAGTGTGTGAGATTTTGTGTATACCCTTTATGGGTGAGCCTTTATTTCTCACAGCCCTCTGACTCCACGGAAAATCAGCACCCCTTGCCGTCAAAGCCAAACATTCTGAGGGCTCATCTTCTTGGTGCAGGACCCCTGGGTTGGGGAACCCAATGTGGGTATTGAACCCCCTTGCTCCTTGGGGAGAAACTCTCAATTGTAATTATCCTCTTGTTTGTAGCTCACCTGGCTGGGGGTATAGGTCTTGACTATACCACATCTCTGCCCCTCCTACCCATCTCATTGTGGTTCCTTCTTTATATCTTTAGTTGTAGAAGATTTTTTTCTGCTAGATTTCAGTCTTTCTTATCAATAGTTGCTCTGTAAATAGCTGTAATTTTGGTGTGCCCATGGGAGGAGGTGAGCTCATGGTCTTCTTATTCTGCCGTCTTGGTCATTCCTCACTCATGCTTAATATTTTACCATTAATGACTTATTCATCATGCTACTTTTTGGTTTACATTTTTGGCATATAGATTGCCAAGTACATTTTCTGGGCTTCAGTGAGGAAAGGGGAATTCGAAATATTTGGAGAGTGAAGAAAGAAATTATGGATAAATATAACATAGATTTCACTTACTTTAGACCTAATATATGTTTAAATTATTTTATACCCGCTTTTCAGAGACAATGTGTGAAATACACATGTACTAGGGTTTCACTAATTTGTGACATCTGTTTGTGGTGGCATTGTGCCTATATCTCACATTTCTCATTAATCTCATTTCAACACCTAGTTGACATATATAATATTCAATTTTGACTTCTCAAAATTTGTTTTCTAGAATTAAAAATAGCTTCATAACTTTATAGAAGAAACATAGCAGTGATAATAGCACATTAAATGGTTCTGCCATTTACTAAAATATTTGGCCAACCCGACCATTTTTGCACTTACTTTACACTCATGTAACCTCCTAAGATTTCTCTGGAATATCATATGCTTTATAGCACAAAAAGTACATAGCGCCACACAAAATAGACAATAGAAAAGTAGAATAATGCAATGTATACCGCAGATATTTTTAATAGTAAATTAAAGTCATACTGCAAGATTTTTCTTGAGCATTTTAGTTTTTGAAGGATGCTTTCAAAACTAACCTTTCTTTATTCTATCTCCTCTGGGTGATTATGTGTGAAATATTTTGATACAATGAGGAGGGATATTGTCTAAACAATTACTTTTTCCTGTTAGTAAACTTTGCATGACTCTATTACTCATAATCTAAATTTGGACAAAGCAATGGATATAGCAGACATTCAATACTATTCTGGATGGATATAACCCAATCTATATAGCAGTATATTTCCTGGAATTGTTTTCCAGAAAAATCATGCACTTTTCCATGAACAGTAGTTCTCATGTACAATGTTAACCGGCAGGTCAGGCATTCCTATCCTCTCATGTCATTAATACTGCTCAAAATCGGAGATTGAATTAACTTCAGTAAAATTCTAGTTAAAAAAACAAACAGATCTGTTTAAGGAATCATCTAAATTTATAACATTAACTGTTATGATGGTTATTAAGCAATGGAATTTAATGTAATAAATTTTATTAAACGCCAACTCTGTAAGGACCTACACAGAGACTACAAAGAGAAATATAGGAATATCAAAATTAAAATGTGCTCAAGAAAGTTATAATTTTATAAGGGCATGTTAAATAATTAAGAGAGTGATTTTTATAACTAGTAGCTGTATAAGGAAATTAATATTTATTGAGAACTTACTGTATGCCTGGTCCTGATTTTAGCACTTTAAAGTTTTTATGCTATTTTATATGAAGGAAGTTTATATTTTCCCCACAATACAAACAAAGGCACAGACTCAAAAGAGTTTAACAATTTTCTAAAATAGATCCAGTATTCAAATGCCTGTTGGAAGCCTGTGAAACACTGTGGAGCCTCACACAATATTCTGGGGATACTTACCAATAGAGTTGCAAGCAAAATGCCACAGGAATTGATAAAAAAAGGAAAGAAATCTACATGTTTGATCACAAGTAGTTCATGGAAGTGGTGGTACTTGATATTGGTAGGGTTTTAAAAAAATTTTTATTTTATATTGAAGTATAGTTGATTTACAGTGTTAGTTTCAGGTGTAGAGCAAAGTGATTTAGTTATACACATACCTATCTGATTCTTCTCTCACTTAGGTTATTACAGAATATTGAGTAGAGTTCCCTGTGCTATACAGTAGATCCTTGTTGGTTATCTATTTTATATATAGTACTGTGTATATGTTAATCCCAACCTCCTAATTTATCTCTCCCCCCAACTTTCCCTTAGTGTGCAAGTGAGGGCACTCATTATATTTAGAAAGTGAAGACTAAACTAAAATCCAGAAGTTGGAAATCTTAAGATTTTTTCAAGAAACTACAAATGCTGGAGTTTTAGGGTGTCCACAGTGGAGCGGCGTGTAGAGGGAACAGAATAAAATAAATTTAGGTTGAGGAGTTTGCTTATTGTTCATTAGGTAGGTGATATCCACTGTAGGTCATTGAGAGGAAGAATGAAATCATTGTTTATCAAGGTAAATCATAATTCCTTAGGTAGGAAATAACATGGAAAAAAAAGACACTGGAAAGAACAGACCTGAGTAGAGTACATATTATTGTAAGAGTTTAGAGAAGAGGATATTAACAAGCAGACAAATGTGGGGAATATTAGAGGAGATAGAATAAATTAAAACTAACTAAGTATATTTTATAGATCAGGAACAGGGAGGCATTAATTAAATAATAAAAGTTGGGTCATTATAGTTGAGAGAGCAGAGATGCCCTTGAGGGAAAAAGAGAAAGCAAAATAAATGGTTTTGAGAAGATGATTTTTTAGTATTGGGTACATTTAGTTTGAGGTGAGGATGAAGTACCTATGTACATTTATCTATTAAGACATTGGAGATTCTTTTAGGTTTGGGCTGAAGATCTAGGCAAGGCCAAGGAACATCAATGTGGGAGGTATCTGCAGGCAAATTATCATTGAAACTCTCAAAGTGGATGGAATAACCCAAGAATCAAGTGCATAGGAAACAGAAAAAAATTTTAAAAGCACCATAAATTTAGGATTCCAGAAAACAAACCAAATCAACAGAAGAGAATATTAAAAGCTGTGTTTCATATATAGTACATATAAGCAAGATTCAAAAAGCAGAAAAATAATTGTAGCTCTCTTTCTTTATGCTTAAGTGCAGTCACATATTATCTCATTTAATCTCAACATTCCTCGGAAGTAGGGCTACCATCATCCCTTTATAGAGGAGAAACTTGAAACTCTGATGGGCTAAGAAACTTCCCCTGGTCACACAGGAATGGACGGCTGAACCAAGATTCACACCAAGCAGCCTGAATCTAGATTTTGTACTTTTAATTTTTATGTTATACTGTCTCTTGGTTATCAAAAAACTTTTCATTTTCCAAATATGAATAATTGGAGATTTATAGTTATTCTTGTTTATAAGTCCTTATTTTACTCGTGCTATCTTGATAAGCAAAACTGACCAAGAGACAGAGAAGGATTAAAGTGAAGTAGGAGAGATTTCCAGGTGGGGCATAATCTCTATGGGGTGATACAACGTCACTGAATTAAATATGGATATGGTGCTGATAACTCCATTTTCCAAGAGTGACCTCTTATATGACTGATATGATTTAAATTCATCATACTCCTAATCAGTACGTGGAATAGTTTCTTAGCTTTAATTTATTCATGCCAAACACACAGAATTGTGGATCCTCCTAAAAGGTAATTGTTTTTCTGATAGCAAAGAAACTTCATCCTTAGCATGATGACCTTTGTCATGCTTTAAGACATGTTTAGTGAGTAGATTGGGGTATCTATATTTTGAGATAAGTGTTGAGAAAAGCATAATGCTCTTTGCTACACTTAGAGACTCTACATGTACTCTACATCATAAACCCCTTGTTCCATTGTGCTTACAGAGGATTCAGCAACTTTTAAATAGCTCATTATACTCTGATGAGATTATACTCTGATGATAGTGAAGTTTGCTTTTGGTCAAGCCTAAAGAAAAGGACTATGGGATGCTCACGTATGAGTCACACACCTAAAGAAGTAGGCTTATGCTTTTATTAACAGAAGACGGAATAGCATGGAAGCTAAGTGTGGGCTCTGGAGCCAGACAGCTTATGTTTGAATATTAGCTTCGCTGCTTACCCTAGCTATGTGATGGCAGATAAATGTTGTGTGCCCCATAGTTTTTGTGTGCGTGTGTGTGAGGATTAAATTAGATTATCCATATATGGTGCTTAGAATAGCGCCTGGTGTGTGGTAAATACACAGTAATCTTTCCCTTCTCTTAAAAATGAAATTTGAATGAATATTTAAAGCATATTTGCTTAAAGTGGTACCCACTTATTCTGCCTGTGGCAGGTCGTAGGATTAATTCTTTATTCCTGATGAGCTCTGTTCGAATTATTCTTAGTAATTTTTAAAAATATTCCAATATTTTCATCACGAAAATATAGTTTTAACTTCTTCTGTTACACATCCTTTCGAATTTTAATGCTATCTTTTTCTTGTTACAATTCTCTCTTATTCTGGTTTGCAAAAGTTTGTCTATTTTATTGATCTTCTTCAAAGAACCAGCTTTTGGTGATATTCATGAAACCAATTTCCTTATTATCTTCTGCTCCATTATTTTTTGTATTTATCTCTATTTTTAATATTGCTTTTGCTTCTTGTTCTTCAAAGTTTTGTTCAATAGGTGGATTCCTTTATTTTCAGTCCATCTTAATTTGAAATTAATACACATATCTTAACATATTACAAGCAATACTTTGGCTACATCATACAGCTTTTTTTTTTTTTAATGGGAAACACCATTAGCTGTTACCTGATGTATAGCTTATAAAATATGCTTTTAAAAATTATTTTATTGAGGTTTTCCTTTGGACTCTAAGGTCAATTTTGTAACAATTTCATGTGTTTTGAATAAATGCATTCTCTTTGACACATTCAAAATGGTCAGTGGATATACTAGTTCCACACAATTTTGTTATTCATATCTTAATATTTCTTAGTTTTCCTTAGTTTTGGGGTTTTGATATATCGGTTGCAGAGGGAAATTTGTCACATCTTTCAGTATATATATTATGTATTTGTCATTTGGCCCCTTTCTTTTCTCTTTTATATTTCAAAATATATATTGATGAATAATAAATTTTAGCAAAATATAAAGTGTAGTCCAATTTTGACCTGAATTCTATTTTGCCTGACATTACTAGTGCTAAAATTGGTTTCTGTTAGTAAATATTTCTTGATAGGTATATTTTTTCAAATCAATTATATTTATATGTTGAGATGTATGTAATTTTGCTTTTTTTAAACTTCTCATATATAGATTTCTATTTTCCCACATTATGGATTTTCTTTTAACAATGTTGGATAATTTCTATCTTTTTTTTTTTTAATTAATTAATTAATTAATTTATGGCTGTGTTGGGTCTTCGTTTCTGCGCGAGGGCTTTCTCTAGTTGCGGCGAGCGGGGGCCACTCTTCATCGCGGTGCGCGGGCCTCTCACTATCGTGGCCTCTCTTGCTGCGGAGCACAGGCTCCAGACGCGCAGGCTCAGCAGTTGTGGCTCACGAGCCCAGTTGCTCCGCGGCATGTGGGATCTTCCCAGACCAGGGCTCGAACCCGTGTCCCCTGCATTGGCAGGCAGATTCTCAACCACTGCACCACCAGGGAAGCCCCGATAATTTGTATCTTTAATGAAGGTATGAACTCAGTCTTATTTGTTAGGATCACTCATAACTTTGGGTTTATTAACATGCTGTACTACCATTTTGTTATATTTTCTTTTATGGTTTTGCATTTTCACCACTTTCTTTCTTCCCTTTATTTTTTCTTTCCTAGTGGTTTAGGGGATGCATATCCTATTTCTAGTTTCCTTGTCACTATTTACCAACATTTAACACATAAATATTTTTGATCAATATATGAATAATGATCATCTATATCTTTCTTCTGAATAAGACGAGAACTTTGCTATTAACCTTCTCCCCAGAACTTCCACCCATCTCCTGCCTCAAACACCAGTCATGATCATCTGGAGAGTTAATGACAGAATTATAATAATGTTTAAACAGAGTATTGTATGGAGTATTAACCTTGAGTATTTTTTTATCTGAAATATCTTTATTTTGTTGTTTTTATTGTTTTCACATGTAAATGAAAGTTTAAGTAATTAATGAAACGTAGGTTTAAAATTATGGTTTCTTACAAATTTGTTAAATGTTTTTTAGAATCCTGAAAAACTTTTTTTTTCACTCTACAAGCTTTTAGGATGTTCTCTTTATCCATGCAGTGCTGAAATGTCATGATTTATCTAATTGTGTGCCTTTTCTATTAATCCTGTACAGTATTTTGTGCATCCTTCAATCTGAAGACTTGTGCTTTAGTTCTCAACTATTTTCTTCTATTATTTTCTTGATTATTTTTACTCTTTTATTCCCTTTTGGGACTTTTAATTTTCTAATTATTTAAAACACATTTGAGAGCAGTTTTAAGTTCATAGCAAAACTGAACAGAAGGTACAGAATTTTCTGTATAGCCCTTGCTCCCACACATGCATAGCTTCCCCTTTTATCAACATCCCCCGCCAGAGTAGTACATTTGTTACAATCAACAAACCTGTATTGACACATTATAACCACCCTAAGGCCATAGTTTACCTTAGGGTTCTCTCTTGGTGTTGTATATTCTATGGATTTGCACAAACACATGTAATCATAATTATAGTCTTATATAGAGGATTTTCACTGCCTTAAAAATTCTCTGTGTCTCACCTTTCATTTTTCTCCTACTCACCCCAACCCCTGGCAACCACTGATATTTTTTCTATCTCCATCATTTTGCTTTTTCCAGAACATCATATACTTAGAATCATAAAGTATGTAGACTTTTCAGACAGACTTCTTTCACTTAGTAACATGCATTTAGGATTCCTCCATGTCTTTTTATGGCTTGATAGCTCATTTCTTTTTAGTATTGAATCATATTCCACTATATGGATATACCAGAGCTTATTCATGCATTCATCTACTAAAGGACATCTTGGTGGCTTCCAAGTTTTGGCAGTGATGAAAAAAGCTGCTATAAACATCTGTATGGAAGTTTTTGTGTGGACATAAGTTTTCAACTACTTTGGGTAAATTCCCAAAGTGTGATTACTGGATCATATGTAAGTATTCTTCTGGAAATTTTATGAGGTAAAGGTTAGAATAAATGATCATGCTCTCCATCCTTTCCCTTTCAGAATCTGAGATGATCTAGAATTCTGATACACCATCAAGCATGGCTGCTAAGAGCACACACTCTGGGGTCAGATTACTTAGGATTGTCAGTTAGTTCTGGCAAATGCCAGTTAGTTCTCCTACTTCTTAACTGTATGACCTGAGGGTTATTATTTCATCTTTCAAGCAGAAAATTCCTCACCAGTTAAAATAAAATAAAGTGGAACTGCAGATATTTGTTATAAGTTATTGTAGAGATTAAATCAAATCAGATAATGAATATAAAATACATAGCATAGTGTCTGTCACATAAATTTTTGATGTCTATTAACTATCATTGTTGTTGGTTGATTTTCCTGAAATTTTGGGAATTCTTAATATGGGTTAATAGTCTCTAGTGTAGATGTGTGGATTATCTTTTCTGGGAATTAGTGGTTATCTAAACCATAGTCCCACCTTTTTTTTTTTTCCACATGCACTAGATCCACTGCTATAGTTTGTCTCTAAATATCACTATTACTAATGCTTAGGACAATCAGGGAAAGAAGGAGAATCTGGGCCACCTAACTGCTCCAAATGCATCTCTCTGGTTTATCACCCCAAGACAGTGACACTGCTTATTGATTCAAGACCTGGTCTTTCTCCAATGTTTCTACTTTGTCATATTTCAGCCTGAATGTGTTTAGGACTCAAGTTTACTCCGGTTTTGTTCTTCAACATATTTATATTCATAGATTTTCTAACTTTAAGAATTCATTATTTATGGACTACTGAAAATGTAATGTACTTATTTATCAGAGTCAGTATGGATTTGCTCTTCTTTAAAATATGCTTTTTGTTATATCATGAGATTTGGGGTAGAAGGAAGTCATTGACCCCCTTAAACCAATCTCAACTGTTTGTTGGGAGTGTCTTGAATTAAGTTTTTCAGTTTATGTTTGATGTTCTGCCCATCCTCCATGCTTAGTTTCTATGATCTATTCTAAGTATCTATTCTAAGTATACCCTTGGCTATGTGGACTTTTATCATGGTTCCCAGCCAGTCAGAGACACCAGAATTCCAGCAGTGTTCCTAGGAGAGTTGTCCTGCTTGAAAACCATTACAAACCTGTTCACTTTTTGGTTTCAAGGAATCAAATATTTTTCTAAACCTCTCTCCTGTCCTTCAACTCCTCCTGTTCCTCCTCATAGACAGTAATATAACTGCTTGAAATTTATTAACATTAGTTACAGCTTGAAGAGGCATTAGGCCATATTTCTTGCAACAGTACATTATAATATAGAACATAACATTTTCTTTCTTAAGCTAATCTTGAGAAAAAATACAGACATCCCTCCCATGTAAAAATATAAGCTATTTTCTAAATAATCCACTGCTATTTAGTCTTACTAAAAAATTCAAATTCCATTTAGCCAATAATTTTGAAAAGTAAAATTTGAAATTTAAAATATTTTATTCTTTAATATTCAAAATAATTCTATGAAGTAAGTGCACTCTTATTTTACCAAAGAAATAGTTGAGGTTCAAAGAATATAAGTAACATGTCAAAACACCAGGAAAGGCTACAAGATGGGTCAGAGATATAAAGTCTGCTGGACAACAAAGCCCATTTCACATAATTTCACAGTTACAGATAAGCAATTAATAAATGAACCCTTTAAGCAATAGAGGTCACTTGCTTCTTTTTAAGATTTACATGAATGCCATATATTACAATATAAAAATATATATGACTACAAAATAGACTCAAAAAAGAAATGATTAGAGAGTGTGATATTTCTATATCAGGGGAGGAACTTATTGAAAATGTACACATAAATCTTTACTCTGAGACTGAAAAGAAAATAAAATCTGTTATACATCATTCCCTTAATCTAGTTACCTTTAATGATAAAATTCTAATATGTTTAATTCATTTTTCTTTTTAAATTGAAACATAGAAAAAGATTAATAGTTTATATACCATAATACACTTAAATTCTTCCAGTTGCTCCCTTATGAAAATGCATTTTGGAATATGGGGTTAAAAGTACAATGCCTGTAAAATTAATTTGTATGATTAGGCAAGTTATGTTTTAGCTAAGGCACTGAATGAAGTAATACGTGCAAAATAGTATCATAATATTTATAGCAAACAGAGTTGAGCTTTGGTACAAAGAGGGAAATGAGATTCCCAGATCAATTTCAAACTATTGTATTGTATGAGTCATTTC
Organism: Eubalaena glacialis; assembly: GCF_028564815.1. NCBI lineage: Eukaryota > Metazoa > Chordata > Mammalia > Artiodactyla > Balaenidae > Eubalaena > Eubalaena glacialis. Next base: position 35,215,929 of record NC_083731.1, read on the forward strand.
AAATGTCTCCTCTGGGACTATTTAGATTGTGGGGTTCAGGGTAACTATGCCTTCAATACACATGAACATTTTCAGGATATAATCATTAGTAAATGTGGCTTATGTGATTCATCATTGGTTAAGGAAAAAATTCATTGGAAAATTGAATAATAAAAATGCCATGTTTCTCTATAACTTAATAACATCAGTTCAAATTAGTTTGGTGGCAATTACATATATCAGTTAACACTGAAGAATGTCAACCCAGGCTATTATTTTAAAAATTGCCATAACTTGAATGGAGTCAAAATATACTCACTGAATGAGTTTAGTTTCTGAATCAGTTACAGTATATTCCTTGAAAAATAATTTATTTTGTTTTTACAAATTGTTTCCTTCACTAACTGAGCAGAGATGAATATGATATCTTCCAATCCTGCAGTATATGGTTTCAATTTAGATGATAGAAATAAAGATGATTTATAGGTAATCCAAAGGAAAAAAGAAACATTTTAAAGAGGAATGTTTGTCACATAGGGCAGAAGGTGAGAATGTTTATTTAAGAATTTCATTGAGAGCACCGTTGTGTTGTGATGTAAGTGATTTGAACTTTGCGCTAAAGGTAAGGTTTCTTTATCACACCTTCAACCAAATAAATATTTAATTTTCAAAAATCTTGAAATAACTTTAAAAATATGAATATATTGTTAACCAAAAGTTTTTTTTCTTTTCTATAACCTAAATTATTTAACTTACATGAAAACATCATTCACTATAGCATGCGTTCTAAAGTATGGAGGGAATTCTAGTTCAAATCAACCACTAGCTTTACCTAAACTTAAGAAAGTGAAAGCATTCTCAAAAATAACATTGCCAGAGACTAAACTGTTAACTTCCACTTCAGCTGGCAGATCCTGTATTTTATTGTTCTTAGTGTACTAAAGCACAATTGTGTAACTGCGTTCCCTCTGGATCCTCTATAAAAATAGATATATATCTTAAAAAGCTGTCTAAGGAAGTAGAGTTTTAAGTAAACAATATAATAACTTGTCTTAAGGCTAATCAGCATTTTCAAATATCAGAAAAGAAGCAGTTGAATTGAATTTTTAGTTACTGTTTCTTTAAGTGAAACGAATACTGTCTAAATCTTTTGAAATGTAAAATAATATAGCTTATTTGAAATTCTCATAATTATAAAGGGTTAGAATTTTGTCTGTATATCTCATTTCTCCTTTTAAGTGTCTCTAGCACACACTGTAAGCTAATGGACAATACATTTATGAATATGTGGAATCACAAATAAGTTAGTAAACACAGAAAGCATTTTGAGAAACACTGAAATATAATAGATATGTAGATAATGACACATTTCAATTGAGAGTTTGCAATAGTTATCTTCCAAGCAAAGTGTAAAAGCTTGACTGAACAAAAGATAAAGCTAATACTATCTAATAAGAACAGACCATTATAGATCAGTGAAACTGCAAAACAGAGTTATAAGACAAGGGGCAAGCCACATTATCTAAATTAACATTTTTCCAGCTCAAACAAGAAGGGCCACTGTAGGAAAGCAAGAACTAAGTAGTATGGCCTGCATTTAGTCAACCTGAAGTAATTATTAATTTATGGTTGTCTGTGATTTTAATGAAAATGAAAGCTGTGAGGAAAGAATTGAGAGAGATAATGTGCCGTGAAATTGAGTTTCATTTACTTAGGGGCCACCTTTTCCTTTTTTGTTGTTGTTAAAGGAAAGAAAGTTAAGGCAAGATGTCCACATTAAAATTTCACTAGGATTATGTAACCACCAAGTTAAATGGTAATCATTATATTCAAGGCAGAGTTAATGCAAAAGAAATTGAAGCCTGGATTTAGAGCTTATTGGCAAGGGCAGAGTAAAAAACCACCAATGGGCTGCAATTAATGTCAAAGTTGTAATTATTGTCTTTATAAATATGAAGAATCCAATAGCTATTTCATCAGACATTTTATTCTTATTGTCATCATTAAATGCCCCTTTTGGTGATGCCATTGTTGGAAAGAATGTATTTCAAGAGTAAGGAGGAAGCCATAGGAGGCAAAACAAATCATCAGAATGCAACCTCTTTCTTTGACCTCAAACAAAGTGTTTCTAAAGAGTCATAAGAATGACAAGCCTTCCAGAGAATAACAGGCATATCTAGTGTAATAGTGTGGAAAGAACAACTGTTCATGAATTGAATTTTGTAGCTTCCCTCTACAAAAATAACAACTCTGTTCCGAGAATCATCTGCAAACAAGAAGTCAAGTGATAGGTCTAAATTCCTCTTACTAATTGTAATGGAAAAATAATGCTCAATGACTTTTCAACATCTTAGTTCTTTCATGAAAGAAAGACTTATTTTCTGATATTTTAATTTTCAGTGTCAAGAAATAATCAGAAAACAGTCTAAAATTGGGATAATGGCAGTGTTTATTCCCATCTTAGATGTGAAACAGTTATCTTTGCTCTAGAAAATATTAGGTGAAGTCCACGTAATGGAATGCATACATGACACCGGATTTTTCTTGAAAAGATTATTATAAAATATACTTTACCACATATATGTTATGTCTTTTTATTAGGCATTTATTAAGTGCTTGACATTGTGCTGAAGTGTTGGGAATATAAAATTAGATAAGCATTACCTCTATTATTAAGAAGCCTACATGTCTACAGATGATATAGTGCTGAATATGGTAAGTTTCTGCAAAAGAATAAAGATCTAAATGAAACTTAGTGAATGCAGAGTCTTGCTTTCTGAGGTAAGAGGGAAGGATTTATGTGGGTATGAGCATTTGAAAAGCACATTTTTGGGGTCTCCAAGAGGATACAGCATTTGAGGATGTTTATAGAAGGCAATAGGGAATGAACATTTACTACTAAATGAGAGAACTGGAATTCAGAATAGTATCCTCCAGGGATTGCCAGAGACCTGTGATATTGGAAGTAATACTTAGAAAGCTGCAGTAGCAAATGAGGACTGGAATTTGAGAAATAGCTATAAATCAGCCGATTTAAGACAACAGGGAAAAGTGGAGGTTGGTAGCGATGGGGTATAAATTTCCTCTCCTTGCGGAAGAAAAGGAAATATTAGCCATTTCTTGTTTATTTTATGTAAATTATCTACTGGGATTGCGGTGCAGGGAAAGCAATGTGGAGGCAAAAGCAACAAATACCTTTTACTCCATGAGGCAAAGATAACTCTGATTTCTCAAATGGCTTAGGAGGATTCAAATTGTAGAAATTCTGGATGGTTCTGAACTCAAAGATCCAAAGCATCTAGATACCTACATGGTTCTCCAATTCAGAAAAGAGAGATAGTTTGTATTGACATGTTCTTATTAACAAATTCCACATGTATTTTTTACATTTGAACAACTCTCTATATAAGATTGAAATTTAAAATCCTGTACTGACTTGGAATATTTAGCCAATGGCCAAATGTTGCTCTACTACAGCACTCCAAATTCCAGGCATTAGACCCTCCTGAAGTAATAGCTTCCCAACCCAGAAGAGAGTTGTCATGTTTGACACAATATAAGGAGCAGATAATAACCCATTTGAACAAAAAACATTCCTTTGCCTGTTTACATAAAACAAGGAGAAATAGAACCTCTCCCTTAAAATGAAAAAAAAAAAAAAGGTTTTGGAATACCACCTGAGTTGATCTTACCTGTAATGTGCATTGACTAAGACACAAAATCAAACAAACAAACAAACAAACAAAAATCAGAAACTTGGCAGCAGTAACAGAAAAATTCACAACCTGTTCCCAAACTTCCTTCATTTTCTCCTTATGCCTTATCACCTGGTAACAATCTCTTACTGCAAGAAAGAGCAGCTCCTGATTTCCTGAACAAACAATGCAGTTTGAACCTTCTCTTTCTGAAAATTCTTGAACTGAATGCTCTTTCTCAGTTTCCTACTCACCTTGAACATGTCCCTGGTGAAAACTTTCTTAGGATTCTCTCTCAAAGTAGGAACTCTTTCTCTGTGCTTTCTTCTTTCTGTAACCATATCATTTTTTGTTCAGGTTAGTGGTATCTAAGGTCCTTCAGCTTTTCAACCATGCTTCATTCATTTTTACAGTATGAACCCATTTTTATCATTTGAAATAAGTGTGCAATACATGTTAGTTGAATGCTGAAAACTAAGGAAGCCATACCATAAAAAAAAATTTTAAAGCTCAAGATTTCTACTGCCTGGATAATTCTATGGATTTGGAACACTCATGACTCATCTTAAAATAAAAATTAAAAGTTGTCATCATTCTTTAAAGACTAAGTACATTTGTCCATCTATGAGGGCATCATAGGCTGGGAAGGGCACACATTTTTAATAGAAAGACATTCAGCAAAATATTAGTGTATCTATTATTATTTCCATTACTCCACTAAGTTTCATCAATAAAACAATAGAAAATAAAAATAAAAAAACTTTTCAATAAGAAAAATTGCTAAAAAACAGTATTATTGAAGACGGGCTGAACCATTCGTCAGAAAATGATAGAACTTATTTGTATTAGCACCATGAATTTTCTTCAGAATACTTTCTTATTGAAGAGAAAGAAAGAATGAGTCTTCATTGTTCTATCTTCAGTAGGTCATATCCTAATACGAATTTTTTTAAAAATAAATTTATTTATTTATTTATTTATTTTTGGCTGTGTTGGCTCTTCATTGCTGTGCGCGGGCTTTCTCTAGTTGCGGCGAGTGGGGGCTACTCTTTGTTGCGGTGCACAGGCTTCTCATTGTGGTGGCTTCTCTTGTTGCAGAGCATGGGCTCTAGGCTTGTGGGCTTCATTAGTTGTGGCTCGCTGGCTCTAGAGCGCAGGCTCAGTAGTTGTGGCACATGGGCTTAGTTGCTCCGCGGCACGTGGGATCTTCCAAGCCCAGGGCTCGAACCCGTGTCCACTGCATTAGCAGGCAGATTCTTAACCACTGCGCCACCAGGGAAGTCCCCTAATGTGAATTTAATGTTTATATTCACACAATGATAAATGGAAAGGAATTTCTTACACTGTTAGATATTTGAACCTAAAAGAACATCTATTACATATTCCTGAGTCAAAGTGCAGGAATCTGATGTATCTGCAGAGACCAGGAAAAAAACCCCACAGCATTAACTTTGTTTTTCATTCTTGTATTCCATTATGAATACTTTCAAAAGGATTTCCCCTCTAGATTTGCCTACTTGCTACAGTCCAAACACCTCTTTAAACAAAGTGGTAATAAAAAGCTTTAATAAGTGCAAGCCTTGCTGAGTGAGGAATCATTAGTGTAGAGGTGCAGAAAAACACACTTTCTTATTTGTAGAAAAGTATCAGGAAAGCACAGTGTGGAAATAAGAGTCATCAAAATGCAGATATAATAAGCCACTTAAATAAGCAAATCTCACACTAATGTTGGGCACTAAATCCTGTTTTCCCTAGCCTCCCCTGAAGTAGAATTTTCATTTCTTTTCCTATCTCAACCTAAATTTTTATTTACTTTAGACTCTGTTGGAATACTTCCACCTTAGCAATGTTCACATGTGAATAAACTGCAGAGTTTGATCTTCTAACTCTGATAATTTCTTTCTTCTTTTATAGATGTCTGTTTAAAGGGAGCAGGGTTTTTAGTCTTACTACTGGCCTTCTTAATGGTACACCTATTTTACTGAGTCTCGAGGAAAAGAAAAACATGGCACTTGAAATTAAAGAGTTTAAGAAAAGTGATTTTACTAGCTACCACAGGTCAGAGGCTGAGAAATGTAATTAAAATGATAACTCTAAATCATTCTAGATAAAATAAAGCAAAACAAATTTTCTTAATCAAACAAGTAGCAGTATTTTGGCACCTTCATAATATCAATCAATTTTTCATTTTATATAAATGATTGGTGCACAGAAAATGATGCTTAAATAATAGCCCATATACCTGACTACCAAAATAAATAGATATTCTTGGTCCCATCAGAGCAAAGATCTGAAAGCAAACAGTAGAGCTAAAAAAAAAGCTTGAAAAGTGTTTTAAAAGATTTTTATCACTGAGATATGTATCTGGTTGTGTGTATTAGGAGTTAATTTAAGAAAAGAGCTGAGGTAGAAATACATATCTGAGAAGAAACTATATTTATATGTATAATTCATGGAAATACATACATTTTTTCTTAGACCCGAATGGTAATTTCTTATTGGCAATTTGCAGCTGGTATTACTCTTTTTATTTGTGGGTAAAAATGGTAGAGAGAGATGAACAGAAAGGTAGCTTGAAGTTTGAAAGGGCCACAATTCTCAATTTCCATGATTTTTAGGATATATATTTATGTTCCCTCTCACTTGATTAGGATACAAAATTATGAATGCCAGAATTATGAATTTGATTCTCATATAATTTTTATTTACTTTTTCTTGTTAGTCATTGATTATACAAATTTATAACTCTAAAATGTTATAAATATTGTTCAAGAGTGACTAGACCACAGGCCACATTTAGATAGATACAATCCAACATCCTATTCTGAAAAGTTGAGTGTTTATTTCCTGCTGCTTATGAGATAGTGCTAGTACTACCGTTTGCATATACAGTATAATTTATTGTAATAAATATCATCTATCAAGTATTTATAATGTGTCAGGCACTGGGCAAAGCATTTTTTTAATTCTCAGAATGATTCTCTGATATAGGTATTATAATTATTTTTTCCAATTTACGGAAGAGAAAAAAGCAGGTTAGAAACATTTTAAAATTTGAGCAATGTTGTAAAATTACTCAGTGAAAGAGCTAGGATGTGAATCTATGTTGTCCAATGTGATATCCAACCTCTTGACTAGAACTATACAGCTATTGCTACCAAAAACAAATGTAAGAACAAGAAACTTTTAATAGTGCTATGAAAAGATAGCAATAGGGTAAATTCAATTATAAAGTATTAAAGATGAACAAAACATGTTGGTGGCTCTATCTTCCAGCATTTCAACTGCAAATATAAGATATGAAAAATAATGGTTTAAAGAAGATAGTGGCTTAAAGAAGACAGAGGTTTTTATTTATTTTTTTTTTCTTTTGTAAAATAAGTGCAAAGGTAGACAGTCCAGCACTGATATGGAGGCTCTTCTGGCCGACCTCATAAATGTTCTGAGTGCCTTCAGTCTTTTCTCTCTATCTATCTATCTCTATCTCTGCCTGGCTTTTATATTCAATCTGTGGTTACAAGATGGCTGCTGAATCTCAAGCAATTACATCCACGTTCCTAGTAAGAAAGATTAAAATAAAAAAGAAATAGAGGGGCTAAAGCTACCTTTTGGCTAAGTCAGATACCTTTATAAGGAGTTATCTAGGAAGCCCCCATTAAAACCTTAACCAACCTCATACAAGCAAGAAGTTAGTCACATGGCCACTGCTATCTATAATGATAGGAGTCAAACACAATTTTTCAGTGGGCATGTTTCTTATTCATTCGCCCCAAAAAAGTGTGTTGGTAAAGAAGGAAGAGTGAATTTTTTTTTGAGGTTTCAGACATAATTTATTATTATTACTTTTTGCTATATAGCAGGTTCTCATTTGTTATCTATTTTATACATATAAGTGTATATATGTTAGTCCAATATCCCATTCCATCCCACCCCCCCTTTCCCCCCTTGGTGTCCATACGTTTGTTCTCTACATCTCTGTCTCTATTTCTGCCTTGCAAACCAGTTCATCTGTACCATTTTTCTAGATTCCACAAATATGCGTTAATGTACGATATTTGTTTTTCCCCTTCTGACTTACTTCAGGAAGAGAGAATGTTTATCTTGTAAATATCAACAGACTCTTCCCAATGTCTAAAATTATGGAAACTTTATTTTAAAAACTATATGTAAATATGTATGCATAACTGTATATTTGTATGTTTCATGTCTTTTTTTTCTCCTCCTTAGGTAAGACCCAACAAATTGTATATTTCCTTATATTTTAAATATAGTGTAAAGAAAGGATTATAAGGAAATCTAGTTCTAATAAAGGAAAAAATCTGTAAGAACTATCCTACATCCAGAAGAAGGCAACTTTCCTCAAGATCCACCGGTTCTTGGTTTCTCCAGGAGGACCCTATTCTGACTGTCTGGGAAATCAGGAGGACATAGCTAGGTGAGGGCCAATTCAAAGTGGGATCACAGAGAAAAAGACACACTAGCTTTTTAATTTTATTATTATTACTATCATTTTTTAAAAACTCGGTGAGGGAGCACTAAATTCGAATAAAATAAATACATGCAATTTAGAGTAGAGTTAACACACACACATTCTATCTTTAATAAAATTGTCACTGTAATTTTATCTATGCACACAAAGTTAACCACTTCATGTCTCTTCTGGTTCTTTGGTTTTAGGAGAAGTTCACTCTGGATAACTTAAGCAAACAGAAAAACTTATGGGAAAATTATGAGCATAAATGAAGGAAGAGCTGAGGGAAAAAGTTTGAGAAGTCTTGAAATCAGGACAGCTGTACACTTCCCAAGTTGATGGTAACGGCAACTGAGGGACAGTTCTTTAAGATTAAAGCAGCCCCAAGGTCTCTAGTTTTTTGTTTTTTAAAAAATTTTTACTGAAATATAGTTGACTTACAATGTTGTGTTAGTTTCAGGTGTTCATTAAAGTGATTCAGTTGTACATATATGTATAAATATATGTATTCTTCTTTTTACATTCTCTTCCATTATAGGTTATTACAAGATATTGAGTACCGTTCCCTGTGCTATACAGTAAGTCCTTGTTGGTTATCTATTTTATATATTGTAGTGTGTATATTTTAATCCCAAACTCCTAATTTATCCCCCCTACTTTGGTAACCATAAGTTTGTTTTCTATGTCTGTGAGTCTATTTCTGTTTTGTAAATGAATTCATTTGTATCCTTTTTTTTAGATTCCACGTACAAGCGATATCATATGATATTTGTCTTTCTTTGTCTGGCTTACTTCACTTAGTATGATAATCTCTAGGAAGTTTCAGTTCCAGGCAGAGAGAAACCAACTAGTTTATTGAGCATCACTCCTTGGTAGGGACAATCGCTTGGATTGGCAGAAGGACCAGACTGCAACCAATGGAAGAAAGATGGTTCTCCAATACAAATTCACAGTGCTTTTACCTAAAGTGGCAAAAACAACTCACGTTTAGTTTAGCTTCTGAAGATTTTAGCTTTCTCTGAAGTAGCATAGTAAGTTTTCAGTGACTCAAAAGTGTGAATATTGGGAATATTTGGAAAAACAGAATAATAGGCCCATTGTAAAAGAATAGGTTGTCCTTACAACTTCCTTTAATGTTTAAATGCCAGGTGCTGGGGAAACTTTTTATTTGTCTTATTATATCAAGATGAAGGTCACATTTTTATGACCATTGATGTCACCCTGTTTTCCTCCTCATTCCTTGTATATTTTCAGGCACTGTGGTCAAAAATGAAAAGCACTTCCCTTCGTTTTCCTACGGGATCCCATACAACACAACAGTGGCAAAGGATCCAAATGACGTTTTCCTACTGTGAGTCTGGCACCAGAAACTATTTCATCTCTACACAAGCAGTTGCAATTGAAATTGCTTCTTGATCCACAGATATATTTATTTTCCTGTTTTCTTCTTGCTATTGCTTTTGTTTCTCTTCAAACACACAAATATAATACAGATTTTTAAATTCACCTCTGAAAAAAGAGGAGGCAGTTATGCCTTTTGTATAAACTGGGTGAACATTCACATTTACAAGTCAACTTTTTTATTTGTAGGAATGATAGACAGATACCAACAATGTGACCAACATTCTACTTTTCATTTCTTTATGTATTTCTCATTTTATTTCTATACTTGTGTCTATAAACACAACTTGATGTTTTCAAGTGCATTTCCTGTTTTTTCAGCCACTCCAGACAAGTTTTGCATAGATGAAGGTTTGATAACTTCATGGCCCACTATTATAAATTTTATGGAAATCATGAGGAAAACCTGAAAGTTAACTTTCAGTGACTTAGCTTTGCTGCTGGAAAGCTGTAGCAGTTGACCTTGGACCTGGAACATGTTAAAAAACCAGTGGTAATTAAGAAATTAAATTAAGGAGATGTATGAAATGTATTCATAGGTAAAGACACAGAGGACCAGGGCCTGAAATATATTTATCAACATATATCATTATTAATGTCTTTGCTATCTTTTTTATATCTTTTTTGTCAGAATGTTAGATCCTTGTAGGAGACTAATCAAGAGCTCCTCTGGATGTATATTTCTATTCACTTATCCAAATTATAAAGCAAATCCTCAGTTATCAGAAAAATGAGATGAAATGAGATATCTGCTAAATATTTCTGCTAAAATTCTTTTTGAATTTTTTTTTAAAAGCTTTTAATTAATTATGAATATAATGTCTTTTTTGGATATTTATGAAAATACAGACAGTAAATTACTTTCATGGTCTACAGATAGAAGATTATGTAAAACAAGCCAAAACCTAAACAAACATGGTTTAGCTGGCTCACAGTTTGAGTGAGGTCATAACTCTAAACAATGTTCTTAGACATTATCATCAGCAATACTTCAAAAATAAAGACTGAGAATTTTTCACAAAAGGTCACAATTTATAGGAACAATAACACACAATAAAATTGAATACATGTGCTATACTTCCTTAGTGGTAGAAACAAGATTCGTTCATAAAGTCACTTAATTAACTCATGGAATTTGAGAAGCTGCGAAGAGGAACCTGGAAATGCTAGGGTATAGACTTTGGCCTGGGGGATTTGAGTAGAAGCTACTCTAAGAAGAAGGCAGTGATGGGGTAATGACATAAATATTTGCAAGTGGCAGTGAAAAGGATGTGTCCCATCTCAGGCTAGTTGCTAACTACATTATTATTACACACTTAGTTTGGAAGAACAAGTTCTGGAGAAGTAAAATCATACCCATTCCCTGAGATGGACCTGTTTCTGAAGAACTGCTCTTGTCTGTTATACACTTACCCAATTTGCCTAAGGTTCAGTGTTAACACTTGACTGTCTTCATAATATGCAAATAAAAGCTGTGTGTGTGTGTGTGTGTGTGTATTTGGAGTGTGCTTGTGAATGCTTACGTTTAAAGCCTGTGTAAAGACTCCCTAATCCAGAGTCAGCAGATCCACATTTTACTTTTGTCAGAAGTGGTGGAGGACCTTGATGGGCCTGTTGAAAACTGTGTGGATAGAGAAGCTCCCTGTGTAGATTAATTCAGTGCACAGCTGGGGCTGGGATGGCAAGCCCATTCTAGGGAATGAAGAACGGCCGATCAGGGGTGGAGCTGCCCGCCTCCCTCTCCACAATATACTAATCCTCAATTTGGCACTGCTTTAAAAGAAAAGAAATCTAAATTGAGGCCAGCTGATTTCTTACTGAATCAGCCAGCTGGATGTGGAGCCAATTTCCGCAGCTTCCACGCTGTGGTAGCCAGGAAATATTTTAATTGAAAGAACTCTATGTTGACAAATACCGAAGACAGCCTATTTATAACTTTTAACCAATATTTATGGAATTCCCTGATTTAATAACATTTCCCTTTAAACTCAATTGCAAAATAGAAAAATTGTTAGGCTAGAACCAAAGCTAAATGATATGGAAGGATAATAAGTAAAATCAGAGTAAAGGAAAAGGAAAGAAGAACTGGTAAAGGTTGTACACATATTAATAGGCACATGTAACTGAGGAATGACATGTATATGTATATGTATATGTATATGTATATACATATATATTCAATAAAAATGGTTTCAAATTGTAATTAAAATATAATTTAGAAGATTTAGTATAAAATCACCGATGCTGTGATTTTCAGCACATATAGTCGTATGAGGTATGTCTAAACGATGCATATTAGCAGGGAATTTTATTTTTCTAGATAATCTGAATGACTTGGCTTTTCATTCCCCTTTGAAGAGGAACCAGCTTGTGCTTAAATAATCTTAAAACACAAACAAAATCCAATATAAATTTTCTCTTTTCTTTAACATTGGTACAGTGATTGGAAACTACAATCTTGATTATAAGGATGATATCATGATCTTTAAAATATATTCCCTCCATTATTAAAAATTGTGGCAGAGTTTATTTGCCCTGTTCCACAGTTAAAACTGCTTAGTTTTTGCAGTTGTTTTTTCATCAATGTTTTTTAAATGTTTAAAAGCAATGCTTTGGGCTTCCCTGGTGGCGCAGTGGTTGGGAGTCTGCCTGCCAATGCAGGGGACGCGGGTTCGAGCCCTGGTCTGGGAAGATCCCACATGCCGCGGAGCGACTAGGCCCGTGAGCCACAATTGCTGAGCCTGCGGGTCTGGAGCCTGTGCTCCGCAACAAGAAAGGCCACGATAGTGAGAGGCCCGCGCACCGCGATGAAGAGTGGCCCCCGCTTGCCGCAACTAGAGAAAGCCCTCGCACAGAAACGAAGACCCAACACAGCCAAAAATAAATAAATAAATAAATAAATGAAATTTTAAAAATAAAAAAAAATAAAAAAAATAAAAGCAATGCTTTGCTTTTCACTGTTATTTCTTCTTTACATAAATCTATTTTATTTTAAATAACAACTTTTTATAATATTCAGTGCGATGCACATGGTGATTTGTTTTTTCTTATAATCGGGAATATTATCATAAAGTTATTTTTCCTCAGCCAAAGAGGAGACAGGATTTGGACAATAAAAAATGGTTTGGAACAGGGTTCTTTCCATATTGAAATGGTAGCAAACTCCTAAGTTGATGATTTATGTTGTTCCAGATACCTGTGAATCATAAATAATCACACAGTGATATGGAATGTTGGGAAGATATTATTATTAACTTTACCTGGTTGGGAAATCTACTGTTATTTTTTCCATTACTGTTACTGATGATGGAGAGTTATCAAGTGTGGCTGTGCTGTTAGCTGTGGTATGCTGTAAGGCAGCTCTCCCTAGTGGACACTTTGCTATAACCACGGTCAGTCTATGTCTCAAGAGTAAAGAACATCCCCATGAACTTTCTGAATATCTATGTATCTATCATCTACCTATAAATATATATATAAATAAATATCAAGGATGTTAGGTATAGTGTATATACATTTAAGAATATTATCTCAAATGATAAATCAATTTTGGGGGGGAGATATTAAAAATCCAAGCTATATTAATCTCTCAAAATAGGCAAAGTACTTTTGAGCACTGTCACACTTCATATTAGTTATTATTTATGAAAGTAAATAGTAAGAGGTGATAAGAGAAATATTTGAGTTCATAGAATCTGGAATAAAAACATTCACAAATAAAACCCAAGTGTAATATTTTTCAAAATTTGGCAGAGAACTGTTGAGAATTATTTAATCATAGATGAATGTGCCTGCCATAGAATTTCATAAGTAATCATATTGGGGAGATAGATGCACCTCATTACTCACTTTCCATTTTTATGAAAGGTTCATCCACGTGTGCAATGATGCATTTATAGGTTTACGCCCTCTTTGAAAAAAAAAAAGGCATTTTGCATTTAAATTGCCCTTCCTATTACTAAAGAAGCTCTAAGGAGAAAAGTATGAACAGTACAATGTTGAACATAGTTTAAAACAGTAGTTTTACATAGTTTAAACGTATAATAATATGTTTTAATTTCTTATAATTCATTTTGTTAGGTTGTTCACTTTTCATTGTATGACGTTGTGAGGTAATAATTATAGGGGAAACAATGTCTTCTATAGTACTTGAGGCAAAGTGATGGATAATGGTGTGGCCTGTGGGTTACAGTCAGCTAGATAGGAACCCAACTAGGCACGTAGTCTATGTTCATTGCTAGTCCTCACCTATTCTCATTTAGAACGTAAGGAGAGATTAAAAAGACATAAAAAAGAATTACTCCACGTGCAATCCTCAATACAATTTTTTTCCATTCCTAGAATACCTTAACCTTTGTTCTGAAGAGGCATAGTTAAAGCAGCTACTGGGCTTTGTTCCCATGTTGTTGTCAAAGGAAATAGAGATGGTTAATATTATTTTGGAGGCAAGGGGGAGTCTGCATCAGCCCCAAGGACTATCAAATAATATTTAAATAGTAGCCCATATGGGCTTATTGCCTAGGTAACTGTCTAAATATGTGAATAACTTAACACTACCTAAGGAAAGAAGAAATTCCATTCCCCAATCTGCCTCTGCATTTATGTAGGTTTTTTAGGTCTCTACTTCAATTAAAGAACAGATTAGAAGAATAGGGGTCACCATTAAAGCTGTAGCCTCTCATTCAAAGCAATACAGGAGACTCAAATTAGCATATCATTAAAAAACACCAGGAAACATAAAATTCATACTGTAAAATATGCTCATTTCTGTACTTAAAATCCTGGGCTAGCTAATTTCTACTAAGAGAAAATGAGGAGTCAAAGAGAGGTGCATAAAGTTATTTTTCCTCAGCCAAAGAGGAAAGAGAGAAAGATTTGAGAAAGAGGAAACTGCAGAACTCAGTGGCCTGCAGTGGGGTTAGCGGAAAATCTAAACCCTCTGCAGGTTTCTGAGGTTGTAATTCTCATATGGAGAAACTGAAGAGAAAAACAGGAGAGTCATGTTATCCACATAGAAAGACTAGGTGACTTGGGTGCTAACACTCCTTAAAAAGGGATTTTTTTTTTCTTTCTTCCTCTATCTACATGGGTTACAAGAGCAAACTTTGCAGAGTAGCTGCAGGAAACCAGCACATGTTATAGACAGGAGCCGGAAAGGACAGATGCACTAGATAGGCACAGTAGAAGCACAGTTGTCACCGTTCTCGTAAGAAAGACTTCTCCATCGCGTTTCCAAGTTAAACTCTCATTTTCAGAGGCCAAATCAACACTTAAACAGAAAAAAGGAAAAAATCATGAGATGAAGACTTGGTCTCCTCACTTGCATTTATAGTTATTTAGGATGATGTTTAACAAGTTACTATTTTATCCTTATGTTAACTTTCTCTTATCAATGCATTTTTCCTGATTGAATTTTTAATCGTTTTAAATATGAGAAGCAATGCAGCAACTGAGCTTCATTTTATATTCATTATACATGCAGATTTGCTATTATGAAATAATTTTCTTCATTACTATTGTCAGAAAATTTAGGGTTATTGAATAGTTTCTAGATATTATATTTTCTAGCTACATTCATATATTCGCCCAACTGTTTAAAAAGTTGATTTTAAATATAAGAATATAGCATATATTCAACTACTTCTATGACTGTGGGTATACTCTTCACACTTCATATATGTTTTATGACTTGTCTGAATGTCACTTAAGGTTATCATTTAATTAAATTATTAAATAAATATATATTATAACTACTTCCTTTAGAAGTGCTAGGTTTAGTAGTAATTCTATATATCCAGTTTATTATGATTCAGAGAAATTGCAGCATTTTTTCTCTTTTCAGAAATTTATATTTTATTATATTTGCATAATACTATCTACAACAGTAGGAACATGATGATTTGTAATAATATCGACATCATGTGGGTCCAATTATTTGTGCTAAATATGGCAGGTGTAGAACTAAAGGTTTGTTCACTCGCAGAGGAATAACTCTTGTTCTCATAAACTATCTTCACCATAAACTGTGTTGCTACATTTTTACTACCATGAAAAATCCCTTGGTATTTCCTGAATCAGTTGTATCCTTTCTCAAACAATGGCAAGCAACATGATATTATATAAGGTAGTGTATCCCAACGCTGACACATGCTTATAAGTATTCCTAAACATAGATAATTGCTGAATGATTAATAAAAAACACATCTTACCAATGTTGTAAGCAAGTATTATTATTATTTTAAAAATTTATTTATTTATTTTTGGCTGCGTTGTGTCTTCGTTGCTGCGCATGTGCTTTTCTCTAGTTACGGCGAGCAGGGGCTACTCTTTGTTGCGGTGCATGGGCTTCTCATTGCGGTGGCTTCTCTCGTTGTGGAGTGTGGGCTCTAGGCACGCGGGCTTCAGTAGTTGTGGCACACGGGCTCAGTAGTTGTGGCTCGCGGGCTCTAGAGCACAGGCTCAGTAGTTGTGGCGCGTGGGCTTAGTTGCTCCGCAGTATGTGGGATCTTCCCGGACCAGGGCTCAAACCCGTGTCCCCTGAATTGGCAGGCAGATTCTTAACCACTGTGCCACCAGGGAAGTCCCAGCAAGTATTATTTTTAGATATGAATATAAAATTTCATCTGACATTATCCAAAGATAATACAGTGCTTCTATTTCACATATTTGTTAAATGTCTTGAAGTCTTTCAGTAATATTGCAGGAAAATTTTGAGAAAAAATCTAAATAGCTCTCTACAGAATTAATAATTCTATAGAATTATTAAATGAATAATTTTGTTTTGGCTATTAGTGACACTGGCCCTTTAAAGGCCAATAACACATTATCAGTCATTCCTTGACCATTCAAATAGAAATCTAAGGGTGTTTTCAATTGAATAGTTGCATTGCAATGTGAAATGGGGTGTATCAACAGAAATAACCCTTTCATTTTACCTAATCCCAGGAAATAAAAGCTTTAGCTAATAATAACCCATCCTTACATTACAAATGTAATTTTAGTAATGGAAAAATCTGAAATAGCTGACCACATACCATTCATCATGGAATGTCAAACAGCCATCAGTTCAAGAATAGACTTGAGGCACCAAACTAGTAGATATGAAGGTTTATTTTCAGGTACTCTTCCTGTGAAAAGCAAACAATAGTGGAAAGCTCCCCAGTCCACCTCCTTTAAAATTTTAACATTGGTGATGGAGTCAGAAATACCAAGCATTCAAAATCATACTTGATTTCTTCCATTTCACATTTTAAAACACTTTATTGCCAGATATATTCAAAGTAGGCAAACCAAGCTGTATTAAAAGGAGCTTCAGTACATGATCATAATTACTGTATAACCTGAGAAAACGAATTTGCTGAGAAGGCAAAAATTACTTTCTTCCATCTCATGCACAAAAGTCTCATAGATTAGTCCACTGAATAGTAAAATACTTATTTGATTTTTTATATTTAAGTATTATCTTAATAGTTTATATGATGATATGTATTGTAGCAATTGACATATATATTGGAAAATATATAAGCCTATATATATGTTGTATATATTAAACAACATAATATATATAAAATATATATAATATACATATTATATATATCATATATTAAACCACAGGCTAACATTATACTCATGTGGTCTCCAAAAAGCAGATGGTTAATACAAGTTTGTAGAAGTAACAAAAGTGTTTTGCCAAGATTTTCACTTTAAAATGAGTGTCGTAGATTAAAATTTTATACACACAACACTAATCCAAGTAAATATCAAGAAGGTGAATAATTAAGAAATTATGTACAGTTCGGTAGCTTTCCCACAGTCTGTATTTTTGTCTCAGTTAATTCCTTTCCACCAATGCATTGGACTTTACATGAAAATTTTTGCTTCCTTCAAAAAAATAGTTTTAGCATTTATGAACATATCCTTAAATAATATGGTTTAGTTTTGCCTGTTCTCAGAACTTGTAAAAGTGGAATCACATTGTAATTATATTTCATGTCTTGATTTACCCTTTCAAAATTGCATTTGTAAGAGTCATCAACGTTGTTGGGTGTAGTTCTAGTTGATTCATTTACTTTGCTATATTTTTCACTGTGTAGCACAATTTATTTATTTATTCTATTACTGATGGCCATTAAAATTGTTTCCAGTTTCAGACAATTATAAACAATGTTTCTCTGAATATTCTTTTTTACATATATCTTGGCGCATATAAGATGTATTTTTATGGTTCTATATTTGGAAACGCAATTATTTAGTGGATCATAGCATAAATATTTTTTCAACATTATGAAATATTTCACATAAGTGTTTACAACATTTTGCCTTCTCATTAGCAGTGAGTTCCTCAGGTTAATAAAATGTTTAACAAATGCATAGCCTGTGTAACCTGAACCTCTTCTGGGTGTAAATTCTTATTATTACCCAAGGAAGTTCCCTCCTGCCTCTTTCCAGTTAATATTAACCTACATCTCCATAGAGGCATTTGTTGCTATGATTTTTCTTTGCCATAGATTAGTTATGCCTGCTCTAGAAATTCATATAAGTGGAATCCTACGGTATATACTGTTCTAGGTAAAGTTTTTTCTCCTTTTACTTGGCATATCATTTGGAGATTCACCCATATTATTGTGTGTATTTGAAGATTGGTTATTTTTATTGCTAGGTGGTATTCCATTGTGTGAATATACAAACATTTATATTTGGTTATCCATTCTCTTCCCAAGGGGCGTTAGGGTTCTTTACAGTTTTGAGGCATTTGAATATAGTTGTTATGAACATTCTCTGTCAAGTATTTTTTGTTTGCTTATTTGTTTTTTATATGTGTGGCATTAAATTTTCTTAGATAGAAACCTAGGCGTGGAATTGTTGGGCCATCGGGGAGTATTATTTATTTTTTATAAGAGAACTGCCAGCCATTTTGCATAGTGCTAGTTCTTCTTTATTCTTATCAACAACATATGAAAATTTGCACTACTCCACGTTCTTGCCAGTGTTTGGTGTTGTCAGTCTTTTAATTTTAGCCATTCTTATTGGCGTGTTGTGGTAACTCATGGTTTGAATTTGCAGTTCCCTGATGACTAATTATTTGATCATTTCTTCATGCAATTTTTGGCTGTCATACATTTTATTTTCTGAAGTGTCTATTCAAGTGTTTTACCCAGTCTTTTAAAAAATTGGGCTGTCTGTCTTTTATAGCAATATTATAATTGCCATAGACATATTTTATCTAAGATGGAAACTCTTTGACATATTTACATGGCAAATATTTTTTTTCCAGACCATGGCTTGTGTTTGGATTTTCTGAATGATGTTGTTTTGGTGAGCAGAAGCTTTTAATTGCTGTTTTACATTTTTTAACTGATGTGATATTCATATAACATAAAATTATCCACTTTAGTGTAAAATTAAGTAGTATTCAGTACATTCAGATTGTTGTGCAGCTACCTCCTCTATCTAGTTCCAAAATATTTCCATCACTCTAAAAGAAAGCCTTGAGCTCATTGAACAGTAACTCCCTATTCCTCCCTCTCTCCAGCCCCTGGAGAGACCATTAACCTGCTTTTTGTCTCTATGGGTTTAACTATTCCAGATATTTAATATAAATAGAATAATGCAATACCTGTCCCTTTGTGTCTGGTTTCTTTCATAGAGCATAAAGTTTTTGAGTTTCATCAATGTTGTTGCACATACCTCTTCTATTTTATGACCAAGTAATATTCCATTGCATGTATATATCACATTTTGTTTATTCCTTAATCTATTGATGGACACTTCATTAATTATTGTCAATTTTCCTTTATGCTATGATATATAAAACTAGATAATTTAACCTATTTTCTATAAAATTCAGTATCAGGGAAATCTCAGGGTTTTTTTCTTTTTAATGTATTCATTTATTTATTTATTCTTGGGTGCGTTGGGTCTTCATTGCTGTGCGCAGGCTTTCTCTAGTTGCAGCGAGCGGGGGCTACTCTTTCGTTGTGGTGTGCAGGCTTCTTATTGCGGTGGCTTCTCTTCTTGCAGAGCACGAGCTCTAGGCGCGTGGGCTTCAGTAGTTGAGGCACACAGGCTTATTTGCTCCTCAGCATGTGGGATCTTCCCGGACCAGGGCTCGAATCTGCGTCCCCTGCCTTGGCAGGCGGATTCTTAACCACTGCGCCACCAGGGAAGCCCAGGACTAGTATTCTTTTCTTCTTTTTTTTTTTAACATCTTTATTGGAGTATAATTGCTTTACAATAGTGTGTTAGTTTCTGCTTTATAACAAAGTGAATCAGTTATACATATACATATGTCCCCATATCTCTTCCCTCTTGCATCTCCCTCCCTCCCACCCTCCCTGTCCCACCCATCTAGGTGGTCACAAAGCACAGAGCTGATCTCCTTGTGCTATGTGGCTGCTTCCCACTAGTTATCTATTTTACGTTTGGTAGTGTATATATATCCATGCCACTCTCTCACTTCGTCCTACCTTACCCTTCCCTTCCCCGTATCCTCAAGTCCATTCTCTAGTAGGTCTGTGTCTCTATTCCCGTCTTGCCCCTAGGTTCTTCATGACCATTTTTTTTTTTTTAGATTCCATATATATGTGTTAGCATATGGTATCTGCTTTTCTCTTTCTGATTTACTTCACTCTGTATGACAGACTCTAAGTCCATCCACCTCACTACAAATAACTCAATTTCATTTCTTTTTATGGCAGAGTAATATTCCATTGTATATATGTGCCAATCTTCTTTATCCATTCATCTGTTGATGGACATTTAGGTTGCTTCCATGTCCTGGCTGTTGTAAATAGAGCTGCAATGAACATTGTGGTACATGACTCTTTTTGAATTATGGTTTTCTCAGGGTATATTCCCAGTAGTGGGATTGCTGGGTCATATTATAGTTCTATTTTTAGTTTTTTAAGGAACCTCCATACTGTTCTCCATAGTGGCTGTATCAATTTACATTCCCACCAACAGTGCAAGAGGGTTCTCTTTTCTCCACACGCTCTCCATCATTTATTGTTTGTAGATTTTTTGATGATGGCCATTCTGACTGGTGTGAGATGATATCTCATTGTAGTTTTGATTTGCATTTCTCTAATGATTAATGATGTTAAGCATTCTTTCATGTGTTTGTTGGCAATCTGTATATCTTCTTTAGAGAAATGTCTATTTAGGTCTTCTGCCCATTTTTGGATTGGGTTGTTTGTTTTTTTGATATTGAGCTGCATGAGCTACTTGTAAATTTTGGAGGTTAATCCTCTGTCAGTTGTTTCATTTGCAAATATTTTCTCCCATTCTGAGGGTTGTCTTTTCATCTTGTTTATGGTTTCCTTTGCTGTGCAAAAGCTTTTAAGTTTCATTAGGTCCCATTTGTTTATTTTTGGTTTTATTTCCATTTCTCTAGGAGGTGGGTCAAAAAGGATCTTGCTGTGATTTATGTCATAGAATGTTCTGCCTATGCTTTCCTCTAAGAGTTTGATGGTGTCTGGCCTTACATTTAGGTCTTTAATCCATTTTGAGTTTATTTTTGTGTATGGTGTCAGGGAGTGTTCTAATTTCATTCTTTTACATGTAGCTGTCCAGTTTTCCCAGCACCACTTATTGAAGAAGCTGCCTTTTCTCCACTGTATATGCTTGCCTCCTTTATCAAAGATAAGGTGACCATATGTGCATGGGTTTTTCTCTGGGCTTCTATCCTGTTCCATTGGTCTATATTTCTGTTTTTGTGCCAGTACCATACTGTCTTGATTACTGTAGCTTTGTAGTATAGTCTGAAGTCTGAGAGCCTGATTCCTCCTGCTCTGTTTTTCTTTCTCAAGATTGCTTTGGCTATTTGGGGTCTTTTGTGTTTCCATACAAGTTGTGAAATTTTTTGTTCTAGTTCTGTGAAAAATGCCAGTGGTAATTTCATAGGGATTGCACTGAATCTGTAGATTGCTTTGGGTGGTATAGTCATTTTCACAATGTTGATTCTTCCAATCCAAGAACATGGTATATCTCTCCATCTATTTGTATCATCTTTAATTTCTTTCATCAGTGTCTTATAATTTTCTGCATACAGGTCTTTTGTCTCCTTAGGTAGGTTTATTCCTAGATATTTTATTCTTTTTGTTGCAATGGTAAATGGGAGTGTGTTCTTAATTTCACTTTCAGATGTTTCATCATCAGTGTATGTGAATGCAAGAGATTTACGTGCATTAATTTTGTATGCTGCTACTTTACCAAATTCATTGATTAGCTGTAGTAGTTTTCTGGTAGCATTTTTAGGATTCTCTATGTATAGTATCTTGTCATCTGCAAAGAGTGACAGCTTTACATCTTCTTTTCTGATTTGGATTCCCTTTATTTCTTTTTCTTCTCTGATTGCTGTGGCTAAAACTTCCAACACTATGTGGAATAATATTTGTGAGAGTTGGCAACCTTGTCTTTTTCCTGATCTTAGTGGAAATGGTTTCAGTTTTTCACCATTGAGGACAATGTTGGCTGTGGGTTTGTCATATATGGCCTTTATTATGTTGAGGAAAGTTCCCTCTACATAATAAAGAGATTATTTATTTAAATTTTCTTAAATTTACCAAGGCTTGATTTGTGATGCAAGATATGATCTATCCTGGAGAATGTTCCATGAGCACTTGAGAAGAATGTGTATTCTGTTGTTTTTGTATGGAATGTCCTGTAAATATCAATTAAGTCCATGTTGTTTAATGTATCATTTAAAGCTTGTGTTTCCTTATTTATTTTCATTTTGGATGATCTGTCCATTGGTGAAGGTGTGGTGTTAAAGTCCCCTACTATGATTGTGTTACTGTTGATTTTCTCTCTTATGGCTGTTATTATTTGCCTTATGTATTTAGATGCTCCTATGTTGGGTGCATAAATATTTACAATTGTTATATCTTCTTCTTGGATTGATCCCTTGATCATTATGTAATGTCCTTCTTTGTCTCTTGTAATAGTCTTTGTTTTAAAGTCTATTTTGTCTGATATGAGAATTGCTAATCCAGCTTTATTTTGATTTCCATTTGCATGGAATATCTTTTTCCGTCCCCTCACTTTCAGTCTGTATGTGTCCCTAGGTGTGAAGTGGGTCTCTTGTAGACAGCATATATATGGTCTTGTTTTGTATCCATTCAGTCAGTCTATGTCTTTTGATTGGAGCATTTAATCCATCTACATTTAAGGTAATTATCGATATGTATGTTCCTATTACCATTTTCTTAGTCGTTTTGGGTTTGTTATTGTAGGTCTTTTCCTTCTCTCGTGTTTCCTGACTAGAGAAGCTCCTTTGGCATTTGTTGTAAAGCTGGTTTGGTGGTGCTGAATTCTTTTAGCTTTTGCTTGTCTGTAAAGGTTTTAATTTCTCCGTCAAATCTGAATGAGATCCTTGCTGGGTAAAGTAATCTTGGTTGTAGTTTTTCTCCTTCATCACTTTAAATATGTCCTGCCACTCCCTTCCAGCTTGCAGAGTTTCTGCTGAAAGATCACCTGCTATCCTTATGGGGATTCCCTTGTATGTTATTTGTTATTTTTCACTTGCTGCTTTCAATATGTTTTCTTTGTATTTAATTTTTGATAGTTTGATTAATATGTGTCTTGGCATGTTTCTCCTTGGATTTATCCTGTATGGGACTCTCTGTGCTTCCAGGACTTAACTATTTCCTTTCCCATATTAGGGAAGTTTTCAACTATAATCTCTTCAAATATTTTCTCAGTCCCTTTCTTTTTCTCTTCTTCTTCTGGGGCCCCTATAATTCAAATGTTGTTGCGTTTAATGTTTTCCCAGTGGTCTCTGAGACTGTCCTCAATTATTTTCATTCTTTTTTCTTTATTCTGCTCTGCAGTAGTTATTTCCACTACTTTATCTTCCAGGTCACTTATCCATTTTTCTGCCTCAGTTATTCTGCTATTGATCCCTTCTAGAGAATTTTTAATTTCATTTATTGTGTTGTTCATCACTCTTTGTTTGCTCTTTAGTTCTTCTAGGTCCTTGTTAAACATTTCTTGTATTTCCTCCATTCTATTTCCAAGATGTTGGATCATCTTTACTATCATTATTCTGAATTCTTTTTCAGGTAGACTACCTATTTCCTCTTCATTTGTTAGGTCTGGTGGGGTTTTACCTTGCTCTTTCATCTGTTGTGTGTTTCTCTGTCTTCTCATTTTGCTTAACTTACTGTGTTTGGGGTCTCCTTTTCGCAGGCTGCAGGTTTGTAGTTCCCGTTGTTTTTGGTGTCTGTCCTCAGTGGCTAAGGTTGGTTCAGTGGGTTATGTAGGCTTCCTGGTGGAGGGGATTAGTGCCTGTGTTCTGGTGGATGAGGCTGGATCTTATCTTTCTGGTGGGCAGGTCCATGTCTGGTGGTGTGTTTTGGGGTGTCTGTGACCTTATTATGATTTTAGACAGCTTCTCTGCTAATGGATGGGGCTGTGTTCCTGTCTTGCTAGTTGTTTGGCATAGGGTGTCCAGCACTGTAGCTTGCTGGTCGTTGAGTGGAGCTGGGTCTTGGCGTTTAGATGGAGATCTCTGGGAGATTTTTGCCATTTGATATTGCGTGGAGCTGGGAGGTCTCTTGTGGACCAGTGTCCTGAACTTGGCTCTCCCACCTCAGAGGCACAGCCCTGATGCCTGGCTGGAGCACCAAGAGCCTGTCGTCCACATGGCTCAGAATAAAAGGGAGAAAAAAGAAAGAAAGAAAGAAAGAAGATAAAATAAAATAAAATAAAGTTATTAAAATAAAAAGTAAAATATAATTATTAAAAAAAGAATTTTTTAAAAGAAATTAAAAAAAAGAATGAAAGAAGAGAGCAACCAAACTAAAAAAACAAATCCACCAATGATAACAAGTGCTAAAAGCTATACTTTAAAAAAAAAACAACAAAAAACAGACAGACAGAACCCTAGGCCAAATGGTAAAAGCAAAGGTATACAGACAAAATCACACACAGAAGCATACACATACACACTCACAGAAAGAGAAAAAGGGAAAAAATATATATATATATCGTTGCTCCCAATGTCTACCTCCTGAATTTGGGATGATTCATTGTCTATTCAGGTATTCCACAGACGCAGGGTACATTAAGTTGATTGTGGAGATTTAATCCGCTGCTCCTGAGGCTGCTGGGAGAGATTTCCCTTTCTCTTCTTTGTTCGCACAGCTCCTAGGGTTCAACTTAGGATTTGGCCCCGCCTATGCGAGTAGGTCGTGTAGGTAGCCTGAGGGCGTCTGTTCTTTGCTCAGACAGGACGGGGTTAAAGGAGCAGCTGATTCGGGGGCTCTGGCTCACTCAAGCTGTGGGGAGGGAGGGGTACGGAATGCGGGGCGAGCCTGCGGCGGCAGAGGCCAGCGTGACGTTGCAGCAGCCTGAGGCGCGCTGTGCATTCTCCCGGGGAAGTTGTCCCTGGATCACGGGAGCCTGGCAGTGGTGGGCTGCACAGGCTCCCGGGAGGGGCGGTGTGGAGAGTGACGTGTGCTCGCACACAGGCTTCTTGGTGGCGGCAGCAGCAGTCTTAGCGTCTCATGCCCGTCTCTGTGGTCCGCGCTGATAACCGTGGCTCGTGCCCGTCTCTGGAGCTCCTTTAAGCGACGCCCTTAATCCTCTCTCCTCGCGCACCAGGAAACAAAGAGGCCAGAAAATGTCTCTTGCCCCTTCGGCAGCTCCAGACTTTTTCCCGGACTCCCTCCCGGCTAGCCGTGGTGCACTAGCCCCTTCAGGCTGTGTTCACACAGCCAACCCCAGTCCTCTCCCTGGGATCCGACCTCCGAAGCCCGAGCCTCAGCTCCCAGCCCCCGCCCATCCCGGCAGGTGAGCAAACAAGCCTCTCGGTCTGGTGAGTGCTGCTTGGCACTGATCCTCTGTGCGGGAATCTCTCTGCTTTGCCCTCCGCACCCCTGTGGCTGCGCTCTCCTCTGTGGCTCCGAAGCTTCCCCCCTCTGCCACCCGCAGTCTCCACCCACGAAGGGGCTTCCTAGTGTGTGGAAACCTTTCCTCCTTCACAGCTCCCTCCCACTGGTGCAGGTCCCGTCCCTATTCCTTTGTCTCTGTTTTTTTCTTTTTTTCTTTTGCCCTACCCAAGTACGTGTGGAGTTTCTTGCCTTTTGGGAGGTCTGAGGTCTTCTGCCAGCTTTCAGTAGGTGTTCTGTAGGAGTTGTTCCACATGTAGATGTATTTCTGATGTATTTGTGGGGAGGAAGGTGATCTCCACGTCTACTCTTCCGCCATCTTGAAGCTGTCCCTCTCAGGGTTGTTTTATCTTTACTGCTTTTTTCCTTGCCTTTGAGTCACAGTTTCCTATTTCTTCATGTCTTCATTAATTTTTAAAATATATTTTGAGCAATATAAATGACACACTGTAGAAAATATGATTTTTGTTATGTGTCTCTAAGAAGTTTTGATTTTCATGAAAGCAGACACTTAACTTGGGTGGACTCATATTTCAGACTCTATCTTCCTGGTAGTAGGTGGCACCTGAGACTGCCCATTTCATTTAGTTTTATAGCTCTTCCTTTTCACAGGAAAATTTGCAAATACATTTCAGTGTTCAGTCAGGGGTTTAGGTCAGTGAATGACATGATAACTGCATTTCAGCTCTGATACTCCTTTTTGTCCAGGGCCTTCTTGCTGTGCCAAAGTACAAAAACCATTTAGTTAGGAAAGCCTTGATAAAGTGAAATTACCCAGAATTGAATGAATTTGCTAAAATTAAAATCTTTGCCTGGCCTCTAAATTATGTAAATAGATATTTATAGTCTACTCCACCTTTCAAGTATAACTTGAGATAATCCCCCAATTTTGCCATTGGGGAGTGTGTTAAACCATCTCAATAGAAGAAGGATTTTGAATAATAGACATAAAAGTGTAAGTTCGTGAGAAAGTGGACAGAAAATCTGTAGTTGGTCCATACTAATTCTCTATAAAGCCTTTGTCATAATTTTTATTAATATCACTACCCCAGAAATGTTCAAATTGTGACTTACTCAATCTCTTCTTTCAAAAGCTATTTTATATATAGCTTCTTTAATTGTCATTGTGGTAAAAAAGAAAGAAAAACTGGAACACTTGTAAGTTAAATTAAAACTAAATTGATACTGACATATAATCCCATAGTAGACATGGATGACATAAGACAAACTAATTTTCACTTTCTGCTTTTAAATTAATATAATAAATGACAAAACAAGAATCAAGTAATGCCCAATGAGACTTAAAGCATAGCTTTAAGTCTAAGAAGTGTTTTCCAATTATTGAGTCATATTTTCTTTTTTTTTTTGTATTTTTATTTTATTTACTTCTCACTCTTACTCATTGGCTTACATTTCTTTTTCATAAATAGATAATATGTGATTGTGGGGAGCATCTAGAAGTTGTATCCTTAGTTTTTATTTCAGGAATCACAAACCTTAGGTGTCAAAATTTCATTTTTTGGGAAAATGATTTCAAATTTAGCAATGAAAGGCTATATATAAAAAATGGTAAATGATAAGACAGGCAAAATTATTCCATGCTGTTAGAAATTAGGAGAGAGGGTAATCTATTAAAGCTAGTTCAAAGGGGGCATCCCCAGTGTCAGTAATGTTCTGTTTTTTGATATGGTTGCTTACTCTATGAGCATGTAAAAGTTTGTGAGAATTCATAAATGGTGCAATTATATTTTCACTTTCTACAAGTATAAGTAAAGTGGGATATACCCATGTATAGCTATATCTATATGCTGGATTAGAATAGTTGCCTGCATTAGAAGAAGCAAAAGAGAAATGTGGATTAAAGTTGGAAGGACCTTGTAATAATCAAGAAATAAATGATTTCAGGTAGATCAAAAGTGATACGAAAGGAGACGGGAAGAAATGAATGACTTGTACTGTATTTTGAAAGTAGAATTTATAGGGCTTGATAGGTGGCATTGGGAAGAAAGAGTATTGTCTCAATTGTCTCTTGGTTTTTTTGGTATGACACGTCACATGACAATTTTTGAGATTATTAAAAATAAACATGGAGAATCAGCAGATTTCAAGTGGAAGATCAGTAATTTATTTTTATCTATGATCAATTGAGATGCAAGATAAAGAGATATCAAGCAATCAGTTGTACGTATTAATCCAAAGTTCAAAAGGAAAGTTTAGTTTAGAATTAAAATATTTTGAATTGTTGATGTGTAGATAATATACAAATTTGAGGAGTAATGAGGTTACTGTGTAGATTATGAAAACTAAGAAGGAATAGAGTCATGGAATGAAACCTGAGTAATTTTAAGGGAATAGGTAGAAGAAAATGAGTAACGAAGGAGACTGGCAAAGGTAGGGCAAGTGGTGACTTAAAGGGTACCAGCTGAGGGAATTCCCTGGTGGTCCAGTGGTTAGGACTCCATGCCTTCACTGCTGAGGGTGCGGTTTCGATCCTTAATCAGGGAACTAGGATCCTGCAAGCTGCATAGTGCAGCCAAAAAGTAAAAAAAAAAAAAAAAAAAAAAAAAAAGGGAATACCATCTGAATGTGTCATAGAAGTCAAGATAAGGGTATCTTCAAGAAAGAGGGAAAGTTAACTATATAGAATATTGCTGAGTGGTCAGGTTCAAATGAGATATAAAAAATATTGTTCAGTGATCTTAGCATAAAAAAAAGTCTATAGGGATTTTAGCCACAGCAGATTTTAATGAAATATTGGCAATCAAATCAAGATAGGAATTTATTGAAGAATGAAGGAGAGATGAAGAGAAAACAGTGTATATAGTCAACAACTGGTTAGATTTTATAATAGAGGTAGAACAGTCATAAGAGCTTTATGTGTGATGATCAAAATAATGTTTAAATGCTGGCGGGAAGGATCCATAAAAAATGAGCAGTTGAAAATATAGAAGAGTGAAGAGATAAAGATGAGGATAGGTTAGGATAGGATAAGATAGTAAGATCTGGCGTCTAGAATGAATATGAAGGGTTTTGTCTTTGTTAGGAAAAGGGATAATTCTTAAATTGAAAAAAAAAACAAACAAAAAAAGGAAGACATAGAAAATTAGTGTAATTGCAGAGGGGTCTTGTAGATTTTTGGAGGTAAGATGAGGGAGTTTCCATCTGATAGCTTCTCAGATTAGAGAATGATTGAGTGGGGGAAAGGGACAGGGATGTGGTTTAAAGAGAATGCAGACTGTATTGATTAGTCATAGTGGTGA
The DNA here is from genome assembly GCF_028564815.1 of Eubalaena glacialis. Classification (NCBI taxonomy): domain Eukaryota; kingdom Metazoa; phylum Chordata; class Mammalia; order Artiodactyla; family Balaenidae; genus Eubalaena; species Eubalaena glacialis. The sequence continues at coordinate 35,244,625 of NC_083731.1, forward strand.
ATAAATCCTTTGGAATAAATAGATGGAATGAAAGTAAAGTCCCTAGAGATGATGAAGGCAAGGAGCTGAGAGATCAGGCAAATGGGAGAGTGCTGAATCCTGACACTACACCACCAGAGACGGTTCAGGCAAATGGGTATTTATTTATCATGGCCTTGGAAGATCTTCATGATGATATCAAGAGTTAGGGAGAACAATCACAATTATTTTCAATGAATTGGATGTGGATAACATAGTCCATAGATGACGGCAATGAAGAGGGGGAATTGTGAAAGAGCCTAATAAACTGAAGTTCAAAAGAGTATGAATTTTCTTTTTTTAATTGAAATACAGTTGATTTACAATGCTGTGTTAGTTTCTGGTGTACTGCGAAGTGATTTAATTATACATATTCTTTCTTATTTTTTTTCATTATAGGCTATTATAAGATATTGAATATAGTTACCTGTGTTATATAGTAGGACCTCGTTGTTTATCTATTTTATATATAGTAGTCTGTATCTGCTAATGCCAAACTCCTAATTTATCCCTCCCCACCTTTCCCCTTTGGTAACCATAAGTTGGTTATCTATGTCTGTGAGTCTGTTTCTGTTTTGTAAATAAGTTCATTTGCATCATTTTTTAGATTTCACATATAAATGATATCATATGATGTCTTTCTTTATCTGACTTACTTCACTCAGTATGATAATCTCTAGGTCCATCCTTGTTGCAAATGGCATTATTTCATTCTTTTTTATGGCTGAGTAATATTCCATTGCATACATATACATTACACCTTCTTTATCCACTCATCTGTTGATGGACGTTTAGGTTCCATGTCTTGACTATTGTAAATAGTGCTGTTATGAACATTGGGGTGCATGTATCTTTTCAAATTAGAGTTTCTCTGGATGTATGCCCAGGAGTACGATTGCTAGATCATACGGTAACTCTATTTTTAGTTTTTTAAGGAACCTCTATACTGTTCTCCATAGTGGCTGCACAAGTTTATATTCCCACCAACAGTGTAGGAGTGTTCCCTTTTCTCCATACAAAAAGGGCAGGGATTTTCATAAGACTGGGATTTCATAAGATTTTCATGATCTGGGACAGTAAACAGAAGAGATGACAGTAATACCATTTTCAGACCAAATGTAAAGAAGAAAGCTTCCATTTAAGAAGCATACAAGGAAGCGGTTTTATTTCCACTAAGATGTGATAGTTTTCAAAGAGTTTTAAAATGAGAAGGGTAGAAAGAACACAGATCCAGAGTTCAGGGAATACAACAGTAGAGTGCGAGAGGGAGGCAAAAGTGGAGAGCTTGGATCAAAGGAACAGATGCATGAAGTATTATGGGATGAAGGATAATGAGTAAATTATGATAGGGATGTCTTTGTTTTGGCAACAACAAAACAAAGTAGTAGTGTAAATACGAGCTTGAGTCCCCATGCATTCAGCGGCGATGGTGTCTTAGACCAATGGCTCCACTATCTACATGTTTGTTTCAAACACAGGAGTTTTTTTGGTGTTTGCTTGTTTTCTTTTGCTAATATGTAGTCAAGAGTTCATCACTAATAAGAGAGGAAAGAGGAAATAATAAGAAAGAGGAAAGGGTGACTGAGAATGATAAACATTGATCATGATCATAAAGAATTTAGGTATTAAGCACTAGTTTAACAGACCCAGCCTTCATTCTCTAGGTTGGTTTTTATGTGACTGTTGGGGCTGTCTGTAGATTGATGCTCTGTCTCTCTCTGTACAGGTGGCTGGATGTAGTATTAGGTTGAAAAAATGTTGGAGGTTTTAGGGGACGATGTTCGTACAAATTCATGAGGAAATTTTTTTCTTCCCGGAGGGTAAAATATTGTGCTCAAATAGGATAAAGATATCACTTTAAACTCTGCCTCATTCCCCAGAGAGCTTTGCAAAAACATTTTTAGCTCTTCTCCAATACTTTGATTTATTTTAATGCAAAGGAAAATGCATGAATACATAATATCTTCAAGATATAAAAAGAAAGGAGTAAGATTTAGAATTATTTTTTTAAGACAGAAACAGGAGTAAGTGGGGTAATCTACGATTTAAAGCCCAAACATCACCAAGAATCTGACTTTTTCCCCAGCACTTGTTCAGTGGTATATATCAGTCTGACAGTGAAAGGACACTCTAATTCCTGTGTAATACCCTGGGGAGTGACATTTGTGTGGAATGTCAAGTTCTGGGAACTTGCTGTTAATTACTATGCTTTTCAAGATATTTTTAATTTAATATGAATTAGTAGATTTTTGTCAGTATCTCCTTTCTTTATATGATACAATATAATTTTCAACTTATCCCATTCTCTAACCCCCATCAAATTTCGAAGTGACCTTTTGTTGCACTGGCAGGTCTAAGATTGTATCAATTATGAATTGCAATGTATTATCAATCAAATGTTACTCATTAGGCTGCTTTTCTGCTCAGATCAAATACATTTTCAGAAGTTATAATTTTATATTTGAAAATATGATATGAAGAATTTTATTGTCCTATCAATGAATGCACATACATTTTTATTTCCACTAATATTAATGGGTAAGTTACATGTACGTGTCAAGTATAGAATAAAAAATATCTTAAATATATTCTTAAAAAAGAATATTAGATAAAGATTTATTATTAAAATTTTTGAAAGAGGATTAAAAGGTGAAATACCTTAGCAGAATTCTAATATATACATTCTTAAAAATAATCATACCTAAAGATGTTATGGTTTTGAGAAATGCATTTTTTAATATTATAACTATTCTAGTTAGAGTTAATATGATGCTTGCTATTAAGCAGTATCTCAAAATTGAAGTGAAACACTGTATTTATGTTCATTTACCTAGAGGCTGAAAACTTGATTTCCAAACAAAATTGATCACTCCGACAAGATGAATGGTCACACAAATGTTGCGTTGAAAGTGTACCTTATTATAAACAAAAGTAAATAGAGGTAAGTGTATTTATTTTGTTATTTGTACAGCATTTTCTCTTTAATTCAATGTTCCTCAAAGTTTCATCTGTACCAGAATATTCTGTAAAACTTTGTAAAATGACAGGGTAAAGGCAATCCCTCCCATCCCAGTTTCCTGTGTGTCACTTAGGGATTCACAGCAAATTTTCAGAACCAGTGCTCTAAAAAACTTCCATTTGGTATAACTTCTGTATTTCTTTAACTCAGAGAAATACCTTTTCTATTTTCTTCCTCTGTTCCAACTATTTTCAAATCAATTATGCATTTTATAATAAAGGACGCATTCAAATTTAGAATGTGAGGGACGCCCAAGAAACAGCACCACTACTCTCCCAGTGCCTTTACACAGCGTCATACTGCACAACTGTTTGGCTACTGAAGAGTAACAAAATGGATGAATTTGGTAAAAATGTAATCTCTCCTTCGATTATGTAAATAGATATTTAAGGCCTAATTTAGTTTTCAAGTTAAAATTCCCTTACCTGATTTCTCATTTTCTATCACCTGCTAGTATCTCACCAAAAGGAAACTGGTTTCCATATTGTCTTTCTTAACAGAATGATCTGTTAAGATCTCCAAGGGTTTTAAAGTTTGAGGTAGGGTAAAACTCTTCTCCGTGTCTCCAAATGCTTAGAAAGATACTATGTATGAAGTGCACAGTTTTAGTAGCCCTAAACTTATTCCCCGGATACCATGGTGTTCCCACTTGACCTACTCTCAGATACAAAACTCCTTTCTAGCAGTCAGAAGTCTTATATCTATCTTCAACCCTCAAAGCAAACCCAGGCTCTGACGTTCAGCTCTGGTATCTTGTCCGAGTGCCATGGTAAGCTTTTCCCCATAGTTCTGTGGTTTGCTTAGCCACTGCTGCAGCCTACCCACACTGTATTTTTCTGGACTTTATTCATCAGTTTCAAATGGCACTGGCTAATACTGTCTCTCTGGAATCCCTTGGTCCCTTGGTTGCAATCTCAAAACCACAGCAAGTAAGCAACTAGGAATTCCATTAAAATATAAAGTGAATAAAATTGTACTGTTCCTAGATTTAAAAATCTATGTATTACCTACTGTATAACCCAGGGAACTATATTCAATATCTGGTGACAAGCCATAATGGGAAAGAATGTGAAAAAAATGTGTATATATATATATATTTTTTTTCTCGGTTTTATATATACATAACCAAGTCACTTTGCTGTACAGAAGAAATTAACACAACATTGTATATCAACTATACATCAATAAAATTTAAAAAAAGAAAATTACAGTAGCAGCTACCATGCCAGAACAGTATTAAGTTCATATTAATCAAGTATAATTGAATCCTTACAACAACCCGGGTTGCCATCCCCAATTTACAGGTTAGCAAACTAAGGCTCAGAGGGATTAAATAACTTGTTGAAGGTCATCCAGCTAGGCCAGTGGCCAAGCTTTGATTTGAGTCCAAGTCTCTTGAGCCAATCTCTTAAGCCTCAGAGTACACTCCAGTGTCTAAAGATGTGTGTAAGGACTGGTCATGGGGGAGAAGCCAGATGGGAGGCAGCTGTCACTGTCCAGGTGAGAGTAGGGATGCCTGAGGGGGCTGTGGCAGAGGCACTGGAGAGGATGGGACAGGTGACAGCAGCTCTTTGGAGACAGAATAATAAGCAAGAAAAGAAAAAGGAAGAAAAGAAAAGTAAATTGAAAAGGGAAAAGAGAAGGAAAAGCAAAGGGAGAGAAGGCATGGTGAGGATCTGGCACCCTGGTCACATGAGTCTATGTAAGAGACTCATGCCTTTGTTAACCTAGATGACTGTTCCTCCCTCAAACAGAATTATGTCAATGTTCTGAGAATGGGGGCTGGAGAATAGATGCATTTCACCACTTGCTCACTCTTGTGGGTCCAATAATGGATGTTGCATGCTAGTCATACAGAACTGGTAAGAGGCACATCTGTGACATGTAAGTAGCATGGACAGAGCAGTGAGGGAGTGGTTGTTTTCATGTATCTTGTTTATAATTTATTTTTTTAATGCAGCCTATTTCTTTTTTTCTTATAGTAATCTTTTATTTATTTATTTATTTATTTTCATATTTTTATTTTTGGCTGTGTTGGGTCTTCATTTCTGCGCGAGGGCTTTCTCTAGTTGCGGCAAGCGCGGGCCACTCTTCATCGCGGTGTGCGGGCCTCTCACTATCGCGGCCTCTCTTGTTGCAGAGCACAGGCTCCAGACGCGCAGGCTCAGTAGTTGTGGCTCATGGGCCCAGTTGTTCCGCGGCATGTGGGATCTTCCCAGGCCAGGGCTCGAACCCGTGTCCCCTGCATTAGCAGGCAGACTCTCAACCACTGCGCCACCAGGGAAGCCCTCACGTATCTTTGAAAGGACGCTCTGTGCCATTCCTCCTGCACAATATATCTGAATACCCACTCAGAGCTTAATCTCCAGTTAGGAATATGATATTGCCTGTTTCTCTGCAATAGGTGTTGTCTGAATAATGCCATGTATTTATTTCTCCAGCATTTTCCTTCTTTAATGCTGCCACCACTGGTATCATGTGAAATATGGAAGGCTTTCTGTGGCTGGCAAGTCAAGGCATTATAAAATAGTGTTTTCCATTTCCTCTTTGATATACTAGCATGACAGGTGTTCAAGAGTTGTGTAAAAATGGGGACTATCCTTTGAGGGGCACCGAAGCAGCAGAGCTAAGGTGAAGAACCAGAAGATTGGGAGAATTTGAGGTTGAAGCAGTTATAACATTATCATGCATTGAACCTAAAGGACAGAACAAGAATAGGAATAGATGAGCAGGTACATACAAAAGGCAAGAGCAGAATGAGAACAATTTGAGGAATACATCCAAAAATGTGGTTCATCACATGCTGTGAGCCAAGTGAATCCTTGAGTACCTCTTTACTTCCTGTCCTATGGGAGTAAGACCTTGTAGTCAAAGGAGCCACGCTAAGTTAAACATTCAATTTTGTCCCCTCTTAGACAATTCTGCCATTATTGGTGACTTCGGTTTCTCCTTGTCTACTGAACCCTTCTTCTTGCAGCTGTTTTAGGTGATCCTCAAAGCGATTAGCTCATTGTTTTTAGTTCTATCTTTTTCCTCTGTGTCAAACTCTGATTGGATCCATTAAAAATATTAGCGATGAAAATCAATGTCCTCCCCACGCGGCTTTCAGTCAATTTCAAACACACATCTCAACATTCAAAGAACTCTTGTATCCTGTATCCACTTTTCCCCCCTCTTTTTTCCCCCAGTAGCTTCTCTGATCAAATGTTTTTTTTTTTTTTTCTCCTTCTCATCTTTACTCTTTTTCCTCTTGCATAAGTCATTTTTTTCTGCACATCTGTCAAATCCACTGTCATTTCTCCTTTAGTTGTTTACTGCCACAGAGCTTAGTCTTATGCATCTAAAGACCAAGGTTGAATCAGCTGAGACTGATGAAGAATCAAAAAAACAAGATACCACACTTCCATGGACTTGCCTTTTCCATCCATTATTTTTACTGCTTTTTATTCTTTTAATCGTGAGTATATTAATATCCTCATTGCTATACCTCACAGAACAGGAGACAGCATCACCCATTTAATTTAAATTTTTGGCTAATGGTTTTTATATTAAAAGTTTATTCCTTCTACATGTTCATTTCTGGGGAAAAAAACCCACAACCTTTTGAAGTGCCAAGCAAAAAAAAAAATGCTAAGCAAAACACAAGTAATAGAGAATTTTATCATTTGAGTATAATTAAATAACATTCTAGATTTAGAGGTTTTTTAAAAAGGTTATTCTATCAAAGCCTTTCTTACAGAAGTGTAAAAGTAAGCTAAGATTATATAAATGGTGTGCCTAAGGTGGCTGTTATCAGAATTTGTTTCTCCTGATTTTAAGCTCATTGTTTCAGAAAAAAACAGTAATTGAGTATAAAAAATATATTTTATAAGTTATATTATAAACACGTAATTTTTGAGTAATAAATTTATGAGCAAATTTCACATATTGGAGGTAAACATGAGTTGTTAGCATTAAAAGCAGTGTAATGTTTGTGTTTTAAAAATAATTCTGGGCAATATTAACTGAAAATTAATTTCACTTAGCTTAGGCAAGAATATTGTCACAAGACCCAACACTGACTAAAAAAATAATGATGAATGGCTATTTATTGAGCTGAGATGCTAGATATCAAGTAGAGTGAAGCAAGAATCAATGTAAGATAGGTTTTATTTAATATCTTCATTATGCTTGAAGATTGTAGGAACAAAAATGACAAAGGATCTTCAAGGATTGATTCATGAGAAAAAGATTAAAATCACATAGTATTTATAGATTTGCCAAAAAATGACTTGTGGGTAATGATAAATATTTACAACAACTGAGATTAATTATTTAAGGGGAGAAAACTAGGTAAAAATAAGCTAATTTGTTCTCCAATTGTTTTTAGTGTGCTAGAACATAATGTATCTTCTCCAGCTCCAAATTGTAGAGAACACCATCCCTTTAAAATTGGAGGTTATAATAACAATCAGCATTCATTGAGTTATTGCTATGTGCTAGGTATTGTTGTCAAGTGCCTTACTTTTATTAACTCCATTAGCCCTCATGATAATCCTCAGATGGGCTCTATCATCTGTAATTATAGAGGATACCAAGGCACAGAATAGTAATATATAGTAATGGTAATAGTAATATGATTTTTCAAAGGTGTCACACCTTGAATGAGGTAGAGTCAGAATTTAAAATTGTGGGGATAATTAACCTCTACTCTATACTGTCTCAGATTAGATTTCAAAATAACTGTAAAGTTGCTGCAGGAATTATGTGGTGACAGATATGGGAGATTTAATGGATTCCATTCAGAAAACATCTATTGAGAGCACACTACATTCTAGGAATTGACAGGAGCCACCAGACCCTGATAGAAAAATAAAATTTCAACTTGTATATTTCCTTCTCTTTCATTTTCTTTTTCCTCCAGTCTAATACGTTTGATTATTGACCCCTTATTGAATTCATGATGTTACTTAACCTCCCTCTAGCAAAATCTGCTCCCAATTAATTGCCATGTTGTAACTGATATATTAAGTCACACCAAGGGAGAAATAACAATAATAAATAGCATTTTTATTTTAATAACACATAGTCACTTTTCTTGAAGAAATAATTTGTGAACCCAGTATCATTAACTGTGGAGAGAGATTTTCAAGTTAGGGTCTTTCTAGGCCTATGCATGCTTATAACTTTAATAGTAAAAAAAATATGACTTTCAATAAATTAGTCCTTCTTACTTGGAAATGTCTGGAATTGCTTGAACAACTCAAGCACAGTTCCAACTGGGTTCCTTTCTAAGCCACCTTGGTTATTTGATTTGAAACATTTTGTACCTCAAGTCCTGAGGAGAAGGGAGTTATGAAATTCTTATAGAATATTATTTTTAATTGAATTCTCCCTCTTAAAAGAGCATTTTAATTGAGATTTAATAACACCATAAAAGATAAATCTAGCTGCCATGTAATAAACAGTAATTAATTAGTTAATATCAATTAGATAGTAAAAATATTAATTTACATTTACCATCTAGCTACTGTAATTTGCTATAGCTATCTTATTAAATGCTAATTAAATTCCTAAATATTCTCACAAATTTAATGCATTAATAACAAGAATGTAAGTACATATTTACTGTATCTGCATTTCTGAGTTCATTACCTGGCAATGAGATTTATCTCTTTTACAGTAATTAAATATACTAAGCAAACCTCAGTAACTTTTCCTAACACATACCATAACTGTTTTATTAATTTCAAATTAAATGCTCATTTAAGGTTTTTAATCTACAGCTGCCCCAAACAATTTTCTACAGGCAGAGCGAAGGTTATTAAATGTGTAATTAAATTTTAGTTTTTAACTTTTGTTTGAAGCTTTCTAAATATGACTTTCGGTTTCTCAATGCATTCAATATTAACTTTTTGATAATAATATTTATTCACATTTTCTATATCTACCATTTTTTTTCCTTTGCCCTGTCTTTGTACCTTTGTTCTCCATCTACTAAGTCTATAACTATTTTTTTTCCCTGTGTTTAATACAGGCCAGCAAAGTGTTTTCTTTCTTTTTCCGTCATTGAAGAACAGAGCTTTTACTAGCATCCTCTTCAGGTATCTTTTATTTCCATTAATTACCACTCCATTGTTAGAGAAACATCCCCATCAGGAGAATTAAAAAAAAAAGAAGAAGAAGAAGAAAGAAAAGAAAGAAGACAAAGGTCCTGTGACATTTGTAAGCAAAAGTGAGTCCGGTTAGAAAGGCTGAAAGAGAAATTAAGTTCTGCCAAGGTTCCAGCCTCAGGACTGTTTTTGAAAGACTAAAAGAAAATACAGTCCTTGCATGTATCAAATGATTTAGAATCTTCAGTCCTTCCAGATATGATGGGGGATGTCATAAAGACAGGAGGCGGCTGAACAGCAAGGAAAGCACATTAGCTATTAACCTTCCCCCAGCCGATCAACTTTATTTTGCAATCTTCCCTCAGAACCATTAGAATACCCTGAAGAAATAACTTTCCAATTAAAAAGGATCTCAGAGAACAAAGCCATTTTATCTCTGACTCCTGGTGTTCTTTATTCCAATAATTTAAATTGGAATTGATTTTTCAATTTAGCCGTTGACTTGCTATGGACACACAGCTGAAAAGGCCGAATGGAATTGCATGGCTGAAATATTTGTCTCTGTGATGCACTTCTCATAAATTCACAGGAGCCCTTTTTTTTTTTTTTTAATGCATTTTCTTCTGCTGCCTTTGCCTTAGACAACAGCTTTTTAGCACAGCATGGGCAAACTGAGAAAACACGTCCACCATGACCTCAGGGGCCTCATCCTCCATTCCTCATAGATCTATCTCATTGTTACATCTCTTAGAAAATAAATAAATCCAATCTATCGAAAATGACTGGGCTTCTTGAGGCCTAAATGTTTGTCTTCTAATTTACGTAGGAGATTTAATTTTTTTTGAAAAAGGAAAATACCCTTTTCAGTATCTTTTACCTCAAAAAATATGTTGTAGTGGAGATTGAACTCTCCCATAATTGCTTTAATTGTTAGTAGCTAAAAATAATGGATTTTCAATTAACACTTGATAATTTTGAATTACATACTCCAAGTATTAAATTGTTCTTTATTACCCTTTTATATTTTATAATAAAAGCACTAGTAATATCCAATTATTAAGGCTCTTGATTAGCAGTCAGAACTTTCTTGTCTATTCACATTTCTGACCATTTGCTTTCTGTGACCTTAGATGAAATGTCATAGTCTTTGTCACCAGCTCCTTCCTGTTTCCTCACCCTGTCACTCCAGCAGGTGTCTCTACTTTCCTTTGTCTTATAGGCTCAAGTCTTGTTCTGCGATCAGTACTGATGTGAATAGCAGGTATGGAAGGAAATCCTGAGCTCAAAACATTGTTTAATTTTTACTAAACACCATATTGCTTATTACTCACACCCCTTGTGGTTTTGCTAGGCATTGTCTTTCTCAGAGCCGTCCAAATGCATGATCTCAGACCTGGCCTTGAATACTGGCACAGCAATCTCTTTTACAAAATCAAGAGCAAAAGAGAACATGGAACACACAGAATGTAAAGGCCGTAAGAACACATTCCTTATAGGTATTTCTTACTCACCACTTTAGTCCTTATGACAAAACACTGCTTGGCACCTACTTGGTACTCAAAAATCTGCTGAATACATGAATTTTACCCTGGCTTCTGTCTCAATTTTCTTCCCTACAACCAGTTATGTTATGAATTAATGCAGGGAGAGAAAATATTTATAGTAAATATAATAAATATCCTTCTGTGCTGATTGTTATAACAGAGTAGCTGTTAGTTACTACGATTAAAACATATTTTCCATAGCAGTTTGATAAGGTTTTGACATTGTTTTTTCACCTCTGGGTATTGCACGGTTTACACCACTTTTAAATTCACCGTGATTAAAATAACAACACATGGCACCATTGGTCACATGCTCATGAGAAGAATGAGTTTCTCACCAACTAACATAAGAAGGCAGAAAGAATGTTTTTACAGCGTTTATTCATTTAACAAATTGATCATGTCCTGTTATGTGCTTGGCACCGTTCTGAGCACTAGGGGTGCACCAACAAATATACTGGAGAGAAACTCCTATCCTTGTGGAGCTTAGACTAATGAGAGGAAACACATAAAAACATAATTTACAAAGTGATATAGTAGGTTGAATCATTATAAGTGACGAAACATGTAGTAGTAGGTTAAAACGTGACTAGATCAGTGTAAAGAGTTTCCCCAGTGGGGCAGGGGGCATGGCAGCAATTTAAAGAAGGGTGGTCAGAAAAGGCTCTTTGTAAAGGGATTTGAGCAAAGACTTGGGGCAGGTGAGGAGAGGAGCTATGTATAATCTGGGACAAGCGCCTTCCAGGAAACAGGAACAGATTGCCAAGGGCTCTAACCAAGAAATGTGCTTGGAAGGCTTGGCAGCCAGAAGCCAGTGTGGCTGGAGCAGAGTGAATGAGGCTGGGAGAGTTTAGGTCCGAGGAACTGACAACAGATCCTGGAGAACCTTGTGAAATGACTGCATACTTTATCCTGTGAAAGAATCAGAGCCACTGCTAGCTGCTCCCATTCTGACCCTACTTTGAATAAATGGAGCGTTCTCTGCAGTGACAACTGAATACACATTGTGTTGCTTTTGGTGGGGGGATGGGGGATGGATTGGGGCATTTCTCAAAGGAAGACTTGTATCTTCATCCTGATAATAAGTTTTGTAGAGATCACACCTCTTATTTTCCCATTTCCTCTTGACTCTGAACACTTACTCTGTCCAACTACATCTGTCACCCAAGAGTATGAGAAACTGTTTCCAGGCTTTCCCCACTGAAATGTAGGTAGCTTGAGGACAGCCTTGTTTCTTTTCCTTTGTCTATTTTTGGGATCTGACACAGGATAAAGGCTCTACCAGTGTTTGATGAAATATTGAGCTTAACTGAGAATTAGCAGAAAAAGAAGAAAGACAATTTATGGAATTAAAGCACTACTGGTTTCTTTTCACTATAACTTCGGTTCCTCCTGCTTCAATTGCCGTGCTAGATTTTTGTTGTGAAAACAATGTAGTTAGAAAACTGGAGTCTTCCTAATGTAGACAATGGTTATATTTTGAAAACTGTTCAGTATTCTCTCAGAAAATCTACTAATTTAAGATTTCCCTTACTTTGACAGCTTCAGGAAATTTGTCTGATGTCTGCATGCATTCAAATTTACCCACACACACATAGGGAATCTCTATTTGCCTGGGTCTGAGAGAATTCTCTATTCAGTCTACAGAAAGTGAATATGAAAATTTCCTTATTCTTTTGAGGACTCTGTGAAATCTCCTATCTTTAGAACGTCTCTCCACTATAGAGGACAGATGGGGAAAGCAAAGAACAAGAATTTTTTGCCCTCTGCACATTAATATCTGAAATAGCATAAATGCACATATGTGTGCGTGCACACACACACACACTTTGAAAAAATTCAGTCTCTGATTTGTTTATACTGAAACTCGTTTCCCTGTCCAACATTCAATAATGTGGACCATCAGTGGGTGGGAGGCTACTTGCTTGGCATGACAACAGCATGGCATAGCATGTCACTGTAACAACTTTCATGTTACAACATTTCATTGTATTTCATGAGACACGTTTAACTCAACCCAAAATACTGTCTTTAAAGGGTCATTTACAAACTGAGTTTTACAAATTAAAAAGAGGATCAGTTAGGAGAAACTGCATTTATATCTCCCACTGATAATTATATATCTATTTTCAGTGCATTAACCTGACCACAGGAAGTTCAACTAGAAGTAATATTAAAAAGTGGCTTTTGTTATATATCTGCTCTGTACTACAAAGGAGTAATCGTAAACCATTATGTGGAACTGAACATTCACGTAAGTCTGTAATAAGCTCTTGTCTGGATCACTCATTATACAGACTCTGCTATTCTTCATCCCTGTGTTTCATAGTTGTCCTTCACATGATGGCGTCCCTGACGCAGCAAATCCCATCCCCTCTTGTCTTTTCTAGCGACATTGCTCCAGCAATCTTCCATCTCTATGCTGAATAATCATACATTTTCCCTCTTTATTGGATCATCCTCATTATAATCCAAAGATACTAAAATTTCAACTCCAAAGCAAAATCTCTTGTAACTCCGCACCCTCCTCTAGCTACTATCCTACTTCTCTGCTATTTTTCACAGCAAATTTCCTCAAAAAAGTTGTTTATAATTTCCATAACCAATCTGTTTTGTCCTATTCCATATTCCAATCAAGCTTTTGTCCCAACTACTTCACTGAAAATACTCTTGTCATGGTAATCAGTGGTCTGATTTATCTTACTGACCATCAGTCTTTGATACAGTTGATCACTCTTTCTTCATTAATACATTTTTAAAAATCTCTATGGCTTCCCAGATACCACATACTCCTGGTTCCTTCTTCCTTAGTAAACACTTCTCCTTGACCTTAAACATTTGGAGTAACTCAGAGCTTTTCTCTGCTTTATTTGGCTGCATTGCCTTGGTGATCTGATTATTTCTCATGGTTTTAATTATGCTCCATACATTGATATTCCCAGCCTAGACTACTGACCTGGACTCTAGAATTGTATATTTAATTACTTACTTGCCATCACTATGCAGTTTGCTATATCTCCATATTAGCATGACCAAAATTTAACACCTGATCTATCTTTCTAGCATAGGAGTGAGAGGTCTCATCCATAATCTCTCACATCTAAGAAAATGGTAGCTCCATTCTTCCAGTTGCTGACAACAATGTTTGAATCATCCTTGAGTTTTCTCTCTATACCCCACATTTAACCTGTCAGAAAATCATACTGTCTCTACCTTCAAAATATATGCAGAATCCAACCATTTACAACCTTGGATGTTGCTACACTGATGCAAGTTAACAACATCTTTCAACTTGACTATTGCAATGATCTTCTAATTGGTGTCCCTGTTCAAAGCTAGCAAACTTTTTAATATGTAAGACAGACCAGGTTTCTCCTCTGCTCAAAACTATCAAGGGCTTTCCATGTCATTTAGAGGGACAGTCAAATCCTTACAATGCCCTTAAGTTATTCTTGGTTACACTGTGCATAGCCTAAATTAATGTGGTGAGAAATATGGGGCAAATAGTGAGGGAAAATACCCAAGCTGCCACAATGTACATTTAGCTACCCTGATCCTGCCTTTCTTTAGACAGTTTTGGCATGCATCTGCCTCAGGGCCATCACACTGGCTGTTCCCTCTGCCTTGCAGGCGATTCTCTCACCTGCCTTAACTTATTCCCTCATTTCCTTAAGGACTTTTTTCAAGTGTCTCTTCTCAAGTAATACCTACTTTTACCACCTTATTCAAAGTGCACTCCTTTCCCATCTACTTTCTTGCATTGTATTTTCTTCATAACATTTATCACCATCTGACACACTATGAATTTTCCTTATTTATTTCATAATTACTCGTCTGCCTCACTAAGTGTAAAGTGCACGAGGGCAGAGGCATGTGTGCTCTTTTACTTCAGGGTAAATATTTGTTGAAAGAGTAGATGATTAAATAACAGTTTCTTGCTTAAGAGCACTTATTACTATTTGCAGATTATTCATATTTATGGCTAAAATAACTTCAAAGTTTATTTTAAATAATAAGACTTTGTTTTTTAATATCTTTGGAGATTTGTTTCTTCTCATGTGCTCAGTAAATGCCTGCTAAAATTTATATGCTAATCTAAGAATTATTTCTCTCTCTCTCTCTAATATTTTTACTCAAACATACATCTGCATTCTCTGTTGTAAGCTTATTTTGGTATGGAGAATCGAGTTATTTTTGGGGTTGAAACAAAATATAAACTTTGCACTTAGGCAGAAAACTACATTTTGACAGGTCAGGTTTTTCTCTGATAAACTGTTCATCACCAAATTCATGTAGACTCTATTAAAAATTATATCCTATTAATTTTAATTAACTATTAATTTTGCAACAGGACTTCATGTTTCATTGGTTTGTTTTGGAGGCTTTTCTATAAAACTATTTATTCATTGCCTGGGGGGTTATTTAAGTCATCTAACGGTACGTATTTGGCTCCAAAATAACAAATTTATCTAGAACCCATGAGGTGAAGCTCCTTTAAGTTTAAAGTAATAATTAAATGGTTCACCTGAAGAAAGGTTAATATTGTTAATCTTAAAATAAAATTACAGACAAAAATATTGTCCCATATTTCCCAACTTTTTGAGTTTTTAAGTTAACAACGAAAGCCATTGCTTAAAATGCAGAGAAACTTCACCGAAAATAATGCCTGAGTGTTGAATGTAACCATATAATTTGAAAATGGAACTGATATACTCTTTAAAAATCATATGTTCCTTGACTTTTTAGACACACTATTATAAACAAACTTGATAGTTAATGATTGACAAAAAGTGAAGTGAAAATATCAGTCTTGATAATGTAGATGTAAATGGCTGGTGGACAGAATTTGGGAAATAGATGGAGAAAGAAAAGGTTGAGGGAAAGGTAGAAACATAAACATCCTCAATATATTTAATTTGAGGGAGATAAGAAATTTTATTTTAGAGGAAACAAGAAAAATTTTTTAAAGTCTTGAAAAATTAAAATTTCAGAAAAACGGAAAATATTAATAGATTTATTAGAAATTAGAAAAAGATGGTGGGGATAGTTTAAGTGATCTAAATCTCTGTTCTTTGGGCCATAAATATGACCTAAGTCGATAAATCAGTGAACAGATATATAAAAATGTTTTCTAATGTTATAAAAAAAAACAAGGAAAAAAAAAACAAGGCCAGGAGTCATTAAAAGATGGGTTTCAGGATTAAAATGGCAGAGTGGAATGAAATAATCTTCTTTCACTTTTCACTGTCATCCTAAACATTGAAACTTTTTGTTTTCTATGTGCATACTATCATTTTGACAAATATTTTAAAAATAAAGAAAATAAGCTGTGTAAAGCACATCTTTACTTAAATCACAAAATATATTCAAAAAAAGAAAAAGATATTGAGAAGGAGAAACCTAGGTGCAAATATACATTAACAGCATCCCTTTAACATGTTGTTCTCCCTTTGAGCAATGTTTGTGAATGTATGTTAAGGTGTGAATTTCCCTCAGTATTTAAATTTGTTTTAATTGTGAACTGTGTCTTTTTTCCCCAACTCTAAATGTAGAGAGAAAAAAAATCCCTACTTATTATTATGTTCACTAACTGCCAAGAAAAATATTGGATTTGGATCAGATATCTAGCAACAGAAAGCATTAGAGTTGCTCCAAAAAAAATAATGATTTGGCAGTATATTTTTAGAAGAAAAATAGGGAATGATTTGGAAAATAAACATTAAAATAGCAAAAGTTGAAAACAACAGCTGGATTGTTTGATCCTCAATGAACTTCTCCATTGAAGTCTGGGTGAATGATGGAAAGGAGAAGAATAAAGCAGAGCTGGGATATAAGATCAGGAGAGAAAGGAAGATTTTATTTGCATGTTTCATCTGAGTGAACTTGAAAGCTATCATGACATTTTCCTACAGATACTTAAAAGTAAAGCTGAGTTTAGAAGGCAAAAAGAAAATTCAATGAATAAAGCTCTTTGCATAGGCTCAAAATTATTCAAATCCCTAGAATGAACTTGTACCTTTCCATTTTTTCAAAAATGAAAATTTCGAAATATCTGATGTTCTTTCCAAATAATTTTAACATACTTAAAAAAAAAGCATCAAGTAAGCAAGAAATGTCTGCTCTTACTCTGCAGAGACCTACTTGTCTACTTTAAAATGTCTGCTTTCCTAAATGTTTATTTTATTATGCTGACAATCCACTGCTATGCTGAATTTGACAGTAGTGTTAAGTGACTAGCAGGGGAGCAGGGGGATATTTTAAGACACTGAAGAATGTAAGGGGAAAGAGACTATAAGCATGTGCAGGTTTATAAACATGGATTAGTTAACGCAGTTAAAGATTACCTCCCAGTGACTACCTAGAATACCCTGGGGAACAGGGTTCGAGTACATGATTCATCTTCTTGTGAAAATGACACGGCTACTTCATATTTCCTGGGTACCTCCCATTCACTTGCTCTTTCTATCTGTAGGTATCAAAATTTGGGTTAGATTTCTAATTGCCAACTCTTGATGTCCTCTGGGTCTATAAAAATAGATCTAAGTTGTCAGCTTCCCCATCCGACCTCACCTCTGCAACCCTTCAATTTCTGTTGTAGATTATATTATTTTCCCATCACTTCTCTTCTTCTCTGTAAGTAGTTTATATCTTCACACCTTTGTCATGGAACTTTGCATTGTCTTATCTCTAGGCAGAGAATGCTTGTCTATTCCACTGCTGTTGAGCTTGGTCATCTGACTCCCCTTGGCTAATGGAATGTGAGCACACATGAAGCCAAACCAAGAATAGCAGAGCTCAGGTGAATACAGTCCAGTCAAGCCTGATGGACCCCAGCCAAATCCAACAGCAGCCAGCCTATCTCCTAAAAACACAGCTCTAATAGGACACGAGCAAGAAACAAGCGCTTGCTGCTATAAGCCACTAAAACCTTCGGGCTGTTTGTTGGTGTAGCAAATGCTATTTCGTACTGCTATTTCTGTAAATGTTGACAGTTGATAGATACAAGAAAATAAGGTTTTAAAAATTTGCAAAGAATGACTTTGGGATAGGGATTGATAGAGCGATATAATGATTTTTAAAACTGTCAGAAGCTGTTGCTCTTAGTTTTTATTCAAATATGAATTAACCCAAGCCCGATATCAAAGTTTCCATTCCTAAATTCTTTTTTAGAAATCTGATGGGAAACGAATTCTAACTGAAAGTGAACCTGCTTAATACTATGTGAATTGGAAACAACACCAAGTCATGCAAATGTTGGCTTGAGGTGGATGTGAGTTTACAACCTGCTGAGATTACCTAAGTCGTCAGGGTCACAGCTTCAAGCCTTAGAGTTCTCTGTATATACTTGGAACCCACTTCTTAGGTACTGCATGCAGTAGGAACACCTTGTGTGTTTCTCTTTACTTGTCCAGGGAATCTTTCCTTGATCCTGTACACTAAACATGAACTGTCTATGGCTACAAGAGTAAGCACTTTTGTTAGTTAAGTTACAGAGCTCAACTCGTTCTAGTTCTTACAAAAATAGACATTTCACTGGATCACATACTTGCAAAATCTGAAGGGGATCTGTACAAAAATAATGATCTCTCTCTCTCTCTCCCAAATCTCAGCTTTCCTTATCTCTCCTCTTTGCATGCTGACCTCATTTTTCCCTGTCCAAGTACGACTCTCTCCATACAATGTGAAAAATAGCTGCTGAGCCCCAAGCCCACAGATGTAGGTCCGTATTCCAAAGTTAACAGACAGTTTTACTTGTTAGCTTTAGGGAAAAGTGTCCGGGGAATCTGATTGGCTCAGCATGGATCTTGTTTTCCACCTACGTGACCCGCTGTGTTTGCCTTGATTGTCCCAATGAAAGCACACAGAAGGATTAATAATTTCCACTGGAAGGAGGAAAACAGGATCTTGCAAATTTTTTGCCATTTTTTTTTTTTTTTATTTGAGCATCTATGTCTTTGGCCCCTGGGACTCATGCCTTTACCCCAACCCAAGTCTCTTTATTTATTTTGCTTTGCTAAATGAATTTGTCTAGCTAAAGCTATTTCTACCCTGAGGTGATGAGAAGAGTTTTAAGCTAGTTTCTGGTCTTATGAAATAAGAGAGAATATGTTCCTAAATAACTGTCACTAGATTCCTTGTATAAGGATAATCTATTTTTAAAAAGGATTATAAGTGTTTGGCAATTGAAGGTGAGATCCTGAGGGATTAGAATAAGGGAGATATTTGGCATTTATCAGGAAGAAGAAGAGGAAGTACATGGAAAAGAAGTGAAAAGAAAAAGTGTGCAGTGAGGCAATGGAACCGGCTTAATCGCTAAAGACTTTATGCTCTGAAGTATTATTCTTCCCTATGACCTTCAGATATTTAATAAAGTTATTAAAATCATGAAATGATTGAAATATGTGGACTGTGTGCAGAGAAAAAAGAAGGGGCTAAGTTTTGCATCTAGTTGGAGGCAAGCCGAGGTGGCACATGTGGGCAACATGGGGGTCTTCGGGGAAGCAAAGAGCCCAAAGAAAGTATAAACTGCGTGTAGTTTTCAGAATGCTGTGGCAGACTCGGGATTCTCCCGGTTTGTAAATTTGGAGGTTGTAAAAGCTAACCTAAATCTCTGAGGAGCAAGAAAGCCATAACTGATTTCTGGGATAAGAGCTTCTAATATCAGTATCCCTATAGACTGATCAGGAAAATAATCTGAAATTTTTTAGTTCCAAGATTGCACCTATTTTAACTGCCATTTCCTAGCACTGTATATAGTGGAAACACTCCACAATATTGGTTGAATGACAAAGGAATCCTCTTTTTTGTACATTGTATGTTGTTTCTGTCACACAGTGTCTGGTATTATCTACTCTACTGTAATGTAGTGTTTAACCTCTCAGCTTGACACACCGTTTATTTGCCATTTATTTGCTCATGATCCTGGGGGTCAGGAATTTGTGTTGGGTTCGATTGCACTTACTCATACATTTGGACCTTGACTAGAATGGAAAATTGTGGGACCTTTCTCTCCATATCCTCTCTCATCCTCTGACATACTAGCCTAGGCTTTTTTAAAATCCATGACAGAAGGGTTCCCAGCAGCAAGAGAAGGCAAGGCCCAATGTGCAAATACTTTTCAAGTCTCTGATTGGCTCACAACTGTAATATCTCACTGATCACATTAAGTTACATGCCCAAGTCCAGAATCAATGTGGGTGAGGTCTACACACCAGACACTGGAAGCCATCAGTGTAACCATCTACCATAGAAACCTTAGTATTATTGATTATGAAAAGTTTTGAGTCTATGCTGTGAGTTTAGTGTCTTTAATGAAGACTGAGGACCAGTGTGTGTGTGAATTCTCTCCTGCTATCGGATAGAGGAGGAAGGTTAAACTCTTTTGTAAAAGGCTCTACTTTGGCTTAGAGTAAGAAGTGGAATTTGCCCCTGTGAAATTTATATTTTTCAAAAATAGCCACAGCAATATTCTCTTTTCACATATTCTTCCAAAACCTTGTTACTGCCCCAACAAGAAGACTAGTCTCCCCTTGCAACTGGACAGGACTTTGTGGTTGCCTCATTGAATAGAATGCAATAAAGTGGTGTTATGCGACTTTCAATCCTGGATCATAAATGATGATAGTCTCTCTCTCTCTCCACTCTCGTTCATGGAACCTAGACCTTAGGTATCATACTGCTGCAAGGAAGCCTCAGCCATGTGCAGAGGTCATGTATAAAGGTTCCAACCAACTGCCCAGCTAAGGTCCTAGCCAACATCCAGCCAACCAACAACCAGTACCAACTAACAGAAATGTAAATCAATGAACATTCAGATGATTCTAGAACATAGAATTTGAGCCACCTCACTTGATGCCAGTTGAAACAGAATTGAGCTCTCCTGACCAAGCTCTACTCAAATTGCAGATTCCTGTTCAAAATAAATGTTGATGTTGTTTTAAACCACCGTGTTATAGAGCAGTTTGTTACACGGCATTAGATAGCAAGAACAGACCTCCCATCTCTTGCTATGATGATACTCCCTGTGCAAATCAATGAAACATTACTAAAATTACAGTCATTGTCAAGTCTACTACTTATCTCTCCATATGTAAAATCACACAAAGTAAAAAATTACCTACATTTTATGGTGAGAATGAAGTAGTGATGCACAAACTCAGGGCATGCATAAAAGAATATGAAAATGCTACTAATCAGATAGAGTTAAGGGAAGAGGAGTCTTCAACTAATTAATGCAATTGTCAATTCATGATGGTTTTTCACAGTTTTTGAAATTACAAGTACAAATCAGTAAGTCAAACATCAAGCCATTGTCAAAATGAAATATTCCTCTTTAAGTGTTTGTAACTTCTAGAAATGTAATGCACAGATTTAGAAGCAATTTCAGAGATAATGTAGGTTAATGATGGAAAGTCCTTGTATGATGAAGAAAGTAGCAGTACAATGAACTAAATTCACATCGTTGCTTGACATATGCCTTGTTTCATACTATGACACTTACCTTTTTATTTATTTTCTGATTTGTTAGAAAGCATGAATTATTTCTTTTTATTTATTGGGGGATCCTAGGTTTAATCTCTACTAGGTTGAACATTACTTTTAAAATGTAAAGCCTAATAATTAGTGCTGTTGAGCATCGTTTCATGTGCCTCTTAGCCATCTGTATGTCTTCTTTGCTGAAATGTCTATTTAGGTCTTCTGCCCATTTTTTGATTGGGTTGTTTGTTTTTTGATATTGAGCTGCTTTGTCTGTTGCTTCATTTGCAAATATTTTCTCCCATTGTGTGAGTTGTCTTTTCATCTTGTTTATGGTTTCCTTTGCTGTGCAAAAGCTTTTAAGTTTAATTAGGTCCCATTCACTTACTTTTGTTTTTATTTTCATTACTCTAGGAGGTGGGTCATAAAAGATCTTGCTGTGATTTATGTCAATGAGTGTTTTCCCTGTGTTTTCCTCTAAGAGTTTTATATTGTCTAGTCTTACATTTAGGTCTTTAATCCATTTTGAGTTCATTTTTGTGTATGGTGTTAGGTAGTGTTCTACTTTCATTCTTTTACATGTAGTTGTCCAGTTTTCCCAGCACCATTTATTGAAGAGGCTGTCTTACCTCCATTGTATATTCTTCCCTCCTTTGTCATAGATTAGGTTACCATAGGTGCGTGGGTTTATCTCTAGGCTTCCTATCTTGTACCATCGATCTGTTTTTGTGCCAGTACCATACTGTCTTGATTACTGTAGCTTTGTAGTATAGTCTGAAGTTGGGGGAGCCTGATAGGTATCACCTCACACCAGTCAGAATGGCAGTCATAAACAAATCTACAAACAATAAATGCTGGAGAGGGTGTGGAGAAAAGGGAACCCTCTTGCACTTTTGGTGGGAATGTAAACTGATACAGCCATTGTGGAGAACAGTATGGAGATTCCTTAAAAAATGAAAAATTGAACTATTATATGACCAAGACATCCCACTACTGAGCATATACCCTGAGAAAACCATAATTCAAAATGACACATGTACCCCAATGTTCATTGCAGCACTATTTACAATAGCCAGGACATGGAAACAACCTAAATGTCCATCGACAGATGAATGGATAAAGAAGATGTGGTACATATATATAATGGAATATTACTCAGCCATAAAAAGAAATGAAATTGGGTCATTTGTAGAGATGTGGATGGACCTAGAGTCTGTCATACAGAGTGAAGTAAGTCAGAAAGAGAAAAACAAATATCGTATATTAACGCATATATGTGGAATCTAGAAAAATGGTACAGATGAACCTTTTTGCAGAGCAAGAATAGAAAGGCAGACGAAGAGAACAGACATGTGGACACAGTGGGGGAACAGAGAGGGTGGGATGAATTGGGAGATTAGTCTTGACATAAATACACTACCATGTGTATAATAGATAGCTAGTGGGAACCTGCTGTATAGCACAGGGAGCTCAGCTCAGTGCTCTGTGATGACCTAGATGGATGGGATGGGGGGGGTCCAAGTGGGAGGGGATATATGTATACATATAGCTGATTCACGTCACTGTACAGCAGAAACCAACACAACACTTTAAAGCAATTATACTCCAATAAAAAAAAATGTTCCTACTAAAAAAAAAAAAGAGAGAGAGAGCCTAAAATACATTTGCAACTTAGAATAATTATAAGGATTAAACAATTAAATTATCTTTTATTGTTTTTGTGTAATCTTCAGAAATTTTAGAGAGATTGTGTCAATACAATTGGATATTTTAAACCTCTTTGGCAAGTCATTCATTTTCTTTGATGAGGCACAACCTGAATTTTTTAATATATATAGCACTTGAAGACGCCTCAGCCTTCTCACCCGAATTGGATGTATCTATATCAGGGAAGCATCTAGCTAGGGAATAAATTAAACAAGTTGTATGGCATGATGTCATTGGCCTTAAACAGAGATGTTTGGCGAGGTAGAAATAAAAGTTGCTTAGACAGTGCTTCTCAAACTTCGATGTGTATACAAATCAGCTCCTGGGTTTGTTAACATGTTAATCAGATCCAGTAGACCTGGGGGGGAAACTTGAGGTTCTGACTTTCTAACGAGCTCCTAGGTGATGCCATGTTGCTGGTCACTGGACCACACTCTGAGTGGTAAATGTTTAGAGGTATTACAACAGACTCAAGTATTGCCAAAGTGAAGAATTCAGGCCAGTAGAGCAAATAAGGGATGCTCTGCCCGAAATGCTCAGAATAATTATAAAGGAACCTTGCTTCTCCAACCAGGAGCTCTAGAAAAAGTGAGAAGTGTTTTATCAAAATCTGGACTAGTCACCTTTATCAGAAGAAAACTCAGCAGATGGTTAAGTAGATTCTGACCTTACCTGAGAAACTAGATCCTCATCTACATGGGATCTCTCAGCGTTCATTTCTGTGAGTCATGTCATATCTTTTCAGTATATTTATGTCTCTCTTGGTAGATACACGGATGCTCTTGACTTTCTGAGACATAGTCCCTGGGGCTCTTCCTTTCGTTGCCTCTGCTATTCCTCCTCTTCTGCCTTCTCCTCCTCATTATGTAATCTTTGCAGCTGATTATCAAGTAAAAATGAAACATTGTCCTGGGTTATACCTTTTATTTAATTTGCTTCTCACAAAACCAGAATGAGATAGGTCTTATTCTCAACATGAAGACAGAGGGAATTGAGGACTAGAGAGTTAAGTTTCATGTTTAAGGTCCCATGTTATCAAGAACAGAGGAAAGTCTGAATTCCTTATCTGAAATCCATGCCTGTCCACTCCAATCCACTTCCTTAAAGTGAGAATCTTTCTTCTTTGAGGTCCTCCATTATTTCCTTTAGCTGAGGTTTTGTGACAAAAGAGCTTTGGCTGAAATCTACAATTTCCCACTAGATGACGGCAGGATAGATATAGTATAGAAAATATTTTAACATTAAAATTATTATTTACAATTAAAATGCCTACCTATTTTCTGTAGTCAGAGGTTGATTTTTTTCAAATATTTAGACGAAAGTGTCCTGAAAGCATCACATGTGTAGGTTTTTATTCTCCATTTTATGCTTGGTGTCTAGCACAGCTTAGTACATGTTAGATGCTAAATATTAGTTGAATAAAAAATGAGTGAATTTATTAACCTTGTTATGGATGAATATTGAATACATGAAAAAGAATTGTCTTACCTGGTCACCTGTTTTGAATATTATAATAATAAAAAAGGAACACAGGTAGTTTGGTTTAAATTTTAAAGTGTAATAAAATTAATTGGTTTCAATCCTAATACATGGTCTGAGAGAAATGCAGTAGACTTGAAATTGTATTTAACATGAATACTTAGTTTGGAGTCAAAATAAACTCATCTGTCCATTCATTTTTCTGATACACATTTACACCATTAGAAATCACTGTTATGTCTACATATCTTCAGCCATTCTATTACATGAACCTCAAATTCATGTCCCAATATAACCCTTATTTCTGAGCTCCTGAACTTTCTTTTAGAAATCTCCAGTTGAAAATCTCTAAGCTGGTAAAAGTTAAAGCTTTCAGCAGTTAACGTAATCATCTTTTTTCTATAATGTTGTTTTATTCCTTAATATTTTCTGTCTTGATGCAAAACATAATCTATATAATTGCCCAAATCAGAACACTAGGAGTTGAAGTTTTTCTCTCCAACTTCACTGCCCACATTTAATTAGTCCTACTAACTGATGTCTCTCAAATTCATTCTTTACCATCTATCCCCATGGTCATTATCTTGGTTTGAAACTTTAGTATCTCTATAGCTTTTTAAAAAAGTAAAACAAACAAACAAACCAAAAACCCACTTAACTCATCCTTCTTTATCTAGTCAGTCCTTCCTTCATAGTTCTTCCAGAATGATCTTCCTAAACATAAGTCTGATTTTGTCTTTCCCCTTTTAAATATATCTAATCATCATAACCCTTCTAGAAACAGGTCCACAAACATTTGTTATACAGGCACCTTGTCATCTGAACTAAGCCTATAGTTGCAGACTCCATAAACTATCTTTTTCCTCAAGAAATATACATAATATCAATACAGGAATGTTATTCTCCATTTGTTTCATGCACTGGTACCTTTGTTCTCTCTGCCAGAAATGCTCTACTCAACTCTACTTGTCCACTACTCACTCGAAGTGTAAATGCTAGTCTTACGCCACGCACACTGTCTTTCTGCCCATTTTAGAGCATTCTTTATATCCCTGTGTGACTTGGTCCATACCTGCTTAGTACTAATCTCATTGTTTTGTGATTATTTGCACACATATCTGTTCCCCTGATTTCTTACTGAAGTTATAAAATATATTGATTGTTGTATCAGTCAGAGTTCCACAAAAAAACAGAACCAGTAGGAAATATATATTAAAAGAATTATGGTAAGGAATTAGCTTACATGATTGGGAAGACAGCTAAGTCAGTCCCAAATCTGTAGGGCTAGGTGTAAAAAGGGCAGACTGGAACTCTTGGGCCCTGGCTGAAGCTGCGTTTCAGAGGTAAAATATCTTCTTCAACTTGGAAACCTTAAGGCTTTTCAATTGTTTGGGTAAGGTCCAGCCAGAATATCTAGGATTATCTCATTTACAATTATGATCATATTTACTGATTATCAACTGATGATGAACTTTAATCACATCTTCAAAATACCTTCATAATGACACCGAGATCACAGTGTGATTAAGTAAATTGTGGACTACAGACTAGCCAAGTGGACACATCAAAAAACCATCACAACTGCTAATATAACTTTAATACAATCTGAAATATTTTAGGATGGGAGAACCGAAAAAAAGGAAGAGGGGCTAACTTTTATATTTAGAATTGATTACACCTCAACTTAAAAGTGAGTAACAATTACGTAATTGATTATTTTGACATTTTTAAACTATTCAATATAGAAGATCATTGAATCATTTTTGTTAAGACTACAGTAAATAACATTTTACCAAATATTGAGTTCATTAGAATTGTTTAAAATAGTGGAATGTGTGGAGGTACATATGCAAGAAAATATGAAATATTGTCTGGTTTGATATGGTTGAGAATTAAGTATAGAATTTAAATATAAGATATGGGAAATAAACATTCATAAACAATTTTTCAAAACATTTTTCTTTGATAAAAGCTTTTCACTAAAGGTATATTGATTGTGTGAATTAATTGTAAAATACATTAGTCCCCCCTTATTTGTGGTTTTGCTTTCTGCAGTTTCAGTTGCCTGCAGTCAAGTGCAATCTGAAAATATTAAATGGAAAATTCCAGAAATAAAAAATTCTTAAATTTTAAATTGGGCATCCTTCTGAGTAACATGATGAAACCTGCTGCCATTCCACTCCATCCTACCCTGGGCTTGAATCAACCTTTTGTCCAAAGCATCTCACCCATTAGCCGCTTAGTAGCCTTCTGGGTTATGGGCTTGACTGTCTTGGTATTGCAGTGCTTGTGTTCAAGCGACCCTTATTTTATTTAATAATGGCCCCAAAGCACAAGGGTAGTGATGTTGGCAATTTGGATATGCCAAAGAGGAGCTATACAGTGCTCCCTTTAAGTAAAATGTGAAAGTTCTTGACTTAATAAAGAAATTGTATGCTTATGTTGCTAAGATCTATGATAAGAATGAATCTCCTATCCATGTAATTGTGAAGAAGGAAAAAGAAATCCACGCTAGTTTTGCTGTTGCACCTCAGACTGTAAAAGTTATGGCTACAGTGCACAATAAGTGCTTAGTTAAGATGGAATAGATATGAAATTTGTACAATAAGATATTTTGAGAGAGACCACAGTCACATAACTTTTAATACAGGATATTGTTATAATTATTTTATTATTTGTTATGTTGTTTATCTCTTACTATGCCTAATTTATAAATTAAACTTTATCAGAGATATGTACATATAGGAAAAAACATAGAATATATGAGGTTTGGTACTACCCACAGTTTCAGGCATCCACTGGGGGTCTTGGAACGTAACCCTCATGGACAAGACGGGAATACTGTATTATCAAGATAATGACCAAAGACATTTAATTTCTAAATAAGCCTCTATTATAATAAATCATTATATATAGAAGTTCCTTTAGTAGTCAAGCATAAAATAACATTTTTAGAAGCAAATATTTATATTCTTCTTTAAAACAATGTGCACCTCACATGTTAACATCTTTCACAGTGTAAAATTAATTTTGCACAACTAAGAATAAGTCCTGAATTACAACTTTAGGCATCAGGTAGTTAAGTAGAAACATATCAAGTCTATTTAATTTGCAAATTTAAATAATTAGTGCTCTTAATTGATATTCATTATTTTTCCAAAACATTAAAATCTTAGAAATAACAAATTTTGG
Source organism: Eubalaena glacialis (assembly GCF_028564815.1). NCBI lineage: Eukaryota > Metazoa > Chordata > Mammalia > Artiodactyla > Balaenidae > Eubalaena > Eubalaena glacialis. Next base: position 35,272,152 of record NC_083731.1, read on the forward strand.
CATGTATTTCATTGCTTACAAAATCTACAATTGTATACTGTATTAACATATTATTACAATACATGAATACACAAAATATAATACTAGTCAAACATATAATTTTACTCGTGCTAATAATATATATCACTGCAATAATTGGTGTCACACATGATGTGCTGACCTCATACCAAAAATGTTTGAAAATAATTTGAAAAAACACCCTAAAGAAAAATAAGTTTACAACCTATGTGTTTAAAAGTTAATGTACATTTTCAGGGCATTCACAGGTAGAAGAAGGCAACAGATACAGTCCCCTAGTCTAGCACATCCGTACTCATAACATCTATTTGCTTTGCTTTGTCAAAACATATGAAAAATCATTAAAGTGTTTTAATAAATGTCTGGTTTTCCTGCTCATTCATCTTATAAATATTAATTAGCCATGGATCAGGCAATTAAAGTTTAATCAATTTGCACTAATTAGCACCACATACTTGCATAAAAAGATAAAACCAACTCCTGCATCTGGCTGTTATTTGCAGTTTTTGTCAAGTGCTGATGAGTTTAATCTTGAAGAGAAGATTAAGAAGAAAAGAAAAAAAAAATAAATCAAGAAAGTAGTGTTAATTTTATTAAAATTTCACTCAAAGCTCCGGTCATGAGAATCATGGAGATAATGGCAGCAACATTACCCAGTTTTAACAAAACCTGATTCACTCCCTCCTTCCTCATAAGCCCCATTCAAAAGGTAAGGGCTCCATATCTTCTGCTTGTGACACTGCTATATGCATTTTATTTACTTTTCACTATGAATTCAAATCTGACTCATTTCTATTCTTTGTGACTTAAAAACTTAAAATGAACGGTCCCTGTAGCCATCGATATTAAGGATACACGTTCTTCCTTTAGAATAAACGTGAATGGTCTGTGTTGGAGGAGAAATTAAGAAGTTGCAGCCTTACCAATGAAATTGAAATGTTCATAGAATAGAAATTACGTGCAACTGTTAGGCTGAGAGAGATCTCTGAAAGACTTAAAATTTGCATTCTGATCTTTTGTGGGCATTTCTTAACTGAATACATTTTTGTCCCGCATAGACTTTGAGGCTAACTCCTGCTTCTCTGTCTTTGACTTCTGTATTTGATTAAATAAATTACACTGCCAATCTAGTAAGGAGACATTGTACAGTGCATTTGCATTACTATTTTGTGTTTTAATAACCAGAGAAAATAAAGTGTTCCATTACTGCCTATTCATATAATTGACAAGGATTATAGGGAATGGAACTAGTCTTTAATCACTGATGGAAATTTATCTTAGGCTTGGCAGGTAAAACTACATGTTTTAAGATGATTTAACATTGTACTAAAAAATAGCGCATGATTCATAAAAAAAGCTGTGCACCATTTACATGGGGATTTTTATTCAGTTTATGCAAAAATAGACCAGTGAATGGTTATTGATATTTTTCAAATAAAGTATGTATGATTCATTAAACTCCCTATTCCCCTGTGAACAAGCCACTGCTCTGCTAAGCACTCTTTGCCTACATAACCCATACAGAAAGCAAAGGCAGAAAAAGGGGGTGTCATGCTTCAATGTCTTCTTTTAAAAAAGTGCCTAAAATTGAGATCACATACAGTAACAGATAATTCTTTCAATTACCATCTGGATTTCAATACATATGATTATTCACACTGTTGTTAAAAAAATGTGAATATGTTCTTTGTTAATACAGTATAGGCATGCTGGTATAGAGATATATACCTGTATTTACTTTACAAAATAAGATTATGAATCAAATTCCTGTACTCTAGAATCTTTCTACTATGAATGAAATAGTGTATGAGAAAATGATTTTTAAATCTAAATTACTATAAAAATAACATAGTTTCATGGGGCAAAGAAAGAAGACATCATGGTTATGCTTCAGTAGACTCCTTGGCAACATGTTTCCTATCTTCTGACATGAACAGTATTTAAAGTCCAGCCTTACGTGGAGGAAAGCCAGCAGAGTACAGTGGCAAGATCCGAGTCTACAACTATGTTCTGCCTCCTTCAAGGCTCAAAGCTTTAGGTCATATATTTAATCTTTCTAACTCCTTATCTTCCCCCACACAAAATACTTCATTCTCTGTTTTGTTCAACAAGTATTTATAGATTGCATATTTTTTTATAAGTTGCATTGGTAACCAAAGCACGTCACTTCACAAATGATAAAAATAATTGAGTATGTTACACCTAGAGACAGGCATCATAATCGTCTTCAATATTTAAATACATACAATATGAAAAAGGACTTAAAACTTATTTTGTTTGATCCCAGAAGAAATGTGTAGAAGTCACAGGAAGATAAACATTTACTTCACATAGAAAATAACCCTGAATTCTGAATATATGCCTTTTCAATGGTTTGCATGGGAAGAAATGAGTCCAGTTGATCCTTCGTGAAGATTTTTTTTTTGTGAGGAATGTTGCTACTGAGTAGAGTTGGAGACCAATTATAAGATTATATGAGAAAATAAAAAATGTGATATAAATATGTAAAAAATGATGTATTTTGACAATATCCTCTCTTCATGAGACATATTTATAAATTGCTGGTTTTTACACACAAAAAATGCAAGTTTAATATCCTTATCCACTTAAGATTAACACAAATAAATTCCCATTGTCATCATTCACCTGGATCCCCAAAATAGTGCACTCTCCTTTACAAACTGGGAACCAGATATTGGCAGGTTCTCTTTTCTTTGAACTGTCTTTGTATAGTATGACAAGTCAGTATTAAAAAAAAGAAAGAAAGGAAAAAAAAAAAGCACAACTTATATAGCACACTTTTCTGATCTTCTTTAGCTTAAAGGTATTCTCAGATTCTACATTTTTCTGAGAGAAGAAAGTTTGTGTAAAAATTATGTTGGTTTTAATTTTTCTTCTCAGTCCTTCTCATTGTACATTTTTGAGAGAATATAATTGAAAAATAATTGAATCTTCATCGCTTGTTCTAGCCTACCTGACAAAATTTCCTCAGTCTGCTTACACAATATTCATTAGAGAAATGAAGACTATACAGTAGTGGAAAGCATCTCTTCTCCAGACAATTAAAAATATCATTTTTAATTATCTGGAAATAGAGTCATCATGCATAAATTTTACAATCAGATACATATATAAAGCTTAAGAATGTTAAAATTTTTAAAAAATGGTATATATCTTTGAATTTATTGATATTTTGTCCTATTCTCCAATAATATAGTTTATAGGTATTGTATATCATGATTAATTAATGAAGGTATAAAACAACTTATGAAATGGTGATGAAAGAAGTCAATAGCTTCAATGAAGAAATCTGCTTGTTATATATTTGAATATTATAATAGTTATTTCTTATCTGGATCAAATTTAGATGCACATAAAAAATAAAGTTGTGTTTACCAATTTATTGACTTATTAAAGCACTAATAATTATCTGAAGTTCTACTTATTTAGTTATCTAAGATAAACTAAATCACACCTGTAAGATGTAAGGAAGAATAATAATTTAGTAAAGAAAAAACAGAATTTTTAAGGAAAAATATTAAATACAGTATATGTATTCTCCATCTGGTAAAACAGAGAGATTAGGACAAACTCTGTTGTAATTAACTGAAGTAGAAGTGGTATTTGAGAAATGAAATAGAAAGTATGAACAGAAATGTGAATGCATTCTTCCCCGGGTGATATTTAACTTCATTTCATTGCATGTTAATAAGTATAGTGCTTTTATTTTTAAAATTATGTAGTAATTAATTTATTTTTAATAAAGAGAGATTTTGACAATTTTTACATCTGACATTGAAATTACATGCGTAATTTCCACAAATGTGAAAACTCTGGTTGGAAGAAAGTATGTTTTCAGCAGAGAAAAAGAAAAAAAAGTCTCCATCAACCTACAATTACATTGCAAACCATTTATCCAGACTGGCAAATAATTATCTGAAATTTCACCGATGGTATCAAATAGCCATGGATATTTCCAGAATTTAAAGGAAAAACATTCTTATTCACTCCTTCAGGACACAATTCGTGAAATTTTCTCTAGAATTCCCTTTGTGATTATTAGAAAACCAATTACTAAGAAATCCCTTTGGTCCCCTGTAACCTTTTCTCCTATTTATGTATTGTACCTTTCATATGTACTCCTCGTGTACTCTGTATTTTGCATTACTTTATCATGCTTTCCCATGAGAAAACATGCCTAATTAAAACACTTGTACAGTGCCAAGAACTCTATGAAAACTCATGCGCTAGAAATGAGTGTGATGATTTTCCATCCACATTGCATGAGAAACTACTAATGCTTAGGAGCAATTGTAATGTGAAAAAGAATATCTAATCAGGTTGTAATGATTAGTTGGATTACTGGAACCAGGTATGCTGATAGATCTTAAACCAACCTTGTTAGTTTTTTTCCTTAATGCGGTGATTAGACAGGGTCATATTAAAATGAGACAACTTTTTGTACTAAACAAAAATCTAGAAATCGGAATAAAAATACATTTGGTAGAAGAAAAATGAATGCAATTTCCTTTCCTCCCCTTCAAGAAATAGATGTAGCCTTTTTTGGCTACTATCCTGGAACTAAAAGTTTACAGATTATTTACTTGAAATTTAAAACCTGTTAGGAAAAACAGAGTATTCTTATGGATAAATTCTGATGTTGGCCAAGTTCTGTTCAGTGGCATCTCCAATTTCCTTTCAGGCACATGTCCCCTCATAAACTCCCACCTCTCACTTGTTTAACCACACCTTTTAATTTTTTCCAGAATTCAGAAAGAGTATATGGGGATTGCTTGTCTCAGTTCCATGATGCCTAGAAACTAACCTGAGGTGACTCAAAGAGCTGGTATGGTCATTTGGAGATATTCCTCTGGGACCTCAGTTCTTAATTTTAGCTTCTAGGCTGGAAAGTCTAGGAAGGCTTCACTCACATGTCTGATATCTCAGTGTTTTCCTTGTAAGATCTCTGTTACTTGACTAGGTTGGTCTTCTGAGTATGGGGGTCTCAAAGTAGTTCAACATGGTAGCTGTCTTCCAAGAGGAAGAAACAGATGTTGTCGATCCTTTTATAGGCATAAGCCAGGAATGGACACATCATTACTTCCACGATGTTCTGTTGGCTTAAACATAAACAAGCCCAGAACCATATTCTGTCTCTGAAAGGGAAGGATGCTAAAGAATTTGCAGCTACCCCTGACCACAAGTTACTTACATTCCTCCTACTTTCTGAATGCACTCAACATCTCCTATGATACCCCAAAGTCTCATCCCATTATGTCATTAAATTCTAGCCTGGGAACTTATCATCTAAATTGGTCCAAGTGTGGGTTGAACTTTTTTGGTGCAGTTCCTTGGGTTTAATTCCTTGGATATGACTCTTTGTGACCTGAAAACTTCATAAAATAAAGTTATCTGCCTTCCACACACAACATGCAATTATACGGTTTGGCTAGGAAAACTTCAATAGACACTCATTCAAAAGAAGAAAAAAAAAAAAAAAGGGCAAGGGAGACCACACAGCTATTAATAGTCCATAACATTTCTAAAATCCTGCCATGTCCATATCACTGGTTTCCTGATTAAGGCACAGCCTTGTTCCTGGAAATGGTTCTCTGTGGCTCTTTAGCTGCATCTGCTGAGCTCTCAGCTCCACTTTCTGAGTCATTCTTTCTTTTCTATAAAAAAGTAACCATGTTCACTGCTGAGTAGCTTTCTTATCCTATTTTCTGGCCTATTTTAGGCCCTAGAAGTTCTAGGGCTTATTTTAGGTCCTAGAAGTTCTAGGGCCTAAAGGGTCTATTTTCATTTTGAACTGGCTCTGTCACTTTCAGACCAAGTTGATATAATTCCTTTAAACATTTCTTGGGTCTCCTGTGTATTACATTTTAATCCAATCAGACAGAAGTGATCATCAGAAATCTCTTTTGAGGATAGATCTCTCTCTACCTTAAACTGAGAATTAGGGTACTGTGGAACAATGTCCTTAAGATTCTTAGAAATCTTTTTCTCTCTTTTTGCAGATCTGTTAGGCACTGCCATACAATTTTTTGAGAGATTAACAAAGGGTCTTGAAGGATGAGGTCCTTTCTTAAGTTGAGATTCTTTTTCAAGGAAGGACTAGGGATGAGAAAGTTTTAATTTTGAACCCACCAAGTTTTAACTCAGAAATGTTTCCTCTAGGTATGACTGGAAATTGAACATCTCCTTTTTTAGTTCATCTCTCTGTAGTCATCCTTTATCACATACAGCTAAAAGAAATCCATTGGCACTTTCAACACACTGAGTGGAAATTTCCTTGACCAAATTCATTAGTTCATTAGGTATATTTCTATTTTCCAGAATTTGACAACTTTTCTGCCATATGTGACATCTGTCTTCCTTTTGCCAGATTCCAATAACAGTTTCCTTATTGTCCTTCAATCTTTAATCCTCTTCTTGAAGGCCTTTAGGTCTAAGCTCTTGACAAGGTCCCAAAGTTAATACTACATATTCTAGGTTTTTGTGATGGAAATACTCCTTTCCTGGTAAGAAATTCTGTTCAAGTTGTCAGATCTCTTTTCTTCCCAAGAAAAGAAAACAAAAGTATATTTAAAAAAAAATTAGTTTTAGCTTCCATAGTTCTATGGCTTGACAGCACAGCTAGTCTATTGGAGTCTCCAAAACAGTTCGATTAGATAGTGGCTAAGATTGGAGTCATCTGAATGTTCAACTGTGTTCATAGCCCAGATTCTTTATACTTCACTCACATGATGACCTTCTCCTAACACATGCCTCTTTCATATCAGAAACATGCATAGGGAAGAAAGGGCACTGCCAGATTCTCCTCTTTAATAGCTGCCAAGCCCTCACCTTTTCCCCAAACATTTGCTGTATACATGAACTTCTGAGTCATCCAGGGAATGTGTTTCTAGAAAAGCCATCAAGGCTTAGAGTTTATTTTTTTAGTTTTGCAGTTTTTGTGTGTGTGTTTTGGTTGTGTTTTTATGCAAAAATATAATGAATTCATTTCTTCCATGGATTTAGGGATATTCAGATAGTCTGTTTCATCTTTGCCAGTTTTGGCAAGATTTATTTCTCAAGGAATTTGTACATATCTTCTAAGTTTTAAAATGTGTTAGCCTAAATTTATTCACACTATTCCATTACTATCATTTTCATGTTTTTTAGGATCTGCAGTAGTGACCCCTGTCTCAAAATTGATATTTGTATTTTTTATTCTTCTTTCCTTGATCATTCTAGTTAGGAGTTTACAAATTTTTTAATCTTTTTAAATATCTAGTTTTTGGCATTGTTAATTTTACCTATATTTATCTCATATTCTGCTTTTAAATATTTAGTTTCATCTATTATTTTGGCTTTATTTTGACCCTAGTTGTTTTTTGTTGTTTTGTTTTGTTTAGCTTCCTAAGGGAGTTTTATTTTTTAAATTTATTTTAAAAATAAATTTATTTATTTATTTATTTTTGGCTGCATTGGGTCTGTTGCTGCGTGTGGGCTTTCTCTAGTTGTGGCAAGCGGGGGCTACTCTTCGTTGCAGTGTGCGAGCTTCTCATTGCGGTGGCTTCTCTTGTTGCGGAGCACAGGATCTAGGCACGCGGGCTTCAGTAGTTGTGTCACGTGGACTCAGTAGTTGTGGCTCTCGGGCTCTAGAGTGCAGGCTCAGTAGTTGTGGTGCATGGGCTTAGTTGCTCCACAGCATGTGAGATCTTCCTGGACCAGGGATCGAACCCCTGTCCCCTGCATTGGCAGGTGGATTCTTCACCACTGCACCACCAGGTAAGTCCCCTAAGGGAGTTTTAGATTATTGAGCTCAGATCTTTTTTTTTCTTTTTAAATATTACCTTTCCAAGCTATAAATTTCCCTCTTGGTACTGTTTTAGCTGCAGTCCACAACTTTTAATATAGTTTATATTTATTATAATCTAGTCTTTATTATTTTCTTTGTGATTTCTTTTCTTAACTCACATATTATTTATAAGTATGTTGTTAAATTTTCAAAACAAATTTTGAGGGGAGTTCCACATATCTTAATTGATATTGGTTTCTAATTTGGTTCTATTGCAGTCAGAGAATAGACTGTGTATGATGCCAATAATTTTAAGTTTACTGCAACTTATTTTAATGTTCAGCATACAGTTTCTTTGGTGAATGAACCATGTACACATATTTACTTGAAAATAATTTGTATTTTGCAGTTGTTGGTTATTGAGCAAAGTTCCATAAATATCAGTTAATACAAGGTGCTTAATAGTGTGGTTTAGGTAATTTGTATATTTGCTGATTCTTTATATAGTTGTTCTGTCAATTGCTGAGAGAGGTGTGTTAAAATATGCTGTTATAATTGGGAAATTATCTATTTTGTGAGTTTTTGTTTCATGTATTTTCAGGCTCTATTATTAGGCACAGAACTTATGCATCATAATTGTTGCTTCATCCTTATGAATTACCATTTGCCTTTATGAAATGTTTCTTTTTATCTCTAGTAATAATTTTTATCTTGAAATATATTTTCTGATATTAATATAACCACTAAAGTTGTCCTAAATTTAGTGTTTGCCAACTATGTATTTATCCTTCCTACTTATTTTCAACTTATGTGTAACTTTTTAATTAAAGTGGCCCTGCACACAGCATATAGTTGGGTCTTACTTTTTTAATCTTTTTGGTAATCTTTGCCTTGTAATTGGAGTGTTTATATGATAACATTAAATGTAGATTCTTGTAAAGTAAGATTTAGGTCTACAATTTTACTGCTGTTCTCTGTCTCCTCTGATTTTTGTTCCTCTGTTTCCCATTTCCTGACTTCAGTTAAATTCTTTGAATGATTTTAGAATTCCACTTTAATTTATCTATTTACTTTCATGTCATACTTTTAGGCATAATCTTTTATTTACAATGCTGGCGCATGAGAACAACTTCAAAGAGGTGTTTTACTTTGAAGAAGAAGGACAGAATTTTTACATAGCTTTAGCATGAGTGGTCAGATGAAGTTTCGCAAGTTTGGGAAACAACTATTTAAAGATGGTTCCCGACTTCCCTGGCGGTCCAGTGGTTAAGACTTCACCTTCCAGTGCAGGGGGTGCAGGTTTGATCCCTGGTCAGGGAGTTAAGATTCCACATGCCTCGTGGTCAAAAAACCAAAACATAAAACAGAAGCAATATTGTAACAAATTCAATAAAGACTTTAAAAATTGTCCACATCAAAAAAAAATCTTAAAAAGAATGAAAAGGTCGATTTAAAAAAATAAATAAATAAAATAAAATAAATAAAGATGGTTCCCAAATAGGGGGAAATTATTCTTGTGGCTTAGTAGCCACTTATTGGGCAATTCAGGATTATCAATAAGGATAGGAAGAACGAAGACAATGCATAGGACAGACTGAACAATTTTTAGTATGTCAGAGTCTCTTACATTACTCCACTGTATCACTTAATCTATTTCACTTTTCTTCATAGTACTATTTCCACTTCAAATATTTTACCAGTTTATTCATTTCCTTCATATTGTTTGTCTCTGCCTTTGAAATATAATCTGCATAAGAGCAGAGCTGCTGTCTACCCTCTTCTCTTTGGTGTTTCCAGTGTTTACAGCATTGTCTGGCACATCATGGACTCTCCAGACATACTGCTTGAATAAAAATTGGGGGGTGTGGTAAATTATAACTGGAAAACAAACATACAGTTTTGAATGGATTTGAGGCAAATTGTGCTGTAATCGGATTTTCTTTTAAACAAAGTTTAAAAAGCAAGTAACAGTAAAAGAAAATGGTTCTGGTACAGGACCAGCCGTGCAAAAAAGTAGTGTATGAGTAACTGGGTAATACACCCATTTAGCAGTAGTGCAACTTTTAAATACATATTGTTGACTGTTCATAGGCCACCCAGAGTTACCATTCCACATTTCAACAACATGCTGACAGTTCCGAAAGAAAACTGCTTTAAAAAAGGCATAACCCATATGTTCCCTCATTTGACCATCGCCATCTAAGTTTAGATGTGCAGAAGAGCTTAGATATATCCAGAGTAAGTCATATGAAACATGTTACCTGATCAATTTTCTAAAATAATATTTCAGGACAATGACAGTAAGATAAGGGAAGAAAACATAGAGGAATGAAGTCCTAATTACTATACATGCATCTTTTTTGACAATGGGAAATCTTTTACAGATACATTTCAAACAAAGAAAAGGAAAATAAATAATTTTGTACAAGAAGTTTCACACATTCTGTACAATATGTTTATTTTGCTGTCTTCATTCCGATAAACTCGTCATAGTTTACTTGACCATCACCATCAATATCTGCTTCCCTGATCAGACTGAATGACTGAATACTCTTTTACTACCACTTTTACATTCCCCATCATGCACAGAAACTAGAGCTTTACCATTTAGATAGATCCCTTCTCTTATAATCTCTCAATTCCCTCAATTTATAACTTCTTATAACTTGAAACCTAAATCCAGTCATCTTTCTAATCAGGAGACTATAGTTTACCAAGGAGATAGCAAACAAGTGAGGAGGAAGAGAGATATGAATATAACCTATCAACATACAGTCACCATGCTCCTCCTCCAAAATAGACTTGGCTCATTTCCAAGAAAGGTGGAGATTTATTTAAAAGGATCTAGGGGAATGAGAGAAGAAAGTAGATGGAGGAAGGCAATAACTTCCTCTCTCCCTCTTACATATGAGATTTTATCTTCACGCTGAGCTTAAAATAGTTCTTTATATTTTAAAGTAAAAAAAAAAAAAAAGCCACTTAGTTGCATTCCAAATTATCCATTAATATAAACTCACATTTGCATTTTAACCGAGATAATACTGTTTTTCAGTCCCAATCTTGAAGATTTCTCTTAAATTTACAATCAATTTTGAGGGAATTAATGTTTTTCTAATAGTAATTCCCCCCTGAGAAATTTATCCTATTTCAAAGCACATTTTGAACTGTGTCACACTTTCTCTGTCTATATTCATACCTTTCTCCTCCCAGGTTTAGATTGTATAATTCCATGCCTGTAACCCATCCCTTAGGTCCTTTCCTCCTACTTTGCTTGACCATATTCAATGTCTAATATAATTTTTAATTTCACCAAAAAATAAAAATATATTATAATTGAGATACCTAATTCTAAATATGTAACTAATGTACTATTTTAGCAATTGTTAAAGGATAAATATATTGCAAAACAAATTTAAGTATAATTTGTTTTATTAACATAGATGTTGTAGATAAAAAGTTCTGTAAATAAGTTCCCAATTATTCTACTTTTGTTCAGCAAATGTCTTTACATTGTAATATTTTCTAGGTTTGATTAACCAGCTCTAAATATTTTTGAATAATTAAAACCTTTCTCTAACACATTTTCCTTCAAGTTGTATTTCTATTTGTTTACAGTCTTGATCTCAGTTTGTGACTCGCCTGCAATGTTTTCCATTACTGTGCACGGTTTGAAAATGCCTAGATGGTGATAAACACTGGGCTCCTGGGGTGTGATCAGTGTGGCGAGCATCCCTGGCTTGCCTTTTAAATTTTCTCCATTTTCCCACAATTAAACAGATTTTAGTCTTGTTTACAATTAGCCTCTCACTTTAATTTTTTGTCAACTGTGTAATGTCATTTATTTTCAGTATAATCTTGTAATATATGATTTTCGATTTCTTCAAACTTGTAACCTATAATTATTTTCAACACACAATTGAACATTGAAATTAGTTGATGTTAAAATTTAGGGATAAATTCAATGTATTTTACTCATGCAACTTTTCCTGCCATCCGTGTGTGTGTGTGTGTGTGTGTATTTATATATATTTTGCCAAGAATAGTAATATCAGTATGCCCTAAGTGAGATAACATTTTATTTATATTCTTTTTCTTCTGATCCTATTTTATAATTCTTTTAAACAAAACCTATAAGATTCTGGGTGAGAGAGAGAAATATTAAGCTTTTTCTAAAGGAGGATAGCATATGAAATTTATAAAGTAGATCCAATCATGCTGCACCCTCCACTACTTCTTTCTGACATCTTCAAGCTAATCTTTCCTAAATCTTCTAATTAAATGCCACTGTTTCAGGATTTCTTCCAAAGCATTGACATCCTGCTTTATAGGGTACCTGCATTCAAAACAAGCCAATAGTCTTTAAAATATAAAATTGGTAAGTATAATTTCAATGTTTTCCTTTGTTTCATGTTGAATTGCCTACAGCTAATGTGCTTCAGTTTTATTAATTAACATTACCAACTAGAAATAATATTGTAAAGTTACACTCAAGTTAGTTTTTTAAAAAAAATTAACCTCATATTTTAGCTGTTTAAAATCTGAAAGAACTAATTAAAGTATTTCTCTCTCTCTCTTTCTCTTTCTTTCTCACACACACACACCCACACACTGTAATTCACCACTTATAATGTTATATAGGTCATTGACCCAAATTGTCAGGCTTAACCAGACAGATCATTTTAAATAAAAGATTATTACTGTTTTTGACCAGTCCATTTTTGCAGAGTCAAGGAAACATTCCAGCTCTACTGTGGTAAAAAATTTATTGAACTTTGTATTATTTGGCATACCATAATGCATTTTCTAAAATTAAAGGTAGTTTACTGACTATTTAAGATGCCAAAATAGCTCAATGGGGTGTGATCTTTCTCCCAAGTTTTTCTGCACCACCCAATATGGGTCATTTAATTGGCAATTAGCCCATGCATGTACGCATAGCAGCTGTCAATAACTGCCCCAAGGAATCTTATCATTTTAAGGAATGTATCATCCTGTTTGTGGATCCCAAAGGCCTATTTGTCATAAGAATCCTTCTGAGCCACGTGTACCCAGTGTTATCTGTAAGAACCCTGGAATTTCATTAGTTAGGTAAGCACAAATTGTTAGGTTGGCAAGACAGGCAAAACCAAGATTCACAGCAGGTGTGTATCAAAAACCATCTAAGCTATAACAATAGTGTTCCCAATTAACAGTCCCCCTACCTTCCAGCTCCAGTAACTTGTATGACTTTAGGCTTGATTCACACTATTTACAATTCTCTCTATATAGTACACGCACATTTAAATAATTTGACGAATCCTAGGTTTATTTTTTTAAGAGTGAAGCATAAAACGTTGGGTTCACAGTTGAATGTCTTGTAACAATAAAAACAATATTATGGGGTTATTTGCAAACAATAACAAAAAACAGTACCCACAATCTTTGACCAAAAAAAGAGAGACTTTATAGCGAGAATTCTATATTTGCTAGTCAATTTCCAGGAGCTACTTCATTGATTCCTGAGGAAACCCATACAAGATTAAGTATTCCCATTTTACAGATGAGGAAAAGTTACTCCAGATCACTCTCATCAATCAGACCCTATAGAGATGGAGGCTCCAGTGGCCTATCAATCTCCCCTGCCAGCCTGCTGGATGTATACCTATTGATGACATAGCCTGAGCAGGGTCTGAGTTTCCGGATGGGCAGCTGGACACTGGAAAGCGAGAAGGACCAGAGTCATTATGGAGCCAGAGGGTCAGAGCCAGGATGTCAGACCAGGTCTATCTTGGTTCAGAGGCAATCATTCTAACACACTAAATTCTGATCAACTAAAAATCAAATTATTAACCAATTTAATGAGCTTGCAGAATTGAAATAAATTTAAAAGTAGTTATTGATTGCATGCTATACACCAACAGGTCTGATTATCATATATATAATATAAATTTTGTATATGTATATATTAGCTATTCTCCCCTTTTCAATCTTCAGTAAAGTGTTTATGTGTATATATACATACATATATAGGATATATAGAGAGAGAATTTTTTGAGTTTTTTGTTTCTCTGTGTATGTACACTCATATTCACAAATAATAAAAAATGGCAGAATGGGGAAACAATTTCCAAGCAACATTTCTTTGGTTGAAGCAGGAGGCAGGAGCCACGGTGACCAAGAGATCAGAGACCACCTCTCTTTCCCTATCTCCCGGCTTCTAAGAATTTGAATGACAATTGGGATGGCTGTACACTTACTACAATATTTGGAGTTAAAATGTTGTTGAACTTTATGCAGACCTTGAGGGATAAGTTGTCCAAACTAACATCTTAATTATAAATGTCTTAGAAACATCCCAGTTTTAAGAAAATATTTGATGTGGTTTGTTGTTATAGACTGAATGTTTGTATCACCCAAAGTTCACATGTTGAAACCTAGTCTCCAAATTGTTGGTATTTGGAGGTGGGGCCTTTGGAAGGTAATTAGGTCATGAGGATGAAGCCTTCATGTATGAGATTAAGGCTCTTATAAAGGAGGCCCCAGAAAGTTCCCTCCCCCCTTCTGCCATATGAGGACAAAGTAAAAGAAGACTGTCTATAAACCAGAAGTGGGCCCTCACCACACACCACATCTGCCAGCACCTTGATCTTGGTGGACTACCCAGCCTCCAGAGCTGTGACAAATAAATTTCTCTTGTTATAGGCCACCCATTGAGCTGTTCTAGCAATTCAAATGGTTTAAGAGACTTGTACATCATCTATTAATTTGCAATTTAATTGGGATTTATTAATGGATTATTATGATATTTTCTGTTGCAATAGGCAAAAATTCCCATAGGCTTTACTTTATTTGAATACATTGATAATTTTATCCCGAGGAAAACAGTTCTGTAGGAATATCTGAAAGGAGCTCTATAGACAATATAAAATTTCATAATATTGTAATTTAAGTCTATAAACGATCTGAAAAATAACAAGAGAAAATTTCATTTTTTTAAGTGCAGAATGAAACTTGCAATCTGAATCTCTTAGCAAGTTAGTACTCTCTATGCCAACTAAGCAACATATGTGTGATAAGGCAGACCAGTGACTCCCTCCCCAACCCAAAGATGGTCACGTCCTAATCCTCAGAACCTGTGAATATATTAGGCTTCATGGCAAAAAAAAGAATTAAAGTAGCTGATAAAATTAAGATTGCTGATCACCAGACTTTAAAGTAGGGAGATCATCCTGGTTTACCCACTTGGGCCCAGTGTAATCACAGGGCCCTTGAAAGCGGAAGAGGAGGCAGAAGTATGTTACAGTGAGGCAGTGTGAGAAAGACTTAAGATGCTATTGCTAACTTTGAAGATAAAAGGGGACCACAAGCCAAAGAATGTGGGTGGCTTCTAGAAGCTGGAAGAGAGAGCAGATTGTCTGTGAGAGCCTCCAGAACAGAACACAACCCTACAAACAACTTGATTTTAGCCCAGTGAGACCCATTTCAGATTTATGTTTCCTAGGACAGTAAGACCATACATTTGCATTGATCTGAGCCACTAAGTTTGTGGCAACTTGTTACAACAGCAACAGGAAGTTGTACACTGAGTGATGTTTATTGCATAATATTGCTGCTGAACATGTACTCTTTGGCTAAAGATAGAGCAATGTAGGGTGAAGTTGGAAATCTTATAGAAATATCAATTTACACTTTTTGCTTTTTTATTTCTAGTATCTAAATTTCAGAGATGGCCTTTTTGCCACATGGATAGGCATGAAGCATTACCGATTCTTATATCAATAGCTATCTCTATATGTATATATATGCTTTTAGGAAATCTCAGATGACATTAGATTATAGATTTTCACAATTTACATTCAATGTGGCCAACTTCCTACTCCGTCAACTTCAGCCAAAGACACGGGTCATTAAGCTGTGTTCGTATATCATTTATCCAATAAATATACAATCAGCTTTTAGCATGGACCACTTTGAACTTTGCAATACATAATCAAAACCTAATGTCTCGTCTTAGAAGTTTTATTCAATGCTAGAACTTTGGCGCCTAGTGTAGTGCCTGCTGTGTGATTTTGTCTCTAAACTCTTTATGGACTAAATAAGTGGAGATAACCAGTGATGAGAGCACTGAAGTACTGTTGAGGCATTGTTTGTAAAGGCATCACCACAGTGCTAATGACTATCTTTTCCTTGGTTGTCCACAACCCATTTCAGAAGCACACAAACCTGTGCAAAGTTTTTCATTTTCACATTTTGCTGATATAAGTACTACTCAGGTACTTAAGTTCTCAGTGTCTCAAAGGTTTTTGTGAAAAACTCTTTCACTTTTCACCCATCCTTTTCTGCGCAACCTCATCTAAAACATATCCACCAGTCTGTTCAATATCTGGGCTGATCCTGTGCTATACTCACAACCACTTCCTCTCTAGTGTAAGATTTTTTTCTTAAAAACAAACTATTCATTTCCTCATCTTAGTAGATTTCTTTTGGTCTTACACCACTTGTTCTCTAAAATAAAACCGTGCAGAGTAAAACCAAATTATAAACACACCTTAGGTGCAAGCTCCCATTTCTTTATCTTCAAATGTACTCATTATGTCCACAGATAACCTTTAAAAATATTTATGTTGTAAAAAGCCTTTAACACAGAGACTGATACAAAGTAGATAATAAATGTTAGTTTATCTGCCCCTTTCTATGAAGAACCATGAAATACTTTCCTACAGGAAAAAACTGCTTAATGTGAAAATATAATATTTTGAATATTTAAAGCCATAAGCCCCATAAAAGAGCTATTTAACATGATTTTATAACAGATACGTAGTTAATATGTAATGAAAAGGTATATGAAGAGCAGTGGAAGAATATCAGCATGTAATAACCTGGGCTTTTTAGTCCAGTGGTAGAAATCTCCATAATTATTATAATTATTATAATTACGGAGATTGGGGAGATTATCATTAATGCTAATTCTCTACTAAAGTTGGTGCATCTAAAAGATAGCTTTGGCTCTAAATTACAAACACAAATTTGAATTTGATGCTAACAATTAAATTAGTCAAAATTTCTCTAATCAATATTTAAACTATTTTTCTAAGAAAAAGACAATACAAATTTGTTTAAGGACTTGATATTTTTAACCTTTTTTTAATTGAAGTATAGGTAATTTACAATGTTGTGTTAGTTTCAGGTGTACAGCAAAGTGATTCAGTTATCTGTCTCTCTCTCTCTCTCTCTCTCTCTCTCTCTCTCTATCTATCCATCCATCTATCTATATTCTTTTTCAGATACTTTTCCATTAAAGTTATTACAAGATATTGAATATAGTTCTCTGTGCTATACAGTAGGTCCTTGTTGTTTATCTGTTTTATACATAGAAGTTTGTATATGCTAATCCCAAACTCCTAATTTATCTCTCCCCCCCTCAACCTTGTTATCCTCTTTGGTAATCATAGGTTCGTTTTCTATGTCTGTGAGTCTATTTCTGTTTTGTAAATAAGTTCATTTGTAACATTTTTTAGATTTCACATATAAGTGATATCATATAATATTTGTCTTTGTTTGGCTTACTTCACTTAATATGATAATCTTTAGGTCCATCTATCATGCTGCAAGTGGCATTATTTCATTCTTTTTCATGGCTGAGTAATATTCCACTATATATATACCACATATTCTTTATCCATTCATCTGTTGATGGACATTTAGGTTGCTTCCATGTTTTGGCTATTGTAAATAGTGCTGCTATGAACATCAAGGTGCATGTATCTTTCCAAATTTGAGTTTTCTCCAGATATATGCCCAGGAATGGGATTGAAGGATCATATGGTAATTCTATTTTTAGTTTTTTAAGGAACCTCCATACTATTCTCCATAGCGGCTACACCATTTTACATTCCCACCAACAGTGCAAGAGGGTTCCCTTTTTTCCACACCCTCTCCAGCATTTATTGTTTCTAGATTTTTTGATGATGGCCATTCTGACTGGTGTGAGATGATATCTCATTGTAGTTTTGATTTGCATTTCTCTAATGATTAATGATGTTGAGCATTCTTTCATGTGTTTGTTGGCAATCTGTATATCTTCTTTGGAGAAATGTCTATTTAGGTCTTCTGCCCATTTTTGGATTGGGTTGTTTGGGTTTTTTTTTTTGATATTAAGTTGTATGAGCTGTTTGTATATTTTGGAAATAAATCCCTTGTTGGTAACATCATTTGGAACTATTTTCTCCCAGTCCCTAGGTTGTCTTTTCATTTTGTTTATGATTTCCTTTGCTATGCAAAAGCTTTTAAGTTTAATTAAGGCACATTTGTTTATTTTTGTTTTTATTTCCATTACTCTAGGAGACAGATCCAAAAAAATTTTGCTGCGATTTATGTCAAAGAGTGTTCTTCCTATGTTTTCCTATAGGAGTTTTACAGTATCTGGCCTTACATGTAGGTCTTTAATCCATTTTGAGTTTACTTTTGTGTGTGGTGTTAGAGAATGTTCTAACTTCATTCCTTTAGTTGTCCAGTTTTCCCAGCACCACTTACTGAAGAGACAGTCTTTTTTCCATTGTATAGTCTTGCCTCCTTTGTCATAGATTAATTGACCATAAGTCCGTGGGGTTATTTCTGGGCTTTCTATCCTGTTCCATTGATCTATTTGTCTGTTTTTGTGCCAGTAACATACTGTTTTGATTATTGTAGATTTGTAGTATAGTCTGAAGTCAGAGAGCTTGATTATTCCAGCTCCACTCTTCTTTCTCAAGATTGTTTTGGCTATTCAAGGTCTTTTGTGTTTCCATACAAATTAAAAAATTTTTTGTTCTAGTTCTGTGAAAAATGCCTTTGGTAATTTGATAGGTACTACACTGAATCTGTAGTTTGCCTTGGGTATATGGTCATTTTAATAATATTGATTCTTCCAATCCAAGAACACAATATATCTTCCAACTGTTTGTGTTGTCTTCAATTTCTTTCATCAGTACCTTAAGGTTTTCAAATACAGGTTTTTACCTTGTAAGTTAGATTTATTCTTAGGTATTTTATTCTTTTTGATACCATTGTAAATAGGATTGGTTTTTAATTTCTCTTTCTTATGGTTTGTTGTTAGTGTATAGAAATGCAACAAATTTCTGTACATTAATTTTGTATCCTGAAACTTTACTGAATTCATTGATGAGTTCTAGTTGTCTTTTTGGTGGCATCTGTAGGATTTTCTATGTATAGCATCATGTCATCTGCAGTGACAGTTTTACTTCTTCCTTTCTAATTTGGATTCATTTTTTTTCTTTTTACCTTAAGTCAAAAATATGGTTTTGAAGAAGTGATCCCCAAATATAAAAATATATAAAAGAAATTTTATTTAATTTCAAACTGTTTTTTCTCTTTTGTAGTTTGCCATTTGACTTAAAAAAAAAACTCTCACAGTCAAAAAGATGTTGCCACATACAACATTTGATTTTTTTATATTCTAGTGTGATTAAGTATACTTTTTGTAAAAATGAAAAGCTGATAACCAGAACATTATAATTATCGAAATTTGGTGTTTTGTAAATATGATTTTAATTTTCCTAATATTTTCAATGACATTTAAATGTGTTTCAAAAGTTGCCTGAAATTAATCACAAAGAAAAAATAGTAACTTTTCATTGAGGATATGGTGAACACCACCTTAACTAAGTAATCAAAGTTAGTATCATCACTAACAGGAAAAATCAACATCATGTGCCTCTGGATATGATACACTGAGAAATACCCAAAATTCATGAGAAAAAGTTATATAAATCCAAACTGAGGGTCGTTCTATGAAACAACTTCCTGCAATCTTCAAAAATGTGAAGGTCAGGACTGTTGAGTTACAACTGAAGAACTTTTCCAGAGTGAATGAACCCAGAGACATGTCAACTAAATGCGCTGTGAGATGCTGAATCTGATCTTAAATCAGGAGAGAAAAATAGCTCTAAAGACATTATTTGGACAAGCTGATGACATTAAATTTGGATATGGAGTAAAGTTTAGGTATAACATTGCGTCAATATTATATCTCTTAATTTTGAAAATTGTACTATCGTCATGTAAAAAAAAAAATCTTTGGTCTTAGGAAATATACATGGGAGAATTTAGAGATATAGGTCACCATGTTTCCAACTTAATCAAACAGTATTAAAAAATAAAATGCATATATCAAAAATATACAGACAAATAGTAATAAAGCAATTTGGGTAAAATGTAAACAGTTAGGTGAATCTGGGTAAAAAGGGCAGAAACTCTGTACTATTCTTGCAACTTTTGTTTAAATTTGAAATTATATCAAAATGTTAAAATTACCATAAACATAGTTGCCTGGAAAATGTACATTATTTACCCTTGTAAGGTAAGACTATATATTTAAAATATAGAGAGTATTTTAAATATTTGATAAACCCACTTCTTTCATTAGAAAACATGTAGTGTGGATAATATGTTCCAAGACTAATTTAAGAATATGTAGTATTATTTTATATGTAGGTGATATCACAGCAAGTGATCATTTTGGTGAAAGCATTATTGTTTGTGATTTTTGGTTCTTTTACTTATTTCAAAGATTAAGGAAATAGCTCTCTATTAGAACAGTTCTGAGTCAAGGTGAATTCAAACCAGATGTTTTGAGGGTTTAATTCCATTCCAAAATTTTTGAGACACACAATGCATAGAGACTGTCTAAGATGTAATGACCAGCCAGAATTTCCCATTTAAGACTGGACATTCCTGGAGCAGCCTCAAAGTTAAATGTTTATTTTTCTAACTGTTTTATAGTGAAGTTTGGTTAAAAGACTTGGCACAGTGCTCTTCAGTTTAATTTTAAGCCTGACAGAAATGCTGGCCTCAGTGTGTGTATGTGTGTAATTTAGTTGCTTTGCTACTGGAAGTCTATGGAAGATTAATGAATGGTGAGGCTCGGTGGCAGTTGTGAGGGGATGCAGGATAGAGAAAACCAGCCACCATCTGTTCAAAATGTCTTTTGCAGTGCTTTTAAGGAAAACAGTTATCAGCAGCAGACAGAGGCAAACAATGGCTTTAAATATTAATGTTTCTGTTGTTGCAAATAAATATTGCAATTGTACTTCTATTATTTCAACAAATAAATATGTTTATATCGTGTTGTGACCAACTGTATATTCAAATCAATTCTCCAAAAAGCAAGAAAATTACTAAGAATTTAATATCCTTAACAATATTTACTCTCAATTAGGATCTTTGGGGATATGATATATATTAAGCTCAAAGACAAACTCTGTAAATCATCTTTTCCCTTAGAGTTGACCTTTTTCCTTGGAATCATATCCACCCCAGTTTCATACAATTTATACAATATGAATTAATTATGTTCTCATAGATTCATTATTCCAATCTTGCCTTCAAATCTTTTCAAAACTGGACATTTATAACTGAAATGCTATCAGTTACTTATGCTCACTCAGAAAACTCTAGGCCCATGACTTTTCAAACTTTAAGCTAAGACAAATCACTTAGGGGCAGTCTTTTTAAAATACAGATTTTGATTCAGTAAGTCAGAGCTTGAACCTGATTCCCAGGTGATGACAATGGTGTTGGTCCACTCTGATTACAAGGATAGAAATGTATCTTTATGAATTTCTTGCCATTAAGAATGGTGGAGGGGTCATTCATAAAATGCTAAAAATATATATACCACCCAAATGTTGGTGTCTACTTGGCTCAGTCTTTGCAGAGTTTCCCACTCACCCAGCCACCAAATAATAATAATAACAACAACAACAATAGTAGTAGTAGAAGAAGAAACCCTTTAATGGCATATTGGACATCATTAGTACCAGTATTGAAACAGCATTAGGTCTTTCATCAACACCTTTGGTTATATCAGAATATCATAAAAGATGTGCATAACAACTTATGCATTTTCTTTTAATTACAAAATATAAATGTTAATCCTTTTGCCCCTCTTTGATTTAAGGCCAAATTATTTTATTTTTGTATAAGTCTGTTGATTGTATTTCCTTGTCATCTCTCACGCATAAAAGGTACTCATAATTCATTACCTTAGATTTTCAGTTTCCATTTCTTTCATGTGGATCAATAAATTAAGTAAACCTACAAAGCGCTATAATTAGAAGATTTACAGTAACTTCCAATTTTTTACAATTAGCTTGTCTACACCTAACTCAAGTGCAATTATTTTAGGAAACTTAACTTTATTTGTATTAATCCAGAGCAGTCAATATAATTTCCATAAAAACAAAAAATGCTCTTTCTCTTACATGTTGTTATTGCTGTTTACATAATGATTAATTAAGTTATACCTTCAAGGACAAATACAACCAAAATATTGAGCTCATTACTCAACATTGGTGGCAAAACCATGTGTGTAAACTAGGGAGTGACCAACTAGACAAAAGGGTCCATTGTGCCATTAGTATCCATGAGTTTGATTCACAGAGGATATTGAGAATGATAACAAATCAGGGAAATGGAGGATGGTTAAGAAAGTGTCTAATCTTAAAGCAAATCCAACACAACCCTGCAACACCTACAAAAAATTAAGGAATTTAACTTATAACCTCCAGAAATATTTCTCATAATCTCTTCTTATACTTCCAAATTCTTTTGTACATTTGGCTGACCTTTCCTTCCCACATTGTCATATTTTCTTCTCTATCACTCTCTCACCATTCCTAGTTTTTTTTGTTTGTATGTATCAACCTAGACATTCTAAATCCTCCCGTTTTCTTCCTAAATTTTACCTCTAATTTTCTTACTTCTGAATTGTAAAATATCTGAGGGGGAAATGGCAAAAAGGAATTGGTGCAGTTTAAAATTATTTCCTTGGTGATAAATTGACTTTATGTCTTGCAAATATTTGTTAAAATTGTTATTTGCCTGATCAGTCAATTGTGAGCTAAGATTACACATTAATCCTTTAAGTCTCTTGAGTCCCAACAGAATGAATTAAGGTAACTCTGTTATTTGCTACTAGAGAATGCTTTCTTTGTTAAGGATTATTCAAATGATACCTAGGACCGAAAAGCTATCAAAGGACTTTTTTCTCTTAATAGCACTAATATGATTACCTTAGTGGCACCAACTGATAACAAGATCATGAAATATGAGCAAAATATAACTAGATTTTCCACTCGTCTTTACAAAACTTGTGATTTTATCATTCTTTATGATTTCCATCAGAGAAAGTAAATAAGAGAGCAAAACTTTTAAAAACTTAAAATACACTATAGTCAAAATTTCAATGAAATCATGCTAGCAAAAATTGTCAAAAAAGTTGACCATTT
The DNA here is from genome assembly GCF_028564815.1 of Eubalaena glacialis. NCBI lineage: Eukaryota > Metazoa > Chordata > Mammalia > Artiodactyla > Balaenidae > Eubalaena > Eubalaena glacialis. The sequence goes on from NC_083731.1 coordinate 35,295,222, forward strand.
AGAAAGAAAATGCATTTTCTAAATTAGCTTAATTACTAGTCATACAAAAAGCTTGGTTATAGTTTCTGTACTCAGTTTTTGCTTCACAATTTTACGATTTAGTGGAAAAAAATATAGGGTTGGAATTCTAAAAATGCTCTTATCAATTCAGGTGTTTATTAAACATAACATCAAGTAAATCACTTTATCTCTTTGAAATTTACTTTTGACTCTATTTTCAGTGATTCTAATATGGCTTCTGAAATGATTATTTTTGGAACAAAATCTCTTGTAAAATATTTAAAAGCTAAAACAGGCAAAGTGGGCTTCCCTCGTGGCACAGTGGTTAAGAATCCGCCTGCCAATGCAGGGGACACGGGTTCGAGCCCTGGTCTGGGAAGATCCCACATGCTGTGGAGCAACTCAGCCTGCGAGCCACAACTACTGAAGCCCGCGCGCCTAGAGCCCATGCTCCGCAACAAGAGAAGCCACTGCAATGAGAAGCCCGCGCACCGCAACGAAGAGTAGCCCCCCGCTCGCCGCAACTAGAGAAAGCCTGCGTGCAGCAACAAAGACCCAACGCAGCCAAAAATAAATAAATAAATATTTTAAAAATAAATTAAAAAAATGAAACAGGCAAAGTGTGTAATCAACACATTAAAAATTAATGAATGGTTTGTATATTATTATACTTAAGCAGAAATTAAGATACAAATTAGAATGTAGAAAGCAAATTGTCCTAATCATTTCTCTTTTCCTGGTGAATAGCAAGTTATTTTTATAACATTAGATGTTTTATTTAATTTCTCTTTGTTAATGATTTGAAGCAATTATGAGGAAGCCTCTTCAAGTCCCCAAATTAGACGTTTATAGTATTTATCAGCATATAAACTTTTATGACTTTTGCTGTATAGACAAATACACGCACACACACCCCACATGCAAACAAACACTCACAGACAGACCCACCAACTTACACATCTATAAATGGGTAATAGTCTACTTTACTCATTGTTGGTTTGATCTCTTTTAAGAAATCATGCATTATTTACAGGGCACTTGTATTAACAAAGCTGATTCAATGTGATATTCAGGTTAATTACTTTATTCTTCTGGGGTTTTGGACCTGATTTCTATTTCAGTTGGCAAAATACAGTGAAAATTGGGATTAGTGAAACCGTTCTTGCCTGTAAATGAATTTCCAACGTAAATAGCTAAAGCAAATTGTAAAAAACAAAAACAGTCTACTCTGTTTACTCTTCTCTAATATAGGTATGACATTAAATAAAAGAAACCAACTAAAACTTTCCCCCAAATTTAATATACCTTCTTACAGGAATTTTGTAAGCCAAGTCTGCTGTGTAAATGCCCTAATTGAGATATAGAATTTTAATTGAAATCTCAGCATAAGAGATAAGAATGAGTGGCTATAGTTATTCTTATCTTACCTTTCCACAACAAAACTTATTGTATAACAGTTGGATAAAATGAATCTAAAAAGTTCTAAAAATATAAGCTAGCAGTTAGTGTCAATAAACAGCTTAGCTGGCTCACTGCTGCTTAAGCTCATATTACAAAAATATGGACATGAGGTAAAACTGATCTCTGGTACTCTCCTGTCCCTTACAAAGATCAAGTCATCTTGGTGTATCCCTCAGAAGGCTATCTATTTGACCACAGTCACTCAATATCAGTGGGACTTGCTTAAAATTTTTAAACTGCCTATATTCTTGCCAATTTACCCAATAATGTTCTTTAGAGCAAGAAGATGCCTGTAGTGAAAAGAATTCCCCTCTGCCTCCCACCCCACACACACCTGCCTTCAAAGATGTTCTGGGTAATGGCTGGAACCTGTGACTATGTTTCCTTACATAGCAAAATGAAGCAAAATGTGATTAAGGTTAGGGAACTTGAGGTGAGAATGAGACAGGAAGGAAGGGGACAGGGCACAGCCATTAAAAGAATGACACAACCATTAAGAAGAACAGGGTACCACAAAAACCAATTAGAACTTCCTAGGCCCAAGATAGCAGAAAATTCTACTTCCAGTAGACCCTGAGCCTCATTATACGCTCATTGTAATGCCTTAGCATACTAAATGACACCCCCATAGGCACCAGGACAGTTCTGAGTCCGACCATAAAAGGCCAAAAAGTGGATGGTGCCCCAATTCCTGGAAATCCCCACCCCTTCTCCAAGCGAGTTAGAATATTCCTCTGAAATTACCCAGCCCATAAAAACTAACCACTCCCACACCTTGGGACACTCTCACTTTCTGAGAAGACCTCATGCCCTGGGGCTGCCTCTTGCCTTCCCAGAGAGCCCACACTCTGTCTATAGAATGTGTATCTCTCTAAATAAACCTGCTTTCACTTTACTATGACTTGCTCTTGAATTCTTCCCTGTGCCAAGCCAAGGACCCTCACTTGACATGGCCCATCCTAGGGACTCACCCAAGACCTGGGACATGACCATCCTCTCTCTCCTCAATTTTCCCTACAACAAGAATATTAACCTGAACGACCCAGGTAAACTCAACCTAATCTCACGAATCCTTAACAGTGGAGAACCTTTTCCAGCTGTGGTCAGAGAGTAAGAGATGGCAGCAGGAGAAGGATTTAACTTTGACCACAACAAGTTGCTGATTCTGAGATGTAGGCGGCTGTGTGTAAGGAACTACATTCTGCCAACAACTGAATGAACAAGGAACTGGATCCTCCCCTAGAGCCTTCAAAAAGGAACAAGCATTGCCAATACCTTGACTTTGGCTGGGATGAACCTGTGTTGGAATTCTGACCTAAAGAAGATAATAAATTTAAGGCGCTCTAAGCCACTAAGTTTGTGGTAGTTTATATGGCAGCAGATGAAACCTAATAAAATTCAAAATCACATGCTCCATTTAACTGCCATATATCTTTAGTTGACTTTATTTTGTAAGTTGCTTGGTCTTCTACTGACTTTCATGACCTTAAACACTTTTGAAGATTGCAGGCAGATTAGAATGCCCTTCAATGTGGGTTTGTCTTAAATGTCCACATGATTAGATTTAGGTACAGTGCATTTGACAGAATACCACAGAAGTGATACGATGGTTCTTCCCATTGCATTTATCAGATGGAGAATGATTTTGATTTTCGCCACTACTGATGATATTCACTCTGACTGAGTATGGTACTGTCTTCCAGGCTTCTCGAACTGTGAATTTACTATTGTTCCTCTGGTAATTCATAAGAGTTTTGTAAGGAGTACTTAGAACTATGCAATTATCACATCTGTCAGCAAATTTTCAATTTATTCATTTATTTATTTATTGTTGAGAGTGGACTTTAGGTTTCCTTTTTCAATTCAAAGGTTGCAATCATTACTATCATTATTTATTTAAATGCCACCATGGCTCTTCAGTACCTGTTCTCATTACTGTTCTTGGATTCTGCCCTGGGTCTTCTGGCTGTGAGGACACTCTTCTAACACCCCTTGGGCACCAGCACTCCAGACCATGTCCCCCTGTGGGCATGCCTTTTACTCTTCTTGGGCTCTGATATTCCTCACCAGGCTGACCCTTTATATGGATACCCACCTAGTTATACTGTGCTCTGACTTCCGATTTTCAAAAATTTTAAATCTAGGTTAAAACTCCATTTGCTCTTCATGAAACCCAATAACTTGGGTTTGAAAATAAATCAGTTATTGGAAAGTGGTTTCATGATAGCTTGGTATCAATTGTGAAGTGTTATGAATAAAAACTCATTATTAGTTATTCATTTTTGTGAGTAAGGGAGTTGTTCTTAGTTCTGTTCATTTGTTCTATAGAAGTAGAGTGGAAATTTTCAAATGTGCATAATGTGATAAATACATTAAATGCTAGGAAATTTCATTACTTTGCATTCAGGTAAACTAAGTAAGAAAATGTATGTCAACTTTTATTCACCTCATTAGTTTACTTAAAATGCTAACATACAACACAGAAAAATCAGTAGAGCTGATGAGTTGAAATGAAAAGTCTTTAAATGCTAAGTCAGAAAGCCAGGTTTCATACGTACCTTCTAATTTACTTTGGACAAACTAATTAGTCTAAATCTGTTTCCTCATTTGTAAATAGAAGAAGAATAATCTCTACCTTGTTCACTTTACAATCAGTGGGAAGAGAATGAGGTTTAGAGTCAGAAAATTTTGGATTTGGATCTCTGTTTTAATACCAATACTTAAGTGAATTTTCACAAATTGTTTAATTTTTCTAATCTTGCATTTGGTCATCAGTAACACGGCTATAGTAATGGCTACGTCAGAGATCTGCAGTAGGAATGAAATGCGATAATGATTATTAACACCTACACCAGTGATTGTTAGGTCATAGAGCATCTGACACTTAAGAGTATCAACAATTAGGAAAAAAAGAGAGATGTCATATACAAAATTTTGTTGTGAATTATACAATGCAACTTATACATTATTTAATTGGTTCTCTTTAAAATGATTTACTAATACTTTGTATTTCTCCTTTTGGTATTACCACAAGTGTAATAATTTATTTTCTAGTTATTTTTAAGCTTTTATTTCCTATTAGACTATATGGAAAAAAGAACTAACGGTGCTCCCACAATATCCTAGTATTCACCTATAAGATTTTATTAGAGGTATTTGTGTTCATCTGTATCCTTCTTTACTAGAGTGAACTTTCTCAAGAAGTACCTGGCATAATGTTTGACTCCTGAGTGTCAAATGGATGTTGAATGAAGGAATGAAAAAAAGTATGAAATTCACATATGTTAATAAAAGCAGGCAGCCATACTGTGTCTCCTTTTCAACCATATTTCCAGTTCAAATATACTGATCTTGGAATTATCTAATGAAGCCATAGATCAATTGTCTTTTTAAAAATCTGCTTGAATATTAGAAAGTATGCTTTATAAGAACTTCAAACTAGTTTTGAATATGGTAAAAGTATTAATTTCTCATTAAATAAAACTGAATTCACTTTCATTAAGAGAGAGAAAAACAGAAGGTTGAAATTAATGTTGTCCTTCACTTTACTGTAATGTGTTAATGCTTTAACTGAATGTTTGGGAATGGATTAAGGAACTATGTCAAACTGAAAACTACAAGAAAGGAGAAGTTTGAAAAGTGAATTTGTGATTTCCATTCATAATGTCTTCCATATGGTTAAAACTGTCAAATCTTAATAATTGTGTTATTACTATAAGAAGTGTTTATATTTTCTCTTGCTCGTAAATTTTCCCCCACCAAGTTGTGAAAATCTTCAAATTTTTTTATTAGATTTTTAATCTGGAAAAAGTATTATATGCCAAATTATTTAATAAGGACATATAGCATTGGCCCAGGAGAGTAAATAATCTGATATTCAAGAGGTAGGGTTGAGGAGAGTGCAGTGTTTCGTATCTAAGTGGATATTGTAATTTTCAGAAATACAGCTAGACTGAGAACTTAGACTCACTAATGGATAAAAGAGGTAAAAGCAGCTCTAGAATAATCTTACAAATATTGAAGGACATCATTTGGCCCGTGGAGCCTTTTTAAATGGACTTTGTAGTCCACCTAAAATAATAAGAGTTAACAAAGCTGGGAATTTGATTTAAAAACTGATCCAAAGCAACAGGTGCAAGAGGAAAGATGGCAAAAGATCCCTGAGTGTCCAACACTACAGGATGACATGTAGTTTTTTAGGGACAGTGGGCTAAAGAATTAGAATGGCCCAGGAATAATTCAAGGCCATTTCTCTCTATACCTCTTCATCTTTCTACTGAGACCGGCGTGTTAAGTATCTTACAGATAATCTAAGCTATGCACTGGTGGTGTTTTTTGGACTTTAGTTACCTGGAAATTACCAACCTTCCCAAAAGGTTAGTACTGGATATTTCACTATTAGTTTTACCTTGGCTTGAATCAGTATTGCACAGGATATGTTAGTGAAAGAATAATAATACTTTCAAGCTGTTGTTAGGCAACTGAACTTTAAAAGGAATATTTCTGAAGTACTTTCAAGACTGAAAATGTTAGCAGTGGAGAAAATGAGAGTATGAGGTTTCCGGTGCTCTTTTTACCTGCAATTTTTAGTTTCCTCGGAAAAATCTTTCAAATTCTTAAAAATGGAAAACCTGTTAATATCGCTTCCCTGCTTAATACCCTACCATTACTTTTCATTGAACAGAATAAAAATTGTCATCTGGCTTCCACCTACTCTTCTGTTTCCATGTAGTCATTTCCACACACACTCTGAAAGCCAGTTTCGATAAACTGCTTACTGCTTTCTCTATGCATTTTATGTAATGTTCTCTCAGCTGTAAATGACCCATTTCTTTACCTGGTGAGCAAGGACCCACAGAAAAATCCTCCACTCTAATGCCAGCACCTCTGTGAATCTTTGGCGGCTCCGGCAGGGTTAGGTGATCTCTTCTTCGTGGCTCCTATGTCTCTAATGACATTGCTGTAGTTATGTTTATATGTTCATCCCTTTCATTAGTCTGTCAGTTCCTCAGAAGGAGAGATCATGTTCTATACCTCTATGATTCTCTAGTGCCTGGGTATAGCAAGTCTTTTATAAATCATTGATGAACAATGAATGAGTGAAAGACAAGAAGAAAAATATTACTGCTATATTTAAAGTAGATAACCAACAAGGACCTACTGTATAGCACAGGGAACTCTGCTCAATATTCTGTAATAACCTAAATGGGAAAAGAATTTAAAAAAGAATAGATACATGTATATGAATAACTGAATCACTTTGCTGTACACCTGAAACTAATACGGCATTGTTACTCAACTGCACTCCAATATAAAATAAAAATTAAAAAAAAGAAATATTACTCAAATTTCAAACAGAATGACAATTTATTTACTTGATGATTTTTTTTTTAGGGACAACTAATCTAAGTTTCCTTACACAACCGCTTTCCCTTTGCCAGGTAAGAAGAGTAGAATTTAAATGATGCCATTACATTCGATACATCCTAATGGTTATGGTGAGTTGTTATCACTTGAACATAGGGCTTTACTCTCTCTTTTAAACTTTGTCACACCTTCATATCTATAGCCCGGTCCACCCCTTCACAACTGAAGAACGCTTGAGTGATTTTGTTTTCTTATATATTTTTAAGATCTACCGTTTATAATTTATTCTTTTCTTTCTTACACATATGTAATGTCATCTATAATGCTTTTCATCAACTTCTTTTGTATCTAGCACTCGAATGATGTTAACATTAAGGTAAATAATTAATATAATTTTGCACAAACACTATGGAAACTTTGAGTTCATGGATATACAATGTGTTATCTTCTACAGAGTTCGGCAGAAATATTTTATTTTCATGTTAACACAGCAGACAGTTGCTTGAACAAAAATGACCTTTTCATATCATGAGGTCTTCAAACCCTCTACTGTGATTCAGTTTTGCATACTACACCTGCTGAGTTTCTAATGCAAACTATCACAGCGTGTGGTCCCTTCTACTGTAAACATGAATTCTTTCTCATTGTGATTTCATATCTTCAGCACTGATTATAATGATTCTTTGTCAGCTCAAAACTGTCAACTTTGTTCTCAAAGGACTGCAATCTTAGCTAAAAAAATACAGATAGCTAGTCACAGGGAATTAAATGTGGTCCAGTGCTCTCAAATATAAAAGACAAAAGGGAAACAAATATTTCTCTTCTCTCTCAGTGACAAAAAGAAAAAAAACCTGTATAATTTTGGTTTTGTCCTATCATCTTATGAATGAAATTCAATATTTTAATAAAGTAATTGACATCACTTTTATTTTTTTTCTTTTTACCACAGCAGTTTTCTAGATACAAGCCACTTATAGTTATCCTTCTGTTTAATCCTCCTTAACACATTTCCCTTTTCATAAAAAGTGATAAAATACACAAACACTCAACTGCCTGATTACCCAAATACCTCTGCTAATTTGCCAAGGTTAGCAGAAATGGGGCGTACAGTATATTGTTGGCTATGCATGGCTGAAGGGTGCAGAAACAGCACAAGGCTATATATTTCACACTCCATAAACAAAATGGTGAAACACACACTAGAAAGGTACAATACTTATCCAATCTAAATTCAGGCAACATCAGTAGCTTTGATCTCTATTAGGTTAAATCACTGTCTCTTCAAGGAATGACCAAATCATTAACCCAACAAACCAGTTGATGAAAACACTCTTATATATGAATACTGAGTAAGCAACATTTCTGATGCAGTGAAAAATAACTCCACATAATTGAACAGAACACTAATGACTGAAGTCACTCCAAAGCTTTATCCCTTCTTTCATCTATTTGTCCACTCATACAAAAAAAAAAATGTATTTAATATCTATGAACAAAGTGCTAGGCACTGAAATAACAAAAATAAAAAACAATTTCTGATACTCTGAAGCTCATGGTTTAGTGTGAAAAGCCGGCCATATAAACAAATAAATAAAACAGAACATTGATAAGACTTGTATCTAAGTCATAACAAATGGCCCCCAAATCGTAGTGGTTTATAACAACTAAGGTTGTCATCTCCACAACTAAGGCTGTGGTTTTCCTCTAGGTCATTTTCACTATGGAACTTGAGCTAAAGGAACAGCCTCTCTGTGGAATATTTTTGACTTTAAACTTTCTGCCTGGAAGGGATACATGTCAATTCCACTTATATTTTACTGGCCAGACCAAATAACATGACCAAGGCTAACAACAACCTGGTGGAAAAGAATAATCCTCCTTTTGTAAGGTTAAAGAAAAAAAAAATGAGAATAATCATGCAGCTGTTATAGTACTTTAAAGGAAGAATAAACCACAAGCTTTTGGAAGATAGTGTGCAAATCAGTGCTAATTCTGGAAGAAACTAGTGTAAGGAGGGCTTCACAGAGGAGGTGACAGTTGAAGCAGGTCTGGTACATTAATGTACCCTGTCAAATATTACCTTCTCTCACATCATTAAATAGGGAAAAATTAATTCTCTACAGAGATTCAGAGGAAGTCTTGGAGGCATAAATTGAGAATAGCATGCTTGGGTAACAGTGAGAAGTTCAGGACTGGAAATAGAATATTTCACAGAAGGAAAAAATAGTAACATAAGGCCAGATAATAATGATTTTTGAAGACTAGACTATGGGGATTAGAATAGATTACAATTGGCTTTGAGGAGTCAAAGGAGTTATTTAAACAAGAAAGGGACATGGACTTAACCAGACCCTCTGGTCTCATAGGGACATGTGATGTAGGGGGCAGTTAGAAAGCATCCTCAGGAAGTAGATGTAGGCCTGAAGTAGGGGAGACAGAGTAGGACTGAGAAAGGGTGAACTATTTATTCTTGGAAAGTTTTAATTATTCAAACACATTAGTTAACATATAGGACCTTAGCTAATCAGTCATTGGAATTGAAGTAAAAGTGATTAAATACAGGAAAGAAAAGATATTTATTCAGTGACTCCAACCAATGTTAAGCATTATGATATTAAAATATTGTTAATTTTTAAATAATAAAGTATTTTTTAAAATTGTGATAAAATATAGATTACATGAAATTTACCATTATAAGCATTTTTCAGCATACATATCAGTGGCATTAAGTATATTCACATTGCTGTGCAACCGTTGCCACCATATATCCATAGAACTTCTTTTGTCTTGCAAAACTGAAACTCTGTATCCATTTTACAACAACTCCCTGTGACCCCCCTCTCCCCAGTCCCTGGCAACCCCCATCCTACTTTCTGTATCTGTGAATTCAGCTACTCTAAGTATGTCATATGAGTGTTTTAATGGTTTTGAAAGAAAAATTAACTAGGAATAATTCTATGAAGTATATATATTCTACTATATCATTCTAATTATAATAAACAATTTATGAAATTATGAAATTTACTGTCTCAGTGGTCCCATGGCCCCACTAGCTTGTAAAACTTATGTTACTCAAAATAACAATAATACTCAAAATAATAATACTCAAAATAATAATAATACTCATAACTCATATTTATTATAGAAAAGATACAATAAAGGAACATCCAGGAAAAGATACATAGGCAAAGACTGAAGTAGTCAAACATGGGCTTTCTTGTCCTTCCTCCAAAGATGTAACTTTTTCTCCACCATCAAAATGCAGGGAATTGTGTGAGTTGTCCTTGCCCAAGAAAGCCTGCTTAGTCTTTGGGTTCAAATTTCTTAAAAGGAGCTGGTCACCTACCTACCATGTGACCAGCCATGGTGCAAACCCCAATCCAGTCATCACAGGCACAGCCCTGAATCTTTATGTTCACTCTGAACAGCTAACACCCTGGTCCATCTTGATGTACCGCTTTGGGTAAATAGAATAGCATCATCCGCCAGTAACTATAGGAAAATTCCAGTTGACTACTTCTCAGAGTTTGATGAAGTGTGATCACCATGGCTACAGGGATAAGCAAGAACAGAATAAAACAGGCCTGCTGCATTACATTTTTCCTCACATGTACATATTTTATTTTTTAATATTTGCAAATACTCAACATCTGTCTAACAGCTTCCTGATTTCCAATTTCAGTATAGTCATCTATATTAAATAACAATGAATCAAAAATCTTTGAAATAGTTTTTTATATATATTAGATCTTTAGAAAAATCTTTTGCGTTTCTAACATTATATATAAGGTATATGTAAGTCAATGGAACCTCAACCACTAATTAGAGACAAACTTTTCTCCTTAATTTATAGTTATTCCAATCAAAAATCTTATTGTATAGGTCAATGTTCCCTGTGGAATTTAGAGACTTGCAAAGAGGCAAAGTGCACAAAAGAACAATTCTGGGTGCAGAAGTTTAGGTGAGTAGTGTTGGCACAATAGTCCTTGAAGCCTCAAATTTCAAAATTATGCCGCTGTGTCTTCCCACATTACTCTACATAAAAATTCCTTCTCTTTTCTAACCAGCCTACCATTTTAGCTTCTCCCTGTAATACCTCCTTAAGGTGAAATAAACATCCACTTTCAGCAAATTGGCTTGTAATTTACTCACAAATATAGTTTTTGGGGAAAAATTAAAGTAGAATACTGGATTTTACTTACTTTCTCCTTTTGTAGAAGCTGTTTAATTTAATTCTGGTTGGTAAAACATATTTTATACAATTTCAGTCTTTTAAAATATATCCACACTTGTTATGTTGTCCAACATGTAGGCTATCCAGTTGAATATGTCATACACAACTAAAAGAATTTATATCCTGCAGTCTTTGGGTGAATTGTTTTAAAATATCAGTTTTTACAGTTTATCAATTTGGTTAATAATGTTGTTCAGTCTTCTATATCCTTGCTGATTTTTGCCTAGTTTTGTCTAGGTGTTTTCTAAACTATTTAGAGTGAGGAATATTGATGAATTTCCTATTTCTACTTTCAATTCTATCAGCTTTTGCTTCAAATATTTTGGGCTCAGTTGTTAGGTGCATAAACATCTATATGTTCTTCATGGGTTTATCCTTTTGTCATTATGAAATGTCACTCTTTATCTATAGTAATATTTCTTGTCCTAAAGTCTATTTTATCCCATATTAATATAGTGACTCCAGCTCTACTATGGACGTTCTTGGCTATATATCACATATCTATCTCTATCTCTATCTCTATATCTAGCCATCCTTTTTACTTTCAACTTACTGGTGCTTCTGAATCTATGGTATGTATTTTGCAAACATCATATAGTTGAGTCTTGGTTTTTATCTGATCTGAAAATCTCTGTCTTTTTAGTTAATTTATATTGTTGAATTTACATCTACCATTTTAGTATTTGTTTTCAATTTGTTCTGCGTCTTTGTTGTTCCTCTTAGCTTCTCTATTGTCTTATTTTGTTATTAAATCTTTTTATTGTAATAATTTATTCTTCTGTTGATTATTTTAACTACATAATTTTGACTTAATTTTTAGTGGTTCCTCTAGCAATTACAATATGTGTATTACATTATCACAATTTATTTCAGAATAACATTAACTTATTTCTGGTAAAATATAGAACCCAGGCTCCAATGCAGCTCCACTCCCTCCCCCTACTTTGTGCTATGATTGAAATCCCAGATCTTTATTTTTCAGGATTAATGTTATCAGGAGCCACTGAAATGTTGTGAACAAGAAAGAGGTTCAGATATGCATATCCTAGCCTTTCTTACCCATATTCACAGGAAATCATAATTATGAAAACCTTGCCTGCCCAGAAGAGCAGGAATCTGTGAATGGGGGGGAATGGTTCCACCCCAGCTCTGATACTGCTTTACAACATGCAGTGTTGTAGAGTTAGTCCATCCTGTGATAAGGAGTTTGTGTTCCTGGCCTTTTCTAGCTCAGTGATACTATGAATCAGCTTATGCTACATCTCAAGCTAAGATAGAATGTCTCCATCCTCCTGCTCCTTATGAAGTTAGATCCTGTATCCCAGTGTGCCCATCAAGTGCTTCAGCTCTGGTCTGTCAGTCTGTGCCTGGTTTTTGCCCCTAAACCGTCTTCTTTTCCCAGTTTTTATACAGTGTAGAAATAGACTGAACTAAATGTTACCCTTGCAACAGAATGTTTTTGAGCCTTAAAGGTAGTCTAACTTTAAGACAAATGTCCTTTTCCAGAAAAAAATGTTATTTCTCTTATATAAGTATTAGTAATTACATTTCGAGAAAGGCACAACTTGTTGAATGGCAATGTGCTACCACAAAATATGTTAATTATACTCACGATTCCACATATGACTCTGAAATGTCTTCCTTCTTTTTATTTTCAACAAAATCAGACTATGTATGGCAGGTGCTGCATTGCTTTTTTCATAAAGGAAATTGGCAGAAACTGAGTCATGGGCTCTCCTCCCAACAAGAAGAATTATGTGTCAGACCCAAGGACCACCAGGACATTGAAGTAGATGATGAATTAGGGTCAGATCACTCAAGTGATGTGCTGTGTTTAGAAGGATGACAGTTGATCTAAAATTCAAAAGCAAGGTACGATACTACAACGGGTTTATCAGAAATAGCAGACAGAAAACAGAAAAAGGAGGGGAATAAACTCACGATTCAGACTATTTTCATTAAATATCATGTTCTTCCTGCTGAATTTCCTAGCCCTAAGTATGTTTGGACAGATCCTCCTGTAGGAAGAACTATCTGTTCTGAAATGCTGCATAATTTAATACATTTATTTTGATTTATAAAATAGAGTAAATTTAGACTGACTCATCCAAACTTCATATTTAAGAATTTAAGGATTGTATCTACTAAATGTAGAAACAGTCTCTTCTCTCCACAATTCTGTTACGTGGAGAAGGAAACCATGGTTATGAATCATGTGACCAACTGAGGTGGCTTGGAACTCTATATTACCACATTTAAGTTCTTATTATGGACACTAAACAGATTTTAGAGAAGAAGTTTAAAAAGAAAGAAAGGAGTTGTAAAGTGTTCACTCTAACCCCCTGATATTAGGGCGATGGGTGGGACTGAAAGAAAAGAAAAATACAATTGCATGCACACTGGGATGCAGATTATTCTAATTGCTTCAGTAGCAAGCATATGCAAAAGGATGCTAATTCTGACCTTCCTCCTTATACCTCCCTCTTCCAAGTTGGGAAATATACTAAGAAAGATATTTGAATTCTAGCCAGTAAGGAATGAGAACAAAGTAGGAAATGATATTCAAACATTTGGTTATCTTAGAGGAGATGGAGTATCTGTTATTCCTATGAGTTCTTCTCAAGTCAGAAGACTTCAAACCTTCTTTCCTGTGCATGCTGTGATTTTCTAGATACGTCAATATGAGGCTCATTACTTTATAGGCACAATGGATAAAGACATAGGATAGTTAAAGTTTTTAATTTGAAAAATAAACTAACATTATATCACGTAATTTATGGGAAATATGCAATGTATTTTATTGACTGCATGTAGAACTTGGAAATATGATTTATGTGAATTTGCTATTTCAGCATGATAAATTGATTGTCACATTGAGGATTATGGAATTAGCTGGAAGAACAGATGATTAACCACCACAGCCTTTTGGCTAGTGAAGTTTTACCTTCTGATTTTTGAACATTAATAAATCATACTTCAGCATATGGGACTATTTTGGCAATAGAGCCACTATCAATTTAATCATCTCAAACCAGAAACCAATGTGTAAGTTGCAAATGTTGCAGACACGAAAACCAGTTACTAAGAACAATTGAGTATTAGTCTTCTAGTCACATTAATTACAGCTGAAACAAACCTTGAAGAGCTAAGAAAACATAGCACAACTTTACTATTTACTAGGGGAAAAAAAAGAATCAATATAGCCATTAATTGCATAAATAGCAATAAATACTTTGGCTGCTGTCCAGGAAGTGTACAAACTGAGAGAATTTTTTGTACTGCTGGTTTCATTACACAGATCATAGTTACAGTAAAGCGGGCAGTGGACTGCTGTTCAATAAATTAAATTTAATGTTACTCAATTATGATCATCGCGCTCAGATATAATACTAATAGGAATGTCAACCGCGATTACATTTTCAGATTTATGTAAAATGATTCAAATGCTATTTGCTATCCCTCAGATACAAGGTTCATCCGGTTGTTTATGCAGTTGGTCGATATTGATCGTGCACAGCAAGTAGCGTAGCAGAGGCCCAATGGCAGGGATATATAGCATCCCTTGTGCCAGCCGCCAGGGTGCCATGCCAAGCACCAGGGGCAGCGTGCCAAGTCATCAAGCGGATAGCGCACCTCTGCAAAGCTGCCTTGTTTTTTTACAATATTGTTTTTTGAATTGTTCACATGTGCCATGAATAATTCTTGCCAACATTACCCAGCATGAAACAGAAATGAAGGCACAGAAATGTCTTTCTTAGAGAATTCTTTTCAGAGCTAAATGAATCTAGTGAAGATATCAGTGTAGCATCATTATACGTTGTTATGTATGGCTGGGGCTGTGTCATTTAGCAAAGTATCACTCAGTAGGCTGAGAAGCTGGTGTATATGATTTTGTATACCACCTGCAAAAAAGATGCCCAACCATGCAATCAACCACCTGGCCAAGACAGGAGCATCGCTAAACACTACTTTGTTGTTGCGCCCACATTTTCAGAAAGTTTGAGAACATAAACAGACATAGGCAGAATGCATATTGTACAAGATAAGGTTTGTTAAAGCTTTTCTGTTCAATAAAGCATATAGTGCCTGCTGTTCAGAGTACTGTTGAACAGATTTGCTTTATTTCTAATGAAGGTGTTTGGGCATTTTCCTGGCACAAATGGAGTAGAATTATGTACTTAAAACAATATTTTAGAATAACAACACAATATACCGCCACTTCAATTGCACTGCAACAGATTGGAAAAAATGAAAGTAGATATAAACTGAAACTCAATAATGACTTAGCGTCATTACTATGGGTGAATCATTTATTTAGGAGAATCTTGCCTAGCCTCAAACAACCCGTATGTCTAGCAACTTCCACTGGATGCCTTTCTGCCTAAAACATGTGTTTATGATAATCGTGTCCGTGCCATTACTCGTGGGGAAAATACAGGTGGCCTCTTTACTTATTTGGCTGTAAGTGAATATGAGAGTAATTTGATTGTAAACTAATCTTTCTCTCACCAGGTTTTCGATGTCAGCAATGTCAATCTCATTATCTCACCTTTTCACTGGCTCAGCACTAGCTCGCTTTCTGTGGCCATGCACCTTTTAAAACTCCAGTCCCTCATTGTTTGACAGATTACTGGAGGAAGAACTAATAACTAGATGAGGGTATTCAACGTGAAACAAAGGGAGTTGCTGCTTACAGACCTAGGTCTCTGGCTCTCATCATCTCTGTGGCTATGAGTTTAATCTCATTAGACTCTCCCTTTGTCTCTTTTTAATATAGAAGGACTGATCTGGGACTTGTTGACTCGATCCCAACTCCTTAAGTAAAAAATGCTAGATTTTTGAACACTTATAGAAGTTCTGCTGGGTAATATTAGTTTTTGACTGAGACATCTCTTCATTTTGAGACAGTTTAGTTATCCCCTATCTCACTTTTTATCCCAATCTTTCACTTGAAAAGAAGATTCTCACATGAGAGCTTTTAAAATTATCGTTGCAAATTTAAAAACAGGAATTTATTTTATTAAATTAAATAATTTATTTAAAAATAAAAATAAAATTGTGTGAATATATGGAGGTTTTTGCCAGTCACTACAAATTGCACCTTTTTTCCCCTTCTCTTTCCTCTTGGAAAAAGAAAGCAAAGGGGAAGAAAAAATAGAGCTTTTAAAACCTATTAAAAATGTACTGTAATTTATTGTACTATTCATTAAAAGTCAAGATTTTCTTGGAACAAAAGAAATGCTTTCTATATACTGAATCATCAAAGAAAAAAGGGCAGTGTGATTTACATATTTCACCAACATCATACTGCTCATGAACAAGCTAAATTTAAAGTTCCAAGAAAAGGAAGAGCTTATTTGTGTCTTAGCTAGGCTGGTACACAGATTTATATTGAAATTAAAATTTTTCATTATACAAATCAATAATAATGTTATTTTGATACAAGAATTATTGAATTTATTTAACTTGGATAGAAGTAATTTTGAAAATTATATGCTTTTGCTTCAAAGTCAAAACAATTCTTGCAATAATGATGAACTAGTTTTGTTAAAATTTATGTAAATACTAATGGAAAATAATATTTTGGTATTTGATTCTGTTATGAAACTTTTAAGTATATTTGGAAAATCTTGGGGGATACGATTCTACTTCCTCAACTATAAGTTTTATTATATTTAAACAAATCAAATATTTCTGATGAAAACTTACCATTTGAATTGAGATATGCTGTAAGTGGAAAATCATGCTGGATTTTGAAGAGGTAGTAAAAACAATGTAAAATATATGTTTAATATTTTATATTGATTCTATTTGGAAATGAGAGTATTTTGTATACATTGGATAGATAAAACATAATACTAAAATTCATTTCCCTATTGTTTTTTACTTTTTACGTGGCTACTAGAAAAGTCAAATTACATATATAGAGTTCACATTACATTTCTATTGGACAGCATAGAGGTCTGACATATATTTTCACATCAATAAATTCAACCAATCCAAATCTATGTGTTTTCTTTTATGGTCTTGTATTCTATCAATGGCTGTCACACAATATTTTGAAATTTTTTGCCAATGTGTATTAGCCTAATCTTGCGTTTCTCATGATGTGTAAATGTCGGGTCCCCTGGGACATGGCACGCTGACATCTGACTCTGGTGAAGGCCCTACAGGCGCTGACAGGTGGGGTGGGGGGTTGAAGGCAAGCTGAATCAGGTAAATCCTTTAAACTATCAATATTCTCAATATCAGCCTTTAATTCTTTTCCAATGTGTGCTCCAATTAGTATTTAAGATAACAGAAGGCTCTCTGAATATACTGTATTTTCTCAACCCAGAGCATCTGGCTCTGATTGTCTTTTAGGGCAGTCATAGAAACTTCCTTCTTTCTACTATGCCTTTAGTCAAGAACTTAAGATTTAAAGCCTATCCTGTTATAGCAGCTTTAAACTTTCCAGTGGATGAAACAGTCATTCACTCTCATGGTCTTACTACATTCTTCATTCTCAGCACGGTGGTTTGGCAGCATGCATTTGGTCTGCCAAAGGGGAATCAAGAGGGAAAATTTAGGCAACTTATTTGCAATTTTCATGTACAAACTACTGGTACTCTACCTGGAAATAAATGAATATGCTGTTTTCAAGACCCACCAGGCATCAAGCCCAGATTCCAATCACTAGAGTGGTGTTACCAGTTACTGTATTATGTGAGTTTCAGTGACAGAATCTACTCTAGATAGTTTAAAAAGAAAGAAATTTAACAGAGGGAATTATTTAGGTGTTTAAAATTGTTGGGTGATATAGTATAGAATCTGGGAATGACTGCCAGAACAATGTCTCCGAATTGACTTCCCAAAGGAGCTCCAAGCTCTATCACTTCTGAAATCTGGGGAATCAAGAAGCTATCATCACAACTTCAGACTTCTGGATTACATTGTCACTGTTGTGACCTCAGCTATAAAAGAAATATCTGCCTGAGGTTTTGTGAGCCACCTGCAGTGTTTGTTTATACCACTTTCCAACAAGAAACTTAGAACCAGACGAGTCAATTTGTGAGCAGAGGCTGCAGAAATTTTGCCGCAAAAGGCTAATAAAAAGAGCATTATTATAAAGCAAGTCACTAAATAGCAAAAACATTTATTTCAACAGGAAGATATTACAGTTCTAAACTTTTATGAACCTAGTGATGTATCCTTAAAACATATAGCTCAAAAAGAGATATAATCACAAGGAAAAACAGGCAAATGTACCATCAGAGTAGATCATTTTAATGTACCTCTCTTCAGTAGTTGATAGGTCAAGCAGACAAAAAAATCTGTAAGAACAACATAATTAACAAGCTTGATTGGACATATATAATTCTGAAAAGTAATAAATAATAAGAAGGATATTTTAAATTAATGTAAGATATATGTAAGAGAGAAACAGTATCTCTAACTTCCAACATTGTTTGTTATACAAAAATCCTTTGAAAGGTTATCCTGGAACAAAGGGCAGTCAGTGCCTTGCTTACAGGAAGTAAAGAAATTCAAAAGACTCCTAGAGAATTTTCTCTCAACAATGACCCCGCTGAAAGATGGCAGTTTCAGATTGTTTTAAAGTCATAGCATCAAATGTAATGTATATGTTGCCTCTGAGATCCTAAAAGACTTACCACAAGTATTTTGACTTTTTCTTTGTCCTTAGGAGTATACAAGTGCACCAACTTGTCTTTCACCTTTAAGGGGATAACGGTATTGCGGTAGTGTTTAGAATTCTCTCTTTACCTTCGCTCTTGCCAAAATTCCCAGGCTCGTTGACTTTGGGCTTGGCCACGTAACTTGTTTTGTCCAGTGGAAGGTAAGCTCGCTTTAAATATGCTTGTATGGACTTGCCTGATTTGCCTTGCCCTCTAGCTATCCTGCTCCGCACGTTGAAAAATAAAAACATCATAAATAGCGATTGCTTCTTCAGCTTTAGTCCTGAAATGAAAGCTATGAAGAGCTGATCTGAGCCTGATCTACAGCCTGAAACAGAGACATTACATCCACTCCACAGGGTGCGAGAAAGAAATGTGTGTGTTGTAGACCACTGAGATTTTAGAACTCTTTTTATGCAGAATATGTTGTTATGCCCCAGACCACTGGACATCCCAAATATTTATTTAGGTGCAGATTTCTGAGTTTTCGTGGGAATTAGCTCCTACGTTGCTCCAAATAAGGAATTTTTCAGAAATTTTTCTCCCAAACTGGGTGTGACTTTCAGTGCTCAAATCTAGCTCCTTACTTGGAATCTGTGTGACATTTCTCTTCACCTCAGTCATACGCATATGAGAACTAAAACCTGTGTCTGAATTATAGCTCCCTAAGCAGGGAAACTAAATTGCAACCTTAAGACCTCCTAATTAAAAGGGGGAATTCACTAACAATATCTGTTAAAATGAAGCTGTTAAAATTGCTAATCCAGTTCCTGGGTGATTGCTTCAAGTTCTACAATGAAAATCTTCGAATCTTCCAATTCAAAGTAGAAACAGTTTATTTCCAAACTGTTTTCATATGCCCCTTCATATTTAAAAGTATTACTACAATAATACTATAAAATAATCAAGAAGAGAATATTAGTAGCTCCATTTTACATATAAAGAACAATGAGGAATCAAATTATAAACTGATAAGAAAAGTAACATGTTAAAGTTTGTTCCAATGGGAAATGTTCCTTAGATAAGGAGAAATTTTCTTTTTTTAGAAACCCACTCTGTCAATAGATAAAACTCTAATTTTCAAATAACATTTTGAGAAAAATGTCTCTGAATGAAACTTATTTGTGGTTACATAAAAGACTTCAATTTTCTGAAATAACCTCATTGTAACGTATTTTTTGTGATAGCTGGAGTCTACAAATATTTATATATATTAAGATATATATATGTATACATATATATATATCTCGAGAATTTGCAAAAGGTTAATAAATATTCATTATGTATGACCTAAAGAGCTCAGATAAAATAAGGATAAGTGACTTGTAAATAACTAATGTCAGTAAGGACCCACCTGCTATTACTTAATCATACCGTATTCTACAACAAAACAGCCATGTAAGGGTCATTACTGATAGGAATGTCAAATAGGCCGATTTAATGTTACTCAGGGCTTACTTTATCTATATAACTGTCTCAGATAAGAATTGCAAGCTAATAATAATTACATTAGTGTCAGAAGTATAGGGGACACCTATGGTTTATTTAGTAGGGAAAGATAGTTTTAATGTTTTAAATTGAATTTTACTGTCTATTTTGAGATAGTTAAAATAACATATGTAAAATATTCAACCACCCATTAATGGTTGATATCTGAGAAATACAAAAGTTCTTGAAATATTTTAATGTCTACTGCTACCTCAGCCCAACTGCTTGTCAAAGGGTATGTGATGGCCTAAATATATTATTGATACATCTAAATAAAGTTACTATATTTTCATGAAGTAAAATTTAAATGTGTCATTTTTTTAAAAGTTACAAATCATTTATACTTCTGTGGATTTAAAACATTTACTCCTTTTGCTAGCATGTTGCATTCTCCAAATTTATTTGTCTAAGGGAAAAAGCTTTACAAAAGTAAATTTGTAAAAATAAGCATCAAAATAATGTGTTTTATGTATAATTATCATTTTCAAATAATACACACGCACACACAAAATCTGTGTTTGACACTAAGCCATCAGAATCAATTATGGAACAGTAAAAAAATACAGAAAACTGAGTACAACCTCAAAGCTATTTTTAAAAATGGAGGCTTGCCATCTGTATATTTTTAAGTTCCTAATTTTTCAAAGGCAGTTAAGTCTCCAGTATATGCATTACTCTAATGAACTAAGAAATAAGCACCTTAAAAATATCTGGGGCTTCCCTGGTGGTGCAGTGGTTAAAAATCCGCCTGCCAACACAGGGGACACGAGTTCGTGCCCTGGTCCGGGAAGATCCCACATGCCGCAGAGCAACTAAGTCCATGCGCCACAACTACTGAGCCTGTGCTCTAGAGCTGGCAAGCCATAACTACTGAAGCCCGCATGCCACAACTACTGAAGCCTGCGCGCCTAGAGCCTGTGCTCGGCAACAAGAGAAGCCACGTCAATAAGAAGCCCTCGCACCGCAACGAACAGTAGCCCCCGCTTGCCGCAACTAGAGAAAGCCCGCGTGCAGCAACGAAGACCCAATGCAGCCAAAAAATAAATTAATTAATTAATTAAATAAATCTAAAAAAAAAAAATCTGTCATCACCACAACAATAGTAATTTTTTGGTTTTGAAACATGTCTTTAAAATGTTTTTAACATTTTGTTATAACAATTTGTTATTACATCTTCATTCATAGTAGAAACCTTTATAGAACAGCAGCAAATATACAAAAAGAGACTTCATATAAGCATGTGATCAATTGATCGTTAGCATGAATCTATGCTAACTAATCTAGCATAGTAGTGAGTAGGAATTGTAGAGCACCTTTGGAGAAAGTTTCTCTTTTCTATATGGAATGAAAACTTTTGGAGTTGATGACCAAGAGAGACTTTGCTCCCATTGCTACATTAGATAATATGTCAATCGTTAGAAAGACTAAACGCAAAGATGTCTAAAGCAACCCATTTTAGCTTTATATCTTTTGTTTGATGCTCAGATTTTCAAATCTGTTAGAACAACTGGTCAAACTGACTGGAACATGCCTAGCCAGGAACCACCAAGTAACAGAGCAGCATATGGACACTGTGCATTATAATTCACAAAGCATTTTATCACACATGGTCTCATTTCTTCCTCACACCAACCCAGATGCATTGGTAGGTCAAATATTATATTCTGCAAGTTCAAAGGTAGAAGCAGAATGAGAGAATTTAAGTGATTCTCACATGGACACACAGTTTATGGTAGCAGATTCAGGACATAGACAAAAGTTTTCAAATATTAATCACAGACTTCTTTCTGTTACATGTGCTCTTGTGAGAAGGTTGAAAACATATACTTCATCAAGATTTAATGTATATCATAATTTTGTTAAATGTCAAACATGTGAAAATTCTTCTAGATGAATTCATACTGGCTATGAACTTATTTTGCTTTTAGATCAATCAATATCCTGAAATATCTATTCTGCAGGGCATGATGGGGTCAAAGGAGTATACAATGGGCTTCCTACTTGGATGGTAATTATGTTAGTGGGATGATAAACCATATAGGGAGTAGGATAACTTGCAGCCTTTTAACAAACAAATATTGGAAATAGTTCTAAAAGCAAAAAATGAACATGGTAAAAGATAAAGACCTAGGTGTTTCTCTGTAAGTGTGTGCATGTGTATATATTTTTTCTCACTTACATGGTGCCTGATATGCCAAGTTCCAACTGAATCCCCAAAATGCAATAAAACAGTGAACATTACTATTCATTACTACTCCATTCAAGAAGCTTAGAATCTAGTAATGGACAGCAATATTAATCAAATAAGTATTTTCCATTCAAGTATTCATTCATTCAGGTAATATTTAAAGAACGCTTATGAATGAGAAGTTATTCTCAGTGCTGCAGATAAGGTTGTGTAAATATAGGTGCCATTGCACAGATATGAAGTGATAGAACTGGGACACCATATATCCTGCAACTGGAACACATAACTCCATCTGCCTGAAAGCAGAGGTCTTGTAAACAATTAACCATGTCCTGACCCTTCTTCATCTATCTAGAAAATGCCAACTGAAGCTAGAAATTTATTTGAAGTTTCTTATTTAGTTCAAAAATATATGCAATTTTGCATTATTTAATAATATATAAATATGTATTTATAGCATATAGCAACAATTTATTACTAATATATTATAATATGATGAAGACATTAGTTTTCACTCGGCCCAGTGTTTTAAGTAAAATTGATTATTGGAGCAGATGTTCTACTGAGACTTGTTTGGGGAATGGTAAGCAATTATTTCAGCGGCAGCATTATTTTAAAATATTTTTAAAATAAAACTAAAACTGGAGATATAGATAAGAAACTGTTCTGAAGACCCATGAATGCAACAGCAAAGTAATATTGTATTTAGAGAGGACTTATTATGTTCTTGTTCACATTATTAGAGCTATTAATATCTACCTTGCAGAAGAGTAATGAGATCATCTAGGTAAATGTACCTTTCAGAGTATAGAACATACAGTAGGAAATCAACAAATATTAAGATATATATTCTTGACTGCTTTTACAGTAGTTCAGTTTAGAAGTAATGAGGGCCATACAACATACTTCTTTTATTTTTTTTAATATGAAATTTTACTTTTAAGTCAAAGTATGCAATAATTAAAACCTACAGAAAAATTTTTTTCATCACAATCTGTTGCTTTTTCAAATAATATTTTGAAAACATATTCCTTCAGTCAGTATAAAGTTCCTAAAATACAAAAGAAGTTAAATCTGTAAGAAAGCTTAGTAGACCAGATGCTGTGGTCAGAACTCTGTACATCGGTGGTTATGCTTCGGTACATCACACACCATTCACCTCATTCCTGCCGTCTTGCCCATGGTAACCTCCATTGCATCCACCACCACCTAAGCTATCAGGAATACTGTATCTTCCATTGTAAATTGTTCATCATTCCCATTCTCCCAACAGATACATAATCTCCCTTTTTATACATTCCGTCTCTGCATCCCATTCCAGAACCTCCCATTCCAAAGCCACCTCAGGACTAGAATTCAAGAAGAATTCAATGTATTGATGTTGTATGTTATTCATATCTTTAGACATGGAAAGCTACTGTAACTTCATGTGTCATAAACTGTACATCTGCTTCTCTGGTTGCTCTGCTATCAGCTCCAATATCAGTATAAACTAGTATTGGATTTAGTACTGGGAAGAAATTAGCAATGTCATTTTCAGTTGAACGAAAATGTAATCTTCTCGTATATACAATATGACCACCATGAAAATCTGAACTTACATCAGCAGCTCCACCATAGCCTGGAACTCCCATACCTCTTCCATCTCTCATTCTATCATCCAAGCCATCATGCCCATAACCAGAATTATTATAGCCACCATAGTCATCACAACCTCCATAACCAGGGTATTAGGGAAGAAAAAGCCAGGACAGATGCCAGAGATAAAACAAATATATTATTTTCGTCATCCATCGCCCACGCCCGGCACAGTATTATAGCTTTGATGAATATTTGAGCTGGAACAAACTACCCCTTTCATCTCACTGGTAATTTTACATAGCCAGAAAAAGCTGCCGAAATTTTAAAATAGGAAGTATGAAAATATGACAGATAGTAAGCAGGATAGTGTTAATGAGATATACAACCCTACAAAATTTTGATACAAATGTAAAATGGTCTTTGACAATTATTTTAAAGAATAAAATTGCAATTCTTTACTAAGAGAGAATATAGTTGGACTTGTGAAGTCAGTGAAGCAATCAGGTTGCACAGGTTTTGAACTCCTGTGTGTCACATAACTCAATGTTGTAGAAAACTGGATTGAGTCTTGTCTTTTATTTTTTATAATATTTTATATTTTATACTACTGGGATCATCTAACTTACTCATATCTAGGCTCAAGCATCATTATTTCTTCAATATTTCTCCATCCTTCATATATAAATATATATAGTATATATATACACACATATATATATTTTATTGGTTTCCCTTCTAACATTTTTAGAACATTGGTATTTTGCTCTCTTCATTTGATTTTCTCTTACTATGTGGCTCCAGATTTTGTCTTTAATCTCAAATTATCCTATTAGAGGAGAGAACAAAGAATTCGAATATCTTTCCTTTTTGCCAATTTAGATTTCCAAACGAACAATAGTTTACAAGAACTCAAGTACTGGAACTTAAGCAGAATCCATTAATTTCTCAAAGAAAGTTTCCTTCATATGAGAAAGCTCTTCCTCTTATCTCTAAAAATTGTTGTCCTCAATATTTTGGAGACCAACATAGAACTGAAGGGTACAGAGCATTTTCTAAAGTTGGATTTCTGTGTGTGTGTGTGTGTGTGTGTGGTGTGTGGTGTGTGTGGTGTGTTGTGTGTGCATACACGCAGGTACTCATTTGTGCCTCTTTGGGGTGGTAAAATATTTTCTTTCTCCTTTACAAATAAAAATGTCTTATTCTAAAGAAGATAAACTATCAAATGCAATGTGATGTTTTTGTTAAACTAATAAGAAACAGAAGCAGACAGAAATAAATATTTCTCATGGAGGAAAATATATACAACTATAAAATCATAAATATACTGGAGAATTATAATATGAATTTGTAAATTGTATGCAAATAGTTTGAAACCAGATCTATAAAGACATAAATAAAGCAACAAGACTGAAAGGTTTATATGTTGGCTTGTTTATAGAGTAGCACAAACATTTTTCTTTTTTAATTGGCAATTAATTTTCGGCAGCCATCTAGGTACTTTCATGTCAAATTACTTTTCTTACACTAAACAAGATTAGGCATCCAAGCAGCAAAGCACTTACATGAAAAGTGAGAAACTGACTGTCAAGTAGATATTTTCCACCTATAACCAATTAAAATGTTTCTTTTTTGATGAATGAGTGTGGTAATTTCACATTTTGTATTTTTACCTAAGTACGTACCTGTGTAACATCTCAGTTCACAAGGGTTAAAAAAGATGTGTGTTTATATTTCTGCTATTTCTTTCACGCAATTTACCTTTAGAATGAAACGAAGGAGCATTTAAAAACAACACAGAGCTTTCCTATGCTACAGCACACAAAAATACATCAACAGTACATGTATATGTATGTTTAAGTGTATATATATATATATGTATAAGTGTAAGTATATATACATATACTTGTTTTTAAGCAATGATTAAACTTCAAAAAATATTTCCATCAAATGATTTTTAGCCTCTCAGTTTCTTGTAGATTATCATTTTACAGTGAAATGTAAAGATGCCTGTATTTAAAAATTAGAACCCTGACACATAAGGTAAAAAAGTAATGTGTTATTGATAATCTTCAAGTAAATGACATAAAAAGGAAAATATTGATTTTTTGGAAGATGTCTCATTTTTCTTACTTCACGGAAGACTGATGCAGGTTCATGAGCCTG
This sequence comes from Eubalaena glacialis, assembly GCF_028564815.1. NCBI lineage: Eukaryota > Metazoa > Chordata > Mammalia > Artiodactyla > Balaenidae > Eubalaena > Eubalaena glacialis. Next base: position 35,321,380 of record NC_083731.1, read on the forward strand.
TCAATATTATTTGAATTAATGCATATTCCTTACTATTGATTGCTTTAACAATGATTGTCATAGCTGATTTATGGGCACTTATGCCTGTTAAATATTTTAAGAAGTAAATATCAGATTTGTATATATAAGTAGATTGACTTGAATAAACAACAGGGTTGGATGTTAACATTACGCCTTTTGATTCAATCCATATTATAATACATTATGCAAGATGTATTTTTAAGATAGCAGCAAAAATTCACTAAAAGTTGATATTAGATCACATTGCTTACTAGAATTAAGTGCAGAATTCTCTCTAAGAATAAAAAAAAATTAAATTTGAGGTAACAATTCTCATGACACTTGGAAATTTATCTAACATCTATGAGAAAAATCAAACAAAAATATAAAATTTGCATATCCTTTTAATATATTTAAAAAGGATTTGTTCCTATTGCTTAGAATAGATCAGAATATAGGATTACAATTCTTAGTTTCAGTTTGCTATGGTGACTGTTACCCAATATTTCCCAAATAATTGAGAGAAGGTGTGATGAAGTGGGAAGCAAAGAGGGGGTATATATATCTATGTCATTCTATATTTAGCGTGAGTATCTCTGACTTGAGATATGATATATAATAACTATGGTTATTTACCAAGGAAACTACTTTAAAAAAAAATTTATTGAAGTATCAAATATGTACCATAAATTCACTTGGTTTAAGAGTACGAGTCATTGATTTTTATTAAATATATATTTTTTTTTACTGACAGAGTTGTGCAAACTTTACCATGTTCTAATTTTAGAAGATTTCCATTACCCCAAAAAGATACCTGGTGCCCACTGCAGTCACTCCCTGTTTCCAACTCCAGTCCCAGAGTTGGAATTACTAATATACTTACTGTCTCTAAAGATTTACTTTTTCTGGACACTTCACATAAATAAAACCATACAAAACGGGGTCTTTTGCATCTGGCTTCTTTCATTTAGCACTTTATTTTAGAGGTTCATCCATGCTGCAACATGTATCAATATTTTATTCATTCTTTATTGTCAAATACTATTCCATTGTAGGGATAACCACAACTTTTTATACATTCATCAGCTGAGGGATGTATGCATTGTTTCCACTTTTAGGCTATTACAAATATTGTTACTATGATCATTCATGTAAAAATCTTTATATGGACATACATTTTCATTTCTCTTATGTAGTCTAGGTGTGGAATTACTGGATCATATGGTAAATTTATGCTTAACTTTTATGAAACTGCCAAACTGTTTTCCAAGTGGCTGCACCATTTTACATTCTTACTGACAATGTATGAAAGTTCTAATTTTGTTACATCCTTGACAATATGTTTTATCTGTCTTTTTGATTGTAGCTATCCTAGTAGATGTGAACTGTTAAATCACTGTGGTTTTGATTTGCATTTCCCTAATAGCTAACATTGTTGTGCATCTTTTCGTGAGCTTATTAACCATTTCACATCCTTGTTGAGAAATGACTATTCAAATCATCTGCCTGGGTTTAAATTGCACTATCTGTCTTTTTGTGTGCTTGGTATTATATCTAAGAAATCATTGTCTAAATAAGAAATCATTATCTAATCCAAGGTCATAAGAACTTACATATTCCTCTAAAGGTTTTATACTGTTATCTTTTACATTTAGATCTACAATCCATTTTGAGTGAATTTTTCTCTTTTATGCTGTGAGGTAGGAGTCCGAATTCATTCTTTTGCATGTAGATATTGTCTCAGCACCATTTGTTGAAAACACTATTGTTTCCTCATTGAATTGCCTTTTTTTCCACGTGTACATGTCACATTTTCCTCTTTTTGGGCATGCCTCATAACTTTTCTTGAAAATTGGACATTTTAGATAATATATTGTAACGATTCAAGATCTTAACTCTCCCTGCCCCTGAGGGTTGCTGTTGTTTGTTTAATTACTATTTATTTGCTTAGTAAGTTGGTGGAACTAACTCTATGAAGTCTATTTCCATTGCAATGTGCTGTCTCTGACAACGCAGCTCAGGTGGTTTTTATCTTTTTTACCTGATTACCCAGAAATTGTCCCGGGTCGGCATAAGTCACTTATTGGTGAAAAGATGTGCTTAAGTCCCCTTGGCCTGTTAGACATTTGCCTTTTGCAATTCAATGCATGTATGGTTAGAGGCTGCTTCCACAGTTCAAAGAGTTTACATGTTTGCACCCCGACCTGACCTCATTCATTCCAGAAGTAGTAGCATGGATTTTCCCTGTATGATCACTTTTTAGACCACTTGGGCATTCACACAGTTTTCCAGTCTGCCTAGGATGGGTGTGATTTTATTTTTAAACCTGGCTTATTAATAATTACTTTTTGTCATAGTAGTTTACTGTCCAGCCAATGTTTGGTTAGAGGTCGTGCTTAAGCCCCTAGTTTCCGTGAGGCTTCTGCCCTTAGCTTTGTGTGTGACTTGGGGAATGTTTTAATTTCTGTCTTCTCTTCTGCTCTGATTGCTCCTTGGTTGGTTCAACCTGAAGTGTGAGCAGAGTGTTGCTGTACCCTGGGGTTAGACGTGATCCCTGGTTCTCTCTGTTAAACTTGTGACTGCTCCACGATCTCAACTTTTTGCTACTGGTAAAGCTATGTGCACCCTTCTAGCTTCTCTCAACCAAGATCACTGCTGTTTGTGACATCTCCCTTTTCTCTCACAGGCACAGGATTCTTCACATTCTTCCAAATAAAATCAATTCCTCAGGCAGGACTGGGAAGTTTTTTTGTCCTATAGTGTGTCTTATACCCTACAGGGTATAACCTTTGCATAACTGCACAAGATCTGGGACCAGGGACAATGACCCATTTCTCCTGGAGTTACACCCTTGCTCTAAGACCAGGTCTTCTTGGCTTTTCCCTTCCCCAGAACCTCCACCCTAGAAGCAAGGTGGGGTGGGGATGAATGGGGCCCAGTATTCGGGTGCCTGTGCTTTTGCTGAGAGAGTGGGAACTTGGTGATAGAAGGGAGCCTTGGCCCTCTTGGCCATGTGGGCCCAAGATACAGCTTCAGCAATGTAGAGTTGGGGGAAATGAGAAATACCAGGAGTCTAGCCATCTTGTGACAATATAATTTCTTAGACTGGGAACCAGAAGGAGAGGGAGCCCTGTACAATGAAGTTTTCTGAGTGTGGGGAGGCAATGGGTTGTGGCTCAGATGCCACAGACTCTCACTCTTATTACTTAAAATTTAGTAGATTTTATTGAATGAATATTTTTCCACTTGCTGTATGCCCTTAGGATAATTTACAGAGACTTAAATTAGTTTTTTTTAAATAAAATTTTCTGTATATAAATGGTTGTTTTGTTGGGTAGAGAGTCTATTGTGCTTCTTATTCCGCAATTCCAGAAGAAGTCAGTCTCTCAAGCAACTTACTTTTAAAGATAACTACTTTGTTTCTATTTTCAAAAGCCAAAATATTCCTTTAGGGGCATAAACACTTTAGGGACTCATATTACAAGCTTCTGTAAATATTACTAAATACATTCAAATGTTTCTGTTAAAATTACTATCTTGATGATTAAAATTGCAAAATGACGGCCCTTTATCAACCATTATAAGACACATGATGCCATTATAGCAATTTTTTTTTTCTAAAGAGTCTTCATTTAATTGTTTTTGATAAAATATCATTTGCTATCACCAACACCAAAATCACTGTTAGCATAAATTTTAATTGATAATTTATAGTCTAATTGCTAATCCCATTCTGCACTAATTTATAATTCTACCTATGTCATAAATATGAATGGATAGTTTCCAATCATATACTATCATGCATTTGTTCAAGGACTTCCTTTAATTACTTCCATTATTCCTGATCCTGTGGTGTAGGTGGGAGAAATTTGGGTAACCCTTTGGATGCTACCACTGTTTTATGTGTCAAAATTGGATTAGATACTATGCATAATGCAAATAACCATGTAATTATTTCGAATTTACAATGTATTTACTATGTAATTGCATAGTAAGTACCATATAATTACAAGATGATTACATGATTACTTCTGCCTTTTACCCAGCTTTAAAAGCAAAAGTTTTTGTTGCAATTACTATTGGCATTTATTGGTAAGTGTTACATAGTAGGGAACAAAATAGTTATCATATAATCAACCAAGCAAGCAACTGTTATTGACTCTCTTCAGTTGCAAAATTATATCTAAAAGTTATTGCAGTGAACCTAAAAATGTTCTAAAAAATGAAGTTTATCAATTAAAAAATGTTATTGCACTTGAGGAGTTAAACATGAATACAGCGCACAATCTGATATCTCTAAAACAGCTGATTATTGTGTACACCATTCTGTTTAACTATTGTGACTGTGCATTTTTAATTGAAGCTTTGACTTTCAGGTTGATTTTTTAAATAGTCCAAGAAAATCTTAATTGGCCAATATGAGGAGAAACTCAAGAAATAAAAGTGAATATAATACCTAAAAACACCCATACATATGGTAATAAAACATATTATGACTTTTCAAAATTAATGACTCATACATTTTATAACATTATAAAACATAAGTATTTTATATTAAAGCAGTATTAGTGTTACAGGAAAATTGGGGAAATAGTACAGAGTTTCTACACACCCTACATACCCAGTTCCACTATTATTAACATTTTGTGTTATTTTGGTGCATTTGTTACAATAAATGAACTAATAGTGACACACTATTATGAACTAAAGTTCATAATTTATTCTGATTTCCTTAGCTTGTACCAAATGTTCTTTTTCTGTTCTAGGATCTCATTCATGACACCACATTACATTCAGTAGTCATGACTTTTAGGCTCCTCTTGACTAAACAAGTTTCTCAGATTTTCCTTGTTTTTGATGACCTTGACAGTTTGGAGGAGTGTTGGTTAGGTGTTTGTAGAATATCCCACAATTGGGATTTGTTTAATGTTTTTCTCATGATTAGACAATAACTATGTGTGTTTGGAAGGAAGACCACAGGGGCAAAGTGCTAATACCATCACATCATATCAAGAGTACATAATACAAGCGTGATTTATCATTGTTTATGTTAACCTTGATCTCCTGGCTGAGGCTGTGTTTGTCAGAGTTCTCAGCTATGAAGAGACAGCCTTTATCAACCAAAACTTGCGCCTTTCCATGAATTTCTACTGTTGGAAGAAATTCACCATGCACAGCCCACGATTAAGCATAGGGAAGTTATGCTCTACTTCCTTGAAGGCAGAATATCTACATAAATTATCTGAAATTCTTCTGCATGGTAGATATATCCATTTTCCTCCACTTAGTTATTTATTCAATCATTTATTTATATCAGTATGGACTCATGCATATTTATTTTATACTTTGGGTTATAATCTAACAATGCATTATTTTATTGCTCAAATTCTTCCAGCTTTGGCCCTTGGAAGCTCTCACAGTTAGCTCCTGGGTTCCTTTGACATACTGGATATTGTGAAAGTTTCAAGCAATTATGTATAAAGTTGCTATATGCATTTGTATGCAGATATTTATGTGGACATTAGTTATCAGATCTGTTGGATAAATATCTAGAACAGTGATTGTTGGAGTGTATGGTAAGACTATAATTAGTTTTTTAAGAAACTGACAAGCTGTCTTCCAAAGTGGCTGTATATTTTTTATTGGCACCAGTAATGAATGTGGGTTCCTCTTGCACCACATTTTTGTCAGCCATTGGAATTGTAGTTTCTTGGATTTTGTCATTGTAATCAATATACAGGGGTATTTCATTGTTGTTTTAATTTGCAATTATTAATAACAAATTATATTGCACATCTTTTCATATTCTTACTTCCCATCTATATGTCTTCTTTGGTAACGTATGTGTTAGATCAGTTGTGCATTTTTAAATTAAGTTGTTTATCTTCTTGTGTTTTAAGAGTTGCTTATATAATTTGTATACATTCTTTTATCAAACATATGATTTTGAAATATTTTCTCACAGTCTGTGGTTGTATTTTGTTTTTCTTAACAGGCTTTTGCTGAAAAGAAGTTTTTAATTTAAATAAATATAAGTGATCAACGTTTTCTTTCACAGATGGTGACTTTGGTGTTGCATCTGTTTTATTTTGCTAGGCCTGTTCTAACAATGTACCACAACCTGAGTGGCTTTAACAACAAAATGTATTGTGTCACAGTTCTAGAGTCTAGATATCCAAGATCAAGGGGTCAGTAGGGCCATACTTCCTCAGAAAGTATGTGCTCCAGGCCTCTCTCCTAGTTTCTGGTAGTTCTTCAGCTTGTGGTGGCTTAACTCCCATCTTCACTTGGCATTCTCCTTGTGTCCAAATTTTCCCTTTATTTAAGGAGACCGATCCTATTGAATTAGGGGCTCACCTTATTCCAGAGTGACATCATCTTTACTTAAACAATTGTATTTTCCACACCCTTATTTTTAAATAAGACCATATTCTGAGGTGCTGAGGATTAGGACTTTAACATGAATTTGGGGGGACTCAATATAACCCATAACAGTCTCTGAAACTCATCGCCAGTCTCATGGTCACCTAGAAGTTCTCCTATGTTTTCCTCCAGAAGTTTGGTAGTATTTGATTTAACATTTAGGTCCGTTATCCATTTTTAATAACTTTTTTGAAAATTGTAACATTTATTTATTTTTGCATGTGGACTTCCAATTATTACAGCACCACTTGTTGAAAAGATTAGGCATTCTTTTTTCTTCTTTTTTTCAAAACATCTTTATTGAAGTATAATTGCTTTACAATGGTGTGTTAGCTTCTGCTTTATAACAAAGTGAATCAGTTATACATATACATATGTTCCCATAACTCTTCCCTTTTGCATCTCCCTCCCTCCCACCCTCCCTATCCCACCCCTCTAGGTGGTCACAAAGCACCGAGCTGATCTCCCTGTGCTATGCAGCTGCTTCCCACTAGCTATCTATTTTACATTTGGTAGTGTATATATGTCCATGACACTCTCTCACCCTGTCACATCTCACCCCTCCCCCTCCCCATATCCTCAAGTCCATTCTCTAGTAGGTCTGTGTCTTTATTCCCATCTAGCCACTAGGTTCTTCATGACCTTTTTTTTTTTTTTTTTCCTTAGATTCCATATATATGTGTTAGCATACTGTATTTCTTTTTCTCTTTCTGACTTACTTCACTCTGTATGACAGACTCTAACTCCATCCACCTCATTACAAATACCTCCATTTCATTTCTTTTTATGGCTGAGTAATATTCCATTGTATATATGTGCCACATCTTCTTTATCCATTCATCTGATGATGGACACCTAGGTTGCTTCCATGTCCTGGCTATTGTAAACAGAGCTGCAATGAATATTTTGGTACATGACTCTTTCTGAATTATGGTTTTCTCAGGGTATATGCCCAGTAGTGGGATTGCTGGGTCATATGGTAGTTCTATTTTTAGTTTTTTAAGGAACCTCCATACTGTTCTCCATAGTGGCTGTATCAATTTACATTCCCACCAACAGTGCAAGAGTGTTCCCTTTTCTCCACACTCTCTCCAGCATTTATTGTTTCTAGATTTTTTGATGATGGCCATTCTGACCGGTGTGAGATGATACCTCATTGTAGTTTTGATTTGCATTTCTCTAATGATTAATGATGTTGAGCATTCTTTCATGTGTCTGTTGGCAATCTGTATATCTTCTTTGGAGAAATGTCTGTTTAGATCTTCTGCCCATTTTTGGATTGGGTTGTTCGTTTTTTTGTTATTGAGCTGCATGAGCTGCTTGTAAATCTTGGAGATTAATCTTTTGTCAGTTGCTTCATTTGCAAATATTTTCTCCCATTCTGAGGGTTGTCTTTTGGTCTTGTTTATGGTTTCCTTTGCTGTGCAAAAGCTTTTAAGTTTCATTAGGTCCCATTTGTTTATTTGTGTTTTTATTTCCATTTCTCTAGGAGCTGGGTCAAAAAGGATCTTGCTGTGATTTATGTCATAGAGTGTTCTGCCTATATTTTCCTCTAAGAGTTTGATAGCGTCTGGCCTTACACTTAGGTCCTTAATCCATTTTGAGTTTATTTTTGTGTATGGTGTCAGGGAGTGTTCTAATTTCATACTTTTACATGTACCTGTCCAATTTTCCCAGCGCCACTTATTGAAGAGGCTGTCTTTTCTCCACTGTATATGCTTGCCTCCTTTATCAAAGATAAGGTGACCATATGTGCGTGGGCTTATCTCTGGGCTTTCTATCCTGTTCCATTGATCTATATTTCTGTTTTTCTGCCAGTACCAAACTGTCTTGATTACTGTAGCTTTGTAATATAGTCTGAAGTCAGGGAGCCTGATTCCTCCAGCTCCATTTTTCGTTCTCAAGATTGCGTTGGCTATTCGGGGTCTTTTGTGTTTCCATACAAATTGTGAAATTTTTTGTTCTAGTTCTGTGAAAAATGCCAGTGTTAGTTTGACAGGGATTGCATTGAATCTGTAGATTGCTTTGGGTAGCAGAGTCATTTTCACAATGTTGATTCTTCCAATCCAAGAACATGGTATATCTCTCCATCTATTTGTATCATCTTTAATTTCTTTCATCAGTGTCCTATAATTTTCTGCATACAGGTCTTTTGTCTCCTTAGGTAGGTTTATTCCTAGATATTGTATTCTTTTTGTTGCAATGGTAAACGGGAGTGTTTTCTTAATTTCACTTTCAGATTTTTCATCATTAGGAATTTTTCATCATAAAGGAATGCAAGAGATTTCTGTGCATTAATTTTGTATCCTGCTACTTTACCAAATTCATTGATTAGCTCTAGTAGTTTTCTGGTAGCATCTTTAGGATTCTCTATGTATAGTATCATGTCATCTGCAAACAGTGACAGCTTTACTTCTTCTTTTCCGATTTGGATTCCTTTTATTTCTTTTTCTTCTCTGATTGCTGTGGCTAACACTTCCAAAACTACGTTGAATAATAGTGGTGAGAGTGGGCAACCTTGTCTTGTTCCTGATCTTAGTGGAAATGGTTTCAGTTTTTCACCATTGAGGACAATATTGGCTGTGGGTTTGTCATATATGGCCTTTATTATGTTGAGGAAAGTTCCCTCTATGCCTACTTTCTGCAGAGCTTTTATCTTAAATGGGTGTTGAATTTTGTCGAAAGCTTTCTCTGCATCTATTGAGATGATCATATGGTTTTTCTCCTTCAATTTGTTAATATGATGTATCACGTTGATTGATTTGCGTATATTGAAGAATCCTTGCATTCCTGGAATAAACCCCACTTGATCATGGTGTATAATCCTTTTCATGTGCTGTTGGATTCTGTTTGCTAGTATTTTGTTGAGGATTTTTGCATCTATGTTCATCATTCATATTGGCCTGTAGTTTTCTTTCTTTGTGACATCTTTGTCTGGTTTTGGTATCAGGGTGATGGTGGCCTCGTAGAATGAGTTGGGGAGTGTTCCTCCCTCTGCAATATTTTGGAAGAGTTTGAGAAGGATAGGTGTTAGCTCTTCTGTAAATGTTTGGTAGAATTCGCCTGTGAAGCCATTTGGTCCTGGGCTTTTGTGTGTTGGAAGATTTTTAATCACAGTTTCAATTTCAGTGCTTGTGATTGGTCTGTTCATATTTTCTATTTCTTCCTGGTTCAGTCTCGGCAGGTTGTGCATTTCTAAGAATCTGTCCATTTCTTCCAGGTTGTCCATTTTATTGGCATAGAGTTGCTTGTAGTAATCTCTCATGATCATTTGTATTTCTGCAGTGTCAGTGGTTACTGCTCCTTTTTCATTTCTAATTCTATTAATTTGAGTCTTCTCCCTTTTTCTCTTGATGAGTCTGGCTAATGGTTTATCAATTTTGTTTATCTTCTCAAAGAACCAGCTTTTAGTTTCATTGATTTTTGCTATTGTTTCCTTCATTTCTTTTTCATTTATTTCTGATCTGATCTTTATGATTTCTTTCCTTCTGCTAGCTTTGGGGTTTTTTTGTTCTTCTTTCTCTAACTGCTTTAGGTGCAAGGTTAGGTTGTTTATTCAAGATGTTTCCTGTTTCTTGATGTAGCCTTGTATTGCTATAAACTTCCCTCTTAGAACTGCTTTTGCTGCATCCCATAGGTTTTGGATTGTCGTGTCTCCATTGTCATTTGTTTCTAGGTATTTTTTGATTTCCCTTTTGATTTCTTCAGTGATCACTTCGTTATTAAGTAGTGTATTGTGTAGCCTCCATGTGTTTGTATTTTTTACAGATCTTTTCCTGTAATTGATATCTAGTCTCATAGCGTTGTGGTCGGAAAAGATACTTGATACGATTTCAATTTTTTAAAATTTACCAAGGCTTGATTTGCGATCCAAGATATGATCTATCCTGGAGAATGTTCCATGAGCACTTGATAAAAATGTGTATTCTGTTTTTTTGGGGTGGAATGTCCTATAAATATCAATTAAGTCCATCTTGTTTAATGTATCATTTAAAGCTTGTGTTTCCTTATTGATTTTCATTTTGGATGATCTGTCCATTGGTGAAAGTGGGGTGTTAAAGTCCCCTACTATGATTGTGTTGCTGTCAATTTCCCCTTTTATGGCTGTTAGTATTTGCCTTATGTATTGAGGTGCTCCTATGTTGGGTGCATAAATATTTACAATTGTTATACCTTCCTCTTGGATCGATCCCTTGATCATTATATAGTGTCCTTCTTTGTCCCTTGTAATAGTCTTTATTTTAAAGTCTATTTTGTCTGATATGAGAATTGCTACTCCAGCTTTCTTTTGATTTCCATTTGCATGGAATATCTTTTTCCATCCCCTCACTTTCAGTCTGTATGTGTTTCTAGGTCTGAAGTGAGTCTCTTGTAGACAGCATATATATGGGTCTTGTGTTTGTATCCATTCAGCCAGTCTGTGTCTTTTGGTGGGAGCATGTAATCCATTTACACTTAAGGTAATTATCGATATGTATGTTCCTATTCCCATTTTCTTAAATGTTTTGGGTTTGTTATTGTAGGTGTTTTCCTTCTCTTGTGTCTCTTGTGTTCCTTTAGCATTTGTTGTAAAGCTGGTTTGGTGGTGCTGAACTCTCTCAGCTTTTGCTTGTCTGTAAAGGTTTTAATTTCTCCATCAAATCTGAATGAGATCCTTGCTGGGTAGAGTAATCTTGCTTGTAGGTTTTTCTCCTTCATCACTTTAATTATATCCTGCCACTCCTTTCTGGCTTGCAGAGTTTCTGCTGAAAGATCAGCTGTTAACCTTATGGGGATGCCCTTGTGTGTTATTTGTTGTTTTTCCCTTGCTGCTTTTAATATGTTTTCTTTATATTTAATTTTTGATAGTTTGATTAATATGTGTCTTGGTGTATTTCTCCATGGATTTATCCTGTATGGGACTCTCTGTGCTTCCAGGACTTGATTAACTATTTCCTTTCCCATATTATGGAAGTTTTCAACTATAATCTCTTCAAATATTTTCTCAGTCCCTTTCTTTTTCTCTTCTTCTTCTGGGACCCCTATAATTTGAATGTTGGTGCGTTTAATGTTGTCCCAGAGGTCTCTGAGACTGTCCTCAGTTCTTTTCATTCTTTTTTCTTTATTTCGCTCTGCAGTAGTTATTTCCACCATTTTATCTTCCAGGTCACTTATCCGTTCTTCTGCCTCAGTTATTCTGCTATTGATCCCATCTAGAGTATTTTTAATTTCATTTATTGTGCTTTTCATCGTTGCTTGGTTCCTCTTTAGTTCTTCTACGTCCTTGTTAAATGTTTCTTGCATTTTGTCTATTCTATTTCCAAGATTTTGGATCATCCTTACTATCATTATTCTGAATTCTTTTTCAGGTAGACTACCTATTTCCTCTTCATTTGTTAGGTCTGGTGTGTTTTGACCCTGCTCCTTCATCTGCTGTGTGTTTTTCTGTCTTCTCATTTTGCTTATCTTACTGTGTTTGGGGTATCCTTTTCACAGGCTGCAGGTTCGTAGTTCCCGTTGTTTTTGGTATCTGTCCCCAGTGGCTAAGGTTGGTTCAGTGGGTTGTGTAGGTTTCCTGGTGGAGGGAACTAGTGCCTGTGTTCTGGTGGATGAGGCTGGATGTTGTCTTTCTGGTGGGCTCGTCCACGTCTGGTGGTGTGTTTTGGGGTGTCTGTGGCCTTATTATGATTTTAGGCAGCCTCTCTGTTAATGGATGGGGCTGTGTTCCTGTCTTGCTAGTTGTTTGGCATAGGGTGTCCAGCACTGTAGCTTGCTGGTCGTTGAGTGAAGCTGGGTCTTGATGTTGAGATGTAGATCTCTGAGAGATTTTCGCCATTTGGTATTACGTGGAGCTGGGAGGTCTCTTGTGGACCAGTGTCCACAAGACACTGAAGTTGGCTCTCCCACCTCAGAGGCACAGCCCTGATGCCTGGCTGGAGCACCAAGAGCCTTTCATCCACACGGCTCAGAATAAAAGGGAGAAAAAATGGAAAGAAAGAAAGAAAGAGGATAAAATAAAATAAAATAAAGCAATTATAATAAAAAATAAGAAAAAAAATTATTAAGAATAAATTATTAAGAAAAAAATTTTTTTAATTTTTAAAAATAGATTTATTAATTTTTTATACTAAAAATAAGGAAAAAATTATTAAGAAAACATTTATTAGGGGAAAAAAATTTTTTTAAGTTAAAAAAAAAAAAAAAAAAAACGGATGGACCTAACCCTAGGACTAATGGTAAGAGCAAAGCTATACAAACAAAATCTCACCCAGAAGCATACACATATACACTCACAAAAAAAGGAAAAGAGGAAAAGTTAATATATCCTGCTCCCAAAGTCCACCTCCTAAATTTGGGATGATTCGTTGTCTATTCAGGTATTCAACAGATGCAGGCACATCAAGTTGTTTGTGGAGCTTTAATCCGCTGCTTCTGAGGCTGCTGGGAGAGATTTCCCTTTCTCTTCTTTGTTTGTACAGCTCCCGGGGTTCAGCTTTGGATTTGGACCCGCCTCTGCATGTAGGTCGCCTGGGGGCGTCTGTTCCCCGCCCAGACAGAACGGGGTTAAAGGAGCAGCTGATTTGGCGGCTCTGGCTCAGTCAGGCCGGGAGGAGGGAGCAGTACGGAGGAGGCGGGGCGAGCCTGCGGTGGCAGAGGCCGGCATGACGTTGCAGCAGCCTGAGGCGCGCCGTGCGCTCTCCCGGGGAAGTTGTCCCCGGATTACCGGAGCCTGGCCGTGGCGGGCTTCACAGGCTCCCGGGAGGGGCGGTGTGGAGAATGACCTGTGCTCGCCCACAGGCTTTTTGGTGGCGGCAGCAGCAGCCTTAGCATCTCATGCCCGTCTCTGGGGTCCGCGCTGATAGCCGCGGCTCGCGCCCGTCTCTGGAGTTCGTTTAAGCGGCGCTCTGAATCCCCTCTCCTTGCACGCCACGAAACAAAGAGGCAAGAAAAAGTCTCTTGCCTCTTTGGCAGCTGCAGACTTTTTCCCGGACTCCCTCCCGGCTAGCTGTGGTGCGCTAACCCCTTCAGGCTGTGTTCACGCAGCTCCCCCCAGTCCTCTCCCTGGGATCCGACCGAAGCCCGCGCCTCAGCTCCCAGCCCCCGCCCGCCCCGGCGGCTGAGCAGACAAGCCTCTCGGGCTGGTGAGTGCTGGTCGGCACCGCTCCTCTGTGCGGGAATCTCTCCCCTTTGCCCTCCGCACCACTGTGGCTGCGCTCTCCTCCGTGGCTCCGAAGCCTCCCCCCTCTGCTACCCGCAGTCTCTGCCCACAAAGGGGCTTCCTAGTGTGTGGAAACCTTTCCTCCTTCACAGCTCCCTCCCACTGGTGCAGGTCCCGTCCCTATTCTTTTGTCTCTGTTATTTCTTTTTTCTTTTGCCCTACCCAAGTACGTGGGGATTTTCTTGCCTTTTGGGAGGTCTGACGTCTTCTGCCAGCGTTCAGTGAATGTTCTGTAGGAGCAGTTCCACGTGTAGATGTATTTCTCATGTATCTGTGGGGAGGAAGGTGATCTCCGCGTCTTACTCTTCCGCCATCTTGCCCCTCCCTCCCAAGATTAGGCATTCTTCATTGAATTACCTCGTCTCCTTTGTCAAAGTTTAATTGACTATATTTGTGTGGATGTTGTGAGTGTTTTTCTGGACCCTCTATTCTGTTCCATTGATCTTTGTGTCTGTTCTTTCGCTGATGCCATGCTCTCTTAATTGTGATACCTTTAAAGTAAGTCTTGAAATCAGCTTGTGTAAGTCTTCCAACATTTTTGTTTTTCAGTATTATATTGGCTAGTCTAAGTCTTTTGTTTTTCAAGATGAATTGTAGAATCAGGTAAATTTTCCCAAGTATATGATAGGATTTGTTGAAAATTTCAGCAATAAGAACTAAAAGGGCAAATTCTTGACCTTGCTCTCTATCTGTGGCTAATATGTAATTCCTTGTCTGAGTGACTCAGCTATAAGACATGGAAATTTCTGCCTTCTAAGGGAATAAGGCAGGAGTGGCTTCCCTCTCCCACAGTTGATGTCTTAGATGAGAAAAAATAGAAAAGACCATGGTGCAAGCTTTTTTAGTGAAGAGCCCTGCTTCTGCTGACAGAGGCTGCATTGTTCACTGAAGTATTGTCTTTTTCTGTAGCTGTTGAGTGCTACTTGCTTACACCTGGAGAAGCTTGAAAACCTAGGCAGTGCATTTCAATATTAAGGTACATACAAATCACCAAAAGATATTGTTGAAAAGTGTATTCTAATTCAATATGTCTGGAGTGGACCATGCTTTTGCATCTCTAACAAGCTCTCAAGTAATGCTGCTGCTATTCTATGAACCACACTTTGAGTAGCAGAGAGCTAGAGAAATTTTTCTCAAACTTGAGCATATACAAAATGACTTGTTAATATAAAGATTCTTGGGCTTCATCCCCAGACTGATTCATTAGGTCTGAGAAGAGTCCTTTGAATTTGAATTTCTGACAAATTCCCAGGTTATGTTGAGGCTGATGATCTGGGAACCACAATTTGAAAAACACTGACCCAGAATTCTAATGTACAACCACTCCAAAATGGAAAAGTACCAGAGTTCTAGCCTATTTGGCAGGTTGGAGAAAAAAACAAAACAAAATCTCCCTACACCTCACCACTTATT
Organism: Eubalaena glacialis; assembly: GCF_028564815.1. NCBI lineage: Eukaryota > Metazoa > Chordata > Mammalia > Artiodactyla > Balaenidae > Eubalaena > Eubalaena glacialis. The sequence continues at coordinate 35,336,414 of NC_083731.1, forward strand.
GACTCATCTGTTGTCCAGGTGGTCCAAAGTGTGATTTATGAAATGTAAACAAATCAAGAGGAAAAACAAAATAAAATAGATTCCATCTTGGGGGAAAATGGCTATATTCTTCCCCAATTGCCAATTGGCTCCTCATACTTTTCAGTTGCTGTATCTTAATGCCTGAATACTTGTCTCTGTCTTTCACATTTTATACACAATTATTCACAAATCCACTTAGCACTGCATTCCAAATGTATACAGAGTTTAACCAATCCCTACCATCTCCACTGCGAATACCTTGAACTAGACAACACATTCTTTAATCCGGTGTTACCATACCTGCTAATATGCCTCTTTGCTTTCCCCTATGTCTCCCCACAGTCTGTTCTCAATATCACCTCAGAGTGATCCATTTAAAACATCAGGCAGAGCACATCACTGTTCTGTTCAAAAAATTTCAGTGGCTTTTTACCACACTCAGTAAACTCACTTCTTATTAAGTCCCACAAGACTCCCTACCACCTGGCCCCCTGTTACTTATCTAACCACCACCCTTCTACCCTTCCCTCTTGCTCATTCTGGTCCTCAAAGCAGGTAGCCATGCTCCTGGCCTTAGGTCTTTGGTGTTTCCTTTACTTGCTTCTCCAAAAAATCCACAAGGGTTGCTCCCTCACCTAATTCAGGTCTTTGATCCAATATCACCTTTACAATCAGGCCTTTACTGACTGCCCTATAGTAGTAACTACCTCTCTCTCCATACTTCTTTCCCTCCCCTAATTTATATTTCTTCATAGCACTTAATATTATCTGACATGAAATATATTTTTATTATTTCTTATCTACAGTATCATAATGTAATATAAGCTGTAAGAAAGAACTTTTTTGGTGGGATGGAACTTTTTTGTTCATTGCTGCTATATGCCTAAAACCTGTGGGAGTACTTGACAGTTCAAAACAAAAATCCAAAATATTGGGCATTATCAGTGAGAATAAAAAATATGTATGAAAGAAAAATCCAGAGTCTTACAAGTGAATAATAAAAGTTCAATGGAAATGAAAAGACTATAGAAAAAATAATCAATAGATATATAAATACTGTACTATAAATGAATGTATAAACTAACAATAAAGAGAAAATTCTAGAAGCTTTTTGTCAGACAAAATAGGTTTACTACCAAGATTGAGAACCAGACAGCCATTGCTTTTAAACTGAAATTTAAAGTACATGGACCAATGTTTATGGACTTATAATAGAAATGGTTGTATTTCTAGAAGACTGTGCATGTTTTTGTGAGGGAAACAAAAAGCATCTGAGGGAGTCCCCCACTTGTGGTGGAGACTGCTGACTTCTTCCATGGCACTGCATTTATATCTGGGCCCAGGACTGCTCCGTCACAGCACACTTCCTTACCACTCGGGTTAGCTGAAGCCTGTGACTAGGTTCTTGACAGTGAGATAGGAACAGATGTGAAATGTACTAGGTCCGCGGCTTAAGATGCTTGGATGTGCTTTGTTCACCACACTCTCTTCCTTTCTCAGTTTCTACCACCTCGAAAACTCAATGCCCAGGTGTATTTAAAAAGAAACTGGGCCACTGATCAACTTTGAGGAGCAGAGATGCCTTACAAACCCAGAAAGTTCACATCAATTCAGTAAAGAAAAAACCTGTCCCCAAAGGAGGGGTTCTTGCTTCTTAGCTTAAATGGGCACATCTAGTTCCAGGAACGATCAAGGAAGAGAAACACGTATGGATGCATTTCTAGGTATATTTCTGAAATCTAAGGAGAGAGTAATAAAACAATAAAACTTATAGTTTTTTAGCCACTGTATTTTGAGAATCTTTCCCATTATAAAGTATACCCTTCCTCCAAAATAATGCATTACCCATTTACCTTTCCTATAAAGTTTACCTAATCAAGTATTTCAAGGGAAGAAAGAGTAACTTTCACTTCTTAATATACCTCTCTAATGTTGTAACGATGAGTTATTTTTTAGTTTTTTTTTCCCAATCATAATATTGATTGTAGAAGAAACTGAAAAAGCCATAATTCAGTATGGGATGTCGAGTCAAATAATTTAGCTGAATTGGTTATTAAAAAAAGAGAAAACAGCCAAAAAAATCAATAATTTTCAGAACGCTTTTTTTTTTTTTTGCCCTAGAATACTTTGCATAGACTGTTCCCTCAATCTGTCAGCTTGAAATGACTTTTCCTTCTTTTTCTTTTTGTTCTATATATATTTTTCTCATCCTACAAGACAATTCAAATATCACCTTCCATAAAATTCTGTCCAAACTTCATTATAACTTATATAGCACATGACTTTATGATAATCTATCTAAATGTTACCTTCTCCCTCTAGGCTGTGAAAACGTTGAATACAAGAAATGTGCCCTGTGCTGTTATTTAATGAAGAAATACTATTTATAATTATATCGACTAAGAGGTGGACTTGACCATGTGCAGCTAGCCAAAATTAATAAGATAAAGGGTAGATGGAAAATGTAAATTCTTATGTTTGGGTTCAAAATAACAATATTACAAGGGCAGGAAGAGAGAGGCCTGACTTAACCACAGTTCATATAAAATAGCTTATGAGATTTTGTTAACTACACAGCATGTGAGTCAATAAAGTAACATGGCTGCCAAAACAAACAATAAACACAATGAAAATGTTTCAGTTTGCCAGGCTCAATAAACATTATTTGCTGTTCTGATGGTCTCTAATTAGGATAATTAAGAACTGAAGTGTCAACATTTGCCCATCTACTAATTTCCGGATTGTTCATGGACTTTAGCAACTCCGCATTTTGTTGCTCTGCATTCTACCACTCTGGTCTTTTTACGTTGCCTAATAAAGATCTATGACTCACTCTTAGCTGCTTTGATGTATGTATTAGACAGTTTCCATCAATGCCCATGTAGATGATGTGATAAGATATGCAGTCATAAGAACTAGCAAGAGGTATTAGGAATTTTGCCTTAATAGCGGTTGTATTTTCAGCCAAACAGTGGTTTTAATACTTTCTGATAAGCACTAAATTTGATATAATATGTAGAGAGTATTTATAGACAGGTTACAATGTTGTTTAAACAGGGTTTAATGGAAAAGTAGATAATGAAAAGTCTTAGAAAATTTCCTCAAAATTACAGATTGAAAAGCAAATTAGAGAGATTGCCTACCTGTGACATTTAAGCATAGGAAATCTACACACTTATGTATGTATCTCAAAAGTGACAGTATCTCTAATGTCTAATCATTGGTTAGAATGCATAATGCCATTCAACTTACAAATCATTTTTCTATTTAAAAACAGTTCATTGTACTATTAACATAATCTTTTATCATGAAGATAAAGAATAACTCTTCCAACTTTATTTTTCCTCAAATTGCAGGTAAATGTCTTATCTCAAATCAAGGTGGAAAGTGTCCCATCTCCTGACTGAGGTTCAATGTGTGCCTGTTTCCTTCACCTGAGCCCATATGCAACTTGATGTTCCTCGTATCATTAAAAACACAAATCCTTTATTTCCACAGATCTGTTGCTTCCATCCCAGATGTAATGTCTTAGATCAAGTTTCTGAGAAGCAAAGCCTGAGGCAGGGGTCTGAGTGCACATAATTCATTGAGGGAGAACTTTTCAAGAAAACTTTAAGGGAGGGAGTGGATTAAGGTAAGGAAGGGGAAGGTGCCACGTAAAAATGTGGGTTCGGGTCAAGCCTAGTCTTTGCCTGACCTACTTGGTGGAAGGAGGGAGGCTACAAGAACAAACTGCTCTGCTATACTGTCTACATTTGAAGCAAGAGGTTCAGCCTTTAAGCTCCCATATTAGGAAGTCACTCACTGTGAGCTTCCCTCAGGTTTGGGCAGGTGTGTATAACTTTTGGTGTAAGGTAGCTCCAATCAGACAAAAACAATTTTCCATAGAAGGAGTGGTGTCTACTATTTTGTAGCAGTTAATACAGCAGCTAGAAATGAACGATGAACACAGAACTAAGAAAGGGAATCTGGATGGGGCATCATCCAGGCATAGCTTACCTAGAGTTCTCTGGTCAAAATTCCTGAGACAACTTACAATAGTAGAGTTACTGGGAAAACTACAGTCCACTGACATGGATGCTGCAGTTAGTACCAGGGCTGTACCCAGCACTATCGCTTCCCTTTTTTACTCCCCCTTCCAGATTCCCCTCACTCTTGGATAAAACTTTTGCTGGACTAGAGACTGGCAAAATAGGATGACTCAGACCCCAATCTTGCAGATTTTTGGTACCTGGGCCTCAGGTTACCATGCATTTATCAGATGTAGATGCTGTAATTGCTCACTTACAGTTAAAATTGGCCACGTGAATATCACCAGTTGCCTCAATGGCAACTGAATATCAAATACATTTTTTCCTCCCCTAATTATAAAACAGCAATCCTACCTAATAATCAGGGTCAACTATCTCTGCCAGACTGTATGCTGACATAAGAAGCCCAAAGTTACCCTATATTAGTCCTAGATTTAGTCTTACTATATCCCTTGTTAGAAGGATCATTCCTCTGAGAATGAAAATGTCTGGACTCACAGATCCTAGAGTTTTAGGGAAAAGGCTCATGAATTATCAAGTGGATACTTAGAGGGATAGGTAAATGGGGTGTTATGGGCTGAATTGTGGTCCCCCAGAAGTCCTAAGCCCCAGTACTTCAGAATGTGGCTGTTTTGGGGATAAGGACTTTGATAAGGCAATTTTGAGGTTGGTAGCGTGGGCCCCTAATCTAATCTGACTAGTATTTTTATAAAAAAGAGGAGATTTGGACACAAAAAGAGATAAAAAGGATGTGCGTGCCCTACGAGAAAACTATGTGAGGACATAGCAAGAAGGTGGCCACCTGCAAGCCAAGGACAGAGTCCTTAGAAGAAACCAAACCTGCTCATAACTTGATCTTAGACTTCTACCATCCGGAACTGTGAAAAATAAATGTCTATTTTTTAAGTCACCCAGTCTGTAATATTTTTTACCACAGCCCTATCGTGGGCCCAATTTTGCTTTCACAACTTGTGTTCCAGACACACATATTCTATCTCTTGGGGCTACAATGACACATAATGCTTATATTTTAAGGACTATACCTCATTCTAAAGATTAGCACCCTTTCTTTGCAGGGTATTATTTCTTCATTTTTTAGGAGTTTAGTCTACTGTTCTTTCAGGCAAGTATCTTCAGGGTAAGGTGGTGGGTAGTGAGACCAGCGGATCCTGTGGTTGTGAGTGTACTGCCATATTAACTTCACTGTAAAATAAGTCCCTTGGTGCAAGGTGACATGATGTGATATACCATGTCAACGAGAAATAACACTTGCAGAATGGTAGAATGAGGAGATCTGCAAAATACCTCCCCACAAAAACAATAAACAGAACAAATTTCTCAAAAACAACCATTTTGGTTCTCTGAAATTTAAAAAAAATACAACAAATTGTGAAAAATTATTTAAGTTACGAAAAATTACCAAAACTTATGTAAGAACAGTGGCGATCTATGGGGTTTTGGCATAAGACAGATCCCAACCCCCTCCCCCCAAATCCCCTAACCCTGCTCCTAAACTATCAGAAATAGTGTTCCGGGATCTGAGAAAGCCATAAAAACTACCAATTTTATTGCTAGACAGCACCAACTTGATTAGTAGCAGAGCACACAAAATGTCCATGACCAAGATCATTGCTGAAAACTTTATTGATCTTGGTGGCAACAAACCTGCAGCTACCTGAAGCTGGGATACTGGTGGGGTTAAGCAACAGATGAGCAGACATGCTAGGAATTTATCAAGGAGATCTGGAGAATGAGACAGCCATAGTGGGCTTGATAAGCTACCACATATCCTAGGTGGTCTCAAAGGCTGGGCATATATATTCACAAGGATGCACAAAAACTTAGGAGAAACTGGAGAGGGCTCTAGTTATCTCCATGTTCCCAGATGAACGTGAGGCCACGTGCAGGTGCATAGAAGACATGACAAGGCCCAACAAAAGGTAAAAACTGGGACAGATTTGTAAACTGCCTGAAATATGAATTACAGCTCAATCTTTACACACATGTGTCACAAAGAGTGGAAACTTTACTGAATCAAGGTGTTTAAAGCACTATCTCTGGCCAGACATTGCTTGACTATTAAGTTATACTAGCCCACATGTGACCACTAGGATCTCAAGCTTAATAAGAAAAATAAACAAATAAATAGATAAATTAAAAAGAGAGATCACTGGTTATATACTGCAGAACAGGCGAACTCTGCAGAATTAGTTCAGGTAAGTGGATACAAATAGAAACTAATGAACAACAAGAATCTGCATATTCAGTAGGGATAAGCACCAGAATCCAGAGTTGCTACAACATATTACTTAAAATATTGAGTTTTCAACAACATATTGTAAGACATGTGAAGAAACAGGAATATGTGACACATACATAAGGAAAAAAAATCAATATAAACTACTATTTATACAAGTCCAGATGTTGGACTTCACAAAGTTGTTAAAGAAGCTGTTATAATATGTTCAGGGAACTAAAGGAAATCATGTTTAAAGAATTAAAGGGAAGTATGACAATGACTCATCAAAGAGTGAATACCAATAAAGGCATAGAAATTATAGAAAAGAAGCCAGTGGGAATTCTGGTGTTAAAAGTGCAAATATTGAAATGAAAAATGCACCAGAAATATCTAAACTGAAGACACAAAATATGAAAATCAAGAATGAAGAAGAAACTCTAAAGAAATGAAAATAATTATAAAGAAATAATATAAACAAGTTTAAAATTACTAGAAAGAATCAAATTACCAAAACTGACTCAAGAAGAAATAGAAAATCTGAATACATCTGTAACAAGTAAAGAAATTAAATTAGTAGTTAAAAATCTCACATGATGGGATCAGTCCGTTTATAAAGGAGGCCACAGAGAGCTCCCTCCCTCCTTCCGCCATTTGAGGACACAACAAGAAGATAGCTATCTATGAACCTGGAAGTGGACTCTCACAAGACACCAAATCTGCTGGTAACTTAGTCTTGAACTACCCAGCCTCCAGAAGTATAAGAAATAAATTTCTGTTGTATATAATTCACCCAGTCTATGGTATTCTATTATAACAGCCTGAAGAGCTAAGGGTGTGGCCAGGAAATCATTTGTTAAGTAGATTAGTGTGGGTGTGAATCATGGTCCTAAACAGCCATCTCAACAGAAGCCAGGTTCCATTCTTCCCGATATGGGAATAATGACCCAGAAGGTGATTTAGAGATCACTGGGGCTACTGTTTTCAGTTTAAAAAGGGAGGATGATTGATTGCCTTGTTTTCAACAGGCTAGGTGACTTCTGCCCTAAGCCATAGGGGTGAGGCTGCTCAGAGCCTTGGTGCCCAATCCCTGCCCAGAAAGCTGAAGGAGTAGGACACTTAACCCAGTGGGTCCAGACAGTGAGAGCATCTCCTCTAGTGTGTCCAGAAGGCAGGACCTCAACCTGGATGCAAAGGCGGAGCATCAAGCCAAAGAGGATTATTCTGGAGCGCTAAGATCTCATATGGCATTTGCCTTGTAGTTGGACTTACTTGGGACCTGTTACCCCTTATTTCTTTCCTATATCTCTCTTTTGGAATAAGAATGTCTATCCTATGCCTGTCCAACAATTGTATTTTCAAAGCACATAACGTTTTATTTCATAGGTTCACATCTGGAGAGCAAATTGCTTCAGGATGAACCCTACCTTGAGTCTCACCCATATCTGATTCGGATGATATTTAGATGAGGCTTTGGATTTTAGGCTTTAAAGTTGATGCTGGAAAGAGTTAAGATTTTGGAGGCTATTGGGATGTATTTAATGTGTTTTGCATGTGAGAATAACATAACTTTGGGAGGTGGATGAAATCTTTGTGTCTCCCCAAAATTCATGTGTTGAAATCCTAATCTCAATGTAATAGTATTAAGAGGCAAGGCCTTCAGGAGGTGATTAGATCATGAGGATGGAACCCCCATGGATGGGATTATTGCCCCTATAAAAGAGACCCCAGAGAGCTCCCTCACTCCTGCCATGTAAGGCCACAGTGAGAAGACAACCATCTGTAAACCAGGAAGCAGGGCCTCACCAGACACTGAATCTGCTGGCACCTTGGTCTTGGACTTCCCAGCCTCCAGAACTGTGAGAGATATATTTCTGTTCTTTATAAGACACCCAGTTTGTGGTATTCTGTTATAGTACCCTGAAAGGACTAAGAAACATCATCTTTTACTGTTTGGGATCTAGAAGCATTCTTTTTTCCAAATCCTGAAAAACTGCAAGAATCTGATCTCCATCATTCCTTTACTACTTTGTTTCCAAATTAAACAATTCTCATACAAGCTTTTCTTTTCCTTCTAATAACTACTGACTAACCAAACCAATGTCATGTGTTCAGATTCTTATTTCAGTATCGCCCAACTTTAAGGTACCAATGTATATTACTTAATGAAGGTAGCACTAGCTACTGTAACAGATGAATTCCTAAATTTTGGTGGCTTAATGCAATAAAAGTTTCACATGTGCTCACAATAAGTCCATAGTATGCAGTGGAGAAAACTCCATTCATTTATAGGGAAACAGACTGGCAGAATCGGACAGCTTCATCATATTTGGCAAACAACTAAACTGTCTCTGCCAGTTTTCTTTCTGAAACGCAAATCTAATCATATCATTTTCCCTGTTGAAATCCTTACTATGAATCCCTTATTACATTGAGAATAAAACCCAAGCTCCTTCACATGCCATACAAAGATTTCATTCTTTTGAATTCTTCTACCTATCACACAAAATATATAGAGTATATAAATACCCAGGAGTACTGAGCTACCTAAATGAACCTGCATTTTCAATCTTTTTTCCTTATCATATAATGTTTCCTCTTTTGGGGATTCTCTTCTCCTCCATTACTACTAGGCACCGTCATATTCATCGTACAGAATTCAACTCAAATGTCATCTCCTCTTGATTGCTTCTCCAAAATCCACATAAACAGGTTCTAATCAATTCTTCTTTGTGCAATGTATTGAAATTGCTTTTGAGTTTACATTTAAAATGAATCATTCTATACGTTTTTCTAATACATTTTTATTCTTATAAGTTTTCCTCAATACCTAGCACAGTGAGTAGAGTGAAAGAGGCCAAAAAGATAATTATTGAAATATATTACATGCTTAACACTTTCTAAGACACATTATAGGAACAGTGGCTGATTCTACACTAAAAGTTTTAATATTTTTAAGACCTATGAATTAAAATGACTATGATTCAGAGTACTTAGGTTTATAAATAGAAATAAAAGACCATTTGTATTTTATCTGACCCCACGGTAATTTTTTTAAGAATTCAATGCCCCTTTCTTGGTTTATTTTTCTGAATAAAGAGACTTCTTTGTTTTCTTGTTGCAATTTTCTTTCATTTTTCTGATAAATTGTAAAATTTAAACCTGTTCATGTTATAACAGATATTTGTCTATGTAGTACATTTTAACATGATTTTGAAGCACTTTTCCTTTTCTGCTTGCTTCAGACAAATAAATTCAAGTTCAGAATAGGGCTGGGTCACTGAGATTTGGTTGTATTTGAATTTAATTTGATTTTAGAAATACATTGATCTGGCTTCTCCTATGTGTAAAGAACTATGTTAGACTTTTAGAGGGATGAAATTGAACAGGCCTATCATCTCCTGCCTTCACGCAGCTATAGTAGAGACTGTGTTGGATTAGAGGCTTATAGAACATGAGCGGCCTTGGTCTTTGGTATTTCCAGAGATGACTTTCTGTGGCTCATGCTTTCAATTTTCTACCTCCAGAATGTTAATTACTTGGGTTTTCATTAATTACTTGGATGCCGTGTAGCAAAGATTTTCCTTTAAAACCATCGTTCTGAGATTGAGCTTCTTAGTTTTTATCCTCAAATTAGTACCAGTAAAACCAAGACAAACACTGAAAGGATTTGTGGTCAACACTGTGGTCCTTGTCTCTGAAGTGCCCAGTGTCTGATGGTAGGTGATAGAAGAAAGGTAGATTTTGAATTCAAGGGGCCTGACTTTCCTTAGCCAACTATGTAGTGTCTGAGGGAATGAATCTCTGAACCTCTATTATATCAATGTATATCTTGAAAATTCAATGAACAGTGACTGAATTTCAATAAATGAGAAACTATATAAAAACGCTATGCATATATCCCAACAACGTTAGAGATTTTTGAAAGTTGACAGTCACTTCAATTCCTTCTTGGAATTAGCATGAATTAGATGTTAAATGGATGAATGAATGAATATTAAATAACAAAATTCTTGGTCACATATTTCTGGTTCTCCCTCTGAATGAGAAATTGCTCATCAATAAGTGTTCTTTGACTTGCAGTATTTTCTGTGTCAATATGCACGACGATAATATACAAATAAATCACAGCAAAGTTTCTTTATTTTTTCTCATTTCTTTCTGAGGACATGCTATAGACACAAATCCAGCTATTGAATAACATTTCTGTATTAGGAATACAATCACCTGTGAGTAACTATGGTTTATTCTTTTCAAATATATACAGTGTTCCCAATAAAATCCTTTGAAATAACCCATTTGAACCAGAGGTCCTCAATGACTATATTTCCTTTAGATTTGTTTTAAAATATGACATTAAACGTGTAAAGGGAAACCAGGTGATTGTTAAATCAATTAATCAAAAATCAATTATTTAATGAATAATCTTTCCTCAGAAAAACTAAGCTTATTTTTCTGTTACACATAAATCACAATGGAATTGATGTTGATAGTACTTAACATTTATGTTCTTCTTTGCATTTTTCAACATATTTCAACCTTTATTATGCTATTTAGTCATCTCAGCAGCCAGGCAAGAAATATTTTCTCCTTGTGGCTGAGGAAATATATATTTAAGGACTCTAAATGATTTTTTTTAATTATAGAGTAAATTGTAGTATAAGGAATCAAACTGACATCCTCTGATTCCAAGGCGTCAATATTTAAACAAAACAAAACAAACAAAGGACTTCAAAAGCTAACACCAGGAAGAGACTGGTACTCTCATTCCCTGAGGCTCCGAGGATGAAGACTAAGTCCTGCCAATTCTAACTGTCTCATTTATTCAAAGAGATAGAATAGAAAACTCAGAAATCTTTGGGGACCCACTCCAAAGGCACCGGATTTGGCACTGGGAGCATCCCTAAAGCACAGATTGGAGCAGGAGCAAGGAAAAGGATGCGTTTTCAGTGTACCACTTGTGTTTTAAGGACTTTTTTATTATGATTTTATTAAAGTGTTTTCAGTAGCTTCAAGGATCAGGACAAACCCAAGCACAGAGACCTTTGGGATAGGGCTTATGGCAAGTTGAAGTTTGGCCTATGGACACCAAAGCATCTTCCTGGGTTGTAAAAATAATAAAAACGAGTCAGATGAGGCATCTGAGGATAGTAAATCTAAAGTCTGTAACTCTGCCAAAAGATGCAATAGAAACGGCTACATCTCTCCCAACTCTGCTGTTTGCCTTGTTGTTGCCAAAATCACCAGTGTAATGTCCATTAAAATAACATCTTTGGGAAAATAGCACAGTGTCAATGTTGTCTATGAGAGTGAGAAAAACAGAAGGAAGAAAATGACTCTTGTGACAATCTCTAACTGAGCAACTGTGGGGAATCAAAACTTCTAAGAGAAAAATTAATTCATTATTAGAAGATGGGTAAAAGGAAGAAGACTATCTCAGATCAAAGTAAGTTTAATCCTTGAATTTAATCACAGTTCAAAGACAAAGAATGAAATGGATCACCATGTCATTGATTTATGATTCAGTTATTTTCTTCATTCTTCAAAGCAATAATGTAGAAACTATTGTGCATTAATGTGTGATGAGAATTCTCACTAATGACTCGATAGGCTCTCAATTCAGCATCCTCTGGTTTTTCAACATTGGTCACATAATTTTCATATGTTGGTGGAGTCCTGTCTTACCCCTTTAGCCAATTATTTCCTGGAAAAGCAAGATAAGGAGATTTAGGTTAGTAACTCATAACATCACTGGTGACAGTTTGCTCTTGGATCTGCCCTCTCTTTCCTCAGAGCCACCATCCTCTCTGGTTACCCAGTGACTGATTTTTTCCTGAATTTTTACCCTTCAAATTAGCCCTGCTGTGAGATCCCTAATGTGTGCCTCTGACCATCTATCCTCCTTCTCCACAAAAACATATCTTGCATTTGGACACAGTTTAAGTTTTTGAAAACTGTTTCTACCCAAATTCCATTTTTCAGACTACATTCAAATTATTCCCTAATTTTTACACCTATAACTGCCCTCCTGTGACCTGATATTGACATATTCCCAAAAGATTTGGTTTTCTTCCCAGCCCTGATCTTCCACAGGGTGACCCTTCTAGATAAGCCTTATTTCTGATCCCCTATTATCCGGGTGATGAATGGATGTATTTTCCTTGCCAGGTAAAATAGTACATGTGATGGTTAATTTTCTGTGTCAACTTGGCTGGACCACAAGATGCCTAGATATTTGGTCAAAAATTATTCTGGGTATTTCTATAAGGGTGTTTTGGATGAGATTAACGTTTAAATTAGTGCACTTTTAGTAAGGCAGACTGTACTTACAATGTGGGTGGGCCTCATCCAACTGGTTGAAGGTCTCAATAGAACAAAACTAAAACCTCCCCTAAGAAAGAGAATTCTTCAGCTGACTGTCTTTGAACTTCCTTCATCTGCAACCTCAGTTCTTCGTGTACGGCCTTCAGACTCAAACTGGAACATCAGCTCTCCTGGATCTCCATCCTGCTTGAGGTTTTGGACTTTCCAGTCTCCATAGTCATGTAAGCCATTTCCTTAATAAATCTTTTTTCCACATCCACGTATATCCAAATTTTTCTGTTTCTCTGGAGAACTTTGACTGATACAGTATCATTTGTTTAGCCATCTATTCATATTCATTAAAGAACAATACTATAATCATATGGAAAGCCTTAAAAATTAAAACTGTACACACCCTTTTATTTTCATGTTCATTCCCCTCTGGCTTTTTAATCTTGGTCCATATTGATATATTTTTTTGAAATTGTCAGATTTCTTGACAATTTACATTGTTATGTTGTTATAGATGACTTATAAGCATTCCACTCAACATTATATCATAATAACCCACATTAGATAGTTTTGTCACAATTATAGTTTATTATAACTAGTAGAATTAACATAATTTTGAAAACTGTTAATTTAAAATTTTAAGTTAAAAAATTGACAATAAGCATGTATACAAATATAATCCAATAAATGGAATAAATAGGTGAAAAGTTATAAGCATGAATAATTACCTTCTAAAAACTGTTATATTGTATGATTGTGTAATTAGAGATGGTCCCAACAGATAATGGTTTAACTTAAGATTTTCTCTTTACAACTGTGTGAAGGCAATAGGCTTCCAGTGGAAACCATACTTCCCATTCTGAATTTTGATATTTTCCTGGGGTAGTGATGTGCAGTACTATATATACTCTCTTGTGATGGCTGGCAGCTGCAGCAAGCCTTAGCTCTCCAAGTCAGCCAGGTGATCATGAGGGTAAACAACCAGTACACTTACAACCATTCTGTACTCATACAACCATTTTGTTTTTCACTTTCAATACAGCATTCAATAAATTACCTGAGATATTCAACACTTTATTATACAATAAGCTTTGTGTTAGGTGATTTTGACCAAGTGTAGGCTAACGTAAGTGTCCTGAGCACCTTTAAGGTGGGCTAGGCTAAGCTATGATGTCCAGTGGGTTAAGTGTATTAAATGCATTTTGATTTATGATATTTTCAACTTATGATGGGTTTATCAGATGTAATCCCATTGTAAGTTGAGGAAGATCTGTATATATAAAGCTATCAACAGGATATAAATATTTATGTCACATACAACGTTAGTGTATATAATATATTGTCACCTAGAAAATTCTTTTTATTAATTTAAAATTTTGTCTTTGTTATATTAGGGAATGTTGAATTTTGTCACAGGTAGGATGTAAAACAAATTCACAGTTTTACTCATTGATATTTTCTGTCATTCTCTACTTTTTGTGGGTTCTCACCCACTCATTTCATTGATTTTCTTTATTATAAACAAGAATTGTATATATTTAGGTTGTACAATATATGTGTTGATATAGTATATATTGTGAAATGATTACTAAAATCAACTTAATAACACATTCATTACCTCAAATAGTTACTCCCCCTTTCTTTTTGTGGTGAGAACACTTGAGATCTACTGTTAGCAAATTTCAAATATATAACACATTATTATTAACTATAGTCATCATGCTGTACATTAGGTCTCCAGAATTTATTAATCATATAACTGAAATTTGTACCTAATGACCAACATCACCCCTCTAGGTCTCCAGAATTTATTAATCATATAACTGAAATTTGTACCTAATGACCAACATCACCCCTCTACCCCCATGGCCTAGACCCTGGTAACTACCATTCTACCTTCTGTTAATGAGTTCAACTTCTTTATTTTTTGATTCTACATATAAGTGAGATTATACAGTATTTGTCTTTCTATGTCTGGCTTACTTCATTATATATACACCACATTTTCTTAATTGATTTATCTGTTGGTGGACACTTAGATATCATGAATAATGCTGTGATGAACATGGGAGTCCAAATATCTCTTCCAGATAATGATGTTGTTTCTTTTGGATATATACCCGGAAGGGGTTTGCTCAGTCATATGGTAGTCCTATTTTTAAGTTTTTGAGGAACCTCCAAATTGTTCTTCATGACTGTACCAATTTACATTCCCACCAACAGTGCACAAGTGTTCCCTTTTCTCCACATCCTTGCCTACACTTATGATCTTTTGACTTTTTGATAACAGCCATTTTGAGAGATGTGAGGTGATATCTCATGTGGTTTTGATTTGCATTTCCCTGAAAATCAGTGGTGTTGATCATCTCTCAAGTACCTTTTGGCCATTGGTATGTCTTCTTTGGAAAAATGTCTATTCAGGTCCTTTACTCATTTATTAATTAGGTATTTGATTTTTGCAATTATATTATATGTATTCCTTATATATTTTGGATATCAACCCCTTATAAGAGATATAATTTGCAAATATTTTCTCCCATTTTAGAGGTTGCCTTTTGAGTTTTCTGATTGTTTCTTTTGCTGCGCGGAAGGTGTTTAATTTGGTGTAGTCCCACTTGTTTATTTTTGCTTCTGTTATCTGTGTTTTTGATGCCAAATCCAAAAAACTTTTGTCAGGACAGTGTCAAGGAGTTTTCCTCCAGGAGTTTTATGGTGTTAGAGTTTCAAGTTTTTTTTCTATTTCTGTGAAAAATGCCATTGGAATTTAAATGGGGATTACATTGAATCTGTAGATCACTTTGGGTAGTGTGGACCTTTTAGCAATATTTATTTTTCCAGTCCATGAGATGTCTTCCATTTATTTGTGCACTCTTTAATTTCTTTAATCAATGTTATATAGTTTTTAGTGTACAGATCTTTCACATCCTTGGTTAAATTTATTACTAAGTAAACAAATACTTTATTTTTAGTAATAATTTGTTGTTAGTGTATAGAAATGCAACTGTTTTTGTATGTTGATTTTGTATCCCAACATTTTAATGAATCTGTTTATTAGTATTGACAGTATTTTGGTAGAGTCTTTAGGGTTTTCTGTTATAAGATCAAATCATCTTCAAACAGACAATTTAATTCTCCATTTAAGATGGACTTTATGCCTTTTCTTTGCCTAACTGCTCTGGCTAGGGCTTCCAGTACTATGTTAAATAGAAGTGGTGAGAGTAAACATCCTCTCTTCTTCCTAATCCTAGAGGAAAAGCTTTACACTTTTCACTTTTCACCATTGAGTATGATGTTAGCTGTAGGCTTGTCACAAACAAATGACCTTTTTAACATGGAGGTACATTCCTTCTATACTTAATTTGTTGAGAATATTTATCATGAAAAAAGTTGAATTTGTGCATTTTTTTTTCTGTGTCTATTGTGATGATCATATGATTTTTATTCTTCATTTTGTTAAAATGGTGTATCACGTTTATTGATTTGCATATGTTAAACCAGCCTTGCATCCCAGGGATAAGTACAACTTGATTGTGATGTAGGATGATTTTAGTGTGCTGCTGAAATCAGTTTGCTAATGTTATGTTGAGGATTTCTGCATCTATCTTCGTGAAAGATATTAGCCTGTAATTTTCTTATCTTATAGTGCTGAGAAATCTGCAGATATCCTTATGGGGGTTCTCTTGTATGTGATGCGCTTCTTTTCTCTTGCTGCTTTCAAATTTCTTTCTCTGTTTTTGATTTTCGACAATTTTATTGTAATGTGTCTTGGCGAAGTTCTCTTTGGGTTGAATCTGTTTGGAGATTTATGAGTTTCATATAACTGAATGCCTGTATCTCTGCCCAGTTTTGGGAAGTTTTCAGTCATTATTTCTTTTAATAATTTTCCTGACGCTCTCTTTCCCCTTCTAGAACTCCCATAATGAGTGTATTTCTCACTTGATGGTATACAACTCTTTTTCATTCTCTTTTCTCTATTTGTTCCTCTAACTGGATAATTTCAAATGACCTATCTTTGAGTTTGCAGAATTTTTCTACGGGTTGATCAATACTCTGACGTTGACAATCTCTATTGCATTTTTCTTTACATTCATTGTATTCTTTAGCTCCAGAATTTCTTTTTGGTTCTTTTTTATAATTTTTATCTAGCTGTTGAAATTCTCATTTTGTTTCTGTATTGTTTTCCTAACATTGTCGAGTTGTCTATCTATGTTCTCTAGTAGCTCTCTGAGCTTCCTCCAGCAATTCATAGATCTCCATTTTTTTTGTGGTTGGACTGGAAGATTATTGTATTCCTTTGATGGTGTCATGCTTCCTTGATTTTCAGGTATCTGTAGCTTTGCTTTAATGTCTGTACATTTGATGCAGAAGTCACCTCTTCCAAACTTTACAGACTGGTTTCAGTGGGAAAAGATCTTTATCTACAGGTGGGTGTGAAGCAACAGCTGGGTGAGGTGTAGCAGTTCTGGCTCCAGGGCTAGTGCAGCAGTGTAGTCTTTGTGCAGCTATAGCTCTGTGCATCTGATGTGAGCTCAGCATCAGTGAAGATTGCAGGGGTCCTTGACAGTTAAGACTGCAAACGTCTGCAGCAGTGGCAAAAGCTATTAGGTCTTCAGTGGCAAAGATTGCTGGAGTCCTCCTGATGCCTTTTTCTTCCATGGAAGCTATCATGGCTGAGGAGCTTCCTCTTGGATCTGGGTCGAGCTTGCAAGTGCACTTGCAGTGGCAGTGGTGTCAGTGTCTGATGCTCAGGCACCTGTGGAGTGGCCATGGAGCTGATATCTGGAGTGTGAATGCCCTTGGTGCAGCCATGGAGCTGGGGTCCAGAATGTGGGCACACACAGAGCTACACACCAGGGTCCATGAGCATTCTCACTGCAGCAGTGGCTCTGGTGGGTGTACTAGGCATGGGTGTTCACAGAGCAGTCATGGAGGTCTGAGCCATGTGCAGGGTTGTGGAGGTAATGACCCTGGTCCTTGGATGTCACAACAGCAGCTTCTTCTTTGAGAGAAGAGTGGTGCGGCAACGTCTCCCTCTTTGCGGGTGGGTAGTGATGATGACTATTGATTATTTCAGTGGTAAAAGCTGCTGGTGTCCTCTACAAATGAGCTGATGGAGTTCACACAGATGAACACTATAGGGTCCTCTGCTGTGAAAGCTGTGGGGAGTCCACAGCTGCCATCTGTCATGAGGGCTGTTGAGGTCCTCAGAGGTAAAGGCTGCGAGGGTCCTCTACACAGCAGGCCACTGGAAACCATGGTGGCACCTTCTGCATGGCTGATACTGATAGCCCCTGCCCTTTTTCTTTATTTTTAGCTGTCTCCAGACATCTCAGCTATACCAGTCTCCCAACAATACTTTGTATGAGGTTTTTCTTTGTTTTTGGCTCCTCTGTGTTGCTGCAGAATCTAAATGGACTCTTGAGCTCTCCCAAGGGTATTTTTTGTTTGTGGATGGTTTTCTTAAGGGGAGAAAGGTTGGAATTGCCTACTTCTCCATCTCGCTGACTTCAACTACAAAATTTTTTTATAGATATATGAAAATAAAATGCATTTAAAACATTATCTAAAATATTACCAAAATATCACAATACCCAAAAGGTTTTATTTTTATATTTACACATTATCTTATCTATACTTTAAAATAGACATTTGAAGTTAGATGAACTCCAAGCTTTTATGACCCTAAACAGTTTTGTTAAATGTTTTTTGGTTTCTGATAAATTATAATAATTTTTCTTCTGAGCAGTATTTTGCTTATATTTGATAAATGATAATATATAGTGATATGATTGGTTATTTGATAAATATCCCTTTCTTCAAGCTTTTATTTTTTTAATCTAGAAGTAGTCTTACTTTTTTGTTCATTTCTAAGTAGAAAGGTTTTTATTTGCTTCTAATATTTATTATGATTTCTAATTTTGTTGCATTGATTTACTATCTAAATTGTTATCTGATCAATTTTTTAGGTGTTCAATGAGTGCTTTATACTCTTAACACTAACATCAGGACCATAATAAAACTAAAACCAAAGGTGAACTCGAAAACAAAGAAAGACGATAAAACTGGCTTAATTATGTTTAAACAAACAACATAAATGCACAAATATCAAACATAAAACATGCAAAATGTATGGACAGAAATAGGGTATTATTAATAGGCATTAATAATCCTACTTTACAATGTAAGCCCATGAAACAATAAGTGGATAAAAAATAAATAATGGTGAGGAGGATCTAAATGATACAGCCATGCAACTAGAAATGATGACTCACCAAAAACTCTCACTTTTTGTAGAATAATTTCTTAGTTGTTTGTGTTACTTAATAATTTAAGACATGTAAAACACCATAAAAATAGTGCCATGCAGGTGTATAATAAGTGATGCTTAATTTTTTTAAAAGTAAGAAACAGTGTGTCTTTGTCAAATAAAGACTAAATGATATGCTGATGTACTGCTTCAGGGACGGCTCAGCAGAAATTCAAATAAAGACCATTTCTGGGAGAATTAGGACACCAGACAGTAAATAGTTGCATAATATAGACTTAGAACATGGTGGTATAATATAGACTTAGAAAATGGTTGTGTAATACATACTTAGAACTTTCCACAGCAATGTCTATAGTGCACAGTTCCTTTCTTGAACATATCACCAAGTGACAATGTATTAATAGAAGGTTTAGTAATATGTTAACAGGGAAAAACATTGGGTAAATTATGTATTTTATTTGTCAGTATTACATTTAGGGTGTGATGCTTAAAATAAGAACTATCATTCAAAAAATATTGAGTGTTTTCCAAATACCAGATGGTATATAAAACAGACTAAAGCCCTGCATTTCTGGGAATTATATTCAAAATTTGGTGAGGATGAGGGGATGAAAAGTAATAAATATCAAATTTGAAACACATATTGAATAAGTGTGTATTTTTCTTTAAATTAACATGAATTATTTCCTATACTCTATTTTAATTATATTTTATTTATTTTTATCTATTGAATCTTCATTAATAAATTTTAGCCAACTTATGAAATCTTTGTTACTACTGGGAAATAAATTTCCTGAAATTGGTTTGTCTCAAAGTTTTTATATTAACCATATATTTGTAGTTTTTAGATCACCTCCTCTTTCTTTCCTTCTTTCTCACTCTTACTTTTTAAATATTTTATTTCAATTTACTGAGCCCTGACAATTGGTATAAATTATAATTATTTCAGATAACTTTATGAGACATTTTGAATGGATTTTAGAGGGATATTCCAAATTCCAAGATTTTTCCTGATCCTTTAATTATTTGGATTTGGATTTCCACAGGATACTTTTCTGTGACTGAAAGCAAAAGAGTGACTTCAAAGGTCAGTATTTTAAGTATCAGGACAGGTGAAGCAGATATATTTTAAGCATTTTGATGCTTTTCAAAATACACATCAACACCCTGCTATATTATGGACAGCCAGGATGGACAAAGCTGTTTGTCTTTGCTGTGGTAGCAGTTGTAAGTACACAGCAAACCCTTGTCATAATACTGAACTATGACTGCTGTGATTTTGTGAACACTCTAGAATATTCAAATAACAAAAATCTCACACACCACAATCTCTTGTCAAATGCTTTTTCTTTAATAAGATTTCCTAGAAAATGCATTTTGTAGCTATTTAATGAAATATGTGACAAGTAAAATTTAAACACTAAAATATAAACTTGTGAACTTATTCTATTTTAATGGAAATTTATATATATATATACATATATATAAAAACACATAACAGACATAACATATGTTCTATATCCTCTCTTAGATGTTTTATGTATTTTTAGGTACAGCAGCCCAATGTTAATTGTTACGTTTTATAGGAAACTTATTTATAGTTATAATTGTATAGATCACTTGAAATTTCATAATTGCAAAATAAAATTTGCATTGTGTGACAAACAAAAAGACTGAGAACAAAATGGTATATAAACATAGATATACAATCTAAATTAATATTTTACGGGGTTTTTAAAATATATTTTGGTTTGCTAATTTTCCCTGGGAATTAGATGTCCATGTTTAAATCTGAAACTTAGGAAGCTGGAATTTCTTCCCATCAGAGATACAGTAATAACTTTGTAATTAGTGAAATCATTGTCACACTGCATAATCAGCTCATTGAACACATACATTATAGTAAGAAAAAATAATAAAAAATCCGTGATAGTAACATAACTGTCCCATTGAAGTCTTGATTAACTTCATAACAATAATGTAGTATCATTTTACTTTTATAAATTAGCAGACAAATTGGAAATATATCAAACAATGCTCCTGTATCTTTACAGATGGGAGGGATGCTTAATTAAAATAATATAATGCTGGCAACATTACTTTCTTATTGTGGGGTTTAGCAACTCATATCAGGGTGTGAGGCCAAAATTATATTTCAGCAGTTTTATGTTAAATGTTTCAAGGAAAGCCATACGGCCCCTGGGCACTGCATGACATACAGTAGTATCAGAAACAATTGATGTGTGTAATGACAATTGCGAACATCCTTTCCAGATGAGCTGACCCACCCTGATTCCACCCTGCTGCTCCTGTTTGGTCAGCAGGTACCTTTCACCATCTGTTTCTCTAGTAGCAGCTGAATTGTTTCTCTTATTGTATACCTAGATGGTGAAGCATGTTGAATATGAAATATAGCTTGAAATATGAAATATAGCATGGTATAGTCGAAGTATTTCTGTTTAATTTAGTAAGACTAATTTTAGCTTTGATTGCATTTTCCTTTGGTAGTAGGAAAAGAGATTTTATCCTGAGCATAATCAGACTAAGGCATGTAAATTTTTAATACGGACCATACATATAATTACAGAGATTGCTATAATTTGCTGTTTGTACTATTAACATCCTTATGATGATTTAATAATCAATTCTTCAAACTAAGTACTTTGCATGATTACTGAACTGGCCATGAAAACTATAGAGCCTCAAAGAAAACATGTAGAGTCGGCCCTCCATATCTGCGGGTTCTGCATTCACTGATTGAACCACTGATGGAAAATATTTGAAAAAACAATTCCTGAAAGTTCCAAAAAGCAAAACTTGAATTTGTCACACACCAGCCAGTAACTATTTACATGTCATTTACATTGTATTAGTTATTATAAGTAATCTAGAGATGACAAAATATACAGGAGAATGTGTGTAGTTTATATGCAAATACTACACCATTTTATATAAGGGGTTGAGCATTCTTGGATTTTGGTATCCGTAGGGGGCTTGGAACCAAGACAACTGTATACTCAGTTGACTTAAAATCTAGACATAATTTTTGCATTGTTCTTTGTCTTTTTTCACCAAAGATCACAACTTACATTAAGGTTTCTTTTTTAAGCTTGTATTTCAATTTGTTAGTATTTTTAAAGTTTAAATAGAGCCCCAAATATTAATATTATATACAGGAGATTAACTTATGCTTCCTTGAAGCAATTCTGTTGCTCTTAATTTGGGGGAATGAGACTTAAGAAATTAAGTCATGACGGGAGCAAGTCAAAACTGGGATTCTTTTAGGGAAAGACTGGTAGGGGCCCAGGCAAGAGATGGGTAAAGAAATGGCTCATTCTTGAGAAAAGAAAGAGAGTAGCTAAAATTTGAGCCTAGTCATCATAAGCAACATTTCCCAAAATATTCAAGAATTTAACAAACTAACAAACATGTCTAAAATGTTATTTTCATTGTTACTATTTATTTGATTATTTAAATATAATGATAGCGGAGGAGCTTCAAGATGGCGGAAGAGTAAGACGTGGAGATCACCTTCCTCCCCACAGATACATTAGAAATACATCTACACGTGGAACTGCTCCTACAGAACACCTACTGAATGCTGGCAGAAGACCTCAGACCTCCCAAAAGACAAGGAACTCCCCACGTACCTGGGTAGGGCAAAAGAAAAAAAGAAAAAAACAGAGACAAAGGAATAGGGACGGGACCTGCACCAGTGGGAGGGAGCTGTGAAGGAGGAAAGGTTTCCACACACTAGGAAGCCCCTTCGTGGGCGGAGACTGCGGGTGGCGGAGGGGGAAGCTTCGGAGCTGCGGAGGAGAGCGCAGCCACAGGGGTGCGGAGGGCAAAGCAGAGAGATTCCCGCACAGAGGATCGGTGCCGACCAGCACTCACCAGCCTGAGAGGCTTGTCTGCTCATCCGCCGGGGCGGGCGGGGGCTGGGAGCTGAGGCTCGGGCTTCGGAGGTCGGATCCCAGGGAGAGGACTGGGGTTGGCTGCATGAACACAGCCTGAAGGGGGCTAGTGCGTCACAGCTAGCCGGGAGGGAGTCCTGGAAAAGGTCTGGAGGTGCCTAAGAGGCAAAAGACTTTTCCTTGCCTCTTTGTTTCCTGGTGCGTGTGGAGAGGGGATTAAGAGCTCTGCTTAAAGGAGCTCCAGAGACGGGCGCGAACCGCGGCTATCAGTGCGGACCCCAGAGATGGGCATGAGACGCTAAGGCTGCTGCTGCAGGCACCAAGAAGCCTGTGTGCAAGCACAGGTCACTATCCACACCTTCCCTCCCGGGAGCCTGTGCAGCCCGCCACTGCCAGGGTCCGGTGATCCAGGGACAACCTCCCCGGGAGAACGCACGCGCACGGCGCGCCTCAGGCTGCAGCAACGTCACGCCGGCCTCTGCCGTCGTAGGCTTGCCCCGCATCCGTACCCCTCCCTCCCCCCAGCCTGAGTGAGCCAGAGCCCCCGAATCACCTGCTCCTTTAACCCAGTCCTGTCTGAGCGAAGAACAGACGCCCTCAGGCGACCTACACGCAGAGGCAGGGCCAAATCCAAAGCTGAATCCCAGGAGCTCTGAGAATAAAGAAGAGAAAGGGAAATCTCTCCCAGCAGCATCAGAAGCAGCGGATTAAATCTTCACAATCAACTTGATGTACCTGCATCTGTGGAATACCTGAATAGACAACGAACCATCCCAAATTGAGGAGGTGGACTTTGGGAGCAATGATATATATATATTTTTCCCTTTTTCTCTTTTTGTGAGTGTGTATGAGTACGCTCCTCTGTGTGATTTTGTCTGTATAGCTTTGCTTTTACCATTTGTCCTAGGGTTCTGTCTGTCAGTTGTTGTTGTTGTTGTTTTTAGTATAGTTTTCAGAGCTTGTTATCATTGGTGGATTTGTTTTTTGGTATGGTTATTCTCTTATTTCTTTCTTTCTTTCTTTTTAATTACTTAAAAATTTTTTTTAATAATTATTTTTTGTTTTTTATTTTAATAACTTTTATTTTATTTTATTTTATCTTTTTCTTTGTTGCTTTCTTTTTTTCTCCCTTTTATTCTGAGCCATGTGGATGACAGGCTCTTGGTGGCTCAGCCAGGCATCAAGGCTCTGCCTCTGAGGTGGGAGAGCCAAGTTCAGGACATTGGTCCACCAGAGACCTCCCAGCTCCACATAATATCAAATGGTGAAAATCTCCCAGATATCTCCATCTCAACACAAAGACCCAGCTCCACTCAATGACCAGCAAGCTACAGTGCTGGACACCCTATGCCAAACAACTAGCAAAACAGGAACACAGCCCCACCCATTAGCAGAGAGGCTGCCTAAAATCATAATAAGGTCACACACAGCACAAAACACACCACCAGACGTGGACCTGCCCACCAGAAAAACAAGATCCAGCCTCATCCACTAGAACACAGGCACTAGTCCCCTCCACCAGGAAGCCTACACAACCCACTGAACAACCCTTAGCCACTGGGGGTAGACACCAAAAACAACGGGAAATACGAACCTGCAGCCTGCAAAAAGGAGACCCCAAACACAGTAAGTTAAGCAAAATGAGAAGACAAAGAAACACACAGCAGATGAAGGAGCAAGGCAAAAACCCACCAGACCTAACAAATGAAGAGGAAATAGGCAGTCTACCTGAAAAAGAATTCAGAATAATGATAGTAAAGATGATCCAAAATCTTGGAAATAGAATGGAGAAAATACAAGAAACGTTTAACAAGGACCAAGAGGAACTAAAGAGCAAACAAACAATCATGAACAACACAGTAAATGAAACTAAAAATTCTCTAGAAGGGATCAATAGCAGAATAACTGAAGCAGAAGAGCGGACAAGTGACCTGGAAGATAAAATAGTGGAAATAACTACTGCAGAGCAGAATAAAGAAAAAAGAATGAAAAGAAGTGAGGACAGTCTCAGAGACCTCTGGGACAACATTAAATGCACCAACATTTGAATTATAGGGGTCTCAGAAGAAGAGGAGAAAAAGAAAGGGACTGAGAAAATATTTGAAGAGATTATGGTCAAAAACTTCCCTAATATGGGAAAGGAAATAGTTAATCAAGTCCAGGAAGCACAGGGAGTCCCATACAGGATAAATCCAAGGAGAAACACGCCAAGACACATATTAATCAAACTATCAAAAATTAAATACAAAGAAAAAGTATTAAAAGCAGCAAGGGAAAAGCAACAAATAACATACAAGGGAATCCCCATAAGGTTAACAGCTGAACTTTCAGCAGAAACTCTGCAAGCCTGAAGGGAGTGGCAGGACATATTTAAAGTGATGAAAGGGAAAAACCTACAACAAAGATTACTCTACCCAGCAAGGATCTCATTCAGATTCAATGGAGAAATTAAAACCTTTACAGATAAACAAAAGCTAAGAGAATTCAGCACAACAAAACCAGCTTTACAACAAATACTAAAGGAACTTCTCTAGGCAGGAAACACAAGAGAAGGAAAAGACCTACAATACCAAAAGCAAAACAATTAAGAAAAAGGTAATAGGAACATACAAATTGATAATTACCTTAAATGTAAATGGATTAAATGCTCCAACCAAAAGACATAGACTAGCTGAATAGATACAAAAACAAGACCCGTATATATGCTGTCTACAAGAGACTCACATCAGACTTAGGGATACATACAGGCTGAAAGGGAGGGGATGGAAAAAGATATTCTAAGCAAATGGAAATCAAAAGAAAGCTGGAGTAGCAATTCTCATATCAGACAAAATAAACTTTAAAACAACGACTATTACAAGAGACAAAGAAGGACACTACAAAGTGATCAAGGGATCAATCCCAGAAGAAGATATAACAATTGTAAATATTTATGCACCCAACATAGGAGCACTTCAATACTTAAGGCAAATACTAACAGCCATAAAAGGGGAAATCAACAGTAAAACAATCATAGTAGGGGACTTTAACACCCCACTTTCACCAATGGACAGATCATCCAAAATGAAAATAAATAAGGAAACACAAGCTCTAAATGATGCATTAAATAAGATGGACTTAATTGATATTTATAGGACATTCCTTCCAAAAACAACAGAATACACTTTCTTCTCAAGTGTTCCTGGAACATTCTCCAGGATAGATCATATCTTGGGTCAAAAAACAAGCCTTGGTAAATTTAAGAAAATTGAAATCATATCAGGTATCTTTTCTGACCACAACACTATCAGACTAGATATCAACTACAG
Source organism: Eubalaena glacialis (assembly GCF_028564815.1). NCBI lineage: Eukaryota > Metazoa > Chordata > Mammalia > Artiodactyla > Balaenidae > Eubalaena > Eubalaena glacialis. The sequence goes on from NC_083731.1 coordinate 35,362,507, forward strand.
GAAAAAAATCTGTAAAAAATACAAACACATGGAGGCTAAACAATACACTACTTACTAACGAAGTGATCACTGAAGAAATCAAAGGGGAAATAAAAAGGTACTTAGAAACAAATGACAATGAAAACACGACGACCCAAAACCTATGAGATGCAGCAAAAGCAGTTCTAAGAGGGAAGTTTATAGCAATACAATCCTACCTTAAGAAACAAGAAACATCTCAAATAAACAATCTAGCCTTACACCTAAAGAAATTAGAGAAAGAAGAACAAAAACCCCCAAAGATAGCAGAAGGAAAGAAACCATAAATATTAGATCAGAAATAGATGAAAAAGAAATAAAGGAAACGATAGCAAAGATCAATAAAACTAAAACCTGGTTCTTTGAGAAGATAAACAAAATTGATAAACCATTAGCTACACTCATCAGGAAAAAAAGGGAGAAGACTCAAATCAATAAAATTAGAAATGAAAAAGGAGAAGTAACAATTGACACTGCAGAAATACAAAGGATCATGAGAGATCACTACAAGCAACTATATGACAATAAAATGGACACCTGGAAGAAATGGACAGATTCTTAGAAATGCACAACCTGCCGAGACTAAACCAGGAAGAAATAGAAAATATGAAAAGACCAATCACAAGCACTGAAATTGAAACTGTGATTAAAAATCTTCCAACAAACAAGAGCCCAGGACCAGATGGCTTCACAGGTGAAATCTATCAAATATTTAGAGAAGAGCTAACACCTATCCTTCTCAAACTCTTCCAAAATATAGCAGAGGGAGGAACACTGCCAAACTCATTCTAAGAGACCACCATCACCCTGATACCAAAACCAGACAAAGATGTCACAAAGAAAGAAAACTACAGACCAATATCACTGATGAACATAGATGCAAAAATTCTCAACAAAATACTAGCAAGCAGAATCCAACAGCACAGTAAAAGATCATACACCATGATCAAGTGGGATTTATCCCAGGAATGCAAGGATTCTTCAATATACACAAATCAATCAATGGGATATACCATATTAACAAATTGAAGGAGAAAAACCATATGATCATCTCAATAGATGCAGAGAAAGCGTTCAACATAATTCAACACCCATTTGTGATAAAAACCCTCCAGAAAGTAGGCATAGAGGGAACTTTCCTCAACATAATAAAGGCCATATATGACAAACCCACAGGCAACATCGTCCTCAATGGTGAAAAACTGAAACCAGTTCCACTAAGATCAGGAACAAGACAAGTTGCCCACTCTCACCACTATTATTCCACATAGTTTTGGAAGTTTTAGCCACAGCAATCAGAGAAGAAAAAGAAATAAAAGGAATCCAAATCAGAAATGAAGAAGTAAATCTGTCAGTGTTTGCAGATGACATGATACTATACATAGAGAATCCTAAAGATGTTACCAGAAACTACTAGAGCTGATCAGTGATTTTGGTAAAGTAGTAGGATACAAAATTAATTCACAGAAATGTCTTGCATTCCTATACACTAATGATGAAACATCTGAAAGTGAAATTAAGAAAACACTCACATATACCATTGCAACAAAAAGAATAAAATATCTAGGGATAAACCTACCTAAGGAGAAAAAGACGTGTATGCAGAAAATTATAAGACACTAATGAAAGATATTAAAGATGATACAAATAGATTGAGAGATATACCATGTTCTTGGATTGGAAGAATCAACATTGTGATAATGACTGTACTACCCGAAGCAATCTACAGATTCAATGCAATCCCTATGAAACTACCACTGGCATTTTTTAGAGAACTAGAACAAAAATTTTCACAATTTGTATGGAAACACAAAAGACCCTGAATAGCCAAAGCAATCTTGAGAAAGAAAAACGGAGCTGGAGGAATCAGGCTCCCTGACTTCAGACTATACTACAAAGCTACAGTAATCAAGACAGTATGGTACTGGCACAAAAACAGAAAAATAGATCAATGGAACAGGATAGAAAGCCCAGAGATAAACCCACACACATATGGTCACCTTATCTTTGATAAAGGAGGGATGAATATACAGTGGAGAAAGACAGCCTCTTCAATAAGTGGTGCTGGGAAAACTGGACAGCTACATGTAAAAGAATGAAATTAGAACACTCCCTAACACCATACGCAAAAATAAACTCAAAATTGATTAAAGACCTAATTGTAAGGCCAGACACTATAAAACTCTTAGAGGAAAACATAGGCAGGACACTCTATGACATAAATCACAGCAAGATCCTTTTTGACCCCACTCCTAGAGAAATGGAAATAAAAACAAAAATAAACAAATGGCATCTAATGAAACTTAAAAGCTTTTGCACAGCAAAGAAAACCATAAAGAAGACAGAAAACAGCCCTCAGAATGGGAGAAAATATTTGCAAATGAAGCAACTGACAAAGGATTAATGTCCAAAATTTATAAGCAGCTCATGCAGCTCAATATCAAAAAAAAACAAACAACCCAATCCAAAAATGGGCAGAAGACCTAAATAGACATTTCTCCAAAGAAGATATACAGATTGCCAACAAACACATGAAAGAATGTTCAACATCATAAATCATTAGAGAAATGTAAATCAAAACTATAATGAGATATCATCTCACACCGGTGAGAATGGCCATCATCAAAAAATCTACAAACAATAAATGCTGGAGAGGGTGTGGAGAAAAGGGAACCCTCATACACTGTTGGTGGGAATGTAAATTGATACAGCCACTATGGAGAACAGTATGGAGGTTCCTTAAAAAACTAAAAATAGAACTACCATATGACCCAGCATTCCCACTACTGGGCGTATACTCTGAGAAAACCAAAATTCAAAAAGGGTCATGTACCACAATGTTCATTGCAGCTCTATTTACAATAGCCAGGACAGGGAAGCAACCTAAGTGTCCATTGGCAGATGAATGGATAAAGAAGCTGTGGCACATATATACAATGGAATATTACTCAGCAATAAAACGAAACGAAATTGAGTTATTTGTAGTGAGGTGGGTGGACTTAGAGACTGTCATACAGAGTGAAGTAAGTCAGAAAGAGAAAAACAAATACCGTATGCTAACACATATATATGGAATAATAATAAAAAAAATGATCATGAAGAACCTAAGGGCAAGACGGGAATAAAGATGCCGTGCTACTAGAGAATGGACTTGAGGACATGGGGAGGGGGAAGGGTAAGCTGGGACAAAGTGAGAGAGTGGTAGTGTATTTATGGACTTATATACACTACCAAATGTAAACTAGATAGCTAGTGGGAAGCAGTCGCATAGCACAGGGAGATCAGCTCGGTGCTTTGTGACCAGGTAGAAGGGTAGGATAGGGAGGGTGGAAGGGAGGGAGATACAAGAGGGAAGAGATATGGGGATATGTATATGAATAACTGATTCACTTTGTTATAAAGCAGAAACTAACACACCATTGTAAAGCAATTATACTGTAATAATGTTAAAAAAAAAAGAAAAAAAAAGAAATGTAATGATAACTCAGAGAAAATTAAGCATGCTGATTTTGAGCTATTCCATCAGCTAATTATATGACCTTGGATAAGTAATTCAAAATTTAACGTTTTACAGTGGTCTCCCATGTCCTGCCTGATCTGGGCCTGCAGTAATTCTATTTATAAACATTCCTTTTACTCTTGTCCTCCTCATTCACTCGGCTCTAGTCACAGTAGCTTCCTTACTCTTTCCTGAACATGCCAAGTATACTCCAGCCTCAGCTTTGCAATTTCTTCTGCCTGGATCATTCTTACTTCAGGTATTTTCACTTCCTTCAGTTTTTTTAATCTAATGAACCTATCATTGAGGCTTTCCTTGCCAACTTAGTGAAAAATTGAGTCCATGTGCAAGAACTTTCTCTCTCTTTCTCATCCTGCTTTAATTTTTCCCCAAGCTCTTCCCAAGCATCTTGATTGAATTTATATATATTTGTTTATTTTCTTATCCTCTTTTCTAGAATATAAACTCTATGAGACACAGGCTGTGTGTGATTTGCTTATGGTATAATCTCTAGATCCTAGAACAATGCCTGGCATATAATAGATGCTCAATAAATACTTGCATGAAGCAATTAATTCAGCAACCACTTAATCAGTGACCTTTTTGTACAAGCATACCAAAGACAGACTAGAGATACAGTGCCCAGTAAGATAGGCTTGGCACGTGTGGAGTTATAGTCTTAGATACAAAATACTTATAATGTGACAAATCTGTACATTATTTAACCTCTCTTTATTTGTGCTTTAATGAAGGGTTGAATTCAATAATCTCTAAGGTTTCTTTCATTTCAAAATTTCTATATTATTACTGTGCTAAGGTCAAGTTGGATTCCAAATCCTTCCTAATCTACCTCCATTTCACTGTTCTAACACCTCTCTCTCAAGCCTGTTTTATATCCTCTACTCCTTAAGTACGCTCTCAAAATTATCAACTCTGAACTTGTGCAAAAATTTTTTCATATACTGAGTTCTCTTGCTCATCTCTGCCCATCTGTATCTTATCTACTCTCAAAGGTGGTCCAAATCCTTCTTATCTGTGAAAACTTGACTTCACTAAACCAGCTCACAGTAATTACAATGAGAACTTGTTGATTAGTTTAATCGACCTCATTCACAGTGAAAATGCAAATAAACTAAGTCTTAGAGACCTTGCTTCTTAGTCAAAAGCTCTAGGTAGTTGATGACAAATTTTGGTTGAATACCTGAGCTCCCAATTTAGAGATCTTCTGCCTGGACCTGGAGATCATATATTCTTTTGTAGTGTTGCCTTAGTCTATTCAGGCTGCTATAACAGAATAACATAAATAGCTTATAAATAATAAAAATGTATTTCTCACTGTTCTGGAGAATGGGAAGTTAAGATCAAGTTGCTGGCAGATGTGGTGTCTAGTGAGGCCTTGCTCCCTGGTTCATAGATGGCCATCTTCATGCTGTGTCCTCACATGGCAGAAAGGGCAAAAGATCTCTCTGTAGTCTCTTTTGTAAGGGTACTAATCCCATTCATGGGGTGCTCTGCCCTCATGACTTAATCAGTTCCCGAAGGCCCCACCTCCAAGTACCATCAAATTGGGGATTAAGTCTTAACATATGAATTTCAGAGGGATATAAACATTCAGTCTATAGCAGCTGCTAAATATCTTTTTTATTTATAATGTTAAGTATACACAAATTAGCTGAAACATAACTTTATGTTGGAAGAACCAGGGCTTTTTGACATGATAACTCAGAGTTTTCAGAACTCTTCTTTTTTTTTTCAATATATCTGATCCTTTTGTGGAATTTTTCTGAAAAAAAGTATTATTTAATGGAATCTTGATTTACATCACAAATTATAATATTGTGATTTCTTCTAGAAAAACATTTACATACCCTAATATGAGTATTATGAATAGGTGTGTGTTTCATCTGTGTTTTTTCTAAACACAAATGTGAGCACAAATAGAGATACTTCTTAGATCTTTGCATTTTTCACTTAGTACTTTTTGTAGATTTTTCCATATATCAGTCCTTGTAGTTTCTAATGTTTGCAGAGTATTCCATTATATAAAATATAATAACTAAGCATCTAGGTATCTCTTGATGGGCTCTTTAGGTATTTTCATTGTTTTCTTTTGCTACTCCTAGTAACAGTTTAATGAATATAATATATATATATATTTATAAATTTTATACACAAACCCGCCATATAAATATAAATAGTTTTTCATAAATTTATGGGCCACTTATTCTTTTTTGTGAACTACATGTTCCTATCCTTGGTTGATTTTTGTATTGATTCAATCATCCTTTCCTTTTAAATTTGTATGGGCTCTTTGTAAATTGAAGGTATTAGCTCTGTGTTAAGTGCTGTAAATATTTTTTGCCAGTTGTCGCTGGTATTCACTTCTTTGAGATTTAAGACAACTCATGAAATAAGACTCTGAACGCTATTCAAAATTAAGTGGATATCTGAGGCAATTATTCAGCAGAGTCTATCCAAGAAAAAAATGCTCAATCACTTTAATATTTCAAAAGGAAGTGTTAGTTTGGCTTATTTTTTAGGAAATAAAATTACTGGCATAACAAAATAATCTTTTATCTTGAGGGCAATGGCATAAATAATATTTAATAGCTTTTGCAACATAGTTCATATATAATTTAGACATTTTGTAGGTGTCACAAGGAACTTCTCCTCTTTTCAGTTCTTGGTCATCCCTTCGAAGTAGTTGTTCTGGTCATATGGACATGTATTGTGTCTCCTTTATGCCACAATGTCATTAATGTTTAACTTAAGGTAAAAGAAAATTGTATTTTGAGAATTAAATATTTAGGAAAGAATAATAGTGATAATTATATTGATAAAAATTCATTTAGGACATATAAATATATACCAAATAGAGACGGAATCCTTGCTTCTCCCCCACATTAAAAGGTCTGCCTAATTTTCTTCACCTCTCTCTCTCTTCATTGTTTCTACCACTTACTTGAAAAATCTCAGTTCTTATTGAGGGATATTCAATTGTATAGTCTACTATTCTAGTTATTATGTGGAAATTTTGAACCCCCTCTATCTTATATAATTGTTTTACTTCTGACAGACATTTAAATCATTGTTATTTCCATTTTCACACTCTGTGGTTTGGAGTCTCTCTAGTAAGTGTGTCAGCTTGCAGTTAGCACACTTGGTCTCAAGGTTTGATGTGAGCTCACCTGACACTTTTCTTCTTTTAAATCATGTTTTTTAGTGGCATATTGGTTTCTATTTTAATTTCTCTCTACTTTTAGTTTAACATAATTTTTCTTCTCATTTATTTGATGCATATAGAGATATCATTTAAAATGGTTTCTGGAAAACGTTATTTATAAACAGATGTTGCTCTAGACACATATATAAAATCTTTTATCTGGAATTCAATAACATAAAAATATTCAGTAGCTTGTACAAAATAATGGTATATAAATATATATCAAATAGAAGTGGAATTCTTTCCCTTTTATATTTGTTTATCTATCTTTCTATTTATCAATCAATCATGCATTTACCTATTATCTGTACATATAGATAAAGAACAAAATAATGGGCATAGCTAAAGAGTATAGGTGTGTGTGTTTACATATATACTTGTGTGTGTGTGCATATATATATATATATGCATGCATAAATATACATATATATATATATATATGCATTCATACAGAGAGGGAAGGAGAAAGAATTCTACTTCTGTTTGGTATACTTTCCATCATCTGAAAATGTTCAAAACACACTATTAGAGAAACTGTGATGTTTTAAAATACAAAATATCTGGAACAAATCTCAGAGATTTTCTATGGTGAATTGGTGAAGCAAAAACGAAAACAAAAACAAAGCAACTCTGCATTACCTACAGCCAAGGTTTAAGCACTTCTCCTGGGGGACTAAGGAAAGAGTGAGAAGTCACGTAGTACGGGTATTAAGAGGGTGGGCTCTGGATGCCTGGTGACTGGGTTCACTAGCTGTTTTTCATTGGCAGTGACACAACTATTCTGTCTCTTTCTACTTATTTATAAAATATGGCACATAATAATCTCCATCCTATAGGGTGTTGTGAGGATGGATAAATTAATACATGTAAAGTTCACTGCAGAATGTTTGGCATGCAGTAAATGCTCAGTGAATATCTGGTTGTATTATTACTGTTATTATCCCATCTAAGCCTGTCTAAAAGGGACTTTTTCCACACTTTCGTCATATACAGCAATCCTTCTGCTTTATTTGCAGTTTGGGAACTAGTTGGCTTTTGGAGGAATGCAATCAGAGTGAGAGAGTGAGGAGGGGCATGCAGCTGGGGCATGGCATGGAGGGGCATGCCATGTAGGATGGCAGCTGAAATGCTTGGGCATGATTGTTCTCATGAGACTAAAGCCTAGGGCACAGGGGAGGGCTGGCAATAAGGTGAGAAAGGTAGGCTGACATCAAACTGTGACCAGTATAATTGTCATATTGAAAACATTTAAAAGTCACTATACCCCAGCTCTAGGACCAGTTTCTACAATTTTGCCTTTGATAATGACTGTCTTTGTTCCTGGTCAGTCTCCTGATCAAATATTACAGATCTTAAAATTTTTTTTTCTCAATTTCAAGTGAAGAATGTGATAGATATGGTATAATGTTGTGAGAATTAAATGAAATTAAATATGAGAACTTAGTATAGTCCCTGGCTTAGAAATGATAGTTATTACTGTTATCAATATCATTATAATTATTATTTTATACACTTCACCAGAGGAAATATAAAGAGTCAAAATTACATATATTTATATACAGAGAAGGCCAAGGAACAAGGCAATGAGAATGTTTTTAAAAACTACAATAAGAGAAATATTAGATTTGTGCCATCATCTGACTGGTTCACCTTATGCAGACAAAAATAATTTCAGTAATTTGCTATTGAAAGTTATATCAGGTATCAATCTTTTTCCCAATAAATTTTATTCATAGAAGATTGTAAGTGTGAAAAACACCCACGAGGGGATAACGCAAGAAAGTTAAAAGGCACAGCATCCAAGTGAATAAGATATCACATCAGCATCCTTACCATTTCACAACCTGAAGACAACTGCAGTGTAGCCAGCCCAAGAGCAAGCAGAGGCTGCCAAGGAGCCAGATGCTATTGCTGGAAAGAAAATTTTCTCAGCTCAGCATCTGGTCTCGCAATCCAGAAAGAATTAGGGCAAGCAGAGCTTTGTAGAGGGGAACGCAGTGTCCTTACCTAAATGCTGTATGTATTATAAAAAGTAATATTTATAATATTTTTAAAAATTAATTAACAAACACAAACAGACTGGACCTTGAAGGCGATATTCCTCCTTGTCAGTGATCACATCCCTGAAGACAGTTATCCATTATAAAGGTTACAATAACATATATTATATTTGAGTTTTTGGAGGAAAATAAGGGTTATATATGACCATGTGTTCAGTATAACTTCCTGGAGATGAAGAGATCATAAATGGAAACCTCTGCTCTTTGCATGCCTGCATCTGTAGTGAGATGTAGGACTTGCAGGCTTTCGAATTCTAGTATTTGCTTCTAATGTAAAATAGTCTCCATAGGGAAGAACATTTATCCATTGGAAAACACTGAATAAATCAGAGATTAAATGGACAAGACAGGAGTTAATATTGACACCAGACAGAATAATGTGCTTGTTTATGTGAAATGATCGTATAATCTTTATTTTATAGAAGAGTATTTCTGTTGGACAAGGATAAAGTGTATATAAAAATAAATATTTGCAAAACATACCCCTGTATATCAGATAATTATACTTTGCCATGCAGAATTTACATCATCATATTCTACAGGAATATTTATGTGTAAATCTAGGAATCTGAGATTGATTATAATATGTGTCTTTCAATGAATAATCTTCAACATGTTTTTAAAATAAAAAATTCAGTATTTGGTAATGAAAGTATATGATTAAATATTCTAATAAACTGTACCTGGCATTTGATTATTTGAAATTTGGGAAGTTGTGTATTAAAAAATACAATTTAATAAATCCTAGTTGGCCTATTATATTTAAGGCATTAAGAAATTGCTGGAGTTGATTCAAAAATTAAGAATGGGCTTTTTCTGTCCAGGAGTTTACTATATTTTGACATAATTACAAATATATACCACTTATATTTTTCTACCTGTTTTATGAAGAGCAACAGTCCAGTACTAACAGATTAAAGAAAAATTATGTTTTTAAATATAAATGTAGATCTGCTACATTCCATATCTTCTAAGCAATAAGATTTATTTATTTGTTTGTTTATCTATTTACATCTAACAGAACCATTTTCTTTCAATGTGCCAACATCCTGATAATTAAAAATAATAATAATATCAGTTTCTAATAGTAAAATAATAATTTCACAGTAAAATAAATAAAATTATTTATGCTGAATATCATATTTTTTTCTACTTATAAAATCAAATATGTGCTGAGATTTATTGCTCCTTTTCTTTTAATTTATTTGGTTTTAATTTATGTGGTTAGAGAAATAATACCAATGAGACCAGATCCAAGGTCTAAATCCCCATTTAAACTATTTAATTTCTTCGTCAAGAGATGTAACACTAAATCTAGGAGGCAGTTTTGGAAATATGTGACATTGGTCATAAGATACACTTGACAATCTAGTGTGAGCACTAAATTGTTACAACTGAAAATGAATCCCTTCTCCTCCACACCCCCAAAAATAAATAAATAAGTAGTAGTGTTTTTACTTCAGTATTATAGATTATATGTGTGTGTTTTGTGTATGTGTGTGCTTACACAGTAGACGAAAATGAGGCAGAACTTAAATACTACTGAAAAAGAAAGAAAACATTATTTAGCATGTGGAACATTCCCTGAATAGTTTGTTTTCTGTTAAATCAACAGTTCCACTTGCAAACTCTCTAGGGTTTTCAAAGTCGCTGAAGAGAGCCCAAATTAGATTACTTGAATCCACAGTCTTGTGACTACCCATATATTCAACCCCCTGCTTTTTATTGGATAGGAATTGCTCCAAGTTTTCCAGCTGCATAATCTCTGTACTTTGCATACAAACCAAATCTATTAGAAGTATAATAAGGATAGAGCTTGTAATCATGTTTTTTTCTGGGTTGCAGCCAAAATAGGGTCAAAGTAATCCTGTAACTCTCCCAGCATCAAGCATTGTGTATACTGACATTTACAAAGAAGGTTTATTGAATGGAGAAAAAGAAGAATAAATGAAAAAAAAAAAAAAAAAACGAACAAAGAAATAGGATATGAGGTATTTAAATTATATTGAATGATCTATAGAGATGAAGAGAACAATGAAAAAAAGGGCAGAAAAACATATACAGAATGAACAACCTTACTTATTGGCAAAGATATCATAGCATTGGCAAGAGAATTAGCTGTGCGCTAACAGTGAAGGATGAGTTTCTAGCTGCAGTGCTGCAGTTAAGTGTTTGATAAATCATAGACTTCTCCAGGTCTTCATATCCTCATCAGTTCTGGTAGGAGCATAGTGACCGCAAGAGCCAGGAGATTCAGTAGTGATTCTAAGCCCACCACTTCATGTAACAAACAGTCAAATTGTGGATGTTTGGTTAGTAATGCCTGTCATAGGCCTGTGGGAATGATGGCATCCATGAGATAGAAGTTTATGTGGGTTTTCCATGTTTCCTGTCACTTCTTTAACTATTGTTTCTTTCGGCTGAAAATGTTTCTCTTACCTCTTTATCTCTTGCCATCACCCACTACTTACTAGTTTCACTTGAACCTTTTCGGGACAGAGGTTCCAAACTGATCACTGGTTAAATGACTAAGTTCCACATCTGGTGTTGCCTTTTAATGTTTGGTTATCATAGATGAGAAATTGCTATTTTAAGTCTCTGATATAAACAATCTCATGTAAAGCAACTAAAACTGTTTAGTGCTATAAAAGTGATTTATTGTCTATTTAATAAGATGCAAAATTATTTGAGATCATATAATGCTTCCACAGTCACATAAAGTTAATTAGTTATTTGATAACATTAAGCAATGGATAATTCTAATATAATGTAGAGTTTTCATATAGGATTAAAAGTTATATTCAGGTTTTACTATAACTGATTATGTTCCTGGGAAGCTTACCTTAAACTATTACCTACTTATTTCAAGGCACTAGTAATCCACGTATCATGAAATGAGAATGTTATTAACATTAAACAATTCAGTCCAAACTTTTACACATGTAGATGCTTAAAAAGCTGCTATTACAAACAGTTTAGTCAATCTTGTTACAAAAATTCTCTTCTAACAGACATAACAATGTACTGGTTCTAATGCATTTTAATTTATCAGTTTAATCAACTTTGGTATGCATATTGCCAATGTTTTCTCTTTAAACAAGAATATATGGTCTTTGGTGGAGCTAATGGTGGCCTCTGGGAGGGCTCATGCCAAGAAGTACTTCCAAGAACTTCTGTTGCCAGTGTCCTTGTCCCCACAGTGAGCCACAGGCACCCCCCGCTGCTTCAGGATGCCCTCCAACACTAGCAGGATTCAGCCTAGGTGAAGGTATAAGAAGTAATGTGGGGGTGCCTTCAAGATGGTGGAGGAGTAAGACGTGGAGATCACCTTCCACCCCACAGATACATCAAACTACATCTACATGTAGAACAACTCCTACAGAACACCTATTGAACGCTGGCAGAAGACCTCAGACTTCCCAAAAGTGTCTTGATGCTCTAGCCAGGTGTCAGGCCTGAGCCTCTGAGGTGGGAGAGCCGAGTTCGGGACATTGGACACAAGAGACCTCCTGGCCTCACATAATATCAAATGGCGAAAGCTCTCCCAGAGATCTCCATCTCAATGCTAAGACCCAGCTCCACTCAACGACCAGCAAACTACAGTGCTTGACACCCTATGCCAAACAACTAGCATGACAGGAACAAAACCCCGCCCATTCAGAGAGAGGATGCCTAAAATCATAATAAGTTCACAGACACCCTAAAACACACCACTGGATGCGGTCCTGCCCACCAGAAAGAAAAGATCCAGCCTCATTCACCAGAACACAGGCACCAATACCCTCCACCAGGAAGTGTACACAACACACTGAACCAACCTTACCCACTGGGAGCAGACACCAAAAACAATGGGAACTACAAACCTGCAGTCTGTGAAAAGGAGACCCCAAACATAGGAAGTTCAGCAAAATGAGAAGACAGGAAATACAAAGCAGATGATGGAGCAAGGTGTAAATCCACCAGACCCAAGAAATGAAGAGGAAATAGGCAGTCTACCTGAAAAAGAATTCAGAGTAATGATAGTAAAGATGATCCAAAATATTGGAAATAGAATGGAGAACATACAAGAAACATTTATCAAGGACTTAGAAGAACTAAAGAGCAAACAAACAATCATGAACAACACAATAAATGAAGTTAAAAATTCTCTAGAAGGAATCAAGAGCACAATAACAGAGGCAGGAGAACGGATAAGTGACCTGGAAGATAAAATAGTGGAAATAACTACCACAGAGCAGAATAAAGGAAGAAGAATGAAAAGAATTGAGGACAATATCAAAGACCTCTGGGACAACATTAAACGCACCAACATTTGAATTATACGGGCCCCAGAAGAAGAAGAGAAAAAAAAAAAAGGGACTGAGAAAATATTTGAAGAGATTATAGTTGAAAGCTTCCTTAATATGGGAAAGGAAAAAGTCAATCAAGTCCAGGAAGCACAGAGAGTCCCATCCAGGATAAATCCCAGAGAAACACAACAAGACACAAATTAATCAAACTACCAAAAATTAAATACAAAGAAAAAATATTAAAAGCTGCAAGGGAAAAGCACCAAATAACATACAAGGGAATCCCAATAAGGTTAACAGCTGATCTTTCAGCAGAAACTCTGCAAGCCAGAAAAGAGTGGCAGGACATATTTAAAGTGATGAAAGGAATAAACCTACAATCAAGATTACTCTACCCAGCAAGGATCTCATTCAGATTCAATGGAGAAATTAAAACATTTACAGACAAGCAAAAGCTAAGAGACTTCAGCACCACCAAACCAGCTTTACAACAAATGTTAAAGGAACTTCTCTAGGCAAGAAACACAAGAGAAGGAAAAGACCTACAATAACAAACCCAAATCAATTAAGAAAATGGTAATAGGAAAATACATATCGATAATTACCTTAAATGTAAATGGATTAAATGCTCCAACCAAAAGACATAGACTGGCAGAATGCATACATAAACAAAACCCATGTATATGCTGTCTACAAGAGACCTGCTTCAGACCTAGGGACACATACAGACTGCAAGTGAGGGGATGAAAAAAGATATTCCATGAAAATGGAAAACAAAAGGAAGCCAGAGTAGCAATTCTCATATCAGACAAAATAGACTTTAATATAAACTCTGTTACAAGAGACAAAGAAGGACACTACATAATGATCAAGGGATCAATCCAAGAAGAAGAGATAACAAACGTAAATATTTATGCACCCAACATAGGAGCACCTCAATACATAAGGCAAATGCTAACAGCCATAAAAGGGGAAATCGACAGTAACAAAATCATAGTAGGGGACTTTAATACCCCACTTTCACCAGTGGACAGATCATCCAAAATGAAAATAAAAAAGGAAACACAAGCTTTAAATGATACATTAAACAAGACGGACTTAATTGATATTTACAGGACATTCCATCCAAAAACAACAGAATACTCTTTTCTCTCAAGTGCTCAAGGAACATTCTCCAGGATAGATCATACCCTGGGTCACAAATCAAGCATTGGTAAATTTAAGAAAATTGAAGTCGTATCAAGTATATTTTCCAACCACAACACAATGAGACTAGATATCAATTACAGGAAAAAAAATGAAAACACATGGAGGCTAAACAATACACTACTAAATAACCAAGAGATCACTGGAGGAATCAAAGAGGAAATCAAAAAATACCTAGAAACAAATGACAATGAAAAAACGATGACCCAAAACCTATGGGAAGCAGTTAAAGCAGTTCTAAGAGGGAAGTTTATAGCAATAAAATCCTACCTCAAGAAACATCTCAAATAAACAACCTAACCTTAAATCTAAAGCAATTAGAGAAAGAAGAACAAAAAAACCCCACAGTTAGCAGAAGGCAAGAAATCATAAAGATCAGATTAGAAATAAAGGAAAAAGAACTGAAGGAAATGATAGCAAAGATCAATAAAACTAAAAGCTGGTTCTTTGAGAAGATAAACAAAATTGATAAACCATTAGCCAGACTCATCAAGAATAAAAGGGAGAAGACTCAAATCAATAGAATTAGAAATGAAAAAGGAGAAGTAACAACTGACACTGCAGAAATACAAAGGATCATGAGAGATTACTATAAGCAACTCTATGCCAATAAAATGGACAACATGGAAGAAATGGACAAATGTTTAGAAAAGCACAACCTTCTGAGACTGAACCAGGAAGAAATAGAAAATATAAACAGACCTCTCATAAGCACTGAAATTGAAACTGTGATAAAAATCTTCCAACAAGCAAAAACCCAGGAACAGATGGCTTCACAGGTGAATTCTATCAACCATTTAGAGAAGAGCTAACACCTATCCTTCTCAAACTCTTCCAAAATATAGCAGAGGGAGAAACACTCCCATACTCATTCTACAAGGTCACCATCAGCCTGATACCAAAACCAGACAAATATGTCACAAAAAAAGAAAATTACAGGCCAATATCACTGATGAACATAGATGAAAAAATCCTCAACAAATACTAGCAAACAGAATCCAACAGTACATCAAAGAATTATACACCATGATCAAGTGGGATTTATCTCAGGAATGCAAGGATTCTTCAATATATGCAAATCAATCAATGTGATAAACCATATTAACAGATTGAAGGGGAACAACTATATGATCATCTCAGTAGATGCAGAAAAAGCTTTTGACAAAATTCAACACCCATTTATGATAAAAAGCCTCCCAAAAGTAGGTATAGAGGGAACTTACCTCAACATAATAAAGGCCATAAATGACAAACCCACAGCCAACATCATTCTCAAAGGTGAAAAATTGAAACCATTTTCACTAAGATCAGGAACAGGACAAGGTTTCCCAATCTCACCACTATTATTCCACCTAGTTTTGGAAGTTTTAGCCACAGCAATCAGAGAAGAAAAAGAAATAAGAGGAATCCAAATCGGAAAAGAAGTAAAACTGTCACTGTTTGCAGATGACATGATACTATACATAGAGAATCCTAAAAATGTTACCAGAAAACGACTAGAGCTAATCAATGAATTTGGTAAAGTAGCAGGATAAAAAATTAATGCACAGAAATCTCTTGAATTCCTATACACTAATGGTGAAAAATCTGAAATAGAAATTCAGGAAACACTCCCATTAACCACTGCAACAAAAAGAATAAGATACCTAGGAATAAACCTACCTAAGGAGACGAAAGACGTGTATGCAGAAAACTATAAGACACTGATGAAAGAAATTAAATATGATACAAACAGATGGAGAGATATACCATGTTCTTGAATCGGAAGAATCAACACTGTGAAAATGACTGTACTACCCAAAGCTATCCACAGATTCAATGCAATCCCTATCAACTACCAATGGCTTTTTTCACAGAACTAGAACAAAAAAATTTCACAATTTGTATGGAAACACAAAAGACCCCAAATAGCCAAAGCAAACTTGAGAAAGAAAAACGGAGCTGGAGGAATCAGGCTCCCTGACTTGAGACTATACTACAAAGCTACAGTAATCAAGACAGTATGGTACTGGCACAAAAACAGAAAAATAGATCAATGGAACAGGATAGAAAGCCCAGAGATAAACCCACCCACCTATGGTCACCTCATCTTTGATAAAGGAGGCAAGAATATACAATGGAGAAAAGACAGCCTCTTCCATTAGTTGTGCTGGGAAAAGTGGACAGCTACATGTAAAAGAATGAAATTAGAACACTCCCTAACACCATACACAAAAATAAACTCAAAATGGATTTAAAACCTAAATGTAAGGCCAGACACTATAAAACTCTTAGGGGAAAACATAGGCAGAACACTCCATGACATAAATCACAGCAAGATCCTTTTTACCTACCTCCTAGAGAAATGGAAATAAAAGCAAAAATAAACAAATGAGACCTAATGAAACTTAAAAGCTTTTGCACAGCAAAGGAAACCATAAACAAGACAAAAAGACACCCCTCAGAATGGGAGAAAATATTTGCAAATGAAGCAACTGACAAAGGATTAATCTCCAAAATTTACATGCAGCTCATGCAGCTCAATATCAAAAAAACAAACAACCCAATCCAAAAATGGGCAAAAGACCAAACTAAACATTTCTTCGAAGAAGATATACAGATTGCCAACAAACACATGAAAGGATGCTCAGCGTCACTAATCATTAGAGGAATGCAAATCAAAACTACAGTGAGGTATTACCCCACAGCAGTCAGAATGGCCATCATCAAAAAATCTACAAACAATAAATGCTGGAGAGGGTGTGGAGAAAAGAGAACCCTTATACACTTTTGGTGGGAATGTAAATTGATACAGCCACTATGGAGAACAGTATGGAGGTTCCTTAAAATACTAAAACCTAAGTGTCCATTCACAAATGAATGGATAAAGAAGATGTGGCTCATATATACAATGGAATATTACTCAGCCATAAAAAGAAATGAAATTGAGTTATTTGTAGTGAGGTGGATGGATGTTGAGACTGTCATACAGGGTGAAGTAAGTCAGAAAGAGAAAAACAAACACTGTATGCTAACACATATATATGTAATCTAAAAAAAAAAAAAAAAATATATATATATATATATATATATATATATATATATATTTCTGAAGAACCTTGGGGCAGGACAGGAAAAAGACACAGACATAGAGCATGGATTTGAGTACACGGGGAGGGGGAAGGGTAAGCTGGGACGAAGTGAGAGATTGGCATGGACATATATACACTACCAAACGTAAAATAGATAGCTAGTGGGAGGTAGCTGCATAGCACAAGGATATCAGCTCGGGGCTTTGTGTCCACCTAGAGGGGTGGGATAGGGAGGGTGGGAGGGAGACACAAGAGGGAGGAGATAAGGGGATATATGTATATATATAGCTGATTCACTTTGTTATACAGTAGAAACTATCACACCATTGTAAAGCAATTATACTCCAATAAAGATGTTAAAAAATATAATAAGGCGATCGATCAGAAAGAATATGCTTTCTGTGTGACTTTGAAACTCTGCCATTCCTGCTGCAGTTGTGTTGCTGCTATGGATGACCTTCACAACAGGAAATCAGGCCAATTTAAAGTCCAGGCACCAAGCAATTTGAGAACCACCAGCTTTATGCAGTAATATAATTATTCCCTCTGAGGCTCTTAATTGTATTCATCACACCATGATTTCTGCACAAATTAAGCATGCATTTACTGCTATATATAACTTGCTTTGCAGTTAACATTCTGGAAACAAATTTTAAGGAGATAGAATTTTGAACTTATTCGTCCCCTGAAATCACAAGTTCCAAATGTTCCACATACTTTAAGGTCACATTTTCT
The DNA here is from genome assembly GCF_028564815.1 of Eubalaena glacialis. Taxonomy (NCBI): domain Eukaryota; kingdom Metazoa; phylum Chordata; class Mammalia; order Artiodactyla; family Balaenidae; genus Eubalaena; species Eubalaena glacialis. The sequence goes on from NC_083731.1 coordinate 35,380,608, forward strand.
ACCTTCTAGCCACTAAATAAATGAGATACCAAACTGTTTAAGAGAGAAGAAATATCTGGAAATGGATTTTTTAATTCTTATTTTCATTACCCTGAAAATGTGTAGGACTTCAAATTCTAAATATTTCTTACATGTACATTGTTGTTCTGGATGGAATTCTTAGCAAAATCTAAGTTACATATAAACTCAGAATCAAAAACTGAATATGCTCATTATGAAGTTTTAATTATCCATGAAATAGATTGCACACATTTAGGATAAAAATAAAGTAATAAAAAATGACCCAATGAATATACATAGATAATTTAGAACTAAATAATATGTTTTACATGATATATTCAGAAAATAAGTTTATTTTCATATGTGTTTCTAAAAAGAATTTAAACCAGAAAAATTAAGCTTCCTTTTCATTATTTCATTTAAAAAATTGTAGCTATAGAACTATTGGATTTCTATTGTATTTTCTGCTTATGGCTTTTATTACACTACTTTCCCTTACCTTGCTTTATGTTTATTCATATTAGAAATATCACTTTATAATATTTTATATAGTTTAGTTATTTTCTCTATTTTTTCCAGATTGTAAGCTCCATGAGGGCAAGGGTTTCTCCCTTTCTCTCTCTCTTCTATGTATCTAATCTATCTCTACTGCTGTATTACTAGTGCTCCCAGTAGTGTCTACCACAAGTGGGCATTCAATAAATATTTGGTAAATGAAATGCTAAGTAACCATTTCCTATGTTATTCCCAGCTCATTAGATAGATAGTAAACTCCTTGAAGAGAGGAACTTCAGGGAGGCCACGTAGTGATTTGTCTTCTCTCAGTTATTCATTCAAAAACCTTTGTTGAGCAGCGACCCTGGGCCAGACAGCAAACTAAAAGACATCTATGGTTTTGGCATTCTCAAACTGCAGTGGTTCAACGCATGGGCTTTGCCCTGTTTTAGTTGAATAGCATAAAATTATTTAAAGTCTCTAATACTCTGTATGTTCATTTGTAAAAGGAGATTAATTATAGCTTTTATAAAATTGTTAGAAATAGGATCCCTTGCACACTGTGGGTGGAAATACAAAATGGTGCCATCAGTATGGAAAACACTATGGAGGTTCCTCAAAATACTTAAGACAGAACTACCATATGATCCAGCAATCCCACCTCTGGGTATGAATGCAAGAGATTTGAAATCAGGATCTTGAAGAGATATTAGCATTCCCATGTTTCTTACAGCACTATTCACATTAGTTAAGATATGGAAATAATCTAAACGTCCATTGACAGACAAATGGATAAAGAAAATGTGGTATATACATACAAGAGAATCCTGTTGAGCCTTAAAAAAAGAATGAAATTCTGCAATATGCCAGCAACATGGGTGGACCTTGAGGACAGTATGCTAAGTGAAATAAACCAGACAAAGACAGACCCTGTGTGATTCCACTTATATAAGATACCTAAAATAGTCAAATTCATAAAATCAAAGATTAGAATGGAGATTACCAGATGCTGGGGAGTTATTAGTCAATAGGCATAAAGTTTTGGTTAAGATGAATAAGCTCGAGAGATCCGTGGTACAGCATTGTATCAATAGTCAACAATAATGTATCGTACACTTAAAATTTTTAAGAGCCTTGAACACAGGTTAGGTGTTTTACCACAATAAAGATATAATTCCTATGTTTACTTTTACATTTTTCTGAATTAATAATTTTAGAAGCAAAAACATCTTAGGATATAATACAATACTGAATTTATGATATTGTAAACATAGGTCTGGCAGAAGGTAAGCACTTAGTAATTGGTAACTATTATTTCCAAAGGATTTTTAACTTCTATATTTTTTGACTTAACACCTTAAACATAGTAGGTAGGTAACAGATATTTTTGAAAGATTGATTTCCTTCCAGCTGCTACCATCCAGTCAGTTATCATTAGATCACGGGACTCTGGAAATGAAAGGAGATGTCTTAATTTTAATTACAGCTCTGAGAGCAGCTAGGAAAAATGGTGTTTGTCAGAGGGGTGGCCTGAGCCATTGAGACAGGAGAGGACCCTGAGAAGCAGGGGGGTGGGCAATGTGATGAGTTGAGATTTCTCCTAAGGGCATCCAACTACAAACCCGTGAAAGATGTTTAAGAATTTTGCAAGATAGAAAATATCTCTGGGTATTTTCTGGGAGGTTAAAGAATTAGATTAGAGGAAATCTGATGATGAATAAAACAAATTTTCTCATTAATGCAAGTGTAAAATGGTGGTAAAATATATGAAGTTATTTGGAAAATAATGTAGAAAAATAGGCAAGAGAAATACTCAAAAGTACTGGGCAATTGGGTTGTAGGAGGTAACCAAATATAAAATATAAATATATAATTGAATAATTAGGTTATTCACTAAGGAAGGGAATATAGAATGAGGAATAAGAATTCTTTGGACACATTTCAAGCACATATTTTAGGCAAAAAATAATGGTACCTAATTATTGGGCAATATCTTAATTCTTCCTTCCTATTTTCTTGCTTAAATTTATTATAAGTTTTCTTCCACCTGTAAATTTGATCTGCTCAGTGATCCACAGATTCAAAACTTAAGGCTAAAAAGTATTAGATATTTGCTCTATTGTTATTCTTATAAAAATGAATCTGTAAATTTAATTAATATTTGTATTAATTTATAGAGAATACCTATGCTGAGGTGGAAGAGTCAGGAAGTCCATATTATGAAAGTAACATCAAAACAACAAATGGTGGAAACTAAATCTTGTCATTTATAAAATGTCATTTTTACATCAATGTTTGAAAGTTGATGATTAGAATAATTGATTCTTTAATTGCAATATTTGCTACCATATTATTGAGCTGAACATTAGATTGGCATTTTGCAAAACCTTTCATTTGCAGATTGTAAGCTTTTAAATTCTGTGCTCCCATCTGTCAACTTCAAGTCCATCCAGCCTATATCCTTTTTAAGTGGTGTTAACACAACTTCATTACATAATGATATATATTATACAAATGTTAATTATGTATTTGACCTTGTTAATGACATGGCAATGTTACAATTTTGATTTGCTTTTAAAAACTGTAGATAAGACAAACTATGTAAAAGAGTATAGAAAAAATCATTAATGCAATAAGATCCAATACATAAGCATAAAATATCCCTAACATGTTATTAATTTATTCAACCTATTTTTAGGAGAAAGCAATAACATTCATGATACATTGTTATTTTTTTAATTTCATATACTATCATTCTTATGTGCTAATTAAGGAAAAAACTAATATAATAACATGACATTATTTCAAGGTAAATCAAAAATAGTTTTATATCCTTTACTAAGTAAGATTCAATCTCACATGTATTCCCTTTATATGAGAAATGATAGTAAGCATAATAATTTGAAATTGATTATTATCAGAGTTTTGTCTTTTAATATTAAAATATGACAGCCAATAAGTTCTGCATACTTCTAGATTTATGCTGTCCACAAGTCAATATAATAATTGATATACGATAAAGCAGAAAGAATTGGAGAGAGAGAGGGAGGGAGAGATAGAGAACAAGAAAAGAGAACTAGGAACTGCTAGGAAGCAATTTTCCTGGAAAAAAAATGAAATTAACTATAATAGATTCATTGGTATTTTACGTGCCATCTTTTTCCAGTAAGATCATATTTTCAGAAAATCAAATCTGCATAGCATGGTAAAATTCAGGGCTACTAAAATCACTAAGCTCCAGCCTTCTTGAAAGACCAAAAAGATAAAGAGCAAACAAATAAATAAAAAGGATATAAAGGAATCAGTTGTCTGCAACAGGAGAAACAGAATCAATACAAAACAAAACAGCATTCTGTGGGAATACTGAGAAAGAAGAAATTACTGGCAGAGCATAAACTGCATACAAGAAGCATTTATTGTAATGAATATTCATGCCACCATATGCAAGGAAACTTGAGCAAGAGCTCCTTGAGGCTGGTATGTTGTAACAAGATGGGTGTTGAGAAGAAAACCTTAAGCAAAAACTAAATTTGCACTGAGGAAAGAGAAGAGTTAGGGAGGCAAGGATATATTTTTGCCAGGTGACGCATATGTGTGTGGTGTCATCTAATAAAGGGAATTGTGATGGGACAGTTCATTGTGCTTTGGCATATTCCAGGTTCAACAGAGGAGGAGTTGCTGCTGGGAGTGACAAGTGAGCTGATATCACTGTATTACATTCAGTGCCAGAACTGAAGCTGAAAACATATTTGTAGCAAATTTTTAAACAATTAATTCACTACATCTTCTTTTTGAAGATGACTTTCTTTGAATACTGCTATATATTTCAGTAAGCAGGCAGTTAAAAAAAAAAAAACCCAGATAAAAGGATTGTGAAGAATAACTATATAAACAAGTGATATTTAAATCTAAATTTTTATATTATGACATTTGTGAATTGGAAAATTGATTTCCTATTTTTCTTTATTATGCAGAAAAAATACCTCAGCTTATTTTTATATGTTTAGTTTTTTTTGTGATCTGAAGAAATGCTTTTGTATTTTAAAATAATAGTTGCCTTTATTCTAATTTATATTAGTTTATAAAATTACTGAGTAATCTTTGGTTGTCTATGAAAAGGATAAAAGTTAAACTTTGTGGTTTTGAGAAGAGCTGTAAATGTACATAAACCGGAACTTTTTTCAACTCTTCATTAAATTATACCTTTAGAAATAATGTCAATGTATCTTAGGGGTTTTATAATCTATAGAGATAAATTTTAATTAATTATAGAATAAAGGCATGAATCATGAACTTAAAGATTGTTCATTCCAGAAAGAGAAAGTTTTCATATTAGGAACGAGCACTATATTAGGAGCTGAGAATAGAATCATAAATAAAATGCTGACCTTGCCTTTGGGAATCTCAAATCAGCTTAATAGCTAAACACAACACAATATACTTCTGCCTTCGCTACGTTAGATGAAACACATGTCTTAAAAAATTGGTGAAAACTCTTATTCATGACACAGAGAGAGGTTCTGGGTGTATATGGGGTAGAAGTTTAAACCTTTTAAAAGAAACTAGTAACCCCATAAAGGTGATGCATTACAAACACACTTTGATCTGATATATAGAAATCACATTAGAGGCATAACAGTGCAGATGTGAGAGTTGAAGTACCAAAGTACTATTAATTAAAATATGTGTGTGTGTGTGTGTGTGTGTGTAGTACAGCATTATATGTGGTTTTTACTCTGAATTTTAGATTTTGTACTGTAAAGGTGTGTAATTTTACTTTTTAATTTTTACAGGACACTTGAATCTCTACATTGGCAAGAATACCAAGGAGTTAGAAGTTCCTTAATGCTAGCAAGGGGCAATAAAGCTGGAAGCTTTAGCTTAAAGATGTTGTGCCCTACTCACAAAGGACCAAGAGTCTTATGTGCAAGCAGTCCAAGCTTTTCTCCCTCTTTGATACTCAAATAATTGACTGGGTCATGAACTGGAGAATATTCTTCAGATTATGTAGGATTGCTCTGAGTCTCTGGTAATACAATTATTTGTCTTGTCTTCAGGACCGTTGGCCCAAAGAGGTCAAAACCGTGTTTAGTATTGGAATTGGAAAAAGAGGAAGAAAAGAAAAAAAATAAACAATGAAGAGAAAACAAAGGGGTAGGTGAGAGAATGTTAAAAAAAAAAAAAAACAGAAGATGGGAGATTGAGTCAAAATTCTCATGGCAGCTGGGTTTTAAATAAGCCTCAATAAGATCATAATTTAGGATAGTGATTATGGAAATGTGGATTTTAAAAGAAAATGAGATTTATGCCATGCACAGGGGCTGTTGTAGGCACATTAGTTCACTGCAACCTAAACTTGCAGCAAATCAAAAACAAACAATAAAAAATTATATACGTATATGCTTTTATATATATACTTCCATATATATATATACTTCCACATATGTTCTCCATAATGAAGGTATTTCCAATTGTACTACTTATTTTTGCTATCCAAATAGGTGTAAAATAATGGCAAGAGCACAAATCCTGGAATCTGAAAATTTGGGTTCTGAAGCTAATACTGTTCTGTAATGGGGTATATAACACTAATGAGGTTACTTAACCTCTCCAGGTCCTTTTTCTCAACAGGGAAATTTGCAACTGAAATTTTCCCTGAAATTTCTTTGTAAACTTGGAATCAAGATGCTCCCAGACTTGTGTATACAGTGGTCTGTAAACTCTAAAATATTTTACAACTGCTTGGTATGGTGATGATAGTATGCTTTAGAAAATGTTGATTTGCATCAGCCTAAAGGTGCCCTGTCCATGACTAACTGTAATTTTTATTTTTTGTGCATCAAAAGTAAAGAGCATCAGGCACTACACATTTTCTTTCTTTCTTTCTTCCTTTCTTTCTTTTTCTTCCTTTCTCTCTTTCATTCTTTCTCTCTTTCTTTCTTTCTTTCTTTCTTTCTTTCTTTCTTTCTTTCTTTCTTTCTTTCTTTCTTTCTTTCTTTCTTTCTTTCTTTCTTTCCTTTCTTTCTTTCCTTTCTTTCTTTCTTTCTTTCTTTTTTAATTCTTCTCAACAGCTTTCCACACATGGCAGAACTATATATGCGGGGAAAATCACCCCTTTGTGATCTCCAGTGATGTGTCTTCTGAAATGAATGGCTTAATTTTAAAAAGGATTTACAAAATAATTCAAAATGAGTAGTGAAGAGAGAAACTTATTTAGTTATTCTTTGTCACATAATCACTCATGGAAGTGTGGTTTAGGTTACAGCCATATAAATTATCTAACTTTATTCAATGGTCTTAGAAAAAAAAATATTTTTAAAGGTCAATTTTGTTCATGTACTATGTGATAAAAATCATCATGAATTAGATCCCAATCTTTTGTTACACCTAAAAGAGGAAAAGAACTCCAAGGGAGAAGTTCCTGAAAAAAATTCAGATTTCCCTAAAACCATAAAAAGAAAAAGATTTTAACAGAAATTTAAGGATTTTTCAAAATGTCATTGATATGTCTCAAAATGATAATACAAAGGAGAAGCTTCCTTGTTTTGTTATTTCCATTTAAAATAAATAATACTTGAAATGGATTTACTCCTCCTAGAGATTTGGGAGCAAGAAATTTTAAGGAAAGGGACATTTCCTGGGAGATTGAATTGATTTAAAAAAATTTTTAAGAGTATTTAAGAAATATTTATCAATAATTCTAAAGAAATTCAAACCCTTTACCCTAGGTATATAAAGAAAAAGATTTAGAATTACATGGGGGAGTAAACAACTACATGTACTGAGGTTGTATTTATAATAGGGAAATTTGGCTATGACACATATGTCTGTTACCATCTTTTTTTCAAAGAAATTTTAAGGACAGGGAAAAATGTTTTCAATTTTGTATGATTAATAGAGGCAAAATATAAACTATTTGTAATATAAAAATATTTCTATATATAGTGTGAAAGATTGGAAAGATATACAAGATTATACAATATAATAACAAGGTTCTCTTTGAATGATAGTATTGTGTGTAATAAATACTTTAATTTTTTAATTTATACTTTTCCACACTTTAAAGAGTTCCTGTATTTTACAAATCCAGTATTTTAAATTGAGTGCTTATTAAATGTCTAGCAATGTGCTGGCAACTTCAGTTAAAATGGTGAAAGGGAACTAATTATATTTGGTAAGAAAATATACCTTTATTAAATATTATACTAACAATTCTCTTTCGATGTAACTAAAATCTAGCTTGTGTTTCAGAAGTGTGTGTATGTGTTGCTATTATGTTTTTTGCAATAATTGATCTGCATCCAATTAATTGTGACATAATCTAGTGCTTTTATAAAGAATGATTGGTGGTGAGTATAAAGAATGACTTCCCACTTGCAGAAGTTCTCAAATGCAAAAGTTGCATTTTTATTACTATGAAATAACTGAGAATAATCCTCAAAATGTATAGAAATTTGGTATTACAGAAAGCAGCAGAGGTGAAATAAATGTTTTCGGTTTTTTGTTTTGTTTTGTTGTTATTTGTTTACTTCTAAAAACCTATTTAATTGTGCACAATAATCTGAACCCTGCAAAACACATGTGTAAGGACCATTATGCATTTACCATATTTGCCTCATTAGACTCAGCATTCAAAAGAGATCAATGACTTGGCTGAATTGACAAAATATGCATTTTCCCTTTTGCTGATGTGTTACCTAAGACAGATAGGAAATATTGCTTTCTTTTTTTTTCATTCCTTTAAAGCATTTCAACTTTCATTTCTGTAAGTGTTATCACATTCAATGACTTCAACACACTCTCCATTTCACTAGCAATCTGTTAGTGATCTGTTCCTTTCATCTCTCCACAGATTTGTCCTAATGAAATCATTATGGCTGAACTGTTGTTTTTCATCCGCCTTTATTCCATCTCTCTATGATAATAATGATCTCATTTTATTTTCAGAAACACTGACACAGCCACAGTTTTGAGTCATTATTTTTGTTTCTTAAAAGAAAAGTAATTGATTCTCTAAATGTTTTTGTTTTGTATATTTATTTAAGGCAGATACAAGACTGCATTTATTCTGAAAGGTGGTAGAATGGTGTGGTTAGTAGATGCCTTTGCATTCAGAATGAACTGGGTTCAAATCTTCTCTCTGCTACTTAGAACTATGTGTTCTTAACATGTAGCTTAATTCATTAATCTTCAGCTAATTCATAGGCTTGCTGTGAGTATTAAATGAGACAATGCATAGAGAATAATTAGTTGAATCCCCAGTACGTAGATGTCAAGCTAAATGCTTTACAAGAATAGACCTGCTCTTATGACTCAAGGCCATTATCATAGATGCATGCATTTAAGTCATGCTCTAATACTGAGATACACATGCATTTTTACATGTCTTTACCTGTCAATTTCAACTTACTTTTTTTTAGATCTTCTGCCACAATACCTAATTAAGAGACTAAAGGATCTTCTAATCTGTCGCCATTGATCTTTAGTAAACTTAAAAACATACAATCATATTTACATAAAGGATACTTTAAATAAGTGTTATTACAATGTTGAATATGAGCTTAAGGATCTGGTTTAAAGATGGAGGCATCAGGACATACAAAACTCTGTTCATGTAAATCTGATTTTTCCCCTCAAATTTTCTTTTGCCTCTTTGCAAACTTTCACTCCCACCCATCCCCACCCTACATCTCTCCCTTTCCCCACACATTCACTGATAGGCTCCCGATCAAAATAGATTAGTTTGCACTTATAGAATTTTATATAAATGGAATTATAAAGTATGTACCATTTATCTGTCTCACCTCTCTTGTATAATTATTTTGAGATTCATCGATGTATGATGATATAGCAATAGTTCATTTAATGGCTAAATAGTATTCCTTTGTGAGATATAACCAAATTTGTTTATCCATTCAAGATTTAGGTTGTTTCCAGTTTTTGCCCATTGCAAATAAAGCTGCTATAAACGTTTGCAAACCAGTCATTGTTTTAAAATTTACTTTCTTTTCTTTTGAATAAAAAGAAATGGAGTGGGATGGCTAGGAATGGAAAGGCTGGATTACATGGCAATTTTAAAGAAACTATCAAACTGTTTCCACAGTGGTTATATAATTTTACATTCCCACTAGCCATGTATGAGAGTTTGTGTAGAATTGGTAATATTTCTTTCTTAAATGTTTGGTAGAATTTACCGGTAAAGCTTTCTGATCTTAAGAGTTTTCTCAGTATTCACGTGGGAAGGTTTTTAACTACGTATCAAATTCTTTAATAGTTAAAGGACTATTCAGGTAATATATTTCTTCTTGAATGAGCTTTGGTAGTGTGTGTTTTTCAAGGATTTGTCCTTTACATATAAGTTCATAGAGTTGATGTTGATGATACCCTCTTATTACCCTTTTAATAGCTGGGTCAGCTCTCTCATTTCTTATATTGGTAATTTGTGGCTTTTCTCTTCTTTTGAAGATCAATCTGACTAAAGGTTTATCAATTTAATTGATCTTCTAAACTAACCAGCTTTGATTTCATTGCTTTTTCCTGTTTTTCTGTTTTTAATTTTTGTTCTAAGCTTTATTTTTTTGTCAGCTTATTTTAGATTTATTTTGTTTATTTTAAATTTTTGTTTCTTAAAGTGGAATCAGATTACTGAACTGAGATATTCCTTTTCTAATATAAGCAGTTAGTGCTAAAACTTTGCCCATAGTACTACTTTAGTAGCATCATCTCATCACACTAATTTTGATATATTTTTTTCTTTTCATTCAGTTCAAAATGCTGTTTAATTTCTTTTTAAAATGCCTTCTTTTACCAATGTATCATTTATAAGTGCTTTTTTTGGTTTGTTTGTTTTTAGTGTCCACATATTTAGGGATTTTCAGATATTTTTCTCCACTGTCTTCCTGCTTGCTCTATTCTGTTTTCATTTACATTGTTTATAATGAGATACCTGCTGTCATCCTTATCTTTGCTGCTCTTTACATAACATGTATTTTTGTTTTCTGGTTGCTTTTAATATTTTCTTTTTTCACTGGTTTGGGGCAATTTTATTATGATGTACATTTTCTTTTTTTAATGTTTCTTGTGCTTGGGGTTTGTTGAGTTTCTTAGATCTGTCTGTGTGATTATTTTATTTACTGGATTTTTGCAAATTGGAAAATTTTAGACATTTTTTCAAATATTTCTCTGTTCCTTTTCTCCCTTCCTTTTGGTATTGTTAATTATATTTAGAGCAGACTGCTTAAAGTTGTTCCACATTTCACTGATGTTCTTTATTATTATTATTTTTTAATTTTATTTTTTCTCTGTGTTTTAGTTTGGATAATTTCTATTGCTATGTACCCAAGTTCACTACCATTTATTGTGTTATGTCTAATCTGCCATTAGTCTTATCAATTGTATTTTTCAATCCAGACATTGCAGTTTTCCTCTCTAGAAGTTTGATTTGTGTCTTTTTAAATCTTCCATCTTAATTTTTGAACATATGGAGTTCATAATGACTGTTTTAATGCCCTTGTCTGTTAAGTTTATTATCTGTGTCAGTTCTGAGTTGATTATGACTGATTGATTTGTCTCCTTATTATGGTCTGTAGTTTCCTACTTCTTTGCATTCCTTGTAATATTTGATTGGAAACCGCACATTGTAAATTTCAGCTTCTTAGGTGATCAATATTTTTGTACGCTGAATGTTTTTGTGTTCATATTCATATTCTTTAGCATTGTTCTGGGTCACAGTTAAGTTACGTGGAAACAGGTTGATCATTTTGGGTCTTGCTTTTAAGATTTGTTAGGTAGAACAAGAGCAACGCTTAGTCTAAGGCTAATTGTTTCTCACTACTGACACAAAATGATCTGGAATACCGTCAATGCTTTGTGACTCAAGTTTCCCTATCAGATGGTGGGAAAAGACTATTCCTAGCCTTGTGTGACTGTTGTGAACTGTTCCTCTAATCTTTTTAGATGATTGTTTCCTTGGCCTGAGGCACCTTAGTTACACACATGCACTGATTAATACTTAGTTGAATACACAAGGGGAACCCTCTGCAGTCACATTTCTATCTTCCTGCAGTGCTTTTTCTCTCTGACTCTCTGTCTAGCAAACTCTAGCCACCTTGATTTCCTCAGATCTCAACTCCGTTTTCTCAGTTCAGACAGTGCACTGGCTCCTTCTGTGTTCCTCTTTCCTGCTCCTTAACATGGAAATTCTTTCAAAGCACTAAGCTGGAGCAATCATAAGGCTCAATGAGGTTTTTTCATATCTCTCAGGGATCATTTTTCTGTTAGTGTTTTCAAAACAATTGTTTTATTTATTTTGTCCTTCTTCTTCTTCTTCTTTTTTTTTTGGTGGTGTTTCAGGTGGGAAGTTAAAGCCAGTATCTATCACTCCATCTTCTAAACCTGGTTTTGAATCTGTTTGTTTGCTCATTTGTTTGTTGCATTTGAAACCAGAACAAGTACAGTTGTATTATAGTTGTGGGTCATTTGTATATGTTATAAATATTAGTATTTTCTAGAAACATTACAAGCATTAGATTGTTTTCTGTGTTTTGAAGTATGGGCAGTACTTTTATTTTAATTTTCTAATGGCCAATTTTTATAAATTGATAAATAAATATAAAGTTAGATGTGGATATTATTAGGAAACATTAAATTACCCACAGAATATAAATAGAGCTGGAATTTTTTAAAATTAATTTTCTCAAATGTATCATAAACAAATCTGAACCTATAAATTTAAAGTATTAAACATTTAGAAAAAATGGAAACTTTAATCAAATTTTGTGATTCTTTTAAATACTTAGATATAGTGATATACAAATGTGAAAATAATTTACCAAATATTCTATTTCTACCCAGAAATTTGATATTAGCAACTGACAAAATAATTTTCAAAAAAACAGAAAATATCTGATACCAACTGAGCTATTAATATTAACCATTCTTGTTCTTTGATACAGGAAAAAAATTAGATAGTCTCTGGAACTTAAGTTTAGAGACAGTGGTGGGGAATCTGTAAATAGTGAACATAACCACAAACAGCAAAATAGTCCTTACACCTAATAAGAATTTTTTTTCATTAAACACAGATAATAGCTGTAATTATAGTATTTTAAAATAAAGAAAAATATATTAGGGAACATATATGACTAATCTTCAAAAAAAAATGACCTTTTCTCCAAAAAAGGAAATTTTTAGCCATTTCATTTATTTTCACTCTACTTGCTCATTCTCAAAAACAAATATTCATCTGTATTTCTTTAACAATATTATTTTAGAAGAGCACAGATGATGTTTGGCACTCTAACTTTTTCAAGCCAAGAAGTAGTCTACTTAAAACTGGCTTCAGTTTTCTTTTCTGTTGTATATTTTTACTACATTTTCATGGTATGTTCTACTTAAAACACAAACACACAGATGGCAAGATACTGTTACCAGCCATAAGGTTGAAGTATGTTTGTGTGTGTTGGTGGAAAATATCTATAAAATGAAGTACTTGTAGACAATAAACAAAATCCATTCCCTCTAGATATTTTATAATATAGCTACATATGGAGCACTTTAATGACCACAATAATATGCTTCTAAAATTAGGCTTGTTTACTTCAGTGAAAAATTATACAATCTTTGGAGACCAAATCCAAAAGTTGCCTCCAATTTTTCAACAAGATGAAAGAAAAGATTTTGCTAAGTATAACCTAAGGAAATGAAAAGAAAAAAGGAAAAGGTTTAAAATTGAAGTTATTTGACATAATCTGGCATATATTTAAACTATTTGGTGTTGTTCATGCCTTTATGTAAATAAAGTGACTTTTAGGCAGACACATATTTTAAAAGGAATCCATTTTCTTTAATGTGATAACAATGAAACATCTAAAAAAATCCACTGGCTTATTATGCTAATTTCTTTCCAATTCAACATTAATTATTGCCATACAAACAGAGGGAATTCTAATGGAGAAGCTATGTTTGTTCCTAAAACATAAAATTAATTAATATAAGCATTTTTGGTTGCAAGATTGCAAACATCTGGATTGTTTCAAAATGATTTAACTTAAAGAAGAAAGAAGAGAGACAACCATACCATACAAAAGACATGGTTAACTTTCAGAGAAATCATCAGTATAAAATTTGGCCTCCAGATTTACGGCATTGGTAAATGATATATACAGAAATAATTGATTCAATAGCTGAGACAGAAACTAAACAGAAATGTAGTGGAAAATATCAAATTCATTTCTTATTGGGGTAACAATGAAACATGAAGAAAAATCAAAGCAATCAGTTATATTTGTAAAAATGTTGCTATTATCAGTTTGCATTTAAACCTCTTATTGCTTGATGTGAGACCCATTAAAATTTTAATAGTGAACTTTTTATTTTTAATCCAAATATTTCTCTTTTTCTCAATAACAAACAACTTTAAACTAGTCATTGAGATTTTAACCATGATTTCAATTTCTTTGATTTTATCATTTATGCCTCTTTGTTTAACGGTTAAGTTTCACCATAGAAATAGAAAATTATGTACCTCTTTATAATTAACTTTTTTCCTTGTTTATCTACTTTATCTCAGATTTTAGCTACATACAATACTTTGCATTTTAGCTTGTTTCCAGTAACAGAGTATAGTCAATATATAAATAACTAGATGTATTTTAGAACAAAAAATAAATACCTTGTTATTTTGATGGAGTCATTGGATAATTGCCTAATTGTGTCTGGAAATAATCATTATATTTATTCAAGTGCATTTTTTCCTTCTTTCCTTCAAGTTTTTTTTATGGATTATATTAATCTTTAGAACTTGGAAAATGTATATATTAAACCTACTAATTGTTATTTCCCCACAGATTTTTTTTTCTTTAACTCAATAATTGACTCTGTGGAAATTAGCTTGCAATTTGAATGATATATTGCTGTTGAATTACAATTCAATGATAAATGTTAATTGGTAACAAAAATCAAAACCAAAAGTCATCACTTTGTTTTTGCTTAGTTTAGTTTATCTGTGACCCCTCAGAGTCTGACAAGTAGATGGGACATATCATCTTTCTACTGCATTGTTGTTTTTTTTTTTTTGGTCTTATATTACTCCTCAGGCTCACCAACACAATCAAACCCTGGAAACAGTTGAAGGGCTCAAAATGTATTAATAGTCTTCCAAGTAAGTGAAATAGAAAGGCTTGAATATGAAATGATATGACGGACACTGAGGAATTTCCCCCACAGCTCCTCAAATTCTAACTTTAGGCATTCATCGCTTTAGGTAAATCATTACTTCTTCTCTCCTCTCCTCACCAGAACTTTCCCAGGACTCCACTCAAAGGAATTGATTTCACTTTAGGATGAATTCATTTATCATACCATTTTCTTTGTGATAAAGGAAACCAAGAGAGCATAGCAAGTTCAGATTCATAAGAGGAAGAAAAAAGAATGTGCTGATAGCTGGAAAGAATAGCCTAAATTTGCTTTTTCATAATTTTGTGAAACTTTCTTAATATGACTTCAGTTTGGATTAGAATCATTTCCCATCTTGATGCTGTAAAAGTGAGATTAACTTGTGGACACAGTGGGGCTCTAAAGAAAGGCAGATATCCTGTGCAGGAGGGGAGTGAATCTCCTTCTCTGGAGCTAGCGAACAGTCCTCACTTCTTTCTACCTTCTATAATTCTGAACCAAAAGGGAAAAACAGGCTGCATAAATTAATATGTTTATGTAACTTGTAGCATGTAAAATAACCTCAAATTAAACATCTTTCCTCATAATTACATGAGTTTTCTCTTTTAAATAAACCTGTGCATCATTATTTCTATCATCATGATCATCCTCATTATTATTAATGAATTTTGCATCCATTTTTGAGACTAAACTCAGTGATGTGTCAGCCTCTGTACTGATCCATGGAGGCAGGTGGCCTCTCTGACAATGACTGTAACCCTCATAATACTCCCAGTCAATTGTGCAGGAAGTCATTCCCTCCCCATTTCTGCAATGAGCAACTTATTCCCTAAAGTATGAGATTTGATTACCTTTTCTCAGCATGCATTCAGACAAATGTTATTATTGGTCATAAAATTATCCAGCCCAGTGACCTATGGTGACAGTGAATTTCACAAGGTGACTGCCTGCTGAGTGAAGCATCTCCTTTTATTTGTTCTAAATATTTTATATTATGGAGCTTGAAAATAAAGGAAGAAACTTCAGATGTTTAAATACAGTGACTCTAGCATAGTAGGGTGGTGATATTTTAATATCTACATCTTTCATTTGCCTTCATTGAGTAGAGTTGTCAAATTTAGCAAATAAAAATACAAAATTCCCAGTTAAATTTGAATTTATGATAAAAGATGATTTTAGTAAAAGTATGTTCCATGCAATATTTGGGACATATTTATACTAAAATACGAAACGTGTAGTTTATCTGAAATTCAAACTTAACACCTTCACTTAAGGTGTTCTGCATTTTATTGGGTGTTTCATTTTAACCTTTGCTTCACCAGATACCATTTGTATTTACTATAGGTTGTCTTTATATAAATCACTGATTCAATTAATTGTTTAAAGTGTTATATACAAAGAAATGTTATAATTTGTAATTTCCCTTTGAATCACTCAGAAATTAGATAGGGTGGAATGCTTGCTAGAAATATTTTACGTTCAAACCCAAATCTATTTGTTAAAAAAAAAAAGAGAATGGGCAAGAGCAAGTCAAATAAGATTTTTTTTTCTTTTAATAGATTCTTTCAGGCAGTCACTGAAACACTAGCTCTGAATTAAAATGTCCACTTCCTTTTTCTCCCTTCTTGGAACTATTCTCATGCTTGGCTTTGTATGTAAAATTCATAAATGATTGCATCACTGAATCCAGATTTAACTGTTGCCTGAATGAAATTGTCACCACGGGGAAATCTATGTAGCACTGGAAAGGTCATGAGAGCACCTGCCCAGATGTTAGCACATTGTGATTCTTTGTGCTGCAACCTTGGTTAGTAGAGATCATCTGTGGAGAAAAACACTAATATTTACTCTGAAATGAAGTTGCTGAACAAGACAGCTCACTTGGCGGGTACTCTGCTAGCAGTGGATAAACCAGTGTGCAAATATTTATTATCTCAACAGAAAAAGATGGGAATTTTCTACTTGAGCAAAATTCTGTAAGTAGGGCATTTAGAGTAATAGAATTCCATGCATACCTATGTGGGAGAAAATGTATTTCAATAACTGATCATAAACCTTTGGAAAAAAGCTAGAGATCTTTCTATAGTGACTGCCAAGCTGTAGTAATTGCTTATGGCATTGTCAGCATAAAGTAAGAAAGTCACTATAGCACCTCTTTGGAACATGGCAAAGCAGATTCTCAAAATTCTCTAGAGAAATCCGGATGTCTCAGTGTAATTTTTGTCCGGTTTGTTTCCTATATCAACTTCAGCTATAAGTAAAGCAAACAATAATTACTCTGAGCAGAGGATGTCAAGTACTTCATAAACATATAACATTGTAATTTCTAGTCCTGACTCAAAGTTAGACCCAAGGGAAGACACAATTGGGTCTTCAATCACACCTTTTGTGTGAGACTCAAGAATCTTACTTAGCTTTGAATCTATAGAATTCTATTTTAGAACAAACAAAGTTATAAAAATGAACAATGTATCATGAATAGTGGTGGATGTTACAGCAAAGAGGTGAAAAGCAGACCGACACCACTGCTGTCAGTGTAGCTGATGTTATGAAGAGGCCCATGAGCATATGATGCTGTATAGACTGTGTGCAAAAGATTTTCAATAATCATACTTTTCAGTAGGAGGTCACAATCTAAAACCAGAGAGTGGAGAATTGGACACTCAAAAGAAGGCCTTAGAAATAGATAACTAAATACCTCAAAAGTTTCAGCACAAATGAGGAAGACAAAAAATCTACTTTGGTGTATTTTCTTCTTTTTTTTAGGAAATATAATCAATGATGATGGTTACTCTTTGTCAAGGGCATACTGCAGGCTTTGTGTACATTATCTTTTTATCCCTGTCATTGTTAGAGATAATGCAGGTAGAGATGAAGTAGCGGATTGTTATTTCTAATTTACAAATGGGTATCTTGTTTGAGTTCACACATTAAGTTATAGGATCAAGAGCAAAAGTAAGACTGAAGTAAAAAAAAAAAAAAAAAAAGGAATCAAACTAAGCAAAAAGACACATTCTTTCTTCTATACCTTGTAACCAGTGGGTCTGGACAGGGGACAGTTTTGTCCCTGAAGGCAGGTTTGGCACTGTCTGAAGATATTTTTGGTTGCCACAACTGTGGGGAAGGGAGAGGAAGAATGGTAGGCATCTAGTGGGTAGGGGCCAGGATGATGCTAAACATCCTACAGTGTGCGGGAAAGTCCCCACAACAAACAGCATCTGGCCCAGATGCCAAGGTTGAGCAATGCTGGTTTAAAAGAAGCCTGCTATTAAGCTGATTTGATACCTGCGTCAGTTTTATCATTAAAAAAGAAAATTCTCTGTTATACTCCACAATTACTTAGGTAATGGACCACAGAGACCAAGAACTCAAATATTCCTGCTATTCTACCTACTAGATGTGTGAATTTGGGTAAATATTCCTATAGTACAGGTTTGGTGCTATTGTGATTCAACCATTTTTATGACCTAGTTGCTTTCACCAAGGAAATGGGTGAATTGTAACAAATAAAATTGTTGCAATTCTAATAGCCATCATAATCAGGTCATACACACACACACACACACACACACACACACACACACACACACACCCCTCATTATTTTCCCAAACTTTTAAGCTCCAGTACTATTCTAGTCACCTGGCTCAAAACCATATATATATTCATCCTGTCCCTCAGGCATGAACCTTATTGTCACTGGTGTGTTTTTAGAGACTTACTTGTGTATTTTTCAAAAGGATCTCTTTTAATCCAGTCTGGTCTATGCACACAAACTCTTGACTATGTCATTCCTCGGTTTAACAAACAAAAAAAGAGGCAAATGAAAAACAATTTGTCTCTGAATTACTTTTATCTGCAAGTGACACAAAACGACACAACAGTGGCTAAAACAGTTCAGAGTTCTGTTTCATGAATTTCTCAGGGATCCAGACTACTTCCAATTCACTATTTTGTTCTTATAGTATAGCCTTTGTCTCATGGAAAAAGATGGATAGTCCAGATCCAGATTTCTGATCCGTGTACAGGCAACAAGGAAGAGGAAAGGACAAAGAAGGACATAGCTCTTTCTTTGAGAACACGTCTTGGAATTTGCACACAAAACCTCTGCCTTTCTATCATTGGAAGTAATGTAGTCATATGATGGCATCCAGCTACAAGGGAGGCTAGGAAACGTAGTTTTTATTTTGGGTAGCCACACAACAGGGGCTCAGTTGTTAAAGAAAGAAGAGGAACATGGAGAAGGAAAGGTAGCCATCAGTCTCTTCTACACAAACAGAAAAGTAATTCCCCTTTGACAAGACAGTAAGTGTCAAATTATCAACATGACTATGGAGGCTTCTAAAATAAGCCTTGCCTTAGCTTTTCAGCCTCCTTTTCCACAATTTACAGGGTTTACCACTGCCAAACCTTCTTTAAATGCACCATTATTACTATAGTTCCTTCTTTTCAGCCTTTCAATTTTGTTACTTCTTGTTTTCCAAAGTCAGGCTATCCATATTTAGAAGCTGAGCTTAGATTTTTTACCATTGCCCTCTATGTCTTCCTGTTAGTCCCTTATGGAAGGAATCTCTTCTCCTCTGTGTTCTTCTAGCTCTTGGTGTTCCTATCATAGTTCTTCCATCATTTGTCAGGGCATTTTCTACCCTCTTATCCCTTCTACTCACCTGTAAACTTTAAGATAGGTTAGTCCTGTTCAGTGTTTTCATGCTCCAATAGTCCTTTCTGAAAGCACTATTTACATTAAATATGACTAAACTCCAAAACCTGGTAAAAAAAGTCTTTACTAAGTTTTGACTATGGTGAAGAGAAGTTGAATACTTTGGAACAAAATAGTACTAAACCTTATCTGGCATTCCCTCAGTTAATCAACCTAATATCTCTTTCTCCTTTGCTTTCCTTCAGTTTGATCACATTCCAAAAAAGCCTTTTCCATGTCATCTTCACAGTTTGATTTTTGCTCTCCCTCAACAGCTTTGTAAAAACCATATATTTTTTTAAACTTTTCCTGCTCAATCAGTAAAGGTAAACATTTTCTTCAAATTTGAACTCTAAACTCAATTTCTGACTTCAAAGAAAGTGTAGCTTAACTAATGTGGTGACAGTCAAACCTGGATTAGGAACTGCCTCAGTTCAGGCTGCTATAACAAAATGTAATAGACTCAGTGGATTAAACAACAAGTATTTATTTATTTATTTATTTATTTACACTCTAGGCTGCTCTTACTTTTTTAAAAAAATTTTTTAGTTTAATTTTTTTATTGTAGTATAGTTGATTTACAATGTTGTATTAGTTTCTTCTGTACAGCAAAGTGAGTCAGTTATACATACACATATATCCACTCTTTTTTAGATTCTATTCCCATATAGGTCATTACAGAGTATTGAATAGTGTTCCCTGTGCTATTCAGTAGGTTCTTACTAGTTATCTATTTTATATATAATAGTGTGTATATGTCAATCCCAGTCTCCAATTTATCGCCCCCCGTTTCCTTCCTGGTAACCACATGTTTGTTTTCTACATTTGTGACTCAACTTCTGTTTTGTAAATAGTTTCATTTGTACAATTTTCACATATTTCTCACAGTTCTGGAGGCTCAGAAGTACAACATCAAGGTGCCAGCAATTCTTTGCCTGGTGAGGGCTCTCTTCCTGATTTGCAGATGTCTGCCTTCTGGCAATATTGTTCAGTGGCCTAGAAAGAGTTCTCAGGTCTCTTCTTCTTTTTACAAGAGAATTAATTTTATCACAATGGTCTCATTCTCATGACCTAATCTAAATGTAATTGCCTTCCAAAGGCCCCAAGTCCAAATACCATCGTACTGGGGATTAGGACTTCATTTTATGAATTGGGCAGGTGGGAGGCAGCAAAAGCATTCAGTTCATAGCAGAAATATATCAGTTAGAACTGAAGGTGACCTCATGTGCCATAAAAAATTGGGATTTGAAAGTCAGGGGTTCAGAGCAAGAAGTTTTGGGGTAGAAAGACAAATAGATCAAAAGACATAATATCTTGATTCATGGGGTATGAAAAGAGAATGAATCCAAAGAAATTTGTTCTTAGATCATGCCTAAACTTTTTAAACAGACAGCAGTTTTATTAATATATGATAGAAAGTTTATAAAATGTGTAATTTGTATGTGGTTTGTTATTATAAATTTACATGTTTTTTTAGAGCAGTGTTTTTTTTTCAAACTTGTTTTCATTGTTGCACCCTAAGGATAAGTTTTCATTATTTTTTTCCTAATCATTCTCACGATCAGGAAAGTTTAATATCACAGATATACTATGTATCTATTCATGTACTGTAACCCTTTGGAGGGCCACAGATTATTATAATATCTTTCTCCTCCCAAGAACCACTTTCCTCTCCTAGGTGGCAATATCACTTCACTAAAGAATGCTTGTTGTCAAATGAAATAATTAAATAAAATAACTCATAAATGTAACACTGTTTAAATTTAAACATCTTAACCTGTCATTGAAAAACTTTCAATTTCTTCCTCCAAGCTGTTGCCTATAAGGTAATATTTAGGTGACATTAAGTTTGAAATTTTAAAACTGGAAGGAATCAAGTTGGTATAACTTTGAAGTCATTTTCAGGGTGCCCCTTCCATACCACTCTCACCTTTGGTGACACTGCTTTAGTGAGACTTGCCTCCTGGATCCCCCTAGGCCTTAATGAGCCAGCTACTTTTTAATCTAGAGCAGTTTCTCTCTCTTCTTTTTTTCATGCCATTGACTTTAGGCAGAAACTGCGTTAGTTTTTCTATGGAATGGCCCACATTCTGCATTTGTGACTATGGTACTTTGTGGTATATTTACCTCATTTGTCTATCTTCCAAATTTAATAAGATGAAAAATTAAATCCAGAGGCTTGGTGTTGCTTCAGGTTTAACTTGCTTTTTTTCAGCAAGAACAACCTAAGGTGTGTGCTACATGTTGCCTCACATCAGAAAGTACATAGTATCTGATTATCTCACTTTTAGTGATAATTAATCAGAGAGTGTACTGATTGAGAATGAAGAGATAATACTGTCATTGTTTGCAGATGAAGGAGTGTCTACGTAAAAAATCCAAAAGCATCAACAAGATCTCTCGGAACAAAGAAATGTTTATAGCAACGTTGCAGGACACTAGGTTAATGTTACAAAAGTCAATCACTTTCCTATAAACCAGCAATGAACAAGTACAACTAAAACCATAATGCCATTTACATTAGCTAATGTAACACCCCAAAAAGAAATACTTAGGTATAAATCTAACATAATATGTACAAAATCTACAAAAGGAAAACTACAAAACTCTGATGAAAGAAAGCAAAGAACTAAATAATTGGAGAGATAGTTCATGTTCATGGATAGGAAGACTCAATAATGTCAAGATGTCAGTTCTTTCCAACTTTATCTATAGATTCAGTGCAATCTCAGTCAAAATCCCAGTAAGTTATTTTGTGGTTACTGAGAAATAGATCAACGGAACATAATAAAGAGCCCAGAAATAGACCCACATAAACATAGTCAACTGATTTCTGACAAAGGAGCAAAGGCAATACGATGGAAAAAAGATAGTATCTTCAAAAAATGGTGCTGGAGCAACTGGACATCCACATGCAATCAAATGAATCTAGATACATTCCTTATATCTTTCACAAAACCTAATTCAAAATGGATCACAAACCTAAATGTAAAATGAAAAACTATAAAACTCCTAGAAGATTAACATGAGAGAAAATCTAGATGGCCTTGGATTTAATGATGACTTTTTAGGTACAACACCAAAGACATAATCCATGAAAGAAAGAATTGATAAGCTAGACCTCATTAGAATTAAAAGTTTATGTGCTGTGAAAGACACTGGCAAGAGGATAAAAATATGTCACAATTTTAGGGAAAATATTTACAAATATATATCTGATAAATAACTGATATACAATATATACATAAGAACTCTTAAAACTCAACAATAAAAAAGTAAACAAGCAATTAAAAATTGGCTAAAGACCTTAACAAACATCTCAACAAACAATATATATAGATGACAAACATATGAAATGATGCTCCACATCATTTGTCATCAGAAATGCAAATTAAAACAATGAGATACTGTTATATACCTATTAGAATGCGAAAATCTGGAACACTGATGACACTTAAATGATGGTGAGGACATAGAATAACAGAAACTCTCATTCATTGATGGCAAGAATGCAAAGTGGTATAGCCACTTTGGAAGACAATTTAGCAGTTCTTATAAAACTAAATATATTCTTACCATATGATATGACAATTATGCTCCTTGATATGGTCCAAAAGAGTTGAAAATTTATGTTCACATAAAACCTGCACATGGAGGATTATAGCAGCTTTATTCATAATTGCCAAAACTTGGAAGCAACCAAAATGTCCTTCAGTAGGTGAATGAATAAATAAACTATGGTACATCCTGACAGTAGAATATTATTTAACACCATAAAGAAATGAACTAACAAGCCATGAAAAGACATAGAGGAAACTTAAATGCATATTACTAAGAGAAAAGACACTAATCTCAAAAGACTATACATTGTATGACTCCAATTATATGACATTCTGTGAAAGGCAAAATTATGAAGATAGTAAAAAGAATAGTGGTTGCCAGGGATTGGGGGAAGGGTAGGGATGAATAGGCAAAAAACAGATGTTTAGGGCAGTGAAACTACTATGATAATATAATGGCATATACTTGTCATTATACATTGGGTCAAACTCATAGAATATACAACATGAAGAGTGAATCCTGATGTAAACTATGGACTTTGAGTGATGATGTATCACTGTAGGTCCATCCGTAATAAATATACCACTGTGGTGTGGGAGGTTAATAATAAGGGTGGTTATGCATGTGTGGGAACAGAGGGGATATGGGAAATCCCTGTACCTTCTACTCACTCATGGTATAAATCTGAAAGTTTTCTAAAAAGTAAAATCTATTAAAAATTTGCCAGTGAGTCACTAGGGGTAACAGTAGGTGGTGCTACTCCCACTTGTCGCCCCTGATTCCTGGTCCCATGAGTCCTGGCTGTAGGAGAAACAACACCGTATATTGGACACTGACTCAGAGCACATACAGCCTTCTGGAGAACTTTGCCCTCATCTTGCAAAGTAGTGCCACCTAGCTGTCAGTCTAACTGAGTCTCCCAAAAGCCATTCTGCCATTCTATCAAGCCAGCTGCCTCATGATGGGGAACATGATAAAGTCACCAGCAAAACCCGTTAACAATTTCCAGGGAGTAAAAATAGATTCTGGGTAATAAAATAAAGTTCAACTTTTTTTTCCTTTGTGCTTAGTCTAGTCTCACTTGCTCATAGGGTACCACGTGAAGAGGCTTTGCACCTGGCACTTCAGACCTGAGTTCCTAGTGTGGAATGGCTGCACCTACAACGCAATTCATGACTGTGTGCAGAAGAGCCAGCAGCGCGCCATACTCAATTCAAGATGGCGGTGGCGGGCCTTGTGCAGAGACGCCGCACCGAGACTGTGATCTGGAGCGTGAGCAGCACACCTGCTCCTGCGCCCAGGAGAGCTCCAGCCCTCCCCGCTGAGGAGAACCCTAAAAAGCAGCCCCGCCCAAGGCCTGTGAAAGAGAGCAGCTGCTAAAGAGAGGCCTGTGAAAGGAGCTTGAGCTCCTCTGCCTCTCCATTCTTTGATCCACGAATAAAGCTTTCCTTTGCTTCTAAACCGAACTTGGTCTCCTTCTATTTGTGCAGGAGGACTCTTGTTGAGGACTGACTCCGGAGGGTAAGTAACAATAAGACCAGTGAATTCCATGAGCATGGGCCGATTGCCATGTTAATTCACTATGAAGTGAATTACTTGATCAGAAGAAATGCTGTGTGCAATATCATGCTGATGGATAAGGCATTGTTTAAGTCCACAGTGATAGTTTGTGCAGAAGCAGTGCAGGTAGGGGAGGAAAATTCATAACCATAGTAACTGGCTATTCCAGTAAGAACAAACTGTTACCGAACCAAACTTGGGTCTGCTTGCGCACATGCAGTAAAGCCGATATACCGCCACCAAGTGGTGTGGTGGAGGAAAGTACAGCTTTTATTGTAAGGTGCCAGACAAGGAGTCTGGGGCAGCTAATGCTCAAAAAACCCAAACTCCGTGATGGGTTTCAGAGAAAAAGTTCTTATTGACAAAACTGGGGGGAGGGCTGGGTTTCAGGGTGTGTAACCCTTCTCCGATTGGTTGGTGGAGAGGTAACTGGGTGGGGTTTGGGGAATCTCAGTCATCAGCCTTCTGGTTCCATCCAGTCTGGGGTCCACGTGCTTGTGCTCGGCCTGAAGATAGTATCCTCCACCTGGGTGGGAGCCTTTGTTCCTGTAAAAGAACTCAGAGATAAGTATCAAATTGTTATATACATCCCCTGAAGAGAAACCAGGACCAGGCCCCACTGCTGCACTCATTTTTTTGTGCATTTCCTCATGCCTCTAATTACTAACTGAATCTGCCCTTTGAAACTCAGAAAAGATCTAGGAGGCTAAAACCTTTTTCCTACAAACAAGAAAGAGGGGACACATGAAAGGCCTTTTTATTTGGGAGGGCCCCACAGGGTCCTGCATGGATTCAAAATTACTGCCCTCTCCATGATGGAAGCAGTCCAGTGTAATCGACTGGTCACCAAGTTGCTGGCTAATAACCCAGGTAAATAGTGCCCTATCAGAGA
This sequence comes from Eubalaena glacialis, assembly GCF_028564815.1. Classification (NCBI taxonomy): domain Eukaryota; kingdom Metazoa; phylum Chordata; class Mammalia; order Artiodactyla; family Balaenidae; genus Eubalaena; species Eubalaena glacialis. The sequence goes on from NC_083731.1 coordinate 35,405,988, forward strand.
CTCAGTGCTGAGCTCTAATGGTGGCAGATTAGGCACTCAGTGGTAGCTGTGGTTAAGTCAGCCTTGGGGAGTGGAAGTCATGTTGCTGAATCCCTACATAACCTCCATCCCTGCCATCATGGCCACTTTGTTCATAGGACTATTCGATGATGACGAGGGTCACTGGGGAAGGATGCTGACTGTTATCTACACAATGGGTCATCTTTCCACCTTATTATTAGTCATTCAGGTCTTTTCTTTCTCTATCAGTTGATTGTAGGGAACTCCCTATGAGGCCATAGGCACAGGCTAGGAGAGAGAAAGTTTAGCAGGAGTGGAGACCATGGGCATTTGGGCCACTTCATGTAATTTACTTGTGCCTTTAGGGACTGCTTGGGCCAGATTTCATTTATACCTCTTTATCTGATGATTGACTGCTACTATGTACACCCAACTTTATGGCTTGGTGAGTCATATAACACCTAGTTCCTTATGGGTAGCTCACTTCATATGGTAACTTGCTGGCTCATGGGTAAGCATTCCACTAAGGCCCAGTGGTAAGCCAAGAGCTATTTCTCAAAAAGAAAGTAGTTATCTGCAGAAAAAATGACAGGACTCTTTTCCAAAATTTTAAGGACCTCCACTATGATTCACCTGAAGGGTCCTGCCAGAGGCTCTAAATCTGCCACTGACGCTTTAAGCACCGTTGTATCTGCTGAATCTTATGGCTCAAGTATCAGGGCAGATTGCACAATAGCCTGAAACTGTTTCAGAGCTCTCTCTTCTTCTGGACCTCACTCAAAACTAGCATCTATTTTGGGTGATTTGTGAAATGAGCAAGAATAACACCACCAAACAAGGAGTATGCTGCCTCCAAAATCCAAGGAGGTCTCCTTTAGGGCACATAATAGCATTCCAGTCACTTATGCAGTACTTGAGCTAAGAATTTGAGTCACCAGTGATTTTAGGAGCAACCAGCCAATCTTATTATATTCATTATTTTGCCAAAAATGTTTGAGAGTATCATTTGAGAGTATCATGGTCACCCAGATCCTTCCTTCTTATAAATGTTTGATTAGTAGTATACGGTGGTGATATTTTGTCACACTCTATTACCAGATCACACTATGGACTATCAGTGCTCTCTTTACAACTGAAAATAAAGTCATTAGCATATTTAAGTTTTATCAGGTTAGAGAGCCAATTCCAGAAACCATAGAACCAATTCAGAAAAATCGTCCTTAATATTGTTCTTCTAGAACCACTCCCAGTACCAAAATCTGTATTAGTCGTGGTTTTCTATAGAAGTAGAGATTGATTGATTGATTGAGAGCCAGGTGAACCAATGATGTAGTCCCAGAATAAGTGCTGGAAGGCTTGAGACCTTGGAAGAGCTGCTGTTTCAGTTAGAGTCCAAAGGCAGGGAGAAAAACTGATGTCCCAGCTCCAAGGCAGTCAAGCAGGAGGAGTTCCTCTTACTCGTGGGAGGTTCAGCTTTTTTGTTCTATTCAAACTTTCAATTGTTTAACTGAGACTTATCCACATTAGTGAGGGTAATCTACCTTATTCAGTCTAAATCTACTGATGTATATGTATAGCTGATTCACTTTGTTATAAAGCAGAAACTAACACACCATTGTAAAGCAATTATACTCAAATAAAGACCTTAAAAAAAAATCAGATGTTAATCTCATCTGGAAACATCCTCACAGACACACCCAAAATAATGGTCAAGCAAATGTCTGAGCACTCTGTGATCCAGTCAAATTGACACATAAAATAGCCCCTCATACTCCCAGCCTAAAATTCTCTACTATAAACCTTTTATTTATTGGTTGTAACTATTCATGCTCATTGACTGTGTTAATTATTTCTTTAAAGGTTGCAAAATGGATACTTGTTTACTTCAACATTCCTTCTCTAAAGAGAATTTTCCTTTATCAACTAGAGCTATTAGGTAACTCTGAAATGCAGTTCACTCAGAAAAGATAGGATAGATGTTTTTGTTCTTTCTATTTGGTGTCTTAGCATAAGGAGTTTGTTCCCAAGTTATGTTCAGTTGATGTTGCCTTTTTTGTTTCCTTTCTGTCTTTTTTAAAAAGCATATATATAAACTCCTGTGTTTTATTAATCATTGTTTCCATCACTTGTAATCATCAGTTTTTAATGCTTAAATTGTCTCATCTTTGGCTAGAGTGAGCCCTTCATGTTGAATTCTGTATTTTTTAGTATAACCAATTGGTTTTTGAATGTTTTCCATGCTTTCTTGAGCAACAATATTTAGAAGTCTTGTATTCTTCCAGCCCCAGAACTAAAATCGGCCACTCCTCAAGGAGTTCTGGTTCCCTGGTATTTAGAGACAATAATCTGGGTGTTGATGATGTTTATGACTATAAGTAGTCATTGCTTTCAAGTCTTTTTAATGCATATTTTTAAAAGGAAATAAGTTCATAGTGGTATTTATGGGTTGGCCAAAAAGTTCATTCAGTTTCCTCCATAAGATGTTACAGAAAAAACCCAAACGGACTTTTTGGCCAACCCAAATACTATTCAAGTTCAGTATGATTATATTATAAGTATGTGTAAGAACAAATAGTTGCAAAATATCTTAAAACTAATTCTATAGTCATATTTTAGTAGTAATATAGGTGTTGATATTTAAGACTATTTCATATATGGTAGGATAATCCATCATTTGAAACTGAACTCAATGTTATTTCCTCCTACAAAAGTACCCCATGATCCTTGAAGCTGGCTTTTAGCAAAGTGCACCCAAAAGCTATGGAGTCAGGCTGCTTGGGTAAACTTCTAAGTATGCTATCTATTGGAGATACAATCTTGGACAAACAACTCAAATATCAGAGTCCCAGTTTCTTCAGATGGAAAACTATAAAGAGTAATAGTACCTATCCACCTTACGTAATTGAGGTAAGGACTAAATGAGATAATATACAGTAAAATGCTTGGAGCAGAGCCTGACAAATAATAAGCATTGGGTAAAGGTTAGTAATTCTTAAGCATGAAACATTCTAAACTGAATTATATTCTAACTAAATTATTTATGTGCATTAAAATCATTTTTAGTATACTTTAAGCTTCTTGATGGCAAAGTCTACATTTAAATCATCAGTATATTCTTGCCTATAATCCCAAAATAAGTTGTCTGAGTTCCTTTGCAGGATACCTTGCACACAGTGCATACTCAGTAGTACATGAATGGGATTGTGTGTGTCTGTGAATGCATATATGTGTTTATGTGGGAAACAGAACACAAGAGACAGAAAGACAGAGTTGGGGGAAGAAAAGGAGGGGAGAATAGAAGGGAAAAGAAAAGAAGGAGGAAGAAAGGGAGAGAGGGATAGAAAGATCAAGTTTGAAGTTTGCTTGCCCCTTTCATTCTTGAAAGTTCACTAGAGTGCTATCCAATATTTGCATGGAGATTAATCCACATAAAAATGCAGAATTTCAAAGCATTTTTTGTAATGTTTCTTCAGGTAGATTGGTAGAATGTCTAGCTTACCTGCTGTGCAAAGAAGGTCAAATTCTCAGACAGCTCTCACAGCTGACCTTGAGCAACAAAACTCACTAAGGATAGCTCATGCAGACTGGTGGTCATCAAGACAGCTCAAGACATTATCTTGATTCTGAAATTGACATTTACAAATTTATGGAGATTTTTATACAATTACCACTTATCTATGAGCCCCAAAATATACACATTTTTCTATGATAGTAACTTATGGTGTATATCTTTCTGCAACTTTAATTTGCCAACTTTAATTTCCTATAGTTCACCACACCCTTGGGGGAGCTCACAATCTTGTGTCAGGTCCATACATCTGACTGAGGTGGTACCCTCGCAGTTGACTTTCATGTTTTTAAGTTGCATGATTAGGGAAGAACTGGCCATTCCACTGGTGCAATGAGAGGCCAGGATACAAAAGATGTGACATGGCAGAACTTTGTCTTCAGCCCTATCCTGTCAGGTCAGCAATTGTAGCTGGGGATAGCATCAACTCCTCCCATCGTGTGACCAATACGGTTTCTGATACATATTTTTATCTTTTACATCTCTTTACCTTTTTTTTTTTATTGTTTGAATTCTGGGTAATTGATTTGTAGGTATTTTTCATTATTTCTATGGAATAATTTTTTGGAACACCTCAACAACCATTTTTTTTTTTTCATGTGTGTTGACTCTCACTAGTGGTTGTCTGTTTTTTCAAGTGTCTCATGATTTTGGATTTTGCACTCATCTTCAGTCATTTCAGAACAGTTATACATTATCCATGGAACCAATGCATCACAAGTGAATCATTTGTTTCTTGGTAACATTTTTTCCTTTTTAATTCAGATCTTATGCTGAAACAGAGAAGCTCCCTGGTTGTGTGCTCATTGTGTAAGAAAGATATTTATCTAATTAATTCTTTTTTATTTCTTGAGGGTATAGCCGTTTGAGTCCAAGATCTTCAATCCCATAACCTTTGGTCATTCAAGCGAATGACTTCCCCTCTACCCAACATCTTCAGTGTTGACCTGAATGTTTAGTAACCTCTTTTCTTTATTTGCATATTTTTATTAAGATTATTAAGTATTTAAGCCATATAACAAGTATAGAAAATAAGGCAATAAAGACCCAAAATACCACATATAAAAATTAACCATAAAATATTATCAACAGAATTAAAGTTTTCTGAGATAACTTTCCCAATCTTATTCCCCTTTGACACTCCTCAGACATTATCTTGATTCTGAAATTGACATTTATAAATTTTATGGAGATTTTTATACAATTACCACTTATCTATGAGCCCCAAAATATAGACATTTTTCTATGATAGTAACTTATGGTGTATATCCTTCTGCAACTTTAATTTGCCAAAAAAGAAAAAAGCTGTGAGATTAAATTATGTTGATACACGTATCATTAGTCATTCATTTTCATTTTCCATATTGCTTTTCATTATATAAATATGCCACAACTTGTCAATCCATTTATATTCTGTTTGTAGACATTTAGGGTATTACCACATTTTGATATTAAATGCAATGCTCCAAAGAACATTCTCATATAAGTTTCTTTGTATACAAGAGTTTCTCTAGTATTTATACCTAATAATTGCTGAGCCCTAAAGTACATAAATTTTAACCTTTACTAGCTATTTCTAGATTACTTTCCAAGGTTGTTTTTAAAACAATTTACAACTACAAACCAACAGTGCATAAAGTTTTCTATCATGCTTCAGATTTATCAACAACATACTGTCATACTTTTAAAAATTTACCAATCTGATGAATCTGAAATAGTATATTTATTGTGGTTAAGTTGAATTTCCACAATTACTATAAGACTGAGCTTTTTGTACCTTTTCATTACCCTATTTATTATTACTTTATTTATTTTTACTATTAGAATGTCTGTCTTATTTAAATTATTTATGGGAGTTCTTCATAAATTCAGATACCAATCTTTTATTTTATGCATTGTGAATATCTGTCTCTGATCTTTTTTTTTTGTATGATTTTATCACTAAGATGTTTTAATTTCAAAGCAATCAAGTTTACCAATCTTTTTAATTGTTTGTACTTTTTATATCTTGTTTAAGAATTTCTTTATCTCCTGAGGTTATCAAGATATTCTCCTGTTCTTTGTACAAAAGTTTTAAAGCTTAGCTTCACATTTAGGTCTTATAGTCCACATGGAATTTATTTTTGCCTATGGCTTGAAACAAGATTCCAAAGTTATTTAGTTCACATGGATAACTAAGATAATTGACTAGTGCATTATTTTCCCACTGATCTGTAACACTAAGTCTTTTATTTGTCAGGTGTCCCTATGGGCAAACACAAAAACGATCATTGTCAAATCAGACTTACTTAAATCATACATCTGACCCAGGATCAAGCTTTACAAATAATTCTAAAAACACCAATAATTCAGTAACTCAAGCGAAACAAGCAACTGATATGTAAATGGTTCTTGTGACCATGATTATTGTATGAGGTCTCTCAAAGAGGTTGGCAGTCACGTCATTTACAAAGATGAGCTGTATCAGTCATGGAACAGCTGCTCCATTTTATACTCAAAAAGTTACCCTTCCTAGAGATCCAAGGCCTCCAAATCCATAGATTCCAAATTGATTGCCCATAAGTCACCTAGACAGATTAAGAAATAGCATTTCCTCCCTCATGAGCTAATATCTTTCCTGTGTTTGCCAGAAGATTGTTCATTAAACTGTTTATGAGGAAATTTGATCAGATCATCTACCTTCTTTCCTTTCTGGGAGCATTGGCCTCATGAGTTTGATGATGAATCTCAGCCCTTTTCTTTCTACCCTTTCTAACCTGCTGTTCACCATTTTCTTTCTACCAGGCTTAAGTGAATGTGGTTTCTGTGGCTCTATTATCTTCTGCCAATCTGTCAATTCCTGTACCAAAATTACATTGAATTAATAAGGACACAAGAAAGTTTATGTTTCCTAATTTATTCTTGGTGCAGAGGTATTAAATTTTTGTATATTGTTATTATATCCATTGGTTGAACTCTCATTAATTTCTTAATTTGTCTATTTTCTTGATTATTTCATGAAGACAACTATTATTTATGAACAATGATATCTTCTTCCATCCTTTCCAATTATTTTACATTTTATATATTTTTCTTATTTTGTTGAGTTATCTAGGATTTATAGTGCATTTTGAATAAAGCTCTTTCTTCTTGACTGTAAAGACAACTCTTACATTGTTTTAGTCTAAGGAAAGTATGCATTTGTTTGTTAATTCCTTCTGTCAGATTAAGAAGGTTCTTTTTACTCATAGTTTGTAATGAGTTATGAATATGTTTTAAATTATTTCAAATACATTTTCTGTATATTCTGAGGTAGTTCTTTAATTTGGTAATGTAGTGGATTTCATTAATAGATTTTCAATTAGATATTCTGTTATATTTCTAGATAAACCAAAATTGGTCATGCCTTGTTATTTTGTTTGATAATTCTGTTTGCTAATATTTAAGTTGGATTTTTGTATTTATGTTTATGACAGAATTTATTAATTTACATAGTATCCCCTAATTTTGTATCAAGGGTATACTAGTGTCATAAAACAAATTGGGGAGCAATTTTATCCCTGTGTTATATGAAAGAATGTGTTTAAATTTGACACTGTCTACAACTTAAAAATTTGGCAGCACTTGTAAGAAACCTTGGCTGTTAAGTGTATATATGAAGATAGTAAATTTTTGATTCAACATTTTAAAATTTCATGAGTTAATTTTAGGAAGGTATAGTGTTCTGAAGTTTGTCCATTTTATGTAAGCTTAAAAATTTACTGATAGACAGTCCTTCAGAGAATTTCTCTAATTATGAACACTTGTCACTGGTAATATTATTTATTTCTGAAATCTCTGAATCTACTATGGAATGTGAATTTCATTTTCACTTGAATCAAGGGGCGTTCTCGAATTGTTTTGGCTGAATTCTCATATCCCGTAAATATGCTTGTTCATTTTGAAAATCTTATTTACCAATTTTTAACCTGATTTATATACAAATAAATAAGAAATTTATATTAAAATACCACACCATCATTAAGGCTTTAAAACCTTTCCTTAATAATATTCTTGAGTTTTGGTTTTGCCTCACATTTTATGAGGCTTGTTAATAGGTGCACCAAAGTTCAGAATTGTTTTTGTTTGTTTGTTTGTTTTTATTGTGGTATAGTTGTTTTACAATGTTCTGTTAGTTTCTACAGTACAGTGAAGTGGAGTTCCCTGTGCTATACAGTGTGTTCTCATTAGTTATCTATTTTATACATATTAGTGTATATATGTCAGTCCCAATCTCCCAATTCATACCACCTCCCCTTCTCCCCATAGTGTCCATACATTTGTTCTCTACATCTGTGTCTCTATTTCTGCTTTGCAAATTGGTTCACCTCTACTATTTTTCTAGATTCCACATATATGGGTTAATATATGATATTTGTTTTTCTCTTTCAACTTGCTTCACTCTGTATGACAGTCCCTAGGTCCATCCACATCTCTACAAATGACCCAATTTCATTCTTTTTTATGGCTGAGTAATATTCCATTGTATATATGTACAACATCTTCTTTATCCATTCATCTGTCCATACACATTTAGGTTGCTTCCATGACTTGGAATAGTGCTGCAATGAACATTGGGGTGCATGTGTCTTTTTAAATTATGGTTTTCTCTGTATATACGCCCAGTAGTGGAATTGCTGGGTCATATGGTAATTCTATTTTTAGTTTTTTAAGGAATCTCCATATTGTTCTCTATAGTGGCTGTATCAGGTTACATTCCCACCAACAGTGCAAGCAAGTTCCCTTTTATCCACACCCTCTCTGGCATTTATTCTTTGTAGATTTTCTGATGATGCCCATTCTAACTGGTGTGAACTGATACCTCATTGTAGATTTGATTTGCATTTCTCTACTAATTAGTGATGTTGAGCAGCTTTCCATGTGCTTCTTGGCCATCGGTATGTCTTCTGTGGAGAACTGTCTATTTAGGTCTTCCACCCATTTTTGGATTGGGTTGTTTGTTTTTTTGATATTGAGCTGCAGGAGCTGCTTGTATATTTTGCAGACTAATCCTTTGTCAGTTGCTTCATTTGCAAATATTTTCTCCAATTCTGAGGGTTGTCTTTTCGTCTTGTTTATGTTTTCCTTTGCTGTGCAAAATCTTTTAAGTTTCATTAGGTCCCATTTGTTTATTTTTGTTTTTATTTCCACCACTTTAGGAGGTGGGTCAAAAAAGATCTTGCTGTGATTTATGTCAAAGAATGTTCTTCCTATGTTTTCCTCTAAGAATTTTATAGTGTCCAGTCTTACATTTAGGTCTTTAATCCATTTTGAGTTTGTTTTTGTGTATGGCATTAGGGAGTATTCTAATTTCATTTTTTTACATGTAACTGCCCAGTTTTCCCAGCACCACTTACTGAAGAGACTGTCTTTTCTCCATTGTATATCCTTGCCTCCTTTGTCACAGATTAGTTGACCATAGGTGTGTGGGTTTATCTCTGGGATTTCCATCCTGTTCCATTGATCCATAGTTTTGTTTTTGTGTCAGTACCATATTGTCTTGATTACTGTAGCTTTGCAGTACAGTCTGAAGTCAGAGAGTCTGATTCCTCCAGCTCCATTTTTCTTTCTCAAGATTGCTTTTGTTATTTGGGGTTGTTTGTGTCTCCATACAAATTTTAAGATTTTTTGTTCTAGTTCTGTGAAAAATGCCATTGGTAATTTGATAGGGAGTACATTGAATCTGTAGATTGCTTTAGGTAGTATAGAAAATTTAACAATATTGATTCTTCCAGTCCGAGAACATAGTATATCTGTCCATCTGTTTGTGTCATCTTTGATTTCTTTCATCAGTTTCTTATAGTTTTCTGTGTACAGGTCTTTTGCCTCCTTAGGTAGGTTTATTCCTAGGTATTTTATTCTTTTTGTTGCAGTGGTGAATGGGATTGTTTCCTTAATTTCTCTTTCTGATCTTTCATTGTTAGTGTATAGGAATGCAAGAGATTTTTGTGCATTAACTTTGTATCCTGCAACTTTACCAAATTCATGGATTAGCTCTAGTAGTTTTCTGGTGGCATCTTTAGGACTTTCTATGTATAGTATCATGTCATCTGCAAAGAGTGACAGTTTTACTTCTTCTTTTCCAATTTGGATTCCTTTTATTTCTTTTTCTTCTCTGATTGCAGTGGCTAGGGCTTACTAAATTATGTTCAATAATAGTGGTGAGAGTGGACATCCTTGTCCTGTTCCTGATCGTAGAGGAAATGCTTTCAGTTTTTCACCATTGAGAATGATGTTTGCTGTGGGTTTGTCATATATGGCCTTTATTATGTTGAGGTAGGTTTCCTCTATGCCCACTTTCTGGAGAGTTTTTATCATAAATGGATGTTAAATTTTGTCAAAAGCTTTTTCTTCATCTATTGAGATGATCACATAGGTTTATTCTTCAATTTGTTAATGTGGTGTATCACATTGATTGATTTGCATATAGTGAAGAATCCTTGCATCCCTGGGATAAATCCCACTTGATCATGGTGCATGATCCTTTTAACATGTTGTTGGATTCATTTGCTAGTATATTGCTGAGGATTTTTGTATTTATATTCATCAGTGATATTGGTCTTCTTTTTTTGTAATATCTTTTTTTTTTGTAATATCTTGTAATCTTCTCTTTTTGTAATATCCTTGTCTGGTTTTGGTATCAGGGTGATGGTGGCCTTGTAGAATGTGTTTGGGTGTGTTCCTTCCCCTGCAATTTCGTGGAAGAGTTTGAGAAGGATGGGTGTTATCTCTTCTCTAAATGTTTGATACAATTCACCTGTGAAGCCATCTGTTCCTGGACTTTGGTTTGCTGGAAGATTTTTAATCACAGTTTCAATTTCATTACTTGTGATTGGTTTGTTCATATTTTCTGTTTCTTCCTGGTTCAGTCTTGGAAGGTTATACCTTTCTAAGAATTTGTCTATTTCTTCCAGGTTGCCCATTTTATTGGCATAGAGTTGCTTATAGTATTCTCTTATGACGCTTTGCATTTCTGTGGTGTCCGTTGTAACTTCTCCTTTTTCATTTCTAATTTTATTGATTTGAGACCTCTCCCTCTTTTTCTTGATGAGTCTGGCTAATGGTTTATGGATTTTGTTTATCTTCTCAACAGAACCAGCTTTTAGTTTTATTGATCTTTGCTACTGTTTTCTTTGTTTCTATGTCATTTATTTCTGCTCTGATGCTTATGCTTTCTTTACTTCTACTCACTTTGGGTTTTGCTTTTTCATTTTTCTTTAGTTCCTTTAGGTGTACTGTTAAGATGGTATATTTGAGATTCTTTTTGTTTCCTGAGGTAGGATTGTATTGCTATAAACTTCCCTCTTAGAACTGCTTTTGCTGCATCCCATAGGTTTTGGGTTGTCATGTTTTCATTGCCATTTGTCTCTAGGTGTTTTTTGATCTCCTCTTTGATTTCTTCAGTGATCTCTTGGTTATTTAGTATTTAGCATATTATTTAGCCTCCATGTGTTTGTGTTTTTTACAGTTTTTTTCCTGTAACTGATTTCTAATCTCGTAGTGTTGTGGTCAGAAAAGATGCTTGTAATGATTTCAGTTTTCTTAAATTTACCAAGGCTTGATGTGATCTGTCTTGAAGAATGTTCCATGTGCAGAAGAAAGTAGAATCTGCTGTTTTCGGATGGAATGTTCTATAAATATCAATTAAATCTATCTGGTCCATTGTGTCATTTAAAGCTTGTGTTTCCTTGTTAATTTTCTGTCTGGATGATCTGTCCATTGGTGTAAGTAAGGTGTTAAAGTCCCCCACTATTATTGTGTTACTGTCAATTTCCTCTTTTATAGCTGTTAGCAGTTGCCTTATGTATTGAGGTGCTCCTATTTTGGGTGCATATATATTTATAATTGTTCTGTCTTCTTCTTGGATTGATCCCTTGATCATTATGTAGTGTTCTCCTTGTCTCTTGTAACATTCTTTATTTTAAAGTCTTTATCTGATATGTGTTCTAGTACTCCACCTTTCTTTTTTTTTCCATTTGCATGGAATATTTTTCCATCCCCTCACTTTCTGTCTGTATGTGTCCCTAGGTCTGAAGTGGGTCTTTTGTAGACAGCATATATATGGTCTTGTTTTTGTATCCATTCACTCGGTCTGTGTCTTTGGTTGGAGCATTTAATCTATTCACATTTAAGATAATTATCGATATGTGTGTTCCTATTACCATTTCTTAATTGTTTTCGGTTTGTTTTTGTAGGTCCTTTTCTTCTCTTGTGTTTCCCGCTTAGAGAAGTTCCTTTACCATTTGTTGTAGAGCTGGTTTTGTGGTGCTGAATTCTCTTAGCTTTTTCTTGTCTGTAAAGCTTTTGATTTTTCTGTAGAATCTGAATGAGATCCTTGCCCGGTAGAGTAATCTTGGTTGTAGGTCCTTCCCTTTCATCACTTTAAATATATCCTGTCACTCCTTTCTGGTTTGCAGAGTTTCTGCTGAAAAATCATCTGATAACCTTATGGGTATTCCCTTGTATGATGTTTGTTGCTTTTCCCTTGCAGCTTTTAATATTTTTTCTTTGTATTTAATTTTTGATAGTTTGATTAATACGTGTCTGGCATGTTTCTCCTTGTATTTAACCTGGAGATAATCCAGGACTCTCTGCACTTCCTGGACTTTATTGATTATTTCCTTTCCCATGTTAGGGAAGTTTTTGACTATAATCTCTTCAAATATTTTCTCAGACCCATTCTCTTTCTCTTCTTCTTCTGGGACCCCTGTAATTTGAAAGTTGGTGCATTTAATGTTGTCCCAGAGGTCTCTGAGACTGTCCTCAATTCTTTTCATTCTTTTTCTTTTCTTTTTTCTTTATTCTGCTCCATGGCTGTTATTTTCACCATTCTATCTTCCAGCTCATTTATCAGTTCTTCTGCCTCAGTTATTCTGCTATTGATTCCTTCTAGAGTACTGTTAATTTCAATTACTGTGTTGTTTATCACTGTTGGTTTGCTCTTTAGTTCTTCTAGGTCCTTGTTAAACGTTTCTTGTGTTTTCCCCATTCTATTTCTGAGTTTGGATCATCTTTACTATCATTATTCTGAATTCTTTTTCAGGTAGACTGCCTATTTCCTCTTCATTTGTTTGGTCTTGTGGGTTTTTACCTTGCTCCTTCATCTGCTGCATATTTCTCTGTCTTCTCATTTTGTTTAACTTACTGTGTTTGGGGTCTCCTTTCCACGGGCTGCAGGGTCATTGTTCTTTTTTCTTCTGGTGTCTGCCTCCAGTGGGTGAGGCTGCTCCAGTGGCTTGTGTAGGTTTCCAGGTGAGGGGGGCTCATGCCTGTGTTCTGGTGGATGGAGCTGGATCTTGTTCCTATGATGGGCAGGCCACGTCCGGTGGTGTGTTTTGGGGTGTCTGTGAGCTTAGTATGACCTTAGGCAGTCTGTCTACTAAGGGGTGGGTTTGAGTTCCTGTCTTGCTAGTTGTTTGGCTTGAGGCATCCAGCACTGGAGCTTGTATGGGTGGAGCCGGGTCTTAGTGTTGAGATGGAGATCTCTGGGAGATCTCTCACCTGTTAATATTTCATGGTGCTGGGAGTTCTCTTTTGGTCCAACATCCTCGACTTGGCTCTCCCATTTTGGAGGCTCAGGCCTGACCCCAAGCTGGAGCACCAAGACCCCACAAGCTGCACAGCATGGATGAAAAGGAAAAAAAAAAAAAAAGAAAATGAACAGAGAAAACCACAAGACAAATGGTAAAAGCAAAACTAAACAGACAAAATTACACAAAGAAACACACACACTCTCTCACAAAAAGAAAAGAAAAAAAGAAAAAAAAGAGAAAACAAAAAAAGGAGAGAGCAACCAAACCAATAAACAAACCCCAAAACCAAAACTAGCACTAAAAACTAAAGTAACAACAACAAAAAACAAAAAAACAAAAACAAATCAAACACAGCAAGCAAACTAAAAAAAGGAAAGAAAGCATAAAACCAACACACAAAAACAATCCAAAAAAGTATAAAAACAAAAGAAGGATGAAAACAAAAGGAAAAACTACAAAACAACAAAGAAGTAAAAATAGAAAAATATAAAATATAGTTAAAAATAAGATAAAAACAAAGGAAAACCAAAAAGAAAACCAAGTAAAAAACACAACATAATGAAAAAATACAGTAGAACTAGGAAAAAAATAAAATAAAAAATATATTAAAAATAGAAACATAAAAAAAAGTAAATAAAAATTAAAATAAAAAGAATAATAAAAAAAGAACAACAACAGAACAAGACAAAACAAAAGTAGTAATAATAATATTTTCTTGTGGCCTCAGCTGTAAATTTCCTTGCCCCCAGAGTGAGCCACTGCCAATCCCTGCCTACCCAGCAAGTTCTTCAATACTTCTAGGTAGGTCTCTGGACCCGCTGTGGACACTGTGGGACCAGCTCAGACTCTGATCTGGCCTTACTCCAGGGTGTACTTGTCCCCAAAGTCCGCAGTTGTCCCCAAGGTCCACAGCCTCAATTGTGGGAACACTCGTTATCTATTCAGATATTCTGCAGATGCAGGGTCTACCAAGCCAATTGTGTGGATTTAATCTGCTGCTCGTGCGGCTGCACAGAGAGATTTCCCTTCCTCTTCTTTGGTTTCATAACTCCTGGGGTTCAGCTTTGGTTTTGGCCCCACCTCTACGTGTGGGTCACCCTGAGGCATCTGTTCCCCACCCAGGCAAGAGGGGGTGAAAGCAGCAGCTGATTAGGGCTCACTTGCTCACTCAGGCCAGAGAGAGGGAGGGATACAATAGACACAATTTGGATGTGTGGGGAGTGCCTGCAGCAGCAGAGGCTGACAAGAAGTTGCAACAGCCTTAGGCACACTGTGCTTTCTTTTGGGGAAGTTGGCCCCGGATCGCAGGAGCCTTGGCAGTGGTGGGCTGCACAGGCTCCCGGAAATGTGTGGGCAGTGATCCTCTGTTTGCTCACAGGATCCTTCGTGGCAGCAGCAGCAGCCATTGCCTCCTCCTCTGGGGACCGAGATAACAGCCACGGCTCATGCCCACCTCTGGAGCTCTTGTAGGCTGTGCCCTGCTGTCTGTGAGTGCATGGAGCAAGAAGCTTCTATGGAGGGCCTGCCCTTCTCCTCGCGCACCCCGCAATAATGGTCTCTTGCCTCTCCAGCAGGTCCAGACTTTTTCCCAGACTCCCTCCCGGCTAGCTGTAGTGCATTAGTCCCCTCAGGCTGTCTTCATGCAGCCAACCCCAGTCCTCTCCCTGGGTTCTGACCTCCGAAGCCTGAACCTCAGCACCCAGCCTCCAACCACCCCAGCGGGTGAGCAGACAAGCCTCTCAGGCTGGTGAGTGCTGGTTGGCACTGATCCTCTGTGCAGGAATCTCTCTGCTTTGCCCTCCACACCCCTCATGCTGTCCTCTCCTCTTGGGCTTCGAAGCTCCCCCCAATTCCAGCCAGTGAGGGGGCTTCTTAGTGTGTGGAAACTTTTCCCCCTTCACAGCTCCCTCCCAGAGGTGCAGGTCCCATCCCAATTCCTTTGTCTCTCGCTCTTTTTTTTTTCTTTTTTCTTTTGCCCTACCCAGTTACATGGAGATTTTCTAACCTTTTTGGAAGTCTGAGGTTTTCTGCCAGCATTCAGCAGGTTTTCTGTAGGAGTTGTTCCACATGTAGATATATTTTTGATATATTTGTGGGGAGGAAGTTGATCGCCACGTCTTACTCCTCCACCAGAAGGTCTTCCTCCTTTAAGACCTTTAAGGTCTTCCTCCAGAATTGTTTTTAAATACACAGTCAATTCCCCCTTTTATCAGTATGAAGTAACTGTCTTCATTTCTAACAGTACTGTATACCTTAACGTATATTTAGTTTGATGCTTGCCTGTATATCTCATTTGCCTGATTATATTTTCACATCATTCTATTTCTTTGTGTTGTAGGAGTGTCCTTATGTATTATTTGTGTCTAACTATTATATTTATTTTTGCTCCTCATCTGAAATTTTTTCATTTTTCATTAACTGAGTTAATTTTTTTTTTTATAATCATTGTATGTAGGCTTTCGAATGCAATTTAAGCCCAAATTTCCTTCTTTATATGAGTCAAAGGCTACTAAATGTATGCTGGTAAATGTTTAAAAATAATGTCTCAAAAAAAAAAAAGAAAAAAGAAAAGAAAAGAAATTGCCTCAATTTGTAGTATTTGCCAAATGCTGTAATGTAAATTCACCCTCATGACTGATTTCAAACTGCTATCATTGAAATGATGTATACTACTGACTCATAAGCCTGTATGGACCAGTATCTGTTTTGTCCACAACCATCTAGCTAGTACCTAGTACGGTATTGGACATAGAGTAAGCAACTGATAAAAAATTTGTTGAACAATAGAAAAAAATTGTGGGATGATGTGAGAAGCAAGATAAAAGTGTAAAAGTACTTACAAGTAGACTTATTCCCTTTCATATCATCAAATTCCATTCCAAAGAAGAGAAGTGTCATTTAAAAAATGCCAGTTACAAAGTATCTAAAAATTAGTTTAAAAATTATTATGTATTTAATATCCACTTCCTCCCAGGGGCCTGTGCTATAATTCTAACAATAACAAGCATAAACTTTACCATCAGATTGGTATGCTATCATTTAATCCCTTTTTAAATTCTATGTACTAAGTCAATGAGCTACATTATCTCTCTAAGTCTCAATTTTAATATCCATAAAATAGATTTTTAAACAACTACTCCATATATTTGTGACAGGGAGTAAGTGGATCGAAATGTAACTCTACACATCTTACTTAGCATATTACTAAGTAAGAAACCAGCTCCCTTTGCTTATTATTGCCAACCAGTTTGTGAATGTGTTGGAGCCAACTTTAAGCATAATATAGAATGCATTCATTCAATCCTCATTAAGTTTTGAACATGTGCAAAGTACTGTGAGGCTGCTGTGATTTGGTTCCAGGAATAGTGTATCAGTTGTATAACTGTGTAAAATTCTGTGTAACACACTATGTCAACACTTAGTGGCTCAAAACAATAAAATTTATTTGAATCACAAAATTGCAGTTCAGTAATTTAAGTTGGACTATCCTGGTCTTGGCAGTGCTCACTCATATAAGTTGGGGTCCACTGGCTGCTACTTGGGAGCTGATGCATTTGGGAGTAGGCATGCTGTAGAACAGAGTTCTTGGCTCTGCTCACACATCCCTCTGTCAGGCTACATAGGCATGTTTTTATGGAGGTAGCAGGAATCTGGTATGCTCAAACTACTCTATTGGCTACTGCTCCATTGGTTAAAGTTAAGTCACATGTCCAAGTCCAGAGTCAATATGGGAGGGCACTAATGAAAGGCTTAAATGCAAGTAAATGTGAACAGTTGTGACCATTAATGCTATCTGTATCCTGAAAGAAGGATTCAAAAAGTTTTATCTATGACCTTTAGGAATTCAAACATCCTTAATATATGGGACATATGTGCAGATAACTGAAACACAAAGGAATAAAAAGAATGTAAGAAGGAAGGAAAGATCACTTCACCCACAACTAATCAAGAAAAACTTTAACAGGAATTGCAGCTTGATGTGAAAAGTTGAAGAAGGGAAGAAACACTCATTGGAGGAAAATAATAAATTAACAAATCATGAAGCAAGAAAGAATATGGTATTTGGAGGAGGGAGTGGGAAGCCTGGCTAAAGCAGATTTTTGTTGGAGTATGTAAAAAATATGGCTTCTATAAATGCTTTGGATTATGATACCTGTAAATGCCTTATATCTGACCACAATTTATTGCTTTTTCTTTCAAGATAAATATAAATATGTAGGAAATACTTCAAGTACCTGTGATATTTGTAGAAGGTAATAAAATAAACAAAAATAACATTTGGGAATGGACCTGTAATCAAATTATTTATAACACATTAATAAATGCTTCAGATAATTATAAAGAAAAGAGTATCATAAAATTAATGTTATAAAATCTCAAATATAGTGTATTGAAAATTTGAAATGTACCTAGATGCTCTATTTTCAGAGCATACTGAAGAGTTGATATCATATGTATGGTATCAAAATAAGGATAAATTAGATCAAGATTAATCTTTAAGCACTCAACATAAAGGTACATTAAGGACACATGATGTCTAGCTGTTTACCTTGACTATTTTACTTTATTTTAAAATATCGATACAATATTAGAAAATTTGTTCAAATAATTTATTATTTTATTTTAGTGCATTCTTTAGAATAATTTTATATATTTTTCAGAAGTTCCATGAGACTGGTAAAATTTTCACCCAACAGATATTTTTCCTATCACTCAGATAGGTAATTTTTGTCTAATGGAGACAGGAGGAGTGGGGTATCAAAATGTATTATGCCAATTTGTTTCCAGATTCATTCAGATTTTCCTATGTTTCTCACAAGTATAGAATTTATACACTTTACTTTTAAGTACACTCTAATGTAAGTTAGAGATTGTCTTAAGGCTCAGGGTTTAATTTAAGCAAAACTATCAATCCCATTCTCCAATGAGACCCAACGTTTGGGTCCCATTGGCAGACCCAAATGTTGTAGTATTTCACTGTAGTAGTAAATTTTATTTAGTCTTTGTTTTATGCTAATTAATTTCACTCTTTAATATACAAATTAGCTTCCCCTGTGCTATGTGTTCACATAAAGAATCACTGGTAAAGTAATAGATTTCTACCTGTAAGGTGATCACATTTTTATTAGGTCAGTGCTCTAGGGCAAAAGGAAGCAATATGAAGTTTTGGGGAATTAAGTTCTAAACTATGTAATAATAAAATTCAATTGGAAGTACCACATCATTTATGCTAATATGAATCATTAAGACAAGCTTCATTCTGAAATATTAAATTATTGTTTTCTTTATATCACTTTATTAGATCTACTTAAAATAGTATATGCATATTCTTGTGTGCATTTAGAGCACCCTAAATATATTCTCACAAAGCTAGGAACACTAGACAGAGATGAAGCATTATGATCAGGGATGACATTTCAGGGTCAATAAATAAATTCTATCAAACACCAATCATTTATTCTTGAGTTACTTCAAGTACCTTTGACCTTGACTCTACACAGCTTCTTAGATTTACTTGCATCTGTGACTTAAGCCACAGTTTGCTCTAGCTAATACATAGTATTATTTTAAAGTTAGCCTTTTGCAGCATATTTCCTCCCTTCAATTCTAGTTTTTGTTGTGAACAAATTGGTCCTGGTTTAAATAATCTTTGGAAGCAGTTCTCAAGCTTTTGGTCTGAGGACCCCTTTATACATTTAAAATTTATCACGGACCTCGAAGAGCTTTTGTTTATGTGGTTTACATATATTTATGTAAACCACATAACATATTTATATATATATATTTACCATAATAGAAACTAAAACTGAAATTTAAAAATATATATTTATTATTTTTAAAGAGAAATAAACCCACTAGATGTTAATATAAATAACATACTTTAATGAACAATAATATTTCTAAAAAAGTTAGTGAGAAAAATAGCATTCTTTGGTAAATCCCTTTTAAAATCTGTCTTAATACAAGACAACTGGAATTTGGCCTATCCTTTTGCTTTCAACATATTGAGTTCTCTCTCTCTCTCTCTCTCTCTCTCTCTCTCTCTTTTTTTTTTTGGTTGAAGTATATGAAGAGAATCCTACCTCACACTGATATATATATATATATATATATTGGAATTGGTATGTATATAATTCGAATTGGTAATTCCAATTCTGGAATTACCGACTTGTTTAATTTCAAGCAACATGATATATATATATGTTGGTGACTTATTTTAATTATCTTTCTGAAAATTGTGGGTATTCTTCATTGGCACTACACCAAACTACATCAAACTCATAAATGGTAATTTATTAAAAGTTGGTTGTGATCTGGAATCTGAAACCATATTAATGAACTTTATATACTTACATTGAAGTCTATAAGTCTGTTTTGTACTTTGAACAGATATTTGCTCAAGCATAATTTGTAAGCTATGCGTTGGTGTTTTGGAAAATATTGGTTTATAGAGTTATGCATACCTTCCAAATGTTGAAACATTTGGAACATTCAACATTTCCAAATGTTGAAACATCTTATAATATAATGTAGAGAAATACTATTTATTAATAACAACAGTAATCTCATCACAGTTCTGAATTTGTTAAGCTCTAGATGACAGGTACAAGTTTCTCAAATTTCTATTTTCACTTAAAAACTTGAATTTTTTCATAGGCAATAAATACTATCATTTGTTTTCCATGAAGAGCAGACTCTTTTTGTTCATTGTCAAAAAACTATTAAATACCCAAGTCTGAATACCTATAGATTCCTTCTCAGTTCCTCTTTCAATTAACAATAGTGTTCTATAATAAAAGTGGCTAGTTCGACTAATAATTCAGACAATTAAACAGCTGCTTTTTTCCTCAAAACTATAAACATACTTTGGAATGCAGCAAAAGTATTTTAAGGGTACTTCTTATTTTGTCACACAGACTATTAAAAAGATGTACTTCAAGAGGATTTAATAAAATTAAGAATATTTACTACTCTATTAAGAAATTATTAGGTACAACTGGAATTTTCTTTCCTGCAAGTTTGTGGCAGTGAAGAAAATAGTAAGTACTATTAGAGTTTGGTGTCACTACCTTGATTCATACTAAGGAGCCAGCAATTGAATCCACCATTGTTTTAGCATCATCTGCACAAATATCAACATGGTGAAAAGGCAAATAACATTATAATATTATTATGAAAACATTTTGTCCTCCAAGACTCCCTGAAAGGGTCTCATATGTGTCCTCCTCCCCCTCTCAGGGGTACCAGGAAGTCCACAGACCATTCTTTGAGAAATGTTGATCTATAATAGAAAATCATTTACTTGTGAGCACAGATTCAATTATTAATTAAATGTTATCCCAAATTCAAATAATCTGCATAGTAATGTCTTCAAATGTGAAAACTGTATGAATCAATAGCATTTTCTATCACAACTTTAAAAATTTAAATTGTCAACATTGAGTAAATATACATTATGAAATAAAGATTTAAAAAATAGCACAACCAAACTATTCCAACAAACTATCCATACAGTTTGCAAACACTGAGTATTCAAAAATCATAAAAACTTAAGAAAAAGGAAAAATAAAATCTAATTTTCCATCTCAGCAAGTGTGTTTTCATAAATTTGGAAAATCTTCTTGGGTTTCTATTTTTTAATTCTATTATATAACAACATGATACAATAGAAAAAGCATGACTTAAGTGTCAGGCATATACATATATATAACTATACATATATAATATAAATATTATATGTATCATATATATAACTATAGATATAAACAGAGTTCTCAGTCACATCATTGAAGAATTTTAATTCCAGTCAAATCAGATTTTTCTTTGAAGTTTGGGTTGAAACTCACATTGGAAAATAACAGTACTTCAGTTGGCTTTTCCTCCTTCAAATTATCTCTTTTAAGCCCAAGAATTTTTTTCAATATTCAAATTTAGTGAGAGTTTATATTTTTTTAGCTACCTCTTTCACTTATGATGTCAAAACTTTTGTCATATTCCTATTATCTTTTGTCTAGGATGATAGTATTTATTCTCCTTAGGAAGCTTCACCATTCTCATGTCATTTTGTTAATAATTTTGTGGCTCTTTTATCAAATTATTTAACATGTTATCATTGATGGGATGTTTTCATAAATTCCATTAATGATTAAAACATTATTTATTGAGTACCCAGTATATGTCAGCATAGTGTAGTGACCAGGAGATCAAGTGGCAAACAATTCAGTCATGGTCTCTCTTTTCACAGAATTTATAGTCTAACATCAGAGATAACCAAGTAACAGGTAAGTCTTTGTGGTGAGAAGAGGTAAAGCCAAATTCTCTTCCACTTGAGTTTGGGCTACATGAGTACTCATTTCCAAACAATAAAATAAAGTACAATTGACCTTTGAATAATGTGGGGATTAGGTGCTCCGATCCTCTGCACAGTTGAAAATCTGTGTATAACTTCACAGTTTGGCCCTCCAAGTCTGCTGTACCACATCTGTGGATTCAACCAACCTTAGATTGTGTAGTCCTGTAGTATGTAGGGCAAAGTCAGTCAGAATGAGACAGACAAATACCATATGATATCACTTATATGTGGAATCTAAACTGTGACACAAATGAATTTATCTATGAGACAGAACCAGACTCATAGACATAGAGACCAGATTTGTGGTTGCCGGGGAGAGTTGGATGGGAGTTTGGGACTAGCAGATGTAAACTACTATGTATAGAATGGATAAACAACAAAGTCCTACTGTATAGCACAGGGAACTATATACAATATTCTGTGGTAAACCATAATGGAAAAGAATATTAGAAACTATATCTATATCTATATATCTGAATCACTTTGTTGTACACCAGAAACTAACACAACATTGTAAACCTTCAATTAAAACAAAACAAAACAAAACCTAAAAAAATTCTGCACGTAGGTGGATCTGTGCAGTTCCAATTCCTGTTGTTCAAGGGTCAACTGTAGAAGTGATGGTATGAGACTTTGGAGAGTTGATGATAAAAGGCTCAGCAGCTTCATTCTTGCTCTTTTTCTGTGTTTGCTACTCTAGGGAAGGTAATGGCTATGTCAAGAGAACGTTCAAGCAACTCAAGAGATCCATGTAGCAAGGACCTGAAGCCTTCTGCCAATAGCTATGTGAGTAAGCCATTTTGGAAGCAGATCCTCCAGCCTCAGCTGCTTTGAGCCAAAACTTAAGTAGACTAATCCTAAATTCCTGACCACAGTGAATGTTAGATGACAAAAGTTTGCTGTTTTTTTGTTTTTTTGTTTTTTTTAAAGGAAGGGTGGACATAAATTACATTTTTTTAAAAAAAATTATTTATGTATTTATTTTTGGCTGTGTTGGGTCTTCGTTTCTGTGCGAGGGCTTTCTCCAGTTGCGGCAAGTGGGGGCCACTCTTCATCGCGGTGTACGGGCCTCTCACTATCGTGGCCTCTCTTGTTGCGGAGCACAGGCTCCAGACGCGCAGGCTCAGTAGTTGTGGCTCACGGGCCCAGTTGCCCCGCGGCATGTGGGATCTTCCCAGACCAGGGCTCGAACCCGTGTCCCCTGCATTGGCAGGTGGATTCTCAACCACTGCACCACCAGGGAAGCCCAGTTTGCTGTTTTAAGACACTGAAATTTGAAGTTTTTTTGTTATGCAGCAATAGATAACTAATATATTATCATAGAGTGGATAAGTTCTGTTGGACAGGTAAGCATAGGATGCAATGAGAGCTTGGAAGTACAGCATCTACACCAGTCTGATAATGTTTCTGACTGTAAGTAATGTTTAAGCTGAGGCCTGCTGAGAGGACAGCAATTATACCATATGATTGATTTTTCCCTTTTTCCTCAAGCTCCTATATGGACCAGTTTATCCTGTCTCTAAAATTTTGATATGTTTTATCACAGATTTTTGCATTAATTTTGATTTTTGAAAATATATCATTAAAATATTATTAGTCTGAAGGTTTTTTTTTGAATTCCATTAAGATTTGTACCTGGGCAAGTGCTTTACTTGCCTCATTCCGGTCTCAGCAGCCCTGCTGGGAGCAGAGTAATATTTCAGGCAATGGAAAATACATGTGCAAAAATTGGGAGAGAACATGGAATTTGTAATATTCTAATAAAGAGTTATAACTACATATTTCAAAGGATTCCCTAAGCACTGGTGACATTCTGTTACCCTGAGGAATAGTTGGAATTATTGTGATGTAGATGATATAAAATTCTCTATTAATCCTAGACTTGCTACTTCTAAATTTATGATCTTCAACAAGTCTCCTGAGCAATTTAAGCCTCAGTTTTCTGCAAGGTGGGAACCATAATGCCCATGTCATAGGTTAATAAAGTTGAAGTAGGATGATGAACATGATCCTACCTAGATAATTAGAGCTAGGTCAGCATTTAATTGATGATAGTTCATTTAGCGACTCTTGGCTTGACTCTTTTGGCTATTATAATTGAGAGCTGGGTACAAAATCTTTGTGTTGGAAAATAGTTTCATTCTTCCATTATAGATTTTTCTAACCATGGTCTATATATTTTTGCCTATACAGACAGTATTATAAAGCTATCTTGTGCTTATTTCTATTTTAATATCTCACATAGTATTTTTAAAAACTTAAGCAATAATATGAGAGATAAAAAGTTAACACTGGTTTGTGCTTCTTGCATGTCAAACCCTGTGCTCAGCACATTAAAGACACCCCTTTTCATTCTCACAAGAGAAATGCTATTATTATCCCCATTACACAACTGTGAAAACTGAGATCCTGAGAGTTTAGTAAACCACCCAGGATTATGCCGCTGGCACATGATAGAACTTGGATTTCCATGAAGGCATTCTAGAGGGTCCACTCTGAGCCACTGACTCCCAACATGTACCTACACACCCACTCTTTCAACTGATTTAGAAAGCTCTTAATAGACAGACACTGATTTCATCTTGAAATGCCTATTTTAATTTACTTTTTAAAGTCAATTCTTTCACCATCTTACATTTTCCTTTGTAATTCTATGTTAACTAATGTTTTGAAAGTCTTTTTGGAAGTAAACTTATTGTAGAGGCTTCAAAATTTCTAAATGTATGAAATTTACTGGTGTTCATTTAACATCATTATTCATTTACCTCAAAGAAATTGATTAGATGTGCAAGACATGTTTGCAGGTTTTAAGGTAGGATAAGTACCCTTTGGATATTTGCAAAAAAAATAGATCATAGAGGACAGCACACTGGCTGGTGAATCACTTGTTCAGCTATTCTCTGTGGTAGGAGTTATTCTGTAACTGTAGAATCTGGACATTCTTCTTAAAAGTAATTTTAGTAAACTTTTCTTTATTATAAGATCAAAGATAATTAATTTAGATTCACATATTTTACGATAAGACTCTTCTGTATCATTTTTGCTTTCCTTTGGCCCACTTCTATTGTTATAAATAAATATAAATATATATATATATAAACTTTTACATATTTCCATAGATACATCTTTTCTTTATTGAAAATTTTTAAATTATAATTTTGTATTGAGAGTTTCTGCTTAAGTTAGCAAAAGTGCATTAATTTTTCATTATATATCATACAATAATTTACATATTGCACTGAAATGCTGTCAAAGGAATATATCTTTGGTTTACAACATCCTTAACTATTGACCTGGGCTGTATTCAGCTGGTGACCTAAGGTTGATGGGCTCCACACATTGCTACCAGAATAATTATGAATATGTGAACGTAAAGAAATTTTACAGAAATAAGCATTTCCTCATGCTCAAGAGTACTTGCTGTTATCATTGCTACAAATATTTGGGGGAACTTTCTTGAACAACGTAAATATTTACTCTTATTTTTTATGAAGTTGCTTTTCCTTATGCTTGGATTTATATTATATCTAATGAATCTTAAACTCTTCAGTGGTATCCATAAAAGTCATGTTTTCTTTTTCTTATTTATTTTTATTTTCAATTGCTATCTGCAAGCAATTTTATTAATCAGGCTGTTGCAAAGTTTTCTATATCCCCATAAAAATTTAAGTTTTTATGTCTGTAACTAACTTTCATAACAGATCCTATCAATTTTTCTTTCAATATATTGCATTTTCCCTAGAGCAGTAATGCCCTTTTGTGGAGTGGTAGCTAATACTGTACTATGCAGAATGAGAAGAACTGATTAATTGCTTTTAGAATAGTAAATGAAGCCTTTTAATTTAATGAATATTTCAACAGAATCAATTCACTTTGTCTCTCTAAAGGCAAAATTCCATAGGGAGAATTTCTTTGGGGTGACCTAGAGAGCAAATTGGAACCTCTGTGAGGTTGGCATACAACCATATGTCTTCACAAGCACTTAGATTATTTGTATAATTCTAATAGATTACCCCTAACCTAAAATGCATTCAATTTCAAGAGCTTATATTTACAAATTATCCTGGGGTATTGTGATTTGTGAGTCCAGGGCATGAGCTCTCTATATCTGAGATCTGTCTGTTCTAAGTATATTGCTGAACTTGAATTGCTTAAAAAGCAGGGGAGTGTAATGGATAGGATGGTAGGCTAAGAGCACATCTATGTGTGGTAAAGGGAATGAACTGCAGCTTAAATCCTGTGAGCTTGACACAGTACAACTCATTTATATGACATAGCCATTTGAATCTTTGAACTAGCTTGATCTTATAATCGCAGTCTTAGATTTTAAGCCAAGCATCAAGGCATTTTTTTTCTACTTGCTTAAACATTTACTTATTCCTTTAAGTCTGCCATGCCTCACTTTCTACTCATTTGAAAATGTAGTAACCACATTGATTATTAAGTAGCTTTCTATGAACATCCTTTTTCTCTGATGGAAAATTGCATAATGACAACTGTTGGTAATTATTTTATTTAATTTGAATAAAATATAATTGTGTTTTCATGAATGTATGTACAAAAATATATATTCAGGAAAATTTTAAGACATTATAGATTACCCTCAGAGGTAAGGTCAGTATTTATTAAAAGCAGATGCACAATTGGTCTTTCTGATGCTCTTGGAAATTTAGTTTTGCTGATTTTTACAGAAACTCCAGACACCTGCCTCATAATTGCTTAATACAAACATACTGAGAGTAAAGTAGAACAATGTAAAAATTGTAAGATAATGGATGCTAGCATTCTACTACTCAAAAATAAGCCTTTTTATATCCACAGCATGTTAAAATAGATTGTAATTTCTTCATTTGAATATATTTATTTTAATATTTGCTTATGATTATATCTCTCCTTTGACTGGTTTGAAATTAACTGATACTTCTATTCTTCAATCCAATAAAGTGTTCTAAATATATTCATTAAATTCAAATCAATGGAGATTTATAAAATGTAGTGAAGTACTTAAATTAAGAGGACTAGCCAACAGGGCATAAAGTTGAATGATAAAGCACAGTAGAAAAAGCAATTACAAAAACTGCCTTCAGAAATCCTGTTTAAAAAAAAAACAAATCAAACTGCAAAGATGTGAAAGCTAGAAAGGAAGACTTTATAAACATTTAATAAGCTATTTGATTCTTTGTACATTGGTATCAACAAAATTGGGAGATAATAAGATCTTATTCCTAATATTTAGATATACAAAAATTAGAACTTCAGAAAATATTTTCTTGAGGATAAGTAACAACATTTTTCAATTTTTTGGACCCAGAACCCATATTTAGAAGTAATTTTATAGTAAATTTCAGTTTACTGTATTAAAAAAACTTTCCTATATTTGAAGCTTGAATGGGGTATTAGAGCCTGTATGTTTGGGTTTCCTTTAACTTCACTCTCTCTCCCAAATAATCATTGGGAGGTTTCCCAGACTGTCAATTCAGAACACCTGAAAAAATTTGCTGAATAGATGTAGAAAAAATGAAAAGATCCAGTTAACATTGTTTCCAAATCAAGTTTACTTTCAATGTAGCAATATGATGACATTATGAAATGTTTATTCTCCATTGAGTGGCTTTACATTTGACTTCATCTCAAAATCTCTCTATATTCTTTCACTACACTTTCAAACACTCATTTTACAAGAGTCACCATTATCCATGAACTGTTCTAAGCTGGACAACTCATATTTTCTCTTTGGAAGGTAATTTGAACAGCTTGGAACAGAAGATTTATGGAGGACATGAATATACTAAGATACTGAAAAAAGCTAATGCACCACATTTATGTAGTCTGAAGTTTATAGCTGTCCTCATTAGACAGCTGGCTGGAACTAAGCTGAAAGAGTTTTTGTGAGTGCTGTGAAAATGTGTTTGACACTTTAGGGTCAATCCCAAAACTGGCTGGGAAGCATCATTCTATGTCACTGTTTCTTATATTTAATAACACACATAACTCATTTAAAAATGAACAGCTTCTTCAGTGTCGACTCTCTTAGTTTGTGTGGGCTGCTATAATAAAATGCCACAAATTGGGTAGTTTATGAATAGCAAGGCCTTCTCTCTCTCTCATTTCTTGGTCTGTGTAACCAAAGGTGTTTTAATTTTGTTGATATTTTCAAATAAACAGCTTTGGGTTTTATTAATTCTCTTTACTGCTTATCTCTTTATTACTTTTTATTGCTTATTGCTTTTCTATTTAATTGATTTCCACTGTTTATATTTTTCTTTCCTCATACTTACTTTAGTCTTAAATTGCTCTTCTTTTTCTAGACTCCTGAGGTGTAAGCATAGATTTGTGGTTTAGACTATTTTCTTTCTAGTAAAAGTATTTAACGTTGTAAATTCCTCTCTAAGAATTTCTTCAGCTTCATACCACAAATTTTGATATGTTCTGGGTTTTTATACCATTCAAGATTTTGTCTAATTTTCCTTGGCCTTTTTTATTTGACTCATGAGTTGTTTAGAAGGTCTTGATTAATTTGTAAATATTTAGAGCCCTTTTCAAATTGTTGCTGATCTCAAAATTAATTATGCTTTGCTCAGAGAACATATTCCACATTATTTCTATCTTTTTAAATTTATTAAAACTTATTTATGGACTAAAATATGATCTATAGTGGTTAATATCCCATGTGCACTTAAAAATAATGTATATCATGCAATTTATGTGGCAATTAGGTGAAGGTGTATTATATATTCCTGTAGACCTTTTTTGGCATAGTTTTTCTATCAGTTACTGAGCCAAATGTGTTAAAATTTCCAACTCTAATTATATGTCTCCCTCAAGTTCCATCAGTTTTTGTTTTATGTATTTTAAAACTCAGATGTAAGGTATATCTATATTTATAATTACCATATCTTTGGGATATGTAGAAATTGTATCATGATTAGGTGTTCTGCCTCTAATAATATTCTTTGTATTTAAGTTTTATTTTTCTGATATTTATTTAACCAGTCCACATTTTTTATGCTTTTTTTCTTTGTTTGGTATTTTCCCCCTGTTTACATTCAACTTGCTTAAATATGTATACACACTTAAGAAGTGTGTATCTTGTAGACAGCATATTATGTTCTTGTTTTTTTTAAACCTCATCTCAGCTTTTGAATGGAATGTCTAGTCCATTTACATTTAATGCAATCAATGATACTGTTGTATTTATGTCTGACATTTTGATATTTGTTTTCCCTTTTGCCTTCCGTTTTGTTTTTTTTTTAATTGCTCCTCTGTTTCTTCTTTCTTTATTATGTGTTAATCAAAAAATGTAACACACCTTTTTAATTCCTTATTGGCATTCTAGTTGATAGAATGTGACTCAGATTCTGTTATCCTTTTCAAAGGATTCTCAGTTTTTTGTTCTGGCAGACTTTGACTTCCTACTCAAACTGTATGCTCTATTTTTCTTCCATAGAAAAGATATTTTTGTGATTGTTTTGGGGATTAAAATGTGCTTTTTAAATTTGTTGCAATTTCCTTACAGTTAATATTGAATTACTTCTGCTAAAATGTTGGAAATGTGCTTTCAATGATATATTTCTAATTATACCCTTATTCTATTGCTAATATCTTCATAAATGTTATAGGCACAACAATATACTGCTATAATTTTTGCTTTAAACAATAACATGGTTTTAAGGAAAAGACAAAAGTGTGTACGTGTTTTCTCACATACCATTTCCAACATTTAAGTCCTTTTTATTCACATTCATCTTGCCATCTGGGATAATTTTCGTCAGCTTGGAGAACTTACTTTAGCAATTCCTATAACACTGTAGGAGACTGTAGGTCTGCTAATGATTAATTCTTTCAGCTTTTTGTTTATATGAATATGTCTTTATATCATTTTCATTATTTTAAAAAATAAATGTGTTGGATAAAGAAAGTTTTGTTGGCAGATTTTATATATTTTTCTTTCAGTATATAGGATATCATGTTATAATTGTTTGTAATAAGAATCAGCCATTAATCATATTGTTTTCTCCTGTATGTAAAGTGTTTTCCTCCATATGTGAAGTGTTTATCTCTAGCTGCTTTCAAGATGTTCCTATCATTGGTTTTCAGCTGTACCGAGGAGTGGTTTTCTTTGTTTTTATTCTGTTTAGGGTTTAATTATTTAGGAAAATTTTCGGTCATTATTTTTTCAATTTTTTTTCTCTCTTCTTTTCTGTCTTCTTTCATTCTGAGATTCAAAGTTCACTTGCTTTTTGTTTTGTTTTTTTTAATTACCTGATATGTTCACATGGGTCTCTCAAACTCATTTTAGTATCCTTAAATCTTTTCTCTCTGTTCTCCAGGTTAAAACATTTCTTTTGATCTATCTTAAAATACTAATTCTTTCTATTGTTTCCAATCTCTGTTGAAACAATCTAATAAGTATTTTATTTCAGTTATTGAACTGATCAGCTTTAGCATTTCCATTTTTTATAGTTTCTATATCTCTGTTTAGATCCTTTGTATCTCCCCTCACTATGGCCTTTTTTTCACCTTAAATTATTTGAATATTCTTGTAAAAGCTGTTTTGAAGTCTTGATTTGCTATGTCCGACATCTGTGATGACTGACTTGAAATCAGTTTCTGTAGACTGCTTTTTACCCTGAATACAGGTCTTGCTTCCATTTCTTTGAATCACTGTAAAATATTGGTGGTAAAGTGGACAATATGGATAAAGTATAATAGTGACTCAGAGGCTGCTATCCTTTTCAAAGGATTCTCAATTTTTTGTTCTGGCAGGCTTTGACTTCCTAGACTCAAACTGTAGACTCTATTTTTCTTCCACAGTATATAGTAGGTGATATCTGCTCAGTTCTTGCCTTCTGCTTGTTTTAGTCTATTGTATTTTCATTCTGGTGCTCTAGAATTTTCCTCTGTAGCTGCAGAGTGTGGTGTTCCGCCAAGTATTTGGGTACAGTTTATACACATCTTTGGGGCTTTCCCTTTCTTTTGCCTCTTTGTTTCTATGCAATGCCTCATAAATTTCTAGCTACTTGTATTCTTGGTCTGTCTTCTCATACCTCAAAGAGTGAGCATTTGGCTTCCTGCTGCCCAAGCTCTGCAGAGACTGGAAATGTACTCACTTAAAAAACAAATAAAAAACAACAACAAACTCAAAAATCTCACTCAGTGAAGTTTTGTCTTTCAGGAATGCATTCTTCTCTGGTCCCTATCTATGGAAGAAGGCCTTCATAGTTGATAGAGAAAATATTTCAATCCTGTAGTTACATAGCAAGGTGATCTCTTTATTAAATGTAAGGTTAGCTAAATACCATTTTCAGACATTTAAGATCTCAAAAAAATGTCCTTCCTATGCACCCTAAATTAGAAAGCTACTGGAAGAGGTGCTCCCCCCAAATGAGGAAGTAAATCAGGAAAAACAGTAAAAAGAGGATTTATTTCAAGAAAGTGGCAGAATAACTGCCAGAGTGATAATGAAGGAAGTATCTATACTGTATGCGGTGCATCAAAAACGGCAAAGGAGGCTCATTTCTAAGAAAGAGATATGATGGACTACTTGAGGCATGTGAAGGAACTGAGAAGATTTAGGCTATTAAGGAAAGTTTGGCTATAAATTAGGTTTAAAATCTACACAAAATACAGTTTCAGAGAAAACAAAATATTGCAGACAAAATATATTTGCACTAATCATTGCAAATATAAGGCTCATCTGTGAATACAGGGTTATAGTCGTATCCCCAATAAATGATGATTTCATCAAACATTTATATAATGATAATTGAAAAGACTGTGGAAGGATAAGACTTCCAAATATAATACAGGATGACCTGTTAAATTTGAATTTCAGGTAAACAACAGTTTTATATGTTAAAAGTAAACAAGATTTAAGATATTTTTAGATTTACAGAATTCTCACACAAATTCTATTAAATAGGTTTCATTTTGCTCCTTTGGCAGATTGGAAAACAGAATCAAAGAATTTAAATATCTTGTAGTTAAGTAATCTACAGGAGTCAAACGTCTAGCCAGAGACAGATAGTTATACTCTAAAGTGCCTAACTTTACTTTTTTCTGGTAGGCTAGGTTGTTCCCTCTGTTCTACTAAAGATAGTTGCTTTCGATTTAATTGCACCACTCTAATCACTTTTGAATAAAAGTTTATCACTGCATATCTCCTTCTGTTCAGTGTCAATTTTGTTAATTTCGGTGCATTCAGTACTATATTTAATGAAACTTTATTCTATGAAATTTTAAACAAAAATAAGAGTATTTTAATGGAAAAATATATAGACTGAAATGTATATTTAATGTTCAATATCTGGTAAGATCATTACTATCAGTTCAAGTACCCTAAGGAAGTACAGAGTTTTGGGGCCAATCTCTGCCAATTACGTTTGTTTTGAATCTAACATGATTCTAAAAGCAGTTTCTTAAAGATGATTTTTTTCTTATCTTCATTGAAATTTCCAAAGCTTTTAGCTTGCATAGGAGAGAATGTAGGAAGGTTAACTGCAAACACATTTATCATTTTTAAAACAAAATCACATACTGCAAAAGACACATGGTGAAGTACCAACTCCTGCATACCATGAGATTATCCACTTCCAGGATGATAACCAAAAAGGAATCAGTGTTGTATGTTTGGTTAACATCTGCCTTTTAAGTATTAGGAAATAATTCTCTCAACCACTCCTATTTACTTCATCTTTTCAGATGGGAAAACATTTTTCTCTGAATTGATGACTACTTATTTTTCAGCTAAAGTAAATACAGGTCTATATCTCTTCATTTTTGTGAGAAGCTGACACATTCTGTCACAACATCGTTTGAGTAAATGGGAAAGTGACAGCTTCCTGGCAAAATTTTAAAGAGATAAACATCTATTTTTGTTTAAACAGCCAGTAAAAAATCAGAAGCTTTCCAGATTGAAAGGGTAAAGAATGCACAAGTGTTGCAAATTGGTAAATGAATGCACTCTGGAAAATTTCTGATGTTTGCCTCTATGTTTTTAACCACAGCTCAGTATTTTCTGAGATTAAAGAATAAGTTTGCAAAGAATAAATTCTATCAAGATGGTAGAATTATCAACAACCTTGACTAACAGAATTTTAAAAAATCAAACAACAATACTCATAGAAACAATTTCTTCTAAATTGAAATATCAAATATTTGCTTTTTCCTGCATTTGAAGAGTATTCCAGTTTTAGTGAAATACTATTTCTAAAAGTCACATTATTTGGTTTAAAAATAAATCTCCTAAAATTATTGTTAGTTTTACATAACACTTTTAAAATAACACATTTTTAAAATGTTTTTTCTTTATAGCTATTTTACAATTATATAAACATTAGTACTTTCATCTGGCTTATTTCTCTTAAAATCTGTTCACATAGTATGTCAAAGTATTGCTCAAATAACAATGTTACTTGCAAAATTTGTATTTTTCTCCTGCTTGCCATTAAGCCTTTAAACATGGAATCATATAATTCATTACTAATATATGTAAAATAGGGTAAGTGAACACCTTATGTTAAATTTAGTCTAAAGAATTTAAGAAATAAGAAAGCTTGTGCTAATTATTGAGACATAAGGATGTGAATGTCAGAGGTAGGTATTTAATGTATCTTTTTAAATTTTATGGCTCTCATATTTATAATTCCTATTGATATTATATCACTTTTTAAAAGGGATGATATTATATCACCCCTTTTATATCACTGTATAATGTTCTTCAGAATTTCCTGGAGCAAATAAACTGATGTTTAATCTTGTGTATTCTATGTGTTCCAATAACACTCTGTAAGCCCAGCACTGAAACAGCCATAATGTATTGTAGTCCTGCATTTTTGTCTCATCTCTTTCCACACCTCCCCAGCCAAATCACTTCACAGTCCTTGGAAGATGAGAATGACAGGGGACTTTAATTTGCTTTTCAGTTACAAATCAGAGGTCAAGGATAAAATGTTATTTGTAGAGACTGCTACTGATTAAGTAGAATCATAGACTGATAACTGATAAATTCTATGATTAATACAGTGATTGGCAAATAAGCAAACAATAGGGTTCAAACTATTCCTACAGTTCAGTGAAAAATGGATTTTTTGTAGAAGATAATTGAAGAAGAGTCACAGATTATGAAATGCAGTTACTTTACCTTGTTTTATTGAACTATCAGGCAAATTTGAAATGTTTTATTCCTGTCTTAAAAAAAACAAAACAAACAAAGAAAGAAACCTCTAAAACATTCACAATTGAATTCACAATTCACAATTGAATCTTATTGTTCAGAACCTTTGGGAACATATGTTGTAAAGGTTTATGTGTGAGAAAAAATTTTTATTAGTTTACATGTATATAAGCATTTAAATATGAACTTCATCTTGGACTTTGTCACTTGCCTCTGCTCTGAGAGTCTTTCTGATTTACATACACAGGGAGAACTTGAGCATGCATTAAGATGTTCAGGAATAAGTAGAAGTGGAACAGCTAAAATACTATTGACTCTATATGATGACCAGAATCTCCAACATTCGGACCTTAGTATTGAGCTACTCTGAAGCAATAAGTGAGAAAGGTGGGCTGGGATTTAAATAAACAGTGTATTCATTTTACATTGATGTCTCTTGATTAACAGTAGAAGACATCACTCCTGAAAGCATCTGCAGTGTCAGTAATTCCATAACAAAGAAACCACTTTATTATCAACATACTGTAGATTCATTTTAATGTGTCATTTGCACTTCAAAGTCACATAACTTTTATTATGGTAAATCAATTAAAACTATTTCTCATGATAATTTATCTTCTGCGGAGTTTGTCATCTCAGAGAATGCAATATTTCCCAATTTAACTTCCAAGACAAAAGTGATGTAATTTGAATGCCTTTTACTGAGCTTATTAAGCATAAAGATCACAGAAATTTCAAACCCTGAAAGATAACTGTTTCATCTATGTGATAAAATGGAAGCCACATTTTTTGTAGTGTATTATAGGTGGTGGAGACAGTATGCTAATTAGTAATATAACCTCATTTACTGATTTTCTACATCTCCCATTTTAAAATATAATCTAGTAAAAGCAGATAGTTTCTCTGATATTAGTTTTAAAGAGAACGTAAAGGTTTATATAAAAAACATTTTATCGAAGATTGGCAAATGAACTGAATTTTAGGATGATGTAGTCACCTGTTTTGTTAGTTTTAATGACTGTGTAACAATGTGCTTCAAAGATTTACATCCATTTCTTATCTTTGAAAACTGCCAATATTTTTTGACCTTGGTTGAATATTTCTAAAATAAGCAGCTTTAATATCCATTTGCAGCCTGAAAATGTTTGCATGGAAATGAGAAATTTTATGCTTTTCTAAATTGAGTATTTAAACTTAGAGGGTATTTTCAAACATTTGCCATATATATGTATATTTTTTGCTTTATTGTCCAATTGAATTTAACTCAAAACTTCTGTCAATAGAGATAGAAGAGAAAATATGTGTAATTACTTTACGAGTGGCAGTCAGAATATGTAATATAAGTACCATATAAAGAAGTATAGGGTAGTTTACTTAATAATGCATTATTAAGTTTTGGTTTATTTCATGATAAAATTAAGCACCTTCAATGGCATTGTTTTCTGAGATTATATTTCTTAGAAAACCTCATTAGAGATGTATGCAATATTCATTTTCTTATCAATATCTTTAGGTTTTCAGTTTCTAAATACTGAGAAATGTGTGCCTAGCAAACACTTTTTTATACATTCATTTAATTTTTGCAAGGAAATTGTTTCTAGTGTGTATAGGAGGAGTAGGACTTGGAAAGAATTAAGTTACTACACACTATCAGAAACAGTACCCTTGATTTCAGCATTAGTAATGTGAAAATTACAATCTGATATCAAAGAGAATTATGCTAGTGAAAATGACCAGAGAGTAAATCAAGTTAATTATAAAAGACTTACTTCCTCCCACCATCATAGCAGTGCCTAAAGGATTTCCAGAGGACACCTGGGTCTTGGCAGGATAGTTAAGGCACTGGCTGGTGTTGTTGAAAATCCTGAGGATCGAAGCTGGAGAGACTTAGTCTAAAACCCTGTGTATGTCATTTATCTGTATTACTTTAGACATTTTACAATATCCCATACCTGTTTTGTTGGTGGTGATAGTGGTAGTAATGGTCGTGGTGGTGATAGTGATGTGATATCAGTAACAATTATTGTAAAGATAGTGTATGTAAAGCATTTTGAATCCAGTAGCATACAAATTAAAGATAATATTGTCATAAATAAAATTAAAAAAAAAAAAAAAAAGATAATACTGCCAGCTGTGGCTCTGATCCCTTTATGTAGTCTATACCACTAACTTAGAGGCTGGAAATGAGAAATTTTATGCTTTTCTATATTGAGTCTAAATATTCTAAATAGGTATCCACACTTTTAGATACCTCCAATATATTATGTGTATATTTGTTGTTGTATAAAGTATATATATGAACTTTTATAGTAATATATGATATTTCTAGGAAAACACTCTCATATGTATGAATTGGTAAGATGTCTTCCTAATAATAATGGCTTAATATTATCAATAATTACTATCTCAAGGGAAAATATACACTTCAGGCAAGGCTATTAATGCATGTGGTAGATCTACTTTTTAGTTGGTATTCCTGATAATTCTGAATTGTTTTGAACAACTTGTTAGATACGGTTATGTCACAAATGCTTTTGCTCAGAATGAGACAGATAAAGAGAGCACTGGACAGTAAACTGTCAACTCTTCTGTGATCCTGTTGCCCTCCTATGCTTAAATCATTGGGACTATCATCAACCCATATCATGTAGAAATCTTGTTTAACCCATTTGCCCATTGTGCTTGGGTTAGTTCAGTTAAAACTGGATGATTAAGTAGCAAATCCATTTAATTGTGGAAATATCCTTGAAATATTCTGTCGGACACCAAACCCATGAGGATAGTTCCTTTAACTCTTCTGCCTTGTGGAAATCCTGCTCTTCTCTCAAACCTTCCATTATAAATGCAACAATTGACGTGAAATAAGACCCGAGAAAGGTTGCCAAGTCAATTAGTCCACTAAAAGTTTAACACCTAAATGGGTTCATAATTTTTAAAATAAAAATTTAAAAAACAGAAATTTTAACGTATTCTTTATGTATCTGTGTAGTTTGTCTTACATAGTTCCTGCGGTGTTTTAATTCTGATTTGGAACTAAAGCATCAGTTGCTGCTATTGAACTGCTATGATTCAGTTTTCTCCCTCCAGATACCAGAACACCTTACAGGAATTTTTCTCTCTGGGAGAATGATCTTACTCCCTCAATATTAAACTTGGTCAAGAGTCTTAGGATTTCAGCTTTCTGTGTTCAGCTCTATCCATTCCCACTGTAACTATCTTCTAGAGAGTTTCCCAACCAGAGGATGTCTAAGTTAGAATTAGCTACTATTTGGAACATTAAAAGCATCCCTTTCTCCCTTTGAGATCCAAATCCAATGCTTTGACAAGTTTTACTTTAAAATCAAGGAAAAACAGTCTTTTACCTCCAGTTCCACATCCATCCAGGACGGTGTGAAGACTCATTAAACCACCAAA
Organism: Eubalaena glacialis; assembly: GCF_028564815.1. NCBI lineage: Eukaryota > Metazoa > Chordata > Mammalia > Artiodactyla > Balaenidae > Eubalaena > Eubalaena glacialis. The sequence goes on from NC_083731.1 coordinate 35,443,049, forward strand.
ATCATGCAACCCATTCTTCCAGCGGGTTCTCCACCTCCCTCCTCAAGAGACTCTATTCTGTAAACTCAGTGGTTGCTTTTTGTTTTTGTTATTGTTCTAAGGAAGATCTTGTAAATGATTTTGAGATGCCAAATCTATTCTATCTGAAGGTGAGGTGAAGGATCAGTGGTCATTCTAAGGCACTCTTCATATACCCTCCCTGAGGGAAAAATGCCTTCAGTAAGCACAAAGTTATATTTAGCATATCCGTAATAATCAAGGGCAAATGCAATTTCTCAGGGGAATAGAATTCCAAACCAAAATAAATAACAAAAATATTTTTCAACACTTCTAAACATTTTGGTATTACCAGTTTCTTTCCCCTTTATTGTGAAAATAGAAAATAATTTAAAAATTCTTGAAAATAATTGTTCCCTTTCTTATTGACATATACCTAAATTCTTGTTATCATCCTACAAAAATGATTCTTTGGAATGTCACCATTGGTTTCTCTTTCTTAGGAAATAAAACCGTACATCCTAATAACATTAAGGACCAAGAGAATGTCTTTATTTATATGACTTTAATATTCAACTGTCTTCATTAATTATTGATATGATATTGGTATGACTATTACAGGAAACACAATTATATTTATAAGTTACAGATAACGTTATCATTTATTTTAGGAACTTCCTGAAAATCCATTTATCTTACAATAGAACAAGTCCTCATCAAGGATCTTTACCAGACCAATAGATTGTTCAAAGGAATTCAGAGACAATGCTTCAAGAGTTCTTCAAAACACTTCATCAAAACCCCCTTACTTCATTCTATGCGCAATTCTACCATCATCTAAAAAATATTTCCCAATCTCGATCAAACCCCTAGTTAAAAAATCGACCTTATACTAGACTGTAAATATCCTACCCTTATCTTGCCACTTCCAAAAAGGCACTAAAACTCTAAGCTAGCGGTTTCTTCTACTCTAAGAAGCAATGACCTCAGCTTTGCTTTATTGACAAATTATTTGATAGGTTTTGCTTGTTTGTTTGTTTTTTAGGGTTTGTATATTTTGCTTGCTCATCTGTCATCTGTTTAATTTGTGATATTTCAAAAACAAGACTCTACATCATGTGCCTGTACATTCTAAAGAAGAGTATTAATAATTAAATGTGCTTGTGCTTCCTGGTTATTTATGGTAGGGTGCGGCAGCCCAATGTTCCTGCTGAAAACAATTAGAAAAAATCACTATTAATTACAAAAATTTTAAAAGCATCACAGAGAAATGAGGCTGAGAACTGGATAGACTAATGCTCCACAGAAGGGAGATTCATTCCAAAGTGAGGACACAGTTACCTCTTCTGGTTTAAAATAAAAATTAAGCATGACCTGGTCCAGGTGGAGTCTCTTTAGGGGAAAGCAAAACCAACAGATTTTTTTAGTGGTCACATGGGGCTAAAGTGACAAACTAGAGAACCGAGTGTCCTCAAAGGTCTGGTCCTTTCCTCCACAAGACATATTCTGTATTCTAAGGCCATGCTGAGGGTTAAAATGCTAGGTAGAAAGAAAACTTCTGAAAATTAGAGCAAAAGTCTTATAAAGTTCACTGGTGTTTAAAAAACAAAGAACCATGGTGAGGGATAGAGATGGGGTGGGTGGAGAACTTAAACAAAAAAGATGAAAGTCCTAGAAGGAGAGTTGAATGGACGGAGGTTCTTCATTAATATGATGAAAAACAATTTTTTTTTTTTTAACCAAACATAAACTTTTTTTTTTGATAGTTAAAGGCAGTGGAGTTTTTTACACCCCTTTCCTCCTTTTACACAGAATATAAAGCTCACTGGCCTGGGAGTAGCCTCTATCTTGCAACTTTTGGCCAGTGAAGAGGATTCAGAGAAAATAATACAACTATCAATCATAAAAAGGAGGGATGACAAAGGAAAATAATTAAGCTGTGGCTTCAGTCATGCATTCCTGTGCAAGGTGCCCTTGCCACATTTCCCTTGGCAGAACTTCCTGAATCTGGGTGTAGATGGAGACGTAGAATCTAGGCTTGCTCTTTAACAGAAGGCTTTTGTTGAGGAAAAAGGAAATCAGTAGAGATTTTGCATTCCCTCTGGCTTGCAGAGGTAAAACTGGATGGGTATGAAATATGTAGTGTATCTATACATCGAGACATTTGTGTTTTGAAGCCGCGTGGTGCTGAAAAATGAAGAGCCAAACTAAAAACTTCTGAAAGATAGAAGAGTCTCTTATTGTTACCAACTCCTGCTGCGCATCACATGACAGGCCAATCGATCAAGAGGTGAGGTTTTGAGGCAAGTAATAACAATTTTATTCAGGAAGGTCAGCAGGCTGAGGAGATACTGGACTAGTGTCCCCAAAACCCATCTTACCCAGAGTTAGAATTCAGGCTTCTTTTATGCTAAAAGGGGAGGTAGTGTGGCTGGTTGTTGCAGACTACTTTGTGCCTGCCAGACCCCTGAGGGGATGTGATCATCCTTTGTTCTTGCAGCTACCCATCTAGATCTGGTCACAGAGTTCCTGAAAACCTCCAACAAGATAAATGTTATCTTCTGTTCTGCAACTATTTATCTCTATAGGAATGGAGGTCAAGCCTAGGAGACAGAGCCTTGAGAAAGGGCTATAAAGTATATTTCCGGATATAGACAACATTTTTTTTTACAACGGTGCAGAGCCAGCATGACTAGGCACATGCAATAGAGTTCAAAGGTTAGAGCTAAAGGAATAAATCCAATGTGGAGTCAGGTTTGTTCTTCTCTGTTACATTATTGCCTTTCCAGGCTGAAGGAACAAAGAATAGTCATGCTCTAGAAACAAGGATAAACTAATAATTGACTACCAAAACTGCAATCCAGTCTCAAACCAAAAAAAGTTTTGACTGGATTGAGGATATCAATTAAGATTTTAAAAAGTCTTAACCTAAAGCGATAAGAATGGACTAGACATTTCTTTGATGATTTTAGTCTATTGTCTGAGTTAAGTAGAAGGTTGAATTGGAGACCCTTTAAAATAGCTCAATAGCTCAAATAGAAAAGGAAAAGAATTACCTGCATGGATAGTCATTGGAGATATTTGCTGGCTCACCCTTGGGTATAGGTGACTTTCTTAGAAAAATTCTATAATTATTAAATAAGTAAAAGCATAGTTAAATAGCTTTACCAAAAGTATCCATTTATCACTTTTTTCTACGACCATTTTTTGTTTATACATGTGAAATTTCAATGTGGGACTTTGAAATTTTACTTTCTGCTTATATGTTTCCTTTTGAATTTCCTTATTCCTTTATTTTTTATTTTTTCCTGGATGATAATATCTTCACTTAACCCTCATTCTTTTTTTTTTTTTTTAACATCTTTATTGGAGTATAGTTGCTTTACAATGGTGTGTTAGCTTGTGCTATAACAAAGTGAATCAGCTATACATATACATATATTCCCATTTCTCCTCCCTCTTGCATCTCCCTCCCACCCTCCCTATCCCACCCCTCTAGGTGGTCACAAAGCACCGAGCTGATCTCCCTGTGCCATGTGGCTGCTTCCCACTAGCTATCTATTTTACATTTGGTAGTGTATATATGTCCACGCCACTCTCTCACTTCGTCCCAGCTTACCCTTCCCTCACCCCGTGTCCTCAAGTCCATTCTCTACCTCTGCATCTTTATTCCTGTCCTGCCCCTAGGTTCATCAGAACCAATTTTTTTTTTTTTTTGATTCCATATATATGTGTTAGCATATGGAATTTGTTTTTCTCTTTCTGACTTATTTCACTCTGTATGACAGACTCTAGGTCCATCCATCTAACTACAAAAAACTCAATTTCATTTCTTTTTATGGCTGAGTAATATTCCATTGTGTATATATGCCACATCTTCTTTATCCATTCATCTGTCGATGGACACTTAGGTTGCTTCCATGTCCTGGCTATTGTAAATAGAACTGCAATGAACATTGTGGTACATGTCTCTTTTTGAATTATGGTTTTCTCAGGGTATGTGCCCAGCAGTGGGATTGCTGGGTCATACGGTAGTTCTATTTTTAGTTTTTTAAGAAACCTCCATACTGTTCTCCATAGTGGCTGTATCAATTAACCCTCATTCTTAAACAATATTTTTACTGGGTATGAAATTCCAAGTTGATAATTATCTCTAACTTCTTTACAGGTATGAATTCTCTTTCTTTTCTTATCGTTGCTGATAAGATTTCAGCAATGTGTATAATCTCCATTCCTTTCAGGTAGTTTGCTTTTTCTTCTCTCTACTTTTAAGATATTCTATTTTTCTTCAGCATCTTCACTATACTTTATCTAGGCATGGGTTTCTTTTTATATTTCCTGCTTTAGAATGGCTGGGCCTTCCAGGATTGATATCTTTTAACAATAATGGAAAGCTATAATCCGTTGTCTCTGGATACTGCTATTTTCCTTCTTCTTTGTATTAGATGGTTTGGAATTTTTTATGGACCTTTTGATGTGTTGGTAAATGTTTAACAATTGGTTTTTCAAAATAAAAACCCTGATTGTAGCATTTGCAAATTTCCACAGTGTGAATATCCTCCTTATGGTCAGTTTCAAGCTACCACAGTGATGTTCTTGAATCCAGAGTTGGAAAAAGATATGCACAATCAGCTTTCATAAGTGAATCAGAGCTGGTCCTAGCACACCATTGCGTGGACTTAGTTATTCTCTCTTACTCTGTCTTCCACGTTACATATTTTACATTTATTCCTCTAGGTTTCTAACATTCTCCTTAGGTGTGATTAATCTGCTTGCTGATGCAAACCTAGAGTTTTACATTTCAATTAAAAAATTATCCATTTTGGGGTTATGTTGAATGGTTTTTAAATGTGCTGGTTTTCTGCTCTTATTTTCAAGACTTTATTATATTTATTTCAACTCTCTATATATGTATATGTTATATGTAACTGATATGTACATTTATAAAATTTTATTTTTTGTCTAATAATTTCAGTAATAATGTATGTCTGCTTATGCTGGTTTTGACTCTGAGAGCCTTATTTTCTCTCATGTTTTGTGATTTTTGACTGTGAACTGATCATTTCCCTAGAAACATTATTTTTGGAAACTTGAGTTGATGTTAAATTTCCCCAAAAGGATATACATTTGCTTATACCAGTCACATTTCTAAATTCTCTCTCAAGGTTTTAGACACATATAACTATTATAATTTCATAAAACAAATATGTATGAAAGCCAGCTGTGGCTACAGATTTTCCAGAGTTTTGTCCCTTTCCACCTTGTTCCAGAATTGAAAATGGTGCATTTTCTTGCTGTTCTTTTTAGGAAAAATAGTTATCTTTAATTAATCATTATTCAGAGGATGTAGCCCTTTGATGTCCTAGTTTTACACAGATGTCTTCTGTTAAGAGTTTCCATGCTATGTGGGCCTAGAGATTTATTTCCTGTTCCCTATGATCTTTAAAATAGTCTTCAAAACAGAAGCTGAAGGTCTCCAGCATTCAGCAGGTACCCTCAGGGTGAATCTTCAAGATTAAAAAATGGATTTTGTTCTTTTTTGACTTGCAGGGTTCCAGGTTCCACATTCGGGGGCTCAGAATAGATCTTACTTTTGTGTGTGTGTGTGCCAAGCTAGCAATGAATTTTATTTATATTTAGTTATTTCTTACTACTCTTTCAGGATTTTATTTGTTTCAATGTGGAAAGTAACATGAGATATTTAATCTCTCAAACTAGATTTCAAAACCTAAAGCCAGGATTTGTATCCAATGAAAATCTAAAGAAAAAAATACAGCAGACTACATCAACACAGAGAAAAAGAAATGTACTTTTAATCTCATTCAATGCATTTTAAATTTTATCCCTTAATCCTTTTTTAAGGAGCATTTTCAATTTCTCTATAATAATTCAAATTTAGCAAAATATCAGATTGTTAAATTAGACTCAACTCGCCTAATTAAATTGCCTCAGCTGACTTGTTTTACACACAAAAGTTTCTCCAGGTATGCAATGTAACAAGCCAGTCAAATTCCTGTTAGCTACAGATAACTGCATTTAACATGTATGAATCACATCAAAATAACTTCCTAAATGGAATTTTACTTTTTTAAAGTATTTAAGAAGCACCTGTTTTGGGGTTGTTTCTCTGGCATCTAAATTTTATTCCTCTGTTCTCTACAGTTTGTGGTAAACCAGGGTATTTCTCTACTTAATAAAAATAATTGTCTTCATCAATTGATTTGGATTATAAGACAGTTAAAATTAAACAATCACATTTAACATAATATTTTTATTGTGCTTCAAAAATCATCTACCAACACACTGGTAATTTTCTTCTTTGGATATAGGTTATAGGAATCAGGAGTGAAATGTTTGTCATTAGTAATATACACCAGACATTTTCAGCTCTCTGCCCTGTGACCACCTGGTTAGGATTGCATTTCCTTGTCTCCTTCCATGGGTGGAGAATTTTTTATAGTTTTGATGAATGAATTTTGAGCAGGCATAATGTGTGTCACTTCTGAGACAGAGTTTTCATTCCCTGGCGTGAGAAACCCTCTCACCTCCCAAGTACTTTTTTATTCTCGCCACGGCAACAAGCAAAGAATGAAATAATAACTGCTTTGTCAGACTGAGTCATAGAATGGTACAGTGTTAGAATGAAATAAGCCTTTATTTTTGGTGTTTCTTTGGGATGGCAGCATATCCTGGCTGATACAGTGGCCATCACAGTGGTAGAGATCAAATTGCAAATCAAACAAATGGTTTTACCATTTTTGTTTGTGGTAGGCAGAACACTACCCCTCTCCCCACCCCAAATGCTCACATCCAATTCCCTGCAACTTTTGAACCTGGAAGCTAAAACTTTTAAGTTACATGGCAAAGGGGAATTAACGTAGCAGATGCAATTAATTTTGCTAATCAGCTAATCTTAAAAAAATAGAGTACACTGAATTACCAAAGTGGGCCCAATGCATTCTTAAAAGTAGAAGAGTAAGGCAGAAGAAGAGAATCCGAGAGAGTCATTACCACAGGAGAGTGTTCAGGGAGATGTAGTGTTGGATTTGAAGACGGAGGAAAGGTACTACCTCCAAGGAATGGCTGGTAGAAGCTGGAAAAGGCAGGAAATGGAATCTCCCCTAGAGCCTCCAGAAAGGAAAGCAGCTCTGTGGACACGTTGAGTTTAAGCCCTTGATACATGAGATAAGACTTCTGACCTCCAGAAAGGTAAGATAACACATTTAAATTGGTCTCGTTTTAAGCCACTTAGCTTGTGGTAATTTGTGTATGTCTTTTTTTTTTTTTAATTCCCAGCTTTATTGATGTATAATCAACATATAATATTGTGTAAGTTTAAGGTGAATAACATGATGATTTGATACAAGTATATATTACAAAATGGTTAAAGTTAGTGGTGATTTGTTACAGAGAAAACTAATGCAGTGGTACCTGTCCGTGTATTATGTGAAATGTTTACTCTCAATATTTACCACATTTCATCAGGATTGTCTAGAAATGTATTAATAAACATTGAGAAACTATCTGATACCAGATTTAAAACACTTTGCTAGAAATTCAAGGTGCGATAATCAGACAGAAATACTGCTCACGCTCACTGAACACAGAATAACATAGAATTTCCTGCATATTAACTTTATTATTAAACATAAAAGCAAGTTCATTGAATATAGTACTTTATATAAAAGAATGAAAGTATGGTCCTCAAAATGTCATTTAATTTTGAAAATTTTGTTGATATAGAGGCAGATTTACTGGAGCAAATCCGAGGACGTTGGGCAGAAAAATCTTTCAGTCACACTAAATTTCAATTGCAAAATTGACCTATTTGTGTAACTTTCACTCCACTAAGTTTTATTCTATGTTCAAGCCAGGTTCTCCCAATAAGTGATGCTCCTTTGTGCCTCTGGGTCTTTACATGTACTGTTCCTTCTGTGTGATGTGCTCTTCCCTGTGCTTTTCACTTGGCAAACTCTTATGCGTTCTTCTTCTTCATTTCCCCTCAGATTTTACTGTGTCAGAGAAGCTTCTCTTATCCTCTTATGAGCCTAAGTTATCTAGTTGTGTTTATGCTCCCACTGTTTACAGTGCTTATTACTATCACATTTTAAACACACATTAAAATGAAAAATTTCACGAGCACATAATAGAAAACAGATGCAAAAATAAGTGTGAGACAGAAACAGATATTTAGAACATAAAAAGGAAATATCTGAGAACAAGTTCATAACTAAGTCAAACATAAATAACATATAACTTTTTAAAGTATCATAACATAGTATAAAATATATTTGGATGATGAAAGTGGGATAATTAGATACCAGAACTCCCTTGAGAGAACGGTTGCCATTCTCTGATGTTGAGAGCATCCCCCATACCCACGGAGAAGGATGGAAGTTACTGTCTCCCTACCTCAAGAATAGTAAGAAATTGTGTGCCTACACTGTGGCTGAAGGAGTGGGTAGATGTTAAGTTTGGCTAGAGTACATTTCTATCAAATGATGAGGCAAGGGATGTGAATGTTTCCTATGGATCTGGAGAGTTGCTCTGGAGCCATTGCAGGTTCTTCCCATAGTGACAGATATTTACTGTCTTTTGTCTTTACATCACTCTCACTTGACTATAGGATCCTATAGATATTGTATATCTATACCTCCCACACGTGGTTGGCACATTGTGAATATGTAGTAAATTGGACACTGAATGATGAATGAATATATGAGAAGTTGAGAGAGAGATTTAGATTCAGAAAAATAATGATAGATTTAGATTCAGAAAAATAACCACCTAAAATAAGCTAATCCAAAAACAATGGTTTTAAAAAAGGCAAGGCTAGGGACTTCCCTGGTGGCGCAGTGCTTAAGAATCCGCTTGCCAATGCAGGGGACACGGGTTTGATCCCTGGTCCAGGAAGATCCCACATGCCACGGAGCAACTAAGCCTGTGCACCACAACTACTGAGCCTGTGCTCTAGAGACCACGTGCCACAACTACTGAGCCCACGTGCGGCAACTACTGAAGCCCACATGCCTAGAGCCTGTGCTCCACAGCAAAGAGTAGCCTCCGCTCGCCACAACTAGAGAAAGCCCGTGCACAGCAATGAAGACTCAATGCAGCCAAAAAAAATAAATAAATATAAGCAAGATTATTTGCAAAGCAATAATAATTAATACCTTTTTCTCTAATTTTCTTAATATTTCCCTTATGTAGATAAGATATATTATTAGCTCTGTCTTACAGATTAGGTAATCAGCTCAGCAAGAAAGAACTAAATACATTGCCAGTAAGAACAGGATTTGCTTTTCAAAATCTTTGCCTTTTCCTCTCTTATTACACCATGCTGATTTAAAATATCCATTGAATTAAAATGGTAAAAATGTCACTATTTTGTGTACATGGAAACACTAGATGAATTTTTTTTGAAAGTTGCCATTTTTCCTTAATTATTATTATAATCAACTGATATGCTATCATCTATTGGTTGAAAGTTGAAACCAGTGATCAAAAAAACTGAGAACTTAATTTACCGGTCATCACAAAAATACACATGAATGATAAAATATCCCATTTCATGTATTGTTTCACATTGTTTTCATTAGCAACGTTGCTAATTTAATAACCACAACTTGACCATGCAGCTTTTTTATAGAATCCACTTTCATTACTAGTCACAGTTTTGCCAAGTAAGCTTCAGGGGGAAGTAATTAAATTTAATAGAAGCCACCTTCATTTTGAATCTGCCGTCAATTTAAAGCCATGGGGAAAGGTAATTACATTTAATAGACACCATAGTTTCTAGACGAAGATGTACAGTATGTGACATTAATCATTAGCCCAACAGTCTGAAAAGTAAAATCTTACTTAGAACAAACTCCCTACAAGTAAACTAGACCCTCCTTTTTTCCTTTCAACTTAATAGAAGTAAAAAATGATGCTTATTTGGTTCTTAAATATGTTATTGAAATTTTACTCAGATGATTCAGTTCATTGATTTCAAGAAATGAAATGTAGGTAGATGGCATTTATGAATCCCACTACAGTATTATTAACTCTTAAGGAAATATATATTGATAATACTCTTTATTAAATATTCCTTAGGCTCAATAACATCTCTCTTTTTCTAATTGCTGAGGCTGGTACAATAAACTACTGCTTTTAGAATTCATTCTTATATTAGGTTTTTTTATGCTGTGGTTTATGTAAATTAAAGATGCTTACTGAGTTTCAGTATATAAGAGTCTTAAATCAGTGAATGATCATAATAAATATGAAAGCAGAACATTCCTTTTTGGTAAACACATCTACAAGCCTGACTGCATTTCACTAGGTTCATTTTATAGGTTCATTATGCCATTTGGCTCACATTGAAGTCACCTTAGATTTAATTTTTATTTTCTTCTTCATGGTGTATGAATAATTTTTGGCTTCTGTTTAGACATTTGATTTTAGAAATAGTTTTGAATCAGATTTAGATAATAAGCTCATATACAGTTCCCATAAAATCAAAAGGAATTTCCCGAGGGTTTATGAAATTAAAAGTGCATATAGAATTGGTAAAATTTACAACACTATTTTAAGAATCTAGGATTATTACCCTTCAGTGATGTTTCTATTCAAAACTTTTTTACTTGTACATATTCTGGCTAGCATAGTCATATACAGAGAGAGGCAAGGAGGAGAGAGACAAGGAAAGAAGCAGAGTGTGGATAAGAATGGTTTTTAGGATTGGAGACAACCAAAAATTTGTTAATCAAAAATGAAATTAATGCCAACAGCATTTTGCCACTTTAAAGAATAGTAATAATGATAAATCTATATCAGTGACTCAAGTATGACACAAAAGCATTCTTTTGTGAAGCTAAAGCACTATAGAAAGCATTTTGTAAGGAAATTTTAAGAAATTATGCATTTACTATTTGTGATAAGAAATGAAAGCACAATGGTCTTTTTGTTTATTTACATCATTACTTTCCAGTGATACTTTGGCTAGCAATCTTTTAAGAAATACCAATGTTGAGTCTGTTGATTTTTCAAGTACATATTCAGGCTCTATTGGTTCATTTTCTTTAATAATATCATTCACAGTTCTCAAAGGATACCTTTGTCTTTCTTGTCTAAGACTGTAAGAATTTCTTTGTTGTTGGTGGCAGATTTCACTGGATTTTTTTAAAAAGATTCATCATCATGTTTAGTGAAGTAAAAAGTCAAAAGAGTTAAAATTAATCACATCAGGTACATTGGTTGGGTGCCTAGTGACATCGCTCACATTTTTAAAGACAGTTTGTTTAATATTTTCAAAATTTTTTAAATTGCAGTAATTATTTACAGTTTATCTGAAAAAATAAAACCTAAACAATTGAAAACAAATTCTATGGCTTTCTTTTTTAATTTAAACATTGTTTACTTTACATGTTTACAGCAGCCCAAAGAATGTTTAGAATTCATACATTTTTAATATTAGTAAAATTTTCTATTCAGCAACCTTTCTAAAAGTCATATCAAGTAGTCTATTTATTTAAGTTTAAAGAATTTTACACCACTAACACTTTTATAGTCTTTACAACTCTTCAGTATTAAAAAAAAAAAAAGCCTTGTATAAATCAAGAATTTTGAAGGGTATTGAAAAATATAATTGCATACTTTTATCAAGTAAATCCATATTAACCACAAAAGAAGTAATCTAAGTGCACCGATTTTATACAGACTGTTCCAATGCTCAAGTATTAAAAAATAATAGTCTTCGGTCAAATAATAGATAATTTAGAACTACCTTTTAAAACTTTGTCTTAACTTTTTTTTTTTTTTGGTTTGGTTTTTCTCAAATACTGTATGTGAAGAAATGCCATAAAAGCTACTCGATAACCACAAAAAATTTGTAAATCACATGCACTTTTGAAATCCCTTTGATTTAAAATAAAGATGACAAAACAGACTCGTTCCACTAAAATTGCACTATGGTGATTTAGGAATAATATAGTAATATTTTCAGAATAGAATTGTTGATAATTATTTGTATTGATGGAAGTTCCTTAAAAACCAACATAAGACACCTAATATCATCATATAATAAAGAGCGATGTTACTTCTAGTACATTGTGTAGATCCACGTTACACCTAAAGACACTACATCCAAGAACACATGTTTCTAAGTTATAGAATATATTGGGGTGGGATAGTAGAAAAGTATAAATTTACTAACGTGTATATCACACTAATAAACAAACATTTATTGTTAAACATTTCCTGTTATTGCTTCACTATTCCCCCATAGAAACTTCCATGTTAAATATTTTCTGCTTCTCTAAGAGGTCTGCTTACCATCATGAAACTCTATTAAGTTCCATTAGTTAGTATGTGGCTTCAACTGATACAACAAAGAGCTCCAAGAATATAATGTCAAACAAGACAGTGGCTTATTTCTCTGTTAAGTAATAATAGAGAGAGGAAGATGGGAAATTCCTGGCAAATAGTAGATTTTGCTCCACAAGATTGCCCAGAGACTCAGGTTCTACTCATATTGTCACCACACCATTCTTTTGAGCAGCAGTGCCCATTAGAAATATAATGCAAGCCATAAACAAAAGCAAATACATTTTAACATTTTCTAGTAACCATATTTTTAAAAAGTAGAGAGATAAAATTAATAGGGTATTTTATTTATCCCAGTATATTTAAGATATTATAATTTAACATGTAATAAATAAAAACCAATTATTAATGAGATACTTAACTATTTTTTCATCCAATATCTTCAAAACTGGTTATATATTTTATCCTTACAGCTCATGTCAATTTGGACTAGACATTCAACTTGGACTGATGTCTGCCATATTGGCCTGTGCAGCTACAGAGTGCTGTACTTATCTGAGGGGTGGAAATTGGCTCATTACCACTGTATTTAGTGTCATCCTGAGACCTGGGCAAGAGGGACAGCTTCCTTGGGTTCCATGCTTCAGAGGGTCCTGCTCTGGACCTCATCACTCTATGCTTCTCAGCATACAGAGGCAAACCGAAGAACAAGGGTATATGCTGACCTGAAATCTGTGCTCCTACTTTTAGACTACAGTCAGAGTACCAGGGACCTCAGAATTCCCTGTCCCCAAATCCCTTGCCTCCAGGTCATGACTGTGCTTCTGAAGGTTGAGATGACATCAGTGTGGGTACCCATGAAGCCAAATGATGCCCATTTACTTGGAGTATAGATGGGGCTTGGACTTGGGATCTGAAGTACCCATGCTTGTTTACAGCTGATCTCACTGTGCAGAATAGAACATGAGGCTGGAATAGAATGGTAATCAGTCATGGGTCTTGGGCTAGGTGCCAGGTTTTCTAGTATTCCCAAGTTCTCACACAGAACTTAGATGATTCTGAAAACTCTAGATTTAAACCTGGCTTTCCAGGTTGTTAGGAAGGTGAAATCATCAAGTTAGAAGGATAGAGCACACTTTATGTAAAACTGTTACCTTGACATGTATCTTTTAAATATTTATACATGTGGTATGTGAATCTCCATATGCACTCTTACCTCAGTCCTTACAAATGTGAAGTGTTTGACCACATCTGCATTCAGCATGTAAGAGAAGGAGAGGAAAAGAAGGAAATGTATCCTTGATCATGTTAAGTGTAATATTCAGAAATTTCAGTCATAATACTTACTCACAACACATGATAAGAGCTTAATTACGTAGATGCACTTAACTGTGAAAGAAACTAGGAAATATAGTGTTGAGCTGAGAATCCACGTGCCCAGTTACATATTTGTAAATGTATTACTAAGTGTGTAAAAAGGAAAATGAATACAGGGGAGCAATAAGAGGTATCAGCCACAGCTCACCATGCACTTAGCACTGGGTGAACTGGAGTGGGAAAGGCATATTCCATGGCCTCAAAGTTTAGAGTCCAATGTAGAACAACACAACTAAGTAAGCCATTATATCACTGTGTGATGAATTTTGTAATAGGGTTAACCTAATCCAGGCCACTTCAAGGGGCCAATAAGAGTGGGAGCCAATGTGTATTTTTTGGCAGAGGGAAAGACTTGTCTAACCATATAATGACATACAAATGTACTCAGTGAGTACTTGATGGATGAGTTAGCTCTGATTAGACCCATTAACAAGCATTCCATCCCTCTTTGCTTTTACATTGAATCATTTAATCCTAGATTCTCAGAACATGTAGAAAATTTAAGGTATATCTATTCGACTTCTTAACCAAAACATAATTCTTCTTTATAATGTGTTATATGTCCATTGAATTCCTCAACTTCTTTTAAAAATACATTCTTTTTATTGATTATTCTAATCCCTTAGTGCATTTTATATATTCTTCTAAAAGAGACACATGATATTGTGATATACTTAGCTCTCTGCATGTCTGTTTCCCTGGCTAGAGTGTGGACATCTTGAGGCCAGAGCTATATCATATTCGTCTTTATTTTCCCAACATATATGCCCATAGATAACATACAGCAAATACTGACTGACTAAAATGTTTAAACAATTTTTAAAGGATTCTTTTATCACATCTGCAAGTGTGAAGGATCTGACATGTTATCCTGTCTTCAAGCTAACAAATTAGCTTAGAGGAGCAGCAGACTTTTTTACAAGAGGAGAAAACTAAGAAAACAATCTTAGCAACACCAGTTCCTCTAATTCTCCAGTTAGCAACGTGATGAGGGCTTGATATCACCTGCATGAACAGGGATGGAAACAGGAGAGGAACCCCAAAGCTTGTATAAGGTGGCTAGCTTATCGGATCCTCTGACCCGCAGGAGAGTGAAAGGGAGAGCATTGCTCCGGAATGTAAAGGGGGAAGAGAACATCTTTCCAGCTTTCCTTCACCACCCTGGAATGTAAAAAATGGGCCTGAGGGCAAGGATGCTTTAAATCCCTCCAGAGCAATACACAATCTCTGACTTTCAATCATCCTCTAACCCAGGTGCCAACGCTCAGAAAGTTTTGGCTGTGCAGAAATGTGAAAAATATTAGTTCCCCAACCTAGTCTTTAAAGGTTCTTAATTTCATTTTTTGAACTTTCATAAAGTGTTTTGTGTTTGCTTTCTGAAGCTCTAGAAATTACATCAATTCATCATATATATTGGGCTTTTAATTCATTAGAAAATATGTTCATGTTTTCCCATTTCCGGCTTCAAGATCTCCAGTTCCTTCCTCTACTTTCCAATTAAAGTGGTATCCAGAGTTCTCCCTATTTTTGCAGTACTCCTTCTTATTATTGAGTTGTCCATATACATTTTTTTATAAAGTAATTAGCCCATATCTAAATACATTTAATTTTAACTTGTCCTCGAAAACGAATTTATTAAATCCCATAATATAGACAAGACGTGGTATTAAAACCGGTCCAGAATGTTGTGGCAACTGGTTTAGCTGCGTGAAAGGTATCTAGTTAGACTCTTTTCAGCCTGTATACTTATAACCTTTCTTTGAGCGAGAGAGCAGTTACACATTTATTCCTTTTTATTTCATTTTTAAATTTATTTCCATTCTTACAAGAATGTTGAGCTCATGATCATCTTTTATTTTTCATCTTATTATCTTACATACTTACTATTCTTCCCAATCTTGGGTTTTGAACTAAGTAGTTTACAATATAGCACAAATGGAGCATGCAAATAAATCAGTGGTACATTACATAGCGATAAATGCTATTAATACATAGAAAAGGGGTTTCCCTATCAGACTGCAAGGTCATGGGTGGCTTCCTAGAAAGAGTGATGCTTGAGTAGAAGTTAGAAGGTGAATTAGTATTTAACCTTAGGACACAGACACAATCCAGCTAAGTTCTATGGCACTGTATCACAAGGACTGCCTTTTCTCTGGTTTCCAATACCATGTTTCTCATTTTCATCTGAGGTTCATCAGCATGGCCTTTACCATCCACATTTCTACCAACATTCCATTCATTATTACTTAGGAATTTTCTAAGAAGACCAAGGCTTTCTCTATAGTTCTCCTTTTCTCTTGCTGAGCCCTCATCAGAATCAACCATTGTGGTTCATTCAAGGCAATGTAGCCTTTTCCAATACACATCTCAAAACTCTTCCAGCTTCTACCCATTATAGCTCCAACATTTTTAGGTATTTGTTATAGCAACACCTCCACTTCTCAGTGTCAATTTCTTATAGTCCATTCAAGCTACAATAACAAAATACCATTGACTGGGTGGCTTAAAAACAACACATTTATTTCTCATAGTTCTAGAGATTGGGAAGTACAGACCAAGGTGCCAGCAGATTCAGTGTCTGGTGAGAGCCTGCTTCTTGGTTCATAGGTGGCTGTTTTTTCACTGGGTCCTCATAGGGTGGAAGAGGTGAGGGACATCTCTGGAGTCTCCTTTCTAAGGCACTAATCCCATTCATGAGGGCTCTGCCCTTATGACCGACCTACTCACCTCCCAAAGGTCCTACCTCGAAATACCACCATACTAGCGATTAGATTTCAACATGCAAATTTGAGGGGAACACAAGCATTGTCTATAGCAATGAAAAATTAGAGTAGTTTTGTATTTAAACAAAGAAGTTTTTTCATCAATTTTTACTTTTTTCTTCTTTAAAAACTTCCTAACAATAGTAGAGTACAGTAGGTACAATATTACAATTATGTTGTATAGTTGTTGCCAGTTATGGAATTAGTAAATAATGCATTTTAAAATATGAATGTATTATTGCATTGTGATATAATCTTACTTCTAAATTTTTATGTTTGGGTCAAGAGGTCATCACAGGAACCATGGTTTAAAAATATAACTATTATTCAAAACAGACTCTAAACCGTATCATGGAAAATATAGTTATTACCACACACTGATACTGTAAAACCCCTCACTTTAGTAGTGTTTCCAATATATTGGTATTCCTTCCTTTATCAGTGTTCTTCAGTGGATCGAATACTCCATACAAAGAGTATCATTTCTTTACTATATGCCAGTTTTAAAACTGTGAGTTGAACTGAAATACTCAGGGATATTTTGATATGTTACATTTCTAATTTAAAATAAATATGGAGCTATAAGCTGACTTTAAACTTCTTGCCATTTTATTAGTTTAACAATACTAAATAATGCATTGTTTCTTTAGTTTTAACAAGTAATACTTGGGAATCTAGTTATTAACATGTCTTTGAAATATTTTGGGATAAGTTATGAAGGACACTTTCATCAGAGTAAAGTATGACTTTAAGTGAAGACAAATCTTTAATTTTTCTTTTCATTTAAACTGAAAATATATTTTAAAATATCAACAAAGATTTAGAGCTGATAAACAAACTCTCAGTTAGCTCCAAAGTTAATGTTTAATAAGCAAGAACCATAAATCTATCAATGCTATAAACCTCTTTTTGGAAAGCTTAGAAAGTGCAGAATGTGTTTTCTTTCACTTGTTCACCCCTAGTGAAATAGGAAATGTGATTGTGCAAATAGCTGCTAATTATATTATTGAAACATCAGGATTAGTAGCTGTAACTTTGTCCCCATTTGACCAAGTGAGATGATACTGAACATTTTTTCTAAGAAACCTGTTTACTCAAAAATATGTATCATTTCACTTTGGGGAAAAATTCATTTGATGTACATTTTAAAATTTCTTTCAGCAGGGAAGAAAAAGGGACTAGAACTCTATATAATTTTAAGACCATTTTTTAAAAGTTTCTAAATAATTCCACTTAGAGAAGAATAAACAAACGTAATATTTATACATATATATTTATAATACAAGCGTTGTCAGTATATCACATATGAGATCTCATAAAATGGGTTTCCTTACCTTAGGGATGTCTACATATTTTACATATGCTTTTACGTAGTTGAATATATGTCATTGATTTCTTAATAAAATACTAGTTTTTATAGAAAGAAGTATGTCCTTTGGAATTCAAAATTGTTTAGGATTATTGTGAGTCTTGCAAACTTTTGTTAAACAGATGAGTTTTGGGCAACTCAATTTACACTTGAAGGCCATTAAGACTTTATTTAACTATTTAAAGCTGTAGTAATAGTAATAAACAAATAATCAATAGTTTTTACTACTAATTCTGAACCACAGAATACATAGATTAAACTTCAGTTGTTTTCAGGGATACAGGTCACTCGTGTTTAGCACTGATTCAAAAAGTAAAACATTTACAAACTGTTTTGTCATGAGGCCTCTACTTTTTGTGTGTGCACGTGTATGTGTATAAACATACATACATATACATATTTACAAAAATATATAATACATAAATGTAAAGAAATGAAACAAATATATGTATATTTATATATGTATTCTTATATGTGTGTTCTTGTGTGTGTATTCCTATACAGACCTATATAATATTTTCTTTACATGTGACATTATGTAGCAGTGAAGAGAGTAAGACAAAGGTAGTACCTTTATTTATGAAAAGAAACGTATGATATTAAAAATATATTTATCATTTGAAATGGCATGGGAGAGAAATCTGGGTAAAGAGAACAATGTAAGGAAGAAAAGTTATCTGAGTGGGAATGAGCCTTGTATGTATCTAATATGTCCGTACTCAGTCTCTCTAGAAGAAAGTAGAATGTTAGAAGATAAAGAGAAATGATAAAGCAGTATAGAGTTGAAAAATGAATTCTGAAATCAGGTGTTTTGAAATCAGACCCATCTTGATTTTAGCTCTTGCTTTTTCATTTACTAGCTGTGCACCCTTGGATAATTGGCTTAATCTGTTTAAAGCTGTGTCTGTATATGTACAATGGAGCTTATAATGATACCTACAACATAGCGATGTAGGGAGAATTAAATAACATTAATTAACAAAGTGTTAGTTCACCTCTGGTTAGTCTTATAAAATAGCTTTTCTCTTCTTGTAGATGAGAATAGCCTCAGAAAATAAAGGAAGATGGCCACATATTTATAAAGGACAGCTAGTAACCACTGAGATTCTCTCAGTATAAAAATTTATCCTCTATACCATTTAGTCTCACAGAAAATCCAGGCAAATGATTTTTAAGAAAGTATTTGCAAAAGATTGTAAATGTGTTGCTTCATTGAAGATATCCTTGACACCTATATTTAAAGTACTTGGGTGATCTAGAAAGAGACTAACGTTGCAAAGGCCAGATAGCAAATGGCCTAGGTTATTTCAGTCAAAGCAGGAGACTATGACAACTGGCAAGAGATGAATTTCATGGCTGATAGAGATTTGCAAAGTTTAGGGAAAAAAGATATTTCCAATGTATGCACCATTTTTATATTAGAGAGAAAATGAACAGACCCTCTTTTAAAATGCAATACTTTCCAAGTGACTTACTGACTTGCTCCTCCCAAATTAGCTTTTAACATTTTCGTATCATATCTTTTATTTCTTTTTCAATTCTATGTGTATGATTTCCTCAGTATACTGGAGTCCAGGTTTTAAACATGAGGGAATTTGACTGCATTTTCTCAATGGAAACTTATACATAATATACTGACAAAATGATTTTGTTTCTGCTGAAACTCATGTGTTTTCTTCTTTCTTCTTGAAAAATAAAACATTTTATTTTTATTGGTTTTCTCTCTTGACAAAATATCCTAAATCAGCACCACATACCCATGCACAAATTGTATTAAACATTTTTTTTAGTCCTTATCAGCAGAACACATTTCATTCTTTCAGAATTGAAGGATATGTTAACTTCTAAACAAGATTCCTGACATTAGCAGGAATGTACTGAACAGGTCCTGTCCCTCTCCACATTCTATTCTGTCAGAATATAATTAAGCAATTAGACCTGACAGTGTGTATTGTAATGTAGGAATAACACAGATCCTCGGATGTGTTATGCAGTACAAGACTGAATTCCATTAGGAATCTCCCCCAAAACAACTCATTTATAAGAATAAAACATATCCTTAACTGGGAACTTCAATGAAACAAGTCCATGGTGGGACGGTTTTGGTCTATGATGGTGAAGTTGCAAAGCAAAGGCTACATGTTATTCTTTTTGTTGTTGTTTTTATTACTATTATATATATTTTTCACAAAAACATGAAATATGTTCATTTGCCTCCAGCTATTATGAAAATCAGTTAGCACACTAGAGGAGCTGTTTTAATTCATTCTATATTAAAGTATGCGTTTTCTAAAGTTTCACAGATTTCCAAGTGTACCTTTTAAGCATAATAACATAAATTGCAGTTCTTAGATCCTAAAACATTGAACACTTTTCCTTGAATGCTTATGTCTTGTCCCAGCATAAAAGTTATTAAAATACGTATCATTGAATGTATCTGTTCCAAATACAAATCATAAATAAAAATATCTCTTGATTTCCTTATCATACAGACATGTTGAGAATTTAAATTTATTAAAATGAATATGTACATTCTATAACTTTGGTAAGATTAGATATAGTTTTTAAATGTATGAATGTATACATATAGAAATTTTACCATACCTGAAATATAACAGTGTGAAGACTATGTAATATTAAATAGTCAGGAAGAAAAATGACAGAAGCTTAAAGTTTTACATATATAAAACTTTAAATTTAATTATTATGTAATTTAGTTGCAATAGAAACATACTGCATAAAGTCTTGATAACATGACTTCTTTGAAGGGAAATATTCTCTTCTGAAACTTCTAAAGATTATTCCCAATCAATATATTTACAAGAATAAAATTTATAGATAAATTGTGAAGACATCCAACCAATTTATTACAGGATAATTTCCGGTGTGTGTGTGTGTGTGTGTGTGTGTGTATAAATGTGTGTATATATAAACATATATATACCTACTTGTGTATTTACAGATTATATATACACAAATTTATATAAAAATTTACTTATACTTAAGGAGGAGATAGTGTGTGTGTATATATACACACATACACATATATATACACATACACACATATGTGTGGGTGCACATGCAATATACTACAGACAGAAAAATTAGTTAAATGTATTTAGGCTAAATCTAATGCAATGATTCATGTACGTAGACATTGTTCATACTTAAGATGAAAATAATCCTCTGAGAATATTAGTAACTAGTTTTGAAACCTTGGGCCAATTATTAAATCTCACTGTGTCACAATATTTTCCTTTGGTTCTGTGGGGATGATACTATCTATCTACTTACTGAGCGTAAGAACCAAGGCTACTTCAGGGGCATGCAACCAGTACAGTTGGTCAAAAAGGCTTCACACCTAGGGTCTAATGTTCTGCATTTATGTCTTGAAATACTTAGTAATTTTATCCTTGAAATGGTGCTTTTTAAGTGAAGTGGGACAACGGCGCATGAGGAATGGCAGGGGTTGGGCCCAGGGATGGGGAACATCTCTTTCTCCTTGCAAACCTCCTGAGTCTGGCTTGTATTTGTCTCTTTTTGCCCAGCTTGAGGCACCCTTAGGGATGAGCCAGGATATAAGAATGGGGTCATTTCAATAATTCCACGTATGAGTGAAATACCCTGATATTTCCATTTAAAACTGTCATTGACCAATATAAAGATGAAAGGTAAAATCCTTGTTAATAATTTAAAATTTTAATTGTTCTTTCCTTAGAACAATATTAAATAGCAAAGAACACCATGACAAGTTGAGGAAGGCAAGGGGAGGGAGAGGGGGTAGGGAAGAAATGGAGATACCAGGGACAAAAGGAAACAAGTATTATAAGTACCTTTTGTGGTACTTTTTCCCTGTTTTTTGAACAAAGCACTGGGCATATTCATTTTTGAACAGTGGCCTAAAATTTGTGTACCTGGCTCTGATACAAACCTCAAAATGCTATGTTTATATTATTATAAAGATTCTTCTCCTTCTTTAAGGTGCATTATGTGGCAAATTTGTACAATTACTACTACAATATTCCCAGTAAAATCAAACACATATTTTTCTCATTTTGATTATTTTTTCAAATTAAGAAAGCTTCCTTAGTTTTGTTTTTAATTTTGTAAAAATTAATAATTCATTATTATATACTCAAATGTGTGGTTGAAGTAATAGGATTTTCATTAATCTTTCTGATGAATGCTGAAAGTTGGTGATGAGAAAATAGAAGATAAATATGGAATAAAGCCATAAGTATGCTATGCAAATTATGAATAGTAAATTGGACACATTGATTAGATTCTTAGAAGGTGTAATAGATTGAAAAAAGAAGTCTGTCAACTAAATTTTTGACAGGTGTCAAATACATAGAACTATTTTTTAAAATGAGATTAAGTAATTGGCAGAGGGTGCTATGTGCACTTTTTATATTAAGTATTCAATATAATTCAGTTTACTTTTATTGATATGAAGACTACTTTAGCAATTGATAGTTTTTGAAAAAAAATAAGTGACCTTAAGAACTCATCTGTCTAGTTGTGGTACAAATTTAGTACTATATTCAGGGTTTATTATAATGTAATCTATATTTTGTAAGATCATAGTATCATTTCATTCTTTTATAAGACTAACACATTCTTTGTAGGCTGAGCATACAATGCCATACTTCTGTATCTTAGTGTGGCCATTCAAAGGAATCAACTGTTTTGCTGTTTAGAACTTTAGTACTACAATAGAAAGATTTCTAGATATGGACTCAAAAGTGCCATGAGTTCAAGTCACAATCCAGAGTTTTACTATCTGAGTGACTTTGGGCAGGAAACCAGTATTACTGAAACTCAGTTTTGTGATCTGTGAAATGGCGATAATAACAGTTTCTGTGTCTCATGCATAGGATGTGGGAATCTATAGAAGCAATGGTAAATATAAAAGTACTCTGTAAATCTTGATGGACTACATAAATGAGAGTTTCACTAACATTAATGGAATTACTTCCACTATGGGCTCAATTTGCCCTTGCCCAGAGAATATCGTTGGAAACCCATTATGTTTATGTAACAATTTAGTGTGTGCAAATCATTTTACTTTTACTTTTGCCAATGGTATGTGAGTTGCAGAACAGTTACCTATATTAGATCTGTGAGCAAACTGAGACAGAGAGTCTAAATAATTGCCCAAGATCATAAAATCATCAAGTTTGGTAACTGAAAAAAAAATAGTGATTATTTACTCTATCTTTCTAATTTTCCATATGAGAAAACTGAAGCTGAGAGAAAATTGGTGAATTTTCCATGGTATGTATACAAGGACAATTATATTACTTCGTATGTTTTTCCCTATAGTTCCTTTTTTATTTTTATTCGAACTTTGCTATTCCTGTAATGGCAATAATTTAATTTCTTCCTCAGTTGAAACAAATTTTATCAGTCACCATACATAAAATTTAATACATTTTGATAAAGCACAATATTAACATTCATAATTTTAAATATTGCACTCATTCACTTACTCATTCAAAAATACATATGAAGTCATTCAGTGTGTCAGGCATTGTCAATTGCTCACAAGAGAATTATTTCCCATTCTTTTCCTTAAACCTAGTGTTTAAAGAATAAGATAGACACCCCGCCCCCCAAAGTAAATGAACAAATAGAAGATGAATTTTTAATTCTAAGAGGTACCACAAAGAAAACAAACCTGTTGTTCAGGCAGAATAAATTGAAGAGGAAGGAGCTGCTAATTAAAAATGAGTGGTCAGATAATGCTGCTTTGATGAGGGGGCATTTGAATTGAGTTGAGAGTTAAACATGGCAAGTGAACGTAAGGCAGGGAGACAGCAAATACAAAAGTAAGGAACTTTAATTGCATATGAAATGCAATGGAAAGTTATTTGAAGGGTTTTAAATAGGAAAATATTATGGTGTATTGTACACTTTTAAAGTATCACTTTAGCTTCACTGTAGACAGTGATTGGAGGAAGTAATAATGGAAGCAGATGAAATGGGAAACAATTGCAGTAGTCCCAATGAGAGAGGATGGTGACTTGGAAGCAGGGCTGCTGTGTGCGATTGTGCTGTTCTTGTACAGCTCACCTATAGGTGGCGCCATTCTCATAGACAGCAAAGTGAATAGTTCTCTTTAGAGTTGCATAATGAAAAACTGTAAAACTGTATACGATGATCCTTCTTGGAGTGGTATGGTAGTAGTGGAGAAGGAGAGACTTGGCAGAATCAATACATAGAGAGAATAGAATAAATTAAGCTTTTTAATTATATGGACATTCATGGAGACAAATGGGAGAATTCATATTGACAGATATTGGTGGCATTTCTTAATTCTTGACTGTTTCTATACTTTCTTTTTTTACATATACTATTATCATGAACAGTTGAATAATTTCTTAAATTCATTTATTAAAATGGCTTTTAAATATTCTGGATCCCCTGGATTAATATTTGCCCTATGGATGTGATGTGAGTTTGGTTTCTCAACATGAAAAAATTCTATAAAAGATTAGCTTAACAAGGGCTTCCCTGGTGGCACAGTGGTTGAGAATCTGCCTGCCAATGTAGGGGACACGGGTTCGAGCCCTGGTCTGGGAAGATCCCACATGCCGCGGAGCAACTGGGCCTGTGAGCCACAACTACTGAGCCTGCGCGTCTGGAGCCTGTGCTCCGCAACAAGAGAGGCCACGATAGTGAGAGGCCCGTACACCGCGATGAAGAGTGGCCCCCGCTTGCCGCAACTAGAGAAAGCCCTCGCACAGAAACGAAGACCCAACACAGCCAAAAATAAAAAAAATAAAAAAATAAAAAGATTAGCTTAACAAATTGGAAATAATATGATCTTTCAAAAACTCAAGATGTACACGGTAAGTGGTCAATAGCTATTTATTGATGGTGATGATGTTTTTTGCCCTTTGAAGAGCTGTTGATAATACAGTGCAAACCATGTGCTGTTGAAGTCACTTGAATGGGATATTTAATAATATGATTAGACAAATTTGCTGCAAGATTGAAATTCTTATCTGGTGTTAATGCAGACTATAGTGTAGGCCTAAAAGAGAGTCACAATTACACACAGTGCCTCTTTAAAAAAATATGCTTTTGTGTATTCAAGTATTTTGGCATTAAAATATTGATTTAACCTATTATTAAATTCCAAATGCTGAGATTTTAGACCTTCTCTACTTTTCCTTCTGCCAAAGAAGGTACAAGATGTTGATACTTTACAGGATTTAATGTATTAACTTGGTCTTAGAGGACTGGTAGTTTAAAAACAAACAAACAAACAACAAGGAAAAAAAAAACCATTTCATTGTAAGGAGAATCAAGTCTTGAGAGAACTGGCTATTCATTCAGTATTTCAGTGCTGTCACTCTGTAATCTGTTGATTGGTGTTCATAATTCTTCACAGAGATACTGCAAAGATTAATGAAATAGGTTTTGTAAAGTATTTTATCTCTTCAAATGCAAGTTCTGTGAGCTGAACGTTTAGAAGCCTCAATATACAGGCTATAGTGTGCCAGAACTCTTAAACTGTTAGTAAAATCTCTAAAGTGTTATACTTCATCATTGCTGTCTTGATAATGCGGGGCTGTGCCTATCATATCAGTTTTTGTCTCTTCAGGACTGTTTAAGCTTATACTATTGATACTTGTCATTTATCGGTGTTACAGTGATCCTTTTAAATTTGGAGAGTATAGAATTTTTGCTTGATCTATCTTATACTCTTGCCTAATAACGTCCGGCTGTATAGAAGCACAACCCAAAATTACACAAAAAGCAATGTTATTTAAAGTCTAGCCTGTGTATAATGAACCTCCCAAAGCTGTGCTCTACAGTCTGATATGTTCTTCTCCCAAAAGAGCTTCAGGAAACTTTATTAAGATACCTAAAATGTAGTGCCTCATATCAACAAAACTTCCTGCATCTTTACCATAAAATAACATTAATTCCAGAATGTAATTTCTTCTAGAAAAGACTTTAAATTCTAGAAGAAAGCAAAGATAAACTTGTTTTCAATTTGATATTACCTCACTTTACCTTGAGGAAGAGAGAGGGGATGAGACATAGAGAGGTAAGGGAACTCTAAAGTAGCCAAGGACACTTAGGTGGATGGAAGGGGAGTGGTTGGGTCCTCATTCACAGTCCCTCAAAGGGTTCTGGGAACCATCACTCTCAGGAGGGGAATACAGCTAAGTACATATCACAAGAAAAGCTGTTTCCAGTCACTTATATGATAACATTTCTTTAGAGGAGAAAACTTAAACTAATCTGTTAGAAACGTAATTTACTTGTAAAATGTGTTTTTGTTTTTGTTCTTTTTGTTGGTTTTTTTTTTTTTTTTGCTGTAGTTAGAGAAGGAGTGTTACACTGTATATATATGTGGGGAAAATAAAAATTTTAATTTTGTTATACAATTCACATAAACCTATTTTAGCTCAATAATGTAAAAAGGGGTCACACTACTTAGAAAAAAGTATCTATGCAAACTTTTTCTTCATTTTCTGACTGGTTATATGCTTGTCAGAGTATTTTGTAAGATAAGAATTTCTGATCTAAGTATATCAAAACAAGTACACTACTGAACTGAAGAAGAAAAGGTAGTGAAGATGAATGGATGAAATAAGAACAGAGACAGGTAAAAAAGGAATAAAATCTGAAAAAGATCTAGTCATCATAATTTTAGTATGCATTAAATATATCTAGTGCCTTTATTTCACTCAAACATTTGTGTTTAATCAAGATATAATATTTTTAAAACTTGAATGTTGTCATTTTAATTAGAAAGTGGTCACGTTGCTCCTATCTTAAACTACTTGTCACTGGTGATCATCTTTTAAACAATAAAAGTGAGACTACATTTCTATAGTACATTATCTAGATATTATAAGCTAGTTGCTATATATTTATACATGACTAGATGGTTTATTGAAAGGAAAGCAATTCAGAGACATGATTTTTAGTGTAAATTTAGATATATGTTGTCTGAAATATTTTTATAAATCCCTCCTTATTGCAAATTATAAAAACTATTAACTACCATTGACAAAATCTTTGGATGGCTTATAATCCTTAGGTTTAGTTAAATAAGACTCAGTGTAAATAAATCAAATTCTTATACTCTATCAACATATAAAGGTTTGTGTCTTTTACAGTGTATCTCTTGCTGAATTTTTTGCTTATGTTATTTTCGCTACATATTTAAGGTGCATTTTATGATCATATAAATTCATGTTTCATTTTTGACAAATGTCCTATAAATCATAAATAAAGTATATTTATCATGACAGCGATATTTTAAGAGACCTTATGTATCAGGTATTCCATATGCTACTTTCCAGAAGTTTTCTACTTGGATGAGTAGGAAATAATTCAAAGATTAAAGAAACTGAGTGCTATTTTATGAATCTCTGAATAGTAAAAATAACGGAGAGCTCTCTCTTTAAATATGATTACTGGTAGCAAAATTTGATGATGCATCAAAAGATAATTTCAAAAAGCCTGCAATAATGTAAATCCTTGTAAACTTGCAAAGATTAAAAATTAACTTTCAACTAGTTGAAGTATTTGGTATTTTATAGGTAGTATTGAAAATTCACAACACTTTATAAAAAGTTGTACTCTACCAGAATTCTGTGTTCAAGCCTATCAGAAAGGGGGAAAGCGCCACCTATTGATCAGAATATGCAAATTATTTGTTGGTCTTTGAACTTTTAGCTTTGTAAACTGCATGGAGTAAAAGAATTTACTAGGTTGAAGACTTTATCTCCTCAATGTAAAATTCTTTAAGTCCCTTTTATTCTGAAGAATATGATTTTTCCATTTAAGTGTATATTCAATACATCTCAAAACCTCGTTTCAACTGTCCTTTTCATCATATTGTCTTTATGAGCAGCAAATCACAACCCTCTCAGCAGTATGTTTGATGGACTGTCTCTGAAATAATGGAACATAAACATATTTCCTTTTTATTCAACAATGAACTTTGTAAGTAGAATAAAATGAGTCTTCATAAGTTTGGGGAATGGGTGTTTAAAAAAGCAGATTTTAATCAGAGTCAGATATGGTCAAATAGGAATTGCTTGACATGACATCAGGCATGTAGCTTAATAAATGTGTTTAATGTATGCAATTATAGTCATTTGTTACATATTTAACTTTAAAATCTGAGGACTTGATAATGAATAGATAATTCACTGAGTGACATTTCAACAAATTGTATTAAAATTCATGGACCATGTAGGCTGAGTGAAAAGGTAACTGTTATTCTTTTAAAATAAGATTTTATGTCTTCATAGAATTGAGAAAGATTGACCTTCACATGCGATATCTCCGTACTACTATTACATCCCCAATATCAATAGAAAACTGTTTTTAATCTATACAAGAGTGTCTTTTATCCTTTCAATGCATGGGAGATTATCAGGCTTAAATCCTGAACTTACCTACAGGCAGGAACTGCCCTCAATCTCTGGAGTTATAAGGAAGAAATTCTGAGCAACATTTTAGAATATCCCTTGCTAAGCAAAATGTTAACCATGTAAAATCACTTAGCCTTCAAAAAAGAAACAATAGTCATGCAGTTGAAAGAGCTATATAACTGTAAATAACAGCTAATTAGGTTAAAATGTGCTAAAATTTCCCCTAAACGTTATTTCGAATATACAATATTCATTCAGAAAGAAGAAATCCAATGTCCAAATGCCCTTATTTTCTAAAGGTGATATATAACATTTATAATTTGTATCTGTTTTACTAAATAATTGTAATGCCTCCATTTTACTAGCCTCCATGTGAAACTTTACAGATTATCTTTGTTCTTTTCCAGGTCAATAAAGTAACAGCAGATAACTATTAATATATTTCTTTGCATCTGCACAGTGAAAACTTTAAATATTAAAACGAAATATTGCAGCCCATATATCATCTACTCTTACAAGACAGGAATGACTGTATTAAGATGCACATTCAGGATAGCAGTCTTTCTACTTTGAACGCTGTCAAGAACAAAGTGCTTTACAGACTTAAAATAAATCTAGGTACTAATCCATTGAATTTCTGACAACAGGAGCCCAAGGTTTCCATGCACTTAGCTGAGTACTGCATAAGAGCTTGTGCATTATTTATGGCCACTAATGGTGTTGCAATGCGCTTTGTGTGAAGCAGTGACAGTGCAATCGGCTAAGATAGCTGCTGCTGTGGACAAAGCCATACATTTTCTTGAGCTTGAATTTTTGACAGAATACTCTATTAATGCCAATTCTGCTTAAGTAAATGCTGAGCAAGGGTCAGTTGTTCCTTTTTTCCCCCCTTCTCTTATTATTTAAGAAAACAGTGCCATAAAATTGAAAATGATGTTCTGAGGTTTGCTGAATTTTTCAGTACAACAGTAACCAATAAAGGTCACTCTACTTTTTAGTCTACTTTTATGATTTCGTGTGATGGTCCACAAACTCAATAGGAAAGCTCTTAGCACTAGGAAAGGGAGGCGCTATTAAGTCCAGTTTCAGTGCCATTGTACTCTTCAGTGGATCAATAGAATTAAATGAGCTGAGATATTAGGAAAATATTGAAAAAGCAGGAGGGTTGTATTGTTTGACCAGGGTTGGGATGAGTTGAAAATAAAGAACCAACTACGGCAGCTGTCAATAAATCATGAAAACTATATTCTGAACCAAATGGAATACAGCATGAAGCCTCACACCTTAAATACCCGTAATATCTTTGTTGTGTTTTTTTTTAATTAAACATTTTATTTGAAATATCCACGGCACTTATCTTTTATCAATCAAGTAAGTTTTTTTAAAAAGTGTTTCACTCACAAAGGGGATATTTCTGAAATGATATCTAGATGAGGGCAGTTCTGTTCACAAATTTCAAAAATATTTTGATGTACGAAACACATCAAAAAAAAAAGTGGGAAAATATTTCAAATTTTAAAAGTGGAAATCAAGATTCTATTTTTTTGAATATATGTGTTTATCTGGATGGACAACTTTTTGGATTATAGGTACATGGTCGATTTTCCCTTTATTGTGGTAAGGTTTTGCCATTTAATTAAGCTGTAAGAAGTCAATACAGTCTAGTCTTCTTTATAGCAAAAATAACTTGAAAGTGTTTCATCCTAGGCAAGAAGAGATGCATATTAGATTGAACATTAATAATATAATTGTTTACTCTCTGAACAAATAAAAGCAGAAAAGACTCACCAGTCCCTAAAAGGGTGAAATTCTAAGCACAACTGAAGTGGTCACAAACCTGTGTTTACTTCTTTTGTTATTAAGCCTTACTGGAACTTGCCACATTTAAAAATTATCTCGCAGTGGTAAATTTAAGATATTATAATATCTTTATTTTCAAAACTAATATCAACAAAAAATTATACTTGAGAAAAAAATTGTTTAATGTGTGTTTATGGCAGATACTGCAAACTGCTCAAGATATATTCATCTTGCTTACTGCAAGACTGCATGTTCCTTCCGTCTTGTGATTAGGTGTGGCAATTTCTAGGTAAAGGAATGTGAGACTAAGTGGTTTGTAACATTTCTAGGCCAACACATATAAGGAGTGGCTGTGCCACCTCATGCCTTTTTTCCCTTCCTCTGAATGGATGTAGATGACATTAGGAAGAGTAAAGCTATAAAACAGAAGAAATAAAGACACTGGAATCTCTGTAAGGGGTCACTACAGATTGGGAACATGTACTTGTACTATTATGAAAGCAAGAATGATCATCAATTATGTTTGAGTCATTATACCTATTGAGTCTATTTGCTACCACTGCTTAGGCTTCTTCCCAAAATGATAGAGCCAACATTAAGTAAAGGTCAGTAATCGTTGACAGATAATGGTTGTGAAAGATAAAGATGTTACAAAATATAGAACTCAAAAATTGTTTTTCACTGCTTAGAATTTTTCAGAGTGCCATATATAGCAATCTACTCTATGATCAATTTTGCTTTTCATGACCTTGGAGATGGCATCTCACAAAATGGCAAATTCTATTTAAGATAGCCCAAATAATGTGTTTAATTTGACAATATCCTCATTCAGGCCATATATATACACATTGCTAATAGGATGAAATACAACTGAAAGATTATTTCATTTGACTGTCCTGAAAAAAACCCAATATTTTAATTTTAATCAACTATTTTTCTGAAATAGAAATTATGGTTCTGACCTTTGAAGACAAGGGAAGATTTGTTTTCTCTGAGAACAACCTTTGCATATTGAGCACAAGATTGTATATTGACAAGATTGAATAAGGATTTGGGGTTTCATTTGATCTTCCTGACTTCATGTAGATGCATTCTAATCTTTATTGACTTTTGATTGACTATTGACTTTAAAGATTCTTAAAGTTGATAAAGAGAAATTAGTTAGGGTAAATGATCTCAGAACTTGGCAATAACTCTCAGAGATCCATCTTATATTGAAGACCAAATTTTAAGAGGACAGACTGAACTTTTAAAAGAGAATAATCAATTAGGAAACTTAAAGAAGAATCGTTGTTTAAAACAAATTTATTTTCCTTTTCAGTTTTACATGATAATTGTATGGAAGTAAAACATATCAGTTTCCTTCTCCCTAGCCTCTTCTCTCAAGCTCTAGTATGTTCATAGTATGTTCACACCCTTGATGTGAATCCATATATACTTTTTAACAAATGGTAGAAGTAATCTTTATTATGTACCTATATAATTTATCAGATGTTTTAAATTTATGTTTTTTAAAGTTTTAGTAGTAAGAATGTAATACACATTTGTAAAATGAGTAAGAATTAATACATAAAATGTTGGTGTCAACAAGTGTAAATGAGTCCAAAGTGATTGTCATTCCCCATGAACTATTTTTAACCCTTAAACTGCCATATCTCAAAGCACAGAGGCAGCTTAACAATTTATTAAATCCAATTGTTATCAAATGAAATACATTTCTAACAGCACATTTTTCAATCTAAAACTCTACAATTCAGTAAAAGCCAGTGATCTAAGCATTCCTCTTCTTCTCCCAACTCTTAATATGGTACACCAAAAGTCAGCCCTAAGAGTGAGAGATTATTACTACCCTCCTTTATTTTATTTGAATTTCTCTGCTTATAAACACCTTTGGTAGATTCAAAAGAAAGAGGAAATTGAGGAAAATTAATAAGAGTCCTGAGAAGAGTTACAATCTGATTTGTGATCTGACGTGTGGGTGGGGAAAGCAGACTCTGATTGTTATAAATTAAAAGTGGAAGTATACTAGACTATTTTACAAATGCAGGAAGGGTTGAGCAACCAAGATTTAAGAAGTGAAGGAGCCAGGGATGAGCAGGGTTTCAGCAACAAAAATGCATAGAGCTCTTTCCAAAGCTGTGTTTTTGTTTATGTCCATTAGTGGTTCCTGAATTCTGCTTAGTGGGCCATTATCAGTACTTAATATAATACAACTGTATGTCTTCTTTGGAGAAATGTCTATTTAAGTCTTCTGCCCATTTTTTGATTGGGTTGTTTGTTTTGATGATATTAAGCCGCATGAGTTGTTTGTAAATTTGGGGGGTTAATCCCTTGTTGGTCGCATCTCCAAAGAAGACACACAGATGGCCAAGAGGCACATGAAAAGATGTTCAACATTGCTAATTATTAGAGAAATGCCAATCAAAATTACAATGAAATATCACCTCATACCAGTTAAAATGGCTATCATCAAAAAATGCACAAACAATAAATGCTGGAGAGGGTGTGGAGAGAAGGGAACCTGTCTACACTGTTGGTGAAAATGTAAATTGGTACAGCCACCATGGAAAACAGTATGGAGGTTCCTTAAAAAACTAAAAATAGAGCTACCATATGACCCTGCAACCCCACTCCTGGGCATATATCTGGAGAAAAACATGGTCCGAAAGGATACATCCTTCCCAATATTCATTGCAGCACCATTTACAATAGCCAAGACATGAAAGCAACTTAAGTGTCCATCAACAGAGGAATGGATAAAGAAGATGTGGTACATATATACAATGGACTATTACTCAGCCATTAGAAAGAATAAAATAATGCCATTTGCAGCAACATGGATGGAGCTAGAGATTGTAATACCGAGTGAAGTATGTCAGACAGAGAAAGCGAAATATCCTATGATAGTGCTTATATGCGGAATCTAAAAATAAATGATACAAATGAACTTATTTACAAAACAGACTCACAGACTTAGAGAATGAACTTATGGTTACCAGGGGGGAAGCGTGGGGGGAAGGGATAGTTAGGGAGTTTGGGATAGACATGTACACACTGCTATATTTAAAATGGATAACCAACAAGGACCTAATGTATAGCACAGGGAACTCTGCTCAATGTTATGTGGCAGCCTGGATGGGAGGGGAGTTTGGGGGAGAATGGAAACATGTATATGTATGGCTGAGTCGCTTTGCTGTGCGCCTGAAGCATTCACAACATTGTTAATCAGCTCTACTCCAATATAAAATAAAAAGTTAAAAAAAAAATAGAATAGAATAGAAAATACGAAAACATATAATAACCAGGATAATTACTGTTCTGTAAAACTTGTTTTTCTTAATATATAGCTACATGTACAAGGTCTGTTGTGTTATATATTTCTTACTGTAGTCCCAGTCTAAAAATTTAAAAGGCTGATGCTTCAAAACACTGTATTTAACTTAACTGTATTTGAAATACCAAATTGCAAGGAAAAACATTTGATTAGTTTATCCTAGGCAAAATGTCCACTCAAATATATTCATTCAGCTGTGACTGTAAATGCAAAATCCACTAATATGGACATGGGGGCAGCCCCTGTGTGTCCAACAAGGAAAGGTAAATTTTCTAAGACACCTAATGTACTGTATTCGTTACATTAATGGACTTTCTTTTCTGAAGCACAGTGATGATTTTTATTATAAAATCTATAATCTCATTGGAACACCAAATCTGTGAAATAAAATGTGCTCTGTTCAAATGTGTATTTAATAATTAGAAAAATAGGACCATGGATATCTGACAATGGTTAGAATGACCTATTCTAAAGTTGCTGAACTTATTTACAAAATAGAAATAGACTCATAGACATAGAAAACAAACCTATGGTTACCAAAGGGGAAAGGAGGAGAGGGATAAATTCAGAGTCTGGGATTAAAATATACACACTACTATGTATAAAATAGATAACCAACAAGGACCTCCTGTATAGCACAGGGAACTCTACTCAATATCTTGTAATAACCTATAATGGAAAAGAGTCTAAAAAAGAATATATATATTGTGACATTATAAATCAACTATATTTTAAAAATATTTTTTTAAAGTTGCTGAACCACACTCTTCTTGTACTAAGTAAAATCAATGAAAATATATAAATGCATAGTCTCTATTCTGTTTTCTTGAGATGTTTTATTGTTTGGAACAAGCTATAAAAATATCCTTCCACAAACTATCTAAATGTAGTGTCAAAAACTCAGTGTTTCCTGTTCTATAAGTCTGTATGTTGGAAATAAATTGTTATGGTTTTTGAGTGATTTGTTTCTCTCTAGTACTTAAAAATTGTAAACGTAATTTTTGAAATTGGTAATTTAATTTCAGATAATTTTGCATGTAGCTACTATTATTTATTTATTATAATTCAATATCCCTATCTTATTATATATATTTTTTTCTAAAATCAATTCTTAAAAATTCATATATGAGGAAATATTTCAACTTTTTCCATTGACAGTTTCTATCATAAGTAGAACTCCATGTTTTTGTCTCTGTCTACATGTGACTTGATGTGGCTATAGTTCAGAAATAATCTTCTACCAATGGGAAATTTTGTACTGATTGGAGAATTTTTCATCAGTTTCTTAGAGGGACATCTTCTGAAAGTATGATGTAGAAGATAACCTGTTGGTACTTTTAAGAATTATTTTGAATTAATTCTAGTTCTACCTCCTGCTATTAACACACACACACACACGCACGCACGCACACACGCACACACACATATATATTCTTTTTTAGATTCTTTTCCATTATAGGTTATTACAAGATATTGAGTAGAGTTCCCTGTGTCTTATTATTTAAAATATCATATGCAATTCATTTTGTAAAGTTTGGCTCTAAATTCATCTTTTCGTCCTTGGATCACATAGTCCCATCTTGACCAAAATTGGACAATATAGTTTTATTCATTTTTTATATATACACAGTATCTGTAGATGCACATAAATGTTTTATCATACACAAATCTTCCTCTCCCCATTTCTACCCACTTACCACCCCCTTCCTCCCCCCACACCATCCCCCTTTCCTCCACACTTCCCCAGCCCCACCCTGTTCCAGCTGAAATAAAAGCACAAGGATATTTCACAACCATGAACAGGAATACACCTGAGAGTCAACAAAATCTGAAACCAGACTCTTGGCTGTCAACAAAAGTCTCTTTCCATTCCCTTCATCTCCCTTTCTCTCCTTGCAAACCATTTCCCTTCACACATAAGGGTGGGAGCTTTGCATGTCTCAGCTTCAGAGCTTCTTTTCTGTGATACTCACACAGTCCTTTCTTGGTCCAGAACCCAGTCAGCACAAGAGCTTATTGTCCCACATTGGGTCAGATACTCAAGCATGGCCTATAGCTAGTGTCACTGTCAGGAAGCTGTTATAATTATTATAATTACTATTTTGGTATCATGTGGCAGGAAAATACTTGGTCTGGTATAAGCACTGAAATAAATATATTGAAATGACATAGGGTTTTAGAATGTGCCTGAGCTCAAGAACATCTGGAACCTTGTGGTTAGAGAGAAGGAATAAAATCAAACTAAGTAGAGTTATAGGAAAGTGATTCTTATCTACTGGAAGATAATCAATAGGGAATTCATTAAATCAGAGTCATATCAGTATTGCTTAAATCTATATGATGGAATAAACTGACATTTTCAAAAATTATATTCTGGAAGAATGCATGAAAATATAGAAAGTTTAAATGACTTAGAAATTCAAATGAAAAAGTCAACATGGTAGTCAACTTCATTTTTATTGAAGTATAATTTATAAATAACATATTAGTTTCAGGTGTATAACATAATGAATTGATATTTTTATATATTTCAGAATGATCACCACAATAAGTCTAGTTAGCATCTATCACCATACATGTTACATAGTTGCAGCATTTTTTTTTCTTGCGATGGGGGCTTTTAAGATTTATTCTTTTAGCAACTTTCAAATATGCAATACCACATTGTTAACTATAGCCACTGTGCTGTGCATTATATTCCCATTGCATTTATTGTATAACTTGAAGTTTGTACTTTTGATTCCCTTCCCCATTTCATCCACCCTCCACTCCACTGCCTCTGGCAACCACCAATCTGTTCCCTGTATCTATGAGCTTTTTAGGTTGTTTTTTTGTTTTTGTTTTTGTTTTTAATTCCACACATAAGTGAGAGCATATGGTATTTGTCTTTCTCTGACTTATTTCACTTAGCATAATACACTCAAGGTCCCTCCATGTTGTATATATATACACTGCATCTTTTTATCCATTCATTTCTTGATGAACACAGGTTTTTTTCCATATCTTCGATATCGTAAATAATGCTGCAGTGCACATGGTGGGGTGCATATATCTTTTGGAATTAGTGTTATTATTTTCTTAGGATAAATACCCAGAGGTGGAATTGCTGGATCTTATGATATTTCTATTTTTAATTTTTTGAGGAACATCCATACTGTTTTCCATAGTGGCTGCACGGGTTTACATTCCCACCAACAGTGCACAAGGGTTCCCTTTTCTCCACATTCTCACCAACACTTGTCATGTCTTGTCTTTTTGATAATTAACATTCTAACAGGTGTGAGGTACTGTTTCATTGTGGTATTTGATTTGCATTTCCCTCATGATTAGCGATCTTGAGCACTTTTTCAAGTACCTATTGGTTATATGAAGATTTTCTTTGGAAAAATGTCTATCAGATCCTCTGCCCATTTTTCAATTAGTTTTTTTGTTTTTTTTTTGCTATGGAGCTCTTTGAGTTCTTTATATATTTTGGATATTAACTCCTTATCAGATATATGCTGTGCAAATATTTTCTCCCATTCGGTAGGCTGCCTTTTCATTTTGTTGATAATTTCCTTTGCTGTACAGAAGCTTTTTAGTTTAATGTAGTCCCATCTGTTTATTTTTGTTTCTGTTGTCTTTGTTTTTGGAGTCAGATCCAAAAAAATTATTGGTAAGACCTACGTCAAGGAGCTTACTACCTGTTTCCTTCTAGGAGTTTTATGATTTCAGGTCTTACTTTCAAGTATTTAATCAATTTTGAGTTAATTTTTGTGAATGTTATGAGATAGTTGTCTAGTTGCATTATTTTATATATGATTGTCCAGTTTTCCTAACACCAGTAATTGAAGAGACTGTCCTTTCCCCACTGTATATTCTTGGTTCCTTTGTTATAATAAAACCATAGGTGTATGGGTTTATTTCTGGGGTCCCTATTCTGTTCCATTAATCTGACTGTTTTTGTGTGAGTACCATACTGTTTTGATTACTATAGCTTTGTAATATAGTTTGAAATCATGAAGCAGAATGCCTCCAGCTTTGTTCTTCTTTCTCAAAATTACTTTGGCTATTCAGGATCATTTTGGTTCCATAGAAATTTTAGGATTCTTTGTTCTATTTCTGAGGAAAATGCCATTGGTATTTTGATAGGGATTGCACTGAATCTGTAGACTGGTTTGGGTAGTATGGATATTTTAACAATGTTAATTCTTCCAGTCCCTGAGCATGGAGTATCTTCCCATTTTTTTGTGTTTCCTTCGATTTATTTTATCAGTGTCTTATAGTTTTCAGTGTGCAGGTCTTTCACCTCCTTAGTTAAATTTATTCCAAGATATTTTACCTTTTTTGATGCAATTGTAAATGAAATTGTTTTCTTAATTTCTATTTTGGATAGTTCATTATGAGTGTATAGAGACACAACAGATTTTTGTATATTGATTTTATATTCTGCAACTTTACTGAATTTTTTGGTGGAATCTTTAGGGTTTTCTATACATATTGATAATATGTTATCTGCAAACCATGGCAGTTTTACTTCCCCCTTTCCAACTTGATTGCCTTTTAATTTCTTTCTGTTTTTTTTTTTTTTTCCCCCAATCACTCTGGCTAGGAATTCCAATACTATTTTAAACAATGTGGCAAAAGTGGGCGTCTTTGTCTTTTTCCTGGTCTTAGGGGAAAAGCTTTCAGCTTTTCGCCACTGAGTATGGTGTTAGCTGTTGGCTTATCATATATGGCCTTTATTATGTTGAGGTGTGTTTCCTCTTATACCCACCTTGTTGAGAGTTTTTTAATCATATATGGATATTGAATTTTGTCAGACACTTTTTCTGCATCTATTGAGATGATCATGTGGGTTTTATCCTTTATTACTTTAATGTGGTATATCACGTTGCTTGATTTGTGGGTGTTGAACCATCCTTGCATCCCTGGAATAAATTCCACTTAATCATGGCATACGATTCTTTTAATGTATTGTTGAATTTATTTTGTTAATTTTTTGTTGAAGATTTTTGCATTTATGTTTATGAGGGATATTGGCCTCTAATTTTCTTTTCTTGTAGTGTCCTTGTTTGGTTTTGGTATCAAAGTGATACTAGCCTCATAAAATGAGTTTGGAAGTGTTCCCTCCTCTTCTATTTTTGGGAGAGTTTTAGAAGGATTGGTAGTAATTCTCTGAATGTTTGGTAGAATTCACCAGTGAAGGCTTCTGGTTCTGGACTTTTGTTTTGTGGGAGGTTTTTGATTACTGATTCAGTCTTCTTACTAGTGATATAATGATATAAACTTTTAAAGATATATGGATGTGTTGTGCAGAAATATGATGAATATATACATACAATCATCATTTCAAAGTGTTATTATATTTAAAACTTATTTTTCTTATGTCTGTTTTAACCCAATTTTCTGCAATAAACACATATTTATAGAAAGAAAGTTAACTCTAATTAAAATTATATTTAAAATTAAAACATAGTTTACATATAAAAGTATGCAGGGGCTTCCCTGGTGGCACAGTGGTTGAGAGTCTGCCTGCCAATGCATGGGACACGGGTTCGAGCCCTGGGAGGATCCCACATGCCGCGGAGCGACTGGGCCCGTGAGCCACAACTACTGAGCCTACGCGTCTGGAGCCTGTGCTCCGCAACGAGAGGCCACAGCGGTGAGAGGCCCGCGCACCGCGATGAGGAGTGGCCCCCGCTCGCCGCAACTAGAGAAAGCCCTCGCACAGAAACGAAGACCCAATACAGCCAAAAAGAAAAAAAAAAAAAGTATGCATATGTATATGAGAATATATGTATGAATTTGTGTATGTGTGTATACATAGCTGAAGTGGTTCTTAGAAATCAACTAATTCAAATCTGTACATGGAGAAATTAAAAGACTTTCTCAAGGTCAAGCAGCCCAAAGTTGACAGACCCAATAATAAAAGTCTTTACCTTTAAATTTAAGTATAGCCCCTTTTCAATTCTACCGCATGAGTAAAGTACTTTTTATTAATTTTGCCTATATGTATAAGTTTTTCTTACAAAATGAGGTTGCTGGGTACTTGAGGGTAAGAACTGAAATAATTTTTTAAACAAACAGACAGTAAGTACAATAATATTTTACTTTTTAAAACCTAAATCTCATTTCTAATTGCTTTCAAGGTTTGCTGTATACCCAATGGCCACAAGTCCAGTTTGTCCACATAGCACTCCTCCTTTAGGGTTTGTAAAAATCAATTAGAAGAGTTATAAATCAGAGTGGTTAGTGGTTAGACTCAAACCCAAAATAATAATAACATGACAATATTATTTCAAAACCACATGATAATGTTTTCTATTCTAAATATTCAACTTAAGGATCTTGGAATGAATTCACAGTTGAATCAGATTCCTATTAAATTTTTCAGTGCAGTTCATTGAAATGTATTTATTGCCATAACTCAGATATTATAACTTTGGTGTAATATACATAGGTCTGGGGAAAAAATATAGATTTGGAATTATAACTTAATAAAACTTGTTCATATAAACCTATATCTTTAGAAAATAATAACAGATGTGCTAATGTGTCCTGAGGTAAATGCATAATGGACAAAGATAATATTTTCTCCACAACAATATTTTATTTCTTTCACCTGTTCATCTTTGATGCACCTGTGTCTTGTTGGCAGTTTGCTCAGTTTGAATTTGGGAAACATAAGTATCAACAAGGTATAACTACTATTTTCTCCTGTGTGTTTTAAATTGTTCATAAAATATTTACATAGATTGTGTATGTCCTTATAGTTACATTGAGAGTCAAGGTTCTAGTTATATGTAGTTTTTCTTGACTTCCTCAATTTTTCATCAAAATGAAGGAAGAAAATTATCAGAATACTCTAAAATAAGCTAGTATATTTTTAATATTTTTCAAATATTTTGTTTTTGGTGACTTTGCTTTTTTTAAAGATTTGTTCCACATTTTTAATCTTGCTTGACCTCTGCAGCTATGATTTCAGGGGACCTCATTTGTTCATAGGAAGGGCGAGAACAAATGTTCTTCTATCGATTTTAAATCTTGTTATTCACTCTCACAATTGTTATGCTTCTGTATGAGTAACATTTTCTGTCCAGCAGCCTGGGTTCAAGTTACTGAATTCTTAAAGAAAGGAGAAGGTTGGAAATGTATAGTATTTTCTCTAGTCACCATGAATTATGTCCTTTTAAGTCTAGATTAAATGTTTCCACTGGGCCTTACCTATTCCTTATTTACTGTTGTTACTCAAAATTTTAATATTAAAATTTGAACTACAAATGATAATAAAACTGTGCACAAACTATATTAACCATTTATTTTCATAGATATATCATATATAATTTGAATCCTAGAGAGTAAATAGAATATAGCTACTGAATATAACTACCAAATTAAACTACCAAAAAGCAAGGCACCAAGTAAGCTTCTAAATAGAGCAAAATAACATGTTGTTTATCATGGAAAAAAGATGGCAGAAGGTAACTTTATTGTTATTTTCTATTATATAATAGTGTGTTGTGTGACACATCCATAAGCCATTTTCACATAGAATATGGAAAGACTGCAATTACATGATACTACACATGAAAGGGCTTATGTTAGTTAATAATAACACATTAAGTAAAGTATATAGAGAAGACAACTTTTCTCTTCTTTAAAAAGAATATTTGGACAGCCTAAATGTAGCATGGCCAAAAAAAAGGGATAATACCCATATAATTTGTCAAGTTTCTTTTATCCCTTTTAAAGTTGACTATTCTTCAAGCCCAAATGTGTCATCACAAACTATCTATATAAACATATGCATCCACCATGTCATATAAATAATACAGTTCTTATGAATATTGTCTTTACCTAATCCTAAATCCTCATTATGAAATACAAATTTTAAATTTAAATTGGAGCCCATTTTAAAAAGTACTTTAAAATGCACTATGTCATTTACATGGGAGTGCTTCAGGTTTTATTAAATTTGAGCATATTTAGCAGGAGAAAAATGATAGTGTCAAAAATGACAATCTTTAGTTTGTTAATGGAAAATTAATACTTTTTTACTCAATAATGCCCTATCATCTTGAAATGTCAAGAGTATTTTACTACAATAAATCATATGTGGTCCTTTTACTCAGTTTTCTATTTTTAAGGTGGCAGAGGCAATAGAATATTCTCACTACTCCAAAGGTTATTTTACTTATTAGAATAGGTATATAGCCTAATTGTTACTGCTCTAGATCAGTGCTGTACAATATAATACATGTGGCTATTTGCATTAAAATTAATTAAACTTTAATAGAATTTAAAGGTAAGTTTTTCAGTCTTACTTGAAATATTTCAAGTTCTCAATAGCCACATGTGGCTAGTGGCTACCATATCAGACAGGGCCAAAATTTTCCATCACTTGCAAAGTTTTATTGGGCAGCACTGCTCTAGATTATTTACATCCATCTCTTAAATGTATGTACTTCAGGACAAGTTCTACAACTTCCATTTCATGCCTCATGTTGAAAAGAAGCAAATATAAAATTATGTAGGGTATTAAAATTTAATAAGGATTAGTGCAATAGATAAGAGTTCGGTCTGTTTTTTATAATATGAATAACCTTTGTAATTTGCTATTTATAACTCACTTTCAATCTCCTACAAAATGAGACTGATAGAAGTAATATATCCTCCTTGGATTATTATTAAGTTTGTGTAATATAATCTATATAAAGTGTATAACACATGGTCAGGCACCTAGTAACATTCAGCCAGTTTTAGTTGTTAAAGTGTCCATTGTATCAATAGTAATCAGTAGTTCCATCAAATGATGGACTCTTAAATGGTTTATATAAATT
Source organism: Eubalaena glacialis (assembly GCF_028564815.1). Lineage (NCBI taxonomy): Eukaryota > Metazoa > Chordata > Mammalia > Artiodactyla > Balaenidae > Eubalaena > Eubalaena glacialis. Next base: position 35,485,228 of record NC_083731.1, read on the forward strand.
CATTATTATATTATCATATCTTCTTTTCTGCTTTATTCTGTTTTTAAATTTTGTTTTTACTCCTTTGGGACACATCAACAGGTGCTGGGAGGGAAAACAAATTTTCCATTTCAGCCCGTTTTGGAACCTGAGCAATATTATTCATATGTAAACCCACGGAGGGCATTTAAGCTATAATAAGACAGTCAGAAAATTAAAACTAGTATTATAGTATCATGGAATTATTAGTTGGTCTCCAGATTATTCAACAGAAGTTATAGAAAGTAGGTGAGGTATTTCTAAACAAACAACCTCACAGTTAATGTGAAATCATCTTAATCATATACCTTCTCAGCCCTTTACACCAGTGGCCTTTGATACAGTGCACTTACCCTGAATGTACAGTATATTTCCCTTGTATAATAATTTCTTGCATACTCACTTAGGCAACCGAGCTTAGCACCAGATGTGTTGTTCTTCTCATGTTGAATCTTTTACTGCTTTTCCAAAGGCAACAATTGATTGTCTGTGAGTGGACTGAGCGTAATTTTCTATTTTGTTCAAAAGCACACCACTCTAACTATAGAACTACAATGAAGCATTTGCTTTTATTTCATTAAATTCTACTGAATTATTTAGCAGTTTAGGACGTATTTAGTCTATATGGAAAGGGTAAGTCTAGAAAGCTAATCTTATTCAGTTAAAGTAGGTATTAAATACTGGAGTTTGAATCATTCTACCATATTTAACTTACTGCCAAAAGGTACCAGATCTGAACTGACAGTATGTCATATATGAAGACCTGGTATGGAGGTCTTCTGCTATGCATTCTTCAATGCAATTAATGAAAACAATCCAATTTAAAGAACAGTTGTTGGGATTAACATATAGACAGTACTATATATAAAATAGATAACCAACAAGGACCTACTGTAGAGCAAAGGGAACGAAATATTTTGTAATAACCTATAAGGGAAAAGAATCTAAAAAAGAATCTATGTATGTATGTGTGTATCTATCTATCTGTCGATATCTATCGTATAACTGAATCATTGTGCTGTACACCTGAAACTAACACGACATTATAAATCAACTATACTTCAATTAAAAAAGTAAATAAATTAAAAAATAAATGACAGTTTTTAAAACAAGAAGACATTTTCAAAAAGCATGTTTAATCTTCTGTGGTATGATATTATTTGCAATATATATACATATATACATGTGTCACAAACTCCCACTTCAATTATATATCTCTAAATCCTATTATCTTGACCCAATTAAAATACATGTTTATTCTCTATTTCTACTGTATGTATTCCCTTTCATTTGTTGAATATTATCTTAGAATTTCTTCTGACTTTCTTGGAGTTAAGCTGAAGATGTCATTTTCTTTTGCTCCACTCAAGCTCCCATGATAGAGCCTTGACCTAGAAATAGAGAGAGATGGGTTTGAGTCCCAGACCTCACTCTCTAGGCAGTTCATGGGTCTCAGTTTCCTCATCCAAGATTCTTTCCAGAAATACTAGTATAGAAACATGTGATCATACTTCCAATTTGCTCACTATCCTGATTTCAGTCTCATGTTAGTATATCACAGTTGAACAGATTCTTCACTGCAGATAGTTTGGAAATAGGATTTCTGGAAACTGATTTTCTTAGGGAATAGGGCTAGAAATGAAAGGGAAAGAAAATGGAGGAGCTCATCACAGACAGAAACCATTTTTCTTTACTATGTGTAGAAAAATGTAGACTAAGTTCCAATGCATTAGTGAAATCTTGGCTTTCATTTTTGTTTTCAAATAATCCTTACCAAAAGTAACCAATATACATGCACAAGAATTTCAAACCTGGGACTGATTAGCCTCTTTGCATTTGCCAATTAAAGATTTTTATATTTATTTATGAGGAAATATTTCTTTTCTCTCTGTATTTAATTTTTTGATAAGGTATGACAATATAGAAATTAAGTTAGTGTAGTTTATATCTATACTGAATGATTTTAACTCACTTAATTATTTTTTTAAAATAAATTTATTTATTTATTTAATTTTATTTTTGGCTTCGTTTGGTCTTTGTTGCTGCACAGGCTTTCTCTAGTTACGGTGAGCAGGGGCTACTCTTCGTTGTGGTGCGCGGGCTTCTCATTGCGGTGGCTTCTCTTGTTGCAGAGCACAGGGTCTAGGCGCGCGGGCTCAGTAGTTGTGGCTCACGGGCTCTAGAGTGCAGGCTCAGTAGTTGTGGCACACAAGCTTAGTTGCTCCGTGACATGTGTGATCTTCCCAGACCAGGGCTCGAACCCGTGTCCCCTGCATTGGCAGGTGGATTCTTAACCACTGTGCCACCAGGAAAACCCTCACTTAATTCTTTCAGTAGTAAATTTGCTAATATCACATAGTGATATCACATCACATGGATGCAATGATAATCCAGAATTAGATTTCAAAATCCAATAGCATTTTGGTAATATCACTATTACTCATGATAACTTTTCCAACGAAGTTTTACAAATAATCCAGATTTTTTTTTTCCACAGGAGAGAAAATTTAGTAACTATAACATGGATCAAGATGTACTATTTGTCAAGATATTTTCCTTTTTCCTTTTGGCTATTTGTACCCATTCACTTTGTATTACTTGTTAGCTCTAGGTTTCATAACTGAAATTGGTTTCTAATTAAAGAAAATAACAGCAAGTTGCTTGGAGGTGATATTTAACTTTAAACCATCAATTAGAGAACCATCAGTGTCTTTCACTCAAATGACTAGTGTGAACTCCTCGACTTCTGCATTGTCCATCTGGAATTTTTTACTTTTAATACTTGCCCTTCCTTTGGATTTTGTGTTTCTGTGTAACCTGACTATGTGATTTCTGGTTTTCTTCTTGGTCTGATATTACAGTATTTATGTATTATGAATTCTTCCTGTCTTTAGCCAGTTCCTTGAAAGCATGAGTGGCATATTGGTATAAAGAGTAACAAATCATTATGCGCTACCAAATGTGGGACCTAGTATTTTTTAGGATCTACCTCTTAGTATGTTTCCCTATGGTTGGAGGATCTGCGACTCTGGATTTAGATTCCTGTCTCTTTGGATGCATGGATTTCAATAACACTTTCTGCCTTCTAACATTAGACCACAAGCTCAATGAAGGCATACACCTTGGATTTCTGCCTGCCTCACTCTAATCAAGCACCTATAAAAGTAAAACATGCTTCTAATCAATATATATGTAGCAATGTTAGTTTCCCTAAAATGTCATAACCTCTATGAAAATCAAATATTAATCATTTACTCAAAATCATTCATCTAATAAGTACCGTGGTCAGAGCAAAACTCCAATGGCCAATATTCATACAGCATAACTTTGGTCAGTCGGGAAGAAGAAATAAGAACTTCTTACAAATATCTAAAATATAGGAAACTGCCCTATATGCCCAAACAAAATGATGATATTTAATTTTCCATTAGAAACATGCCATTGGTAGCTCTTAATATATGTAAGAGCTTGAAGTTTGAGGTCCAACAGATCTGAGTTCAAATCCTGCCTCTTCCTCCTCTTAGGTATATTACCTTAAACCTAATAGCTTAACCTGTTTCTGCTTCAGTTTTCTCATTTGTAAAATTACTATTAAACGAGAAAATAAACTTAGAACGCACAAAGTTTGACGTGTGCTAAATGTGTAAGAATTTCATCTTAGTATCATTATTATTTTATTTATTTAAGACAGATTTCTCTTGTATTAAAAAAAAGAAACATCAATATGCAAATATGTTTTGCTCTTCCCTTGTTCCATTGTACATGTTTCTACCAGAAAAAAAAATGAATGCTAAATTTTTGTAGTCATTGACTCACACATACCAATAAAAAGGATTTATTTTTTCTGAAGTATAGACAATTCTTTCTATATCTGAGACATTATAAACACTATAAAATGGATTACTATGTCTACACCCTTTAACTTCCTGGGAAAGCAAATTTGGAGACTTATGTGACATATTTTTATTCTTAAGTTTTACAGTCACTCCCCTATTAATGACAGTGTTTGACCCAATCAATTAGAGATGGTTGAATAAGCTGAATAATATAAGTGAAAAAGCAAAAAAAAAAAAAAAAAATCTTCCTTAGTACTTGGACCTTTTATTCAGATTTGCTTCTGGAAACACTCTAACTTCAACAAAGTAAATACTAGCAGAAATCTAATTGTTCCCGTAAGTGTAGTATTAAATCCTATCACAACATACTGTCTATAATATTTCATACTCTACCTTGGTAGAGTAAACTTGGCAAACAACTCTGTTAGAAGTGGTTTTGTGTTGATCATGTTCATTTTTCATGAGGTTTCCAAGAAAAGAGAGGTTACAAGCTTGACTAACTCACAACCAGCAGAAATTTTATTGCCATTCTTCTTTAGTAGTCTTAACTGGTACTTATTCCAGAGGGATGTGTACTAAAAGACAGATGTTGCTTGATTTTTTTCTTTACATTTGTTTCCTTTTCCTTAGCTAGAAAATTTACTATGAGTCAAGAGTAACATATATGCTAAGTAATTACTACCTGGAGATTCTAAAACTATATAACTTTTTTACTTTATCTTTTCAAATTCTGTCATATTTGAAAACAAGGAACAAAAGGTATGGCTTTCATTACTTTAGTTTAGCATAAAATTGTTTATTGTTTGAACTAGTTAGCAGACAAAATGCATATTTTCTTTCCAAATGTTTAGGTTTATAATTTTAAGATAAATGTCTTTTGAATTTATTTAGCATAAAATTCCCATTTGCTATTATAATTTCTCTTTTATAATCAAGAGAAGAATTTTTGTGTAATTTAATTCAGAATACATAGAAATGTAAATAAAAATGTTAAAATAATAACAAAGTAGATGTTCCTTTCTAATATTTTCAGATGAGACAGAGTATTTATACTTTGGAAACAAACATAGTGCTTTTCATTTCTCAACCAAAGAATAGTTCTATATCAACATAGGCAACTTATGTTTTTGTGTGTGCGTGTGTGTGTGTGTGTGTGTGGAATGAAACATTCATATTATGGAACATTAAAACTGCATTAATGTAAAGGGATATTGTAAATGATGCAGCTTAAACATTTTGGAATGATGTTAAATTCAGGAGTGTCTTAATAAATCAAAGTCAGCGCTCCTTTACCAGAATAAAGATAAAATTATTATTGAAGTAAAGCCTAAACTAAACAACAGCAACAAACTTGTGCTTTATATTAAGAGAATCTCACTTACAAAATGTATATAAAAGCATGATAATAACTAGGATAGTGAAAAATTCTTTTTTTTTGAATTTTAGAATTTTATTTATTTTTTTTATACAGCAGGTTCTTATTAGTTATCCATTTGATATATGTTAGTGTATATATGTCAATCCCAATCACCCAATTCATCCCACCCCACCCCCACCCTCAGCCACTTTCCCCCCTTGGTGTCCATATGTTTGTTCTCTACATCTGTGTCTATTTCTGCCCTGCAAACCGGTTCATCTGTATCATTTTTCTAGGTTCCACATATATGCGTAAATATACGATATTTGTTTTTCTCTTTCTGACTTACTTCACTCTGTATGACAGTCTCCAGATCCATCCATGTCTCTACAAATGACCCAATTTCATTACTTTTTATGGCTGAGTAATATTCCATTGTATATACGTACCACATCTTCTTTATCCATTCATCTGTCGATGGGCATTTAGGTTGCTTCCATGACCTGGCTATTGTAAATAGTGCTGCAATAAACATTGGGGTGCATGTGTCTTTTTGAATTATGGTTTTCTCTGGGTATATGCCCAGTAGTGGGATTGCTGGGTCATATGGTAATTCTATTTTTAGTTTTTTAAGGAACCTCAATATTGTTCTCCATAGTGGCTGTGTCAGGTTACATTCCCACCAACAGTGCAAGAGGGTTCCCTTTTCTCCACACCCTCTCCAGCATTTATTCTTTGTAGGTTTTCTGATGATGCCCATTCTAACCAGTGTGAGGTGATACCTCATTGTAGTTTGGATTTGCTTTCTCTAATAGTGATGTTGAGCAGCTTTTCATGTGCTTCTTGGCCACCTGTATGTATTCTTTGGAGAAATGTCTATTTAGGTCTTCTGCCCATGGTTTGATTGGGTTTTTTGTTTTTTTTAAATATTGAGCTGCATGGGCTGTTTATATATTTTACAGATTAATCCTTTGTCTGCTGATTTGTCTGAAAATATTCTCTCCCATTCTGAGGGGTGTCTTGTCGTCTTGTCTGTAGTTTGCTTTGTTTTGCAAAAGCTTTTAAGTTTCATTAGGTCCCTTTTGTTTTTATTTCCATTACTCTAGAAAGTGGATCAAAAAAGATCTTGCTGTGATTTATGTCAACGAGTGTTCTTCCTGTGCTTTCCTTTAAGAGTTTTATAGTGTCCGGTCTTACATTTAGGTCTCTAACCCATTTTGAGTTTATTTTTGTGTATGATGTTAGGGAGTGTTCTAATTTCATTCTTTTACTTTAGCTGTCCAGTTTTCCTAGCACCACTTATTGAAGGGGCTGTCTTTTCTCCATTGTATATTCTTGCCTCCTTTATCAAAAATAAGGTGACCATAGGTGTGTGGGTTTATCTCTGGGCTTTCCATGCTGTTCCATTGATCTATATTTCTGTCTTTGTGCCAGTACCATATTATCTTGATTACTGTAGCTTTGTAGTATAGTCTGAAGTCAGGGAGTCTGATTCCTCTAGCTCCATTTTTTTCCCTTGAGACTGCTTTGGCTATTTGGGGTCTTTTGTGTCTCCATACAAATTTTAAGATTTTTTTCTTCTAGCTCTGTAAAAAATGCCATTGGTAATTTGATAGAAATTGCATTGAATCTGTAGATTGCTTGGGTAGTATAGTCATTTTCACAATATTGATTCTTCCAATCCAAGGGCATGGTATATCTCTCCATCTGTTTGTATCATCTTTAGTTTCTTTCATCAGTGTCTTGTAGTTTTCTGCATACAGGTGTTTTGTCTCCCTAGGTAGGTGTATTCCTAGGTATTTTATTCTTTTTGTTGCAATGGTAAATGGGAGTGTTTCCCTAATTTCTCTTTCAGATTGTTCATCATTAGTGTATAGGAATGCAAGAGATTTCTGTGCATTAATTTTGTATCCTACAACTTTACCAAATTCATTGATTAGCTCTGGTAGTTTTCTGGTGGGATTTTTAGGATTCTCAATGTATAGTATCATGTCGTCTGAAAACAGTGACAGTTTCACTTCTTTTCCAGTTTGTATTCCTTTTATTTCTTTCTCTTCTCTGATTGCTGTGGCTAGGACTTCCAAACTATGTTGAAAAATAGTGGCGAGAGTGGACATCCTTGTCTTGTTCCTGATCTTGGAGGAAATGCTTTCAGTTTTTCACCATTGAGAATGATGTTTGCTGTGGGTTTGTCATATATGGCCTTTATTATGTTGAGGTAGGTTCCCTCTATGCCCACTTTCTGGAACGTTCTTATCATAATGGTTGTAGAATTTTGTCAAAAGCTTTTTCCACATCTATTGAGATGATCATATGTTTTTTCTTCTTCAATGTGTTAATATGGTGTATCACATTGATTGATTTGCGTATATTGAAGAATCCTTGCATCCCTGGGATAAATCCCACTTGTTCATGGTGTATGATCTTTTTAATGTGTTATTGGATTCTCTTTGCTAATATTTTGTTGAGGATTTTTGCATCTATGTTCATTAGTGATATTGGTTTCTAATTTTCTTTTTTTGTAGTATCTTTGTCTGGTTTTGGTATCAGGGTGATGGTGACCTCATAGAATGAGTTTGAGAGTGTTCCTCCCTCTGAAATTTTTTGAAAGAGTTTGAGGATGGGTGTTAGCTCTTCTCTAGATGTTTGATAGAATTCACCTGTGAAGCCATCTGGTCCTGGACTTTTGTTTGTTGGAAGATTTTTAATCACAGTTTCAATTTCAGTGCTTATGATTGGTGTGTTCATATTTTCTATTTCTTCCTGGTTCAGTCTTGGAAGGTTATACCTTCCTAAGAATTTGTCCTTTTCTTCCAGGTTGTCCATTTTATTGGCATAGAGTTGCTTGTAGTAGTCTCTAAGGATGCCTTTTATTTCTGTGGTGTCTGTTGTAACTTCTCCTTTTTCATTTCTAATTTTATTGATTTGAGTCCTCTCCCTCTTTTCCTTGATGAGTCTGGCTAATGGTTTATCAAATTATTTATCTTCTCAAAGAACCAGCTTTTACTTTTATTGATCTTTGCTATTGTTTTCTTTTTTTTAATTTCATTTATTTCTGCTCTGATCTTTATGATATCTTTCCTTCTACTAACTTTGGATTTTGTTTGTTCTTCTTTCTCTAGTTACTTTAGGTGTAAGGTTAGATTGTTTATTTGAGATTTTTCCTGTTTCTTGAGGTAGGCTTGTATTGCTATAAACTTCCCTCTTAGAACCGCTTTTGCTGAATCCCATAGGTTTCGGATTGTCGTGTTTTTGTTGTAATTTTTCTCGAGATATTTTTTGATTTCCTCTTTGATTTCTTCAGTGATCTCTTCATTATTTAATAACGTATTGTTTAGCCTCCATGTGTTTGTGTTTCTTACGGTTTTTTTCACCTGTAATTGATTTCTAATCTCAGCATTGTGGTCAGAAAAGATGCTTGATATTATTTCAATTTTCTTAATTTTACTGAGGCTTGATTTGTGACCCAAGATGTGATCTATCCTGGAGAAGGTTCCATGTTCACTTGAGAAGAAAGTGTAATCTGCTGTTTTTGGATGGAATGTCCTATAAATATCAATTAAATCTATCTGGTCTATTGTGTCATTTAAAGCTTGTGTTTCCTTATTAATTTTCTGTTTGGATGATCTGTCCATTGGTGTAATTGAGGTGTTAAAGTCCCCCACTATTATTATGTTACTGTCGATTTCCTCTTTTAGAGCTGTTAGCAGTTGCCTCATGTATTGAGGTGCTCCTATGTTGGGTGCATATATATTTATAATTGTTATATGTTCTTCTTGGATTGATCCCTTGATCATTATGTAGTGTCCTTCCTTGTCTCTTGTAACATTCTTTATTTTAAAGTCTATTTTATCTGATATGAGTATAGCTACTCCAGCTTTCTTTTGATTTCCATTTGCATGGGATATCTTTTTCCATCCCCTTACTTTCAGTCTGTATGTGTCCCTAGGTCTGAAGTGGGTCTCTTGTAGCCAGCATATATACGGTCTTGTTTTTGTATCCATTCACTTGGTCTGTGTCTTTTGGTTAGAGCATTTAATCCATCTACATTTAAGGTAATTATTGATATGTATCTTCCTATTACCATTTTCTTAATTTTTTTGTGTTTGTAGGTCCCTTTCTTCTCTTGTGTTTCCTGCTTAGAGAAGTTCCTTTACCCTTTGTTTTAGAGCTCGTTTGGTGGTGTTGAATTCTCTTAGCTCTTTTTTTGTCTGTAAAGGTTTTAATTTCTCTCTAGAATCTGAATGAGATCCTTGCCAGGTAGGGTAATCTTGGTTGTAGATTCTTCCCTTTCATCAGTTTAAGTATATCATGCCACTCCCTTCTGGCTTGTAGAGTTTCTGCTGAGAAGTCAGCTGTTAACCTTATGGGAGTTCCCTTGTATGTTATTTTTCATTTTTCCCTTGTTGCTTTCAATAACTTTTGTTTGTCTTTAATTTTTGTCAATTTGATTACTATGTGTCTTGTCGTGTTTCTCCTTGGGTTTATCCTGCCTGAGACTCTCTGTGCTTCCTGGGCTTGGGTGGTTATTTCCTTTCCCATGTTAGGGAATTTTTCGACTATAATCTTTTCAAATATTTTCTTGGGTCCTTTCTCTCTCTCTTCTCCTTCTGGGACCCCTGTAATGCAAATATTGTGTTTAATGCTGTCCCAGAGATCTCTTAGGCTGTCTTCATTTCTTTTCATTCTTTTTTCTTTATTCTGTTCTGCAGCAGTGAATTCCACCATTCTTTCTTCCAGGTCACTTATCTGTTCTTCTGCCTCAGTTATTCTGCTATTGATTCCTTCTAGTGTAGTTTTCATTTCAGTTATTGTATTGTTCATCTCTGTTTGTTTTTTCTTTAATTCTTCTAGGTGTTTGTTCTTTAATTCTTCTAGGTCTTTGTTAAACATTTCTGCATCTTCTCGATCTTTGCCTCCATTCTTTTCCCGTGGTCCTAGATCATCTTCATTATCATTATTCTGAATTCTTTTTCTGGGAGGTTGCCTATCTCCACTTCATTTAGTTGTTTTTCTGGGGTTTTATCTTGTTCCTTCATCTGGTACATAGCCCTCTGCCTTTTCATCTTGTCTATCTTTCTGTGAATGTGGTTTTTGTTCCACAGGCTGCAGGATTGTAGTTCTTCTTGCTTCTGCTTGAAAAATTCTCTTTGTTCGGATAAATATTTGCCTTAAACTGAGGATTCTTCCCTTAGAAACATTTTCCTGATTCCCCACTTACATAATGAAAAAAAGCAAGCAAAAACTTCTCAGGATTGTATCTATTTTATATTCAGTTACGCATATATATGTATAATATAGTAAATATTTTTTATATATGTATATATATTTATTTGATATATACGTATAATGCACTTGTTTTTGCTAAGCATGTTCATATTAAAATTTTTACAACAGTTTATGTTAACATTTGCAAGGGATTATTGATAAAAATTGTGCAGTGTCATTCTTTAGAATATAACTCCTAAAACATTTTCAGTGTTTAGATTGCAAAAAAAAAAAAAAATGTATACAATAGCTATATGCTTATAAAGGGTCATAATTTTTAGAAATTTAAAGTGGTTGATAACACTGGAAATTATGCAGTCATATTCCACATTTGAAATTAAACTTCTGAGGATTAATTTAAAATATTTTTATGAAAAACTATGACAATATATAAAAAATATTTTCACCATGGGCTTAATGTCTTGCCTTGAATGAAACAGAATTATACAGCAATACATTTTATAATAAGGAGTAGAATTTCATAAGAGAAAAATAATATGGGAAGTTCAATTAAATCTGGAAGGCCTCCATGTGAATTCATTTACTTGAAGTTTTCTATGTTCTCATATTTTAATGCTTACCAACCTTTGAATTTAGATTTTTTAAAAACGTTTCACAATCATTCACTATCAACATGCCATGGACATTTTTTTGTTTTAGTTTTGGTTTTAATTTGTTTTTATATTTAGCAACATCTCCTGATAGGCCTCAAACATATTGTATTCTATTCATTTTTAGGATTAAACTTTTTTTCATAAAACTTTGAATAGAAAGATTAGTGATATTTCTAACTGAAGAAAATGATATTTTGAAAAGTTTCTAAAAGTTGTGTTTTTCTAATTCTCTGAAGAGAGGCACACACAGAATTCTATGACACACACATAGAACCCATTCTTGTTTTTGCTAACAAATCCAACTTCTGTAGCATTAAAAAAAGAAAAAAAAGGAAAGAATTAAACCTCAGCTACCTAAATGAGACCTGCCCTAGAACAGAAGTATGAGAAGAAAAAACAAAAGAGATCTTAAGGAATGTCTCTGTGGGAAGCAGTGTCTTGCTGAATAGCCAACAAATCAAACACACAAAGAGACTAGTCAAAAATCAATCACTGAGTTAGTCATGCACGTCCTTACAGTCATGAGGAAAACCATATAAATGAGTAATATGCAAAATTTCAATTTGGAATTTCCTTTGATCATTGGAGAAGTTAATGTTTCCCAACCATTTAAGGAAAAGTCAGTGGTCTTCTGAGGCAAACAGCTACTGGGAAAATCCCCACCAAAATATGTGATAGGAGACAGAATACTAGGAAAGGCTTTATGCTGTCTCCAAACAGCAACCAGGTTAATATCTCAAGCAGCTGTCCTGATCTCTGTGGTCTACGCTTTTAACTAACTTTAATTAAGTGGAACCTTTGGTGTGCAAGGATACATATGCCTGGGATATGAATAAAGGAAACAAACAGCAGAGCCAGGCATATGGTTGCACACACATGCATCATTTGATTTTTGATTTTTTGCAAGGATATTTTAACATTCATGAGAGGTAAAAAAGATGAAAGCAGAAATAGAATTGTCTCTCTGGACTTCAACTTTTTGCCTGCTATTCCTACCATCACAGCTAGTATTAAAAAACACTACAAGTCTTAACTGTCAGATGCACAGTCTGCAATGTTTAAATGGACCCTGTGGATTTTGGTCCAAAACCAAACCAATTGGTTACAAGCTATTTTTCTCTTTCGTTAGATGTTCTGCTGCAATATTTGCATAAATGTAACTGTGCTGTCCGTCTTTTAACTTTCACTCAATTAATTATGCTTCCAGCCCCCTGCTGATGGACAAAAATGAGACTTCATCTGCAAATAGCTTCAGCAGTTTACAGCTTATTAAATGCCAAAATCTAGTTAAGACAGTTTGAGAATTCTCATGTCAGGCATTTCAACATGCCATTTTTACACAAAATTCTTATTAAAAAAATGAACCCACTACTCCAAGTCAGGGAAAAATTTACTGGTATAAAGGTAATGAACAGATTAGAATTTTATACAAATTGTGTACTTAGCATATGTGGCTTACTCTGAGCACACTTAATTGGTTTGCCTAAATAATGAAACTGCTATGAGAAAGTTGACAAGAAAATGGTCTCTACAAATTACAAACAGCTTTCATCTATGGAACCACCTTTTATAATTTATATAGAAGTCTGTGTATGATCTGAAAAAAAGCAGATGAATCAGAGTTATATACTCAAATATTCTTTTAAAAGTAACTTTTCTCCTACTTCGCCTGACAGGTTTTACATATTGCATCAAACATCTGGTGCATTCACAGGCTAGTATTCTTTATACCATTTGAGGTTAACTCTTCATTTAAGCCAGAAAGAGAAGGAAAGAATAATATATTCAGTAAAGCTACACAAATAGATAAAACATACAACATTTTGCCTTCAACTATGAAAGGATTGAAATAATTCTTTCTGTAATTCTGTGTGATAATTGACCTCCCTACATCCCCATGAGCACACCTATAAAATTAGATAAAATCAAACATCCTTCAGAAACATATTTTTTCATCAGGTGTTTGGCATAAAACACTTTACCTGTTTCTGTACACACTGTATTCTCAATGTCTATTTTAGAATGATATTTTTATTAATAAGATATGTGCAATTAAATTTTCTTATTTTGGGGAAGAGAGAAAAAGCATTCTATTTATTCCACTTGAAGAAAGTAAAATGTTTACTAAAGTATGTTTTCATTTAATTCAGCATTAAGAATAGTTATTGTCACAGAAAAGTCAGTTTAGGTTCTTATGGCAATTGGCCATCACTCTTTAATCTGAAGTTGTGGATTTCCTTCTTCATTCTTATGGCATATCGTATGGTACTCTACTGTGTTAGATTTTATTGACAAATTGCATCATGTTTATGCTCTTTTCTTATAAACTACCATGATAGAGCTGAATGTGACATGACGATTTATGACAGAAATGTCAGGGATTATTTTAAAAGCAATTTCTGTCTGATCATATACCAATTAACAGCTTTCATAACAAATTCCTAAATACGTAGTTGGCATTTGATCAAAAGGAACATATTTCATTGCTTATATTTGAATATTTGGGACATATTAAGGAAATTCATGTTTCCACTCAATGGCTATGACTGTGGAAACATTCAATGGCTACCAGTATTGCTCTGACAAAAAATGATATTATACATTACTTCAATAACATGTTATCACCCCCCTTTCTAGAGCTTCTGATAAAAGAGGGGAAAATACGATAAAAATAAGTCAGGTATTTTCTCTTAAATTTTAATGAATCCTTATGATTTCTTATATATGTTATTAGCAACCGAAAAGGTAGACTTCTAGAACTAAAAGGAACTTAGGCAATTTTGCTAACCCAGAAGAAAGAAAAATTTAAAGTTGGTGGAGGCTTATACAAACTTTCATACAAACTTTGTGAAAGTATATAAATTATGTTACAGATGTGGTTAAGCTGTTCAAGAATATCTTGAGATTTTTTTTTTCTGTGGGTAATTTGTAGGCAGCAAGTGGTAAATGGAACCGATTTTGCTTGATTGACTTTTTTGTTGTTTTTTGGCTAAAAATGTAAGAATTTTTCATTTTCTTAGTCCTCAGAAAGACTTGAAGACTTTATAAGATTTAGTCATAGGCAGATGATTTGACCGTTTTATCTGCTGCAGTTAAATTCTGAAATACTGTCCTGAGAGAGGGTCACAGATACATAACTCTAGTGCTATGGATAGAACATAGAATTTATTAGGGAAAAAAAAAAACTTATATGCACAGAAGTAGCAGGATGCACACAGTCCTATGAAGTTCCATTACTCCGTAGCATAAACCAGGCATAAATGTTCTACATGTCAGGGCCAAGGTTCCAGCAGAGGAGGCCTGCCTTAACCAGCAGCCTGGAGATGGAATGTGATGGAGGGAGGGGCACTCCCAGAAGGGACCAGCCTCTCTCCCACCCTCACCCCATTGTTTTATATATTTATAGATGAGCCTAAGAGGTTAGAGGACACTTGAATAAAAGATATCTATCATCAAGGAGTCACCATACCCAGAAACACCACTAAGGATCTTGTAGATTTAGGGTGCTTATCTTGCCTGCCAGGAATGATGAAATCAGTCTAAGGCCCTGACTCTCTGCAGACTGGCTTAGATCAACTGAGCCAGATCTCTGCTAAGAAACCAAAGAGGGTAGGAAATAGACTCTTAGGGCCATCCAGAATGGTCTCTAGTCAAATAGAAACTTACTCTCAGTCTTTTAATGAACTTTAAATGTTCTTTTAGCTCCCCTTTCCTGTTCAGGAACTTCACAAAATCAATTATATTTATAGTTTAAAAAGTTATACCTTGTTGTCTTATACTCTTCCAGCTTCCTGCTTTTTTCCCCCTGTTTAGCCAAACTACTCTGAAGAGTTGGCTATAGTTACTCTTTCGCTCACCAGCCTCTAGACAAAACTGGCTTCTACTGTATCACTCCACTGAATCAGTTCTCACTAGGGCCACTGATTACTTCCATAACTCTAAATCCTGAGTATATTACTCAGGCTTCAACTATTTTTTTGTAAAATAGTCTCTTCTCTTGGTTATTTTGACACTATACTCTCCAGGTTTTCCTAATTCTTCATGACTACAACATTGCACATTTCTTTGCAGATTCATTCTCTGTAATCTGACCAGTATATAGTGGAGATCTGTGAGGCTTGATTTTATTCCATATTTTCCTCTCTTCTAGATACTCTCTAGGCAATTTCATCCATGCCCATGGTTTCAATTATTATCTATGGGTTCATGGCTTCCAAAGCCATAGTCTCATTTCATAGTACTCCTCTGAGCTCCAGAAATGGATATCTCCCGGCTAATGGATATTTCTACTTGGATTTCTCAAAGACATCTCAAACCTAACAAGTCTAAGACAAAAACCATGATTTTCATCCCAACACTGGTTTTCTGGTGCTCTTCTAAAACAGTGAGTGACAACACAAAATATCCAATTAGAACTAACTCCTAACACACACCTCTTCCATTCAATACCCAATTTCTCAGCAAGTCCTGTCAATTTTACCTTTTAACTATCTCCTAAATTTACACATGTCTCTCCATCACCACATCCATTACCATAGTCTTACCTAACAATAACATTTGCTTAGATTGTCCCTGTAGCCTGGCATTTCCTCTCTTCATCTAAGTACCTATGCTGCAGCTGGACTTACATTTTCAAAATCAAATCTTACCATTAAACCCCACACACATTAAATCCTTCAGTGACTTTGCATTTTTCATTGAATAAATTCCTTAACACAGGCGAGGATGACTTTTGTGATCATAACCATATTTATCTTTTTAGTCTTCTCTTGTGCCACTTCACTTATTCCTCTTTGCCATCTGGGCTCTAGGAATTCATTCTGATTTCTAGAAATATATAACATGTCTGCTTCCCACACCTTCCAGCAATACCAAGGTCTTCCCATATTGTCGGCAGACTCTGTCAGGGTAGAAGTCAAGTGCTAACAACTGGTTTTGAGGCCATTTCTCTAGCTTCATGGAAGCCTGAGGATATGACTCTTGAGCTAACCTTCAATGTAACATGAAATCAAGGCATCTATAGACAAGAAACGGGATCCTTGATAAATGAGAACCTGATTGAGAATACTATGTACAGAAGTAAGCACCTGTACCTTACTTACAATTTATTGCAAAACCAGTACCTGTTATTAATGAGATGCATCTGCACTGGAGAATGGATTCTATTCACATTATCTCCGAAGGATACAGGACCAGTAGAACATAAAATCCAATGGGACTCATGACTTACTGATTCCCTATCATGAGATGGTTTGCACTCACCTATTCCTACTCTTTGGCACTGTAGGCATCCCCAGTGTAGAGTTCCTGAGTGCCATGAGGCCACTACTATGCCTTTGTCATGAACTTTGTATGTTTGCCTACCCTGTTACCTCTCTTAAAGCAAAATAAATCGGTGTTGGTTGAAGTGTATTGTATCTCATGTATTTTATTATCAATCCCAACTCAGGAACACAGGTGCTAGACAAGCAAAATAGATGTGCCACAAGGAGATAGACTCTTACCTGCACTGTACCATGTTACTTAAATATTCCTCCTCATCCTAATTTCATCTCCATTAACATTTCCTCTGTGAAAAACATCTTTAAATGCCAATTTAGTTTACAAATTCTCATGGAACTTTCCTTCAGATCAAAATATCTGTCTAAAATTAACATCTTTTTGTATGACTCTTTTAATATTACCTTCCCATAAGTCCCAGGAAAGTGGGCACCATATCTGTTACATCATATCCCCAAGTATCCCCAAACACAAACACTATGCCTGGTGCGTGGGAGAAAGTTAGTAAGTACTTTTTAAATGGAAGTATGAAGAGCAGGTGCTGTGATATCTTATATCATAGGGATCTGCTCTAGTGTAATAAACTGGGGATTATTATTACATTCCTGGAGGAAGTAACATTAAGTTAGAACCTGAAGTTTGAGTAGTGATTGGGGAAATTAAGAATATTACATTTCAGGAAAGAAAATATCTATTAATGCTGTAATATATGGGGTGTGGGGACCATGTCACATTCAAGTAATTGAAAAAAAAATCCAGTGTGGTCAGATTATAACTAATAAAATTGTGAGGCAGGAAGAGACTGTAGAGTTAAGCAGGAGTCAAATCAGGAAAGCTTTTTTATTTTAAATTTTATTTTTTGGCCACACTGCAGGGCATGTGGGATCCTAGTTCCCCAACCAGGGATTGACCCCGCACCCCTTGTATTGCAAGCATGGAGTCCTAACCACTGGATGCCAAGAAGTCTGAATCAGGAAAGTTTTAATGGCTATGTTAAAGACTTTGTTATACAATTTAGTTAATAGAACTCACTGAAGAAATGTAAAAATGAGATAATGAAATTTTTTTTTCCCTTTCCATCCAACTTGGACCCTAATTCTTAGCCTAGTTCTTAACACATTTCACTAATAATATCTTTTACAACTTCTTAGTGTTATGTTTCCATGTCTGTAATTGGTACATGTTTTACTTTAGGTAAGCTAGCATTTATAAGCCACAAAATCTGAGTGACTTAATACAATGGAATTTTATTTTTCAGTTATGTAGTTAAAGTTGGTGTAGCTGATGGGTGAGAAGCTTTCCTCCATATAATTCTTTAGAAAACTTAGTATCCTTTCATCTTGTGACTCTTCCAAATTTTTGGCCAACATAGACACAAATTTCTTCCACTCATATTTCACTGGCAACATCATGGCTACATTTAATACAGGGGGACTGGGAAATGTAATATAGCTGTGTTCCAGGAAGAAGGGAGAAATGCGGATCTTGATAGAGATTTAACAGTCTCTGTCACAGTTGTTCACAAATATCTGCGCAAACTATACTTTCCATAGACAGAAAATACTCATCCTCTCTCCAAAGGACACAATCAAAAATTGCATTGATTCTATGAATGCAGTCCAGTATCAAGCATCACAGTTTTCTCCAAGAGATCTGAATATGGGTTTTCTTAAGTTAATTTATAGACTTGTTATCTACTCCCAACCTTATACTCTCCAGCCCCTCTATACTCTCAAATGTCAACCAGAGACAAGAAAATACAACTAAAACTCTTTTTCAGGAAAGGGAATTTTGTGGACCCAAAGAAGTCTCTGTCTCTTAGTAATAATGAAATGCTTCTGGGCAGGCATTGTAAGGTAACTTCCCTTCCAGGGGCATGAATCACGCATGTAGGAAACCTGCTTACTTGTCCTAAACACAGCCTTTGAATTGTTATATGAGAAAAAAAAAAGAAACTACTGTTTGAGATGTACATTTTGGGGGTCTATTGGTTACAAGAGCTGGAATTTCTTAGGCTAATCATATGCATTGCAAAAGCAATGCCAGTTTGTGACCAAGGCCATGATGTAGGAAGGAAAAAGCATTTCCTGTATGGGGGCATTGCAGCATATCAGGAAGAACCAAGAACATTAATGCTGTGACTAATTCTGTTGGCCAGTTTACAATAGATAATGTGGGGATTGATCAAGATTATAATTTAATTTATTCAAGGAATGCTGTGTGGTTTTAAAGAGAAAAACAGTTACTACTTACAAATAAAAGCTTTCCCTCAGAGAATCGGAAGTGACTTAATAAAAGTGATAAATGTGCATTGATTAATCACTAGTCCATTGGGGGAAAACGATAAATATAGGCCCTGAATCTCATAATATTCTCAAGGTGAAGTTCAAATTTATGGATTTGTACATTTCTTGAATTAAGAAATATGAAATTAAAAAGGTAAGAGCATTTGAAGAAAAATTAAATATGTATATAAAATAAAATTGCAAAAATACAGATCATTAGAAAGTCACGTATTGCAAAGTATTTTCTCCTAAATGAGTGCAGATTATCTGTTTGCTTGTTCACAGCACCATAGATGACTTTTGTCACAATAGCTCTGGGAAAATAAACATAAAACAAACATATATTTTGGGGACTAGTTACAATCAGCTTCAAATCCAATAATAAAGAAACCCAATCATTTCTTTGTGTCTTATTCCATCCTTTGTCCTCAATTTCTAGATATTCAGAGCTCACTGCTACCTACTCAGGCACACTTCAGTCTTATTGGCCTTGGAGAATATAGTTCATTCAGTAGAACATTCCTAATGTCTTCCTTTCTCTTCCCCTAATCAAACTATCTGCTGCATGTCTCCTTCCTTGAGAACCCTGCATTTTCTTATTTGAGAGTTAATTTGATAAATGTGCATTGTTAATTTTGAGTGTCTGTTCATAATTTAAAGTGTATTCTATGTTTTTATAGGTAGTATCTGTCAATCACACAGAGTTTTCCTGAAGAGAGGAAATGGCCTTAATTCACAAGAATAACATTAAATATAGAAAGAAAGGCAATCTTCAGGGACTTCAAATTTGCCTTCTTCTCTAGTCCACATATTCATTGTTTGAGCACTGTGTCATATACACAGAAGTGTGTATTAATATTATCTATCTACACCCTCCTCTCTAGCCAATGTATGCTTTTGCAATCTCCAGAGTATGCCATGTTCTCTTACCTATGAGTCTTTGGAGATGATGTTTCTCCTAAGCAGAGATTCTCTGCAAGAAGTCTTGTGCTTGATCTTCAATAAATTTTTCAATACAACTCAAGATCACTTCTTTATGATGGCATCTTCCATTCCTGCCTGCTACCCATCAGATTACCCACTGAGCCCCATTTTCTAATGTATCAATTACCACATTTTATTGTAACTGTTTTCTAATTCACCCTTCTTATCACTAAAATTTGTAAGTTTATTGAGGTCAGGAATTTATCTTTGAATCTTTGTAGAAATCAGAACTTTCCTTATCTTGGTAATCAGTACAAAGAAATGTTTGTGGAATGGGTGAATGAATGAATGCAAAATTAAATCTGTGGTGGGAACATTGTGGTGGGTAAGCTCTTTATAATAAAATAGTCAAAGCCAATATGTGAATTAGTGAGAGGTGATGTGCAAATTATAATGTTTGATCAATTGAAGGTAACTGAATTGTGATAGACTGCTTTTTCTTTCGTGATTATAGAGTGAAATATTCCAAAGAACACATTAGTTGACATTCATAATCTTTCTGAAATTCACTGTGTAGCATTAACATTATTTCCCTTTGATAGAATGTTTCTGAGCCATCATAATAACCGTATTTTTTGTTTATTTTACCAGTGGCATGAGGAGCACAAATTGACCTTAGGCCAGTTTCAAGAAATCCCGAGTTCAGTGGAATTATTATTGGGCCCATCAAATTCTTCCTCCCTGGAACACTCAAATAAGTCTCAAAGCTTGTAACTAGATATAATCATGAGAGACATCACCCACACTTTCACCCCTTGTTATCTGTATCTGGAACAAATAAACATCATACATTTTACTCTGTCACAAAGCATATATCATATGTTATAAGAACACTTCAGCCTCATAAGATATTTTTCATCCTTAGCAGTAGCTGTATTGAATAGGCCTTTCTACTCTTCTGCAAGGCCTTTTGATTCTAAAATAGCCAAGGTAACCGTTAGATAATCAAGTGTATGCTAAGACCAGTGAATTACAAAGGAATTATCCCATTACCTCACAGTGCGAAGTAATTTGGATACTGTGGTTTGCAGAATATCATTCAAGACAGGAAAAGAAATTCTAATAAAAAATAAGTGCCTATTATAGTAAGGAAACATTGCTAACTGTGTCCTCCTCCTGATGGAAAGGTCTAGTATAATCAATCTGTTAAAGACTGGCAGTGTAGAACTATGTCAGGAACTCTGGGGTTCTCAGTGTTTGGAACTCATCAACGAGTCTAGTGAACTCACCCTTGGCCATGAAATGTTTGTGTTTTTCAGATTATCCTTAACTACCAGCATATAATTTCTATGAGAACAAGCTTCTTTTTGGTTTTGTGTTTTTTATTACTTTCATTGCTGCATCATCAGAGCTTGGACCAGGGTCTGGCACATGATGGGAACTCAATAAAGATTTGTTGAATTAATAATACTAATCTTTGTGTCCATGGGTGCTTTGTTTTTGAATCCAGTTTTTGGTATCAGTAGGCTGACAGAAAAGGCAAATAACAATCATTCTTAGTATGGGTTATCCTGATCTTTCTATTATTTAAAAAAAAAATATATCATCCTTGGTGCATGTCTTTAGGTGAGAATTCACAACAGAAATGAATATTCTCAGACCCCGGGCCATTCCAAAGTGTCCAGACTATGGATCCCTTCCCCATCTTCCTTAAAATGAATCATCATACAACACTGGCTATTGCCCAAGAATCTATGTATAGCTCTACCCTATCCTGTCTTTTAAAATAACTTAATAACTATATACACTTGCAGTTATGCTCATTTAGAAGATTTCTTCCTTCACCAGTCTGTACGGGCTCCAGAATCTGGGCTTTAATGCTGGTTTATCATTCAAAGACTTGATTTATTTATTTTTTTCATTATCAAGAGTTTGGATAGAAGTAAATTCCTGATGTGACGATTGGAGAGAAAACTTCTAGAAGTTTATTGCTGTTTTTGCATGCCAAAGGAAACTCACCTGATAAGCTGGAACTGATATGGTTTCTTTAACTTAATGGAAGAACCTGGTTGTCAGAGATTAAGTGACATAGGACAGATTTTAACAATCACATTGCTGGGAATAAATTGATACTGAGATTTTTGGTTATGGCCAATGAATTATAAGGTTCCCAGAAGTAAATCCAACAGGCAGAGTACCAAGGCCTCATCTGATTTATATAACAACCAAAATAAAAGGAAAAAAAAAATGTCTTCCAGTTTTGGCAAACAGAAAACTTCAGACACCATATTAAAGATTCATGGTCTCTTTTCCAATTTTATACACTTGAGTCACTTCACAATCCAGAGTTCTTGAATAAAGAGTAGGCAGGTTCCTTGAGGAAGGACTCTGTATTCATCTTTTAGACAAACAAATGCAATAGATGCTCCTCACTTTTTGCCTTATACCCTCTCCAGTAGCTCAGAGGAAATTTCAGCTCATTATTTCTGTATGATAAATAAACACAATTTCATTTCACTCTTTTTATATTGAAATTTTTCCTCTTCCATTTTAGACTGTATATCACCCCCTGACACACACACACAATTATGAAGTCTTAGAAAGCTATGATCAAGTTTTATCCATTTTTCCACTTTATACCTTTCCATTTTTGCTGCATTGTATTGAATTGAAACTGTAATTCCTTTCAAAGTTGTTTTCCCTGCCTTAAAAACAATGAACCACAATAAAACTTATTTTAGAAATGTGTTTTCCCTCAATTTCAACATGCTTTTGTACTTAACCAGTACCCAAATAATGATACAACTAAGGAAGAATATGTGGAAGGTCCCAAATCTTTGGATATGGTGAAATGGCATGTTATTTAACAATGGAAACAAATACTCTGCCTATGATTATATGCTTCATATCTTCTTTCTATATTGACACTGTTGAGCCATAGACATGTATATCTGCCAACTAACCACTGAGACCAACTATTAGTGTAGCAGAGAGGGCAAATGTAGTGTAGCAGAGAGAGCAAGCAGAAAAGAAGTAAGAAGCAACTGTATCACACTCATGATTAGTAGAAGAGAAGGAAGTGTAGCATTACAAGAGAAGGGAATTTGAAAGCATTCAGTTTTGATACCCCAAAATCCATCAATAGGTTTTTCATAATTTGGAAAATATAAATATAGTTATATTTTATTAAAATTAGTAAGTTGACTTTCACATAAAACCAAAATTCCTAAGTATGAAATATGAAGCATATCATTATTTGGTCTGCACCCAAATTCTCTAGCTTCTTCATTACCAGTTATATTGAATTACTTGAATTTTGAATCATTTTCTTTTTTCAGTTCTATGCCTTTTGCAAAGGCATATGGCTTTCATACTTCTTCATCTTTTCAGCTTCTATTCTTCTCATCCTTTGTTTGGGTTTTCTAGAAGTAGATACAAGACAAGGTTTAGGAAAAACTGGTAGAGAAGTGGGAAAGTTGGACAGAGAAGATATAAGAAAAAGCAAAATGTGTGCTGTCAAGCAAGTTGATACTGAAGGTAACTGGATATTAATGCTGTGGGAACTCTGGTGACATGGAAGAAAGGAGCCTGGAGCTGTCTCACAAGAGGATTAATGGCACTAAGTATTAATTCACTTACTTCCGGCAATCCTTGTCTAGTCAGTCACTCATTTATTTTTAAAATTTTGTTTACCTAAATTATCTCTCTTATGCCAGAAATATTTATTGTCAGATTCTTATTTGACTTCTTTGTTCTGTTTCACCTTGTGGACAAAAGCTCAGATTTCTGAAAATAATTATACTATGAAAAAATAGAACTCTACAATGCAGATTTGAAATGTAAATACATACTTCCAAATCTTTGTTTTAATGAAAAAAGGCATTAGAAGAATATTCATAAGAAGCAAAATGAAAGTCTATATGTTCAACCTTATCTTTCTTAGTTGTTTTAAAAGCTATTCTGGAAAATTAATCTGAAAACAAGGTAAGTGATTTTAGCAAAGGTGCTGTGCAAGTTATGTTCTGCTTTGTTTGGGTTCTCCATGAGAGTGGAGAAAATTCTTCATTATTTTAGTTTTCATTTACTTTTTACTGTTATAATGCCAAATTATATACAGTATATCACAGTAAAAGCAAACATGTTAACCTTATGGTGCTTTTTTAGTGTTGATGATGATGTTTTTCATTGTTTGTTTTTGCAACAAATCATTATGGTAGCAATGGAAAAAATAAACCTTTAAAACATTTTATCACCTATTCATCTTAAACAAAAGTTTCATATATTTCGATGTGGTGCAATATTGCAGTACAGAATTATGCAAACTAAAAGGCATTTCCACTTGCAGAAAAACTGATTGTTGTTATAGAGACTGAGGAATGAAAGCAGACAAAGAAAGTCACTTGTGTTATGTTGTGGCAAAAAGTTTTACAGCACTCAAAATCTAATTATGTTAATAACTCAGTCATGATCAAATACATATTTTCATTATGTGTACATTTGCGGGCCCATGCTGGCAATTAAGATGTCATCGAAAGGGTGAAAAGAAAACAAAGCTAAGAGCAAGTGGCACACAAAAAATACAATAGAGTATTAGCCTATGCTAAAAATAGTTTGTAAATCATTTTGAAAAATATGAGCAACTGTTGATCCCAGAAGAATCTACGTAAAATAAAAGATCCAAATATCAAATGTAAGTGATGCTGAATAATATTTGCTCATTTGGACTATGATCATCATATTTAAAACTCTAGATTCCAAACTTTAATTCGTATAACTCTTACATCTTTTTACCACCGTATAAGTGTACACAATGTAAAAAATAAAAGCCCTCTCAAAGGGTTGTTGAGGCTCTTCTTAGCATCACTTCTCAAGGTGTACACTGTGGGCCACCTAACTCAGAAACAAAGAGTTGCATGCTAGCTGACCATGACAGAGCCCATCTGAGACCAACTAAATGAGAATCACAAAGGGGCAGTGGTGGGGAATCCACATTTTTAACAGGCTCTACTGCTGATTCTTGCCAACTAATGGCTATAGTAGGGAAGATTTAGGTGGGACTTTAATTATTATAAATTTATTATATTCTGACATACTTTCTCAAGTATTTGAACATTAAAATTACAAAAGATTTTGAAAGATCTTTCTCTAATCAAAATAAAAGATCTTTACAAAATAATATTATATTAATAATAAACATGTTTTCCATAAGACTTCAGCAAAAGAGAGAGTGTTTCAAACTAGTATGAAAGATAATGGAATTTCAAAATATTTTAAGTTCTCTTTAAGGAATGCTCATTGTTTTTCATCTCTTCATATATATATATATATATATATATATATATATATATATATATATATATATATTAAATGAAGTATAGTTAATTTAAAATATTACATTAGTTTCAAGTATACAGCATAGTGATTCAATATTTTCATAGATTACACTTTATTAAAAGTTATTACAAAATAATGACTATAATTCCCTGTGCTGAACAATATATCCTTGTTGCTTATCTATTTTATACATAGTAGTTTGTATCTCTTAAATCCATACCTCTATCTTGCCCCTCCCCACTGGTAACCACCAGTTTGTTTTCTATACCTGTGAGTCTGTTTCTGTTTTGCTATATACATTCATTTTATCTTTTAGATTCCACAAATAAGTGATATCACATAATATTTGTCTTCTCTGTCTGACTTATTTCACTAAGCATATTTTCTAGGTCCATCCATATCACTGCATAAGGCAGAAATTCATTCTTCTTTTTTTATAACTGAGTAATATTCCATTATATATGTATTCCACATCTTCTTTATCATTTGTCTATTGATAAATACTTGGTTTGCTTACATATATGGCTATTGTAAATAATGCTGCTATGAACATTGGAGAGCATGAATCTTTTTGAATTCGTGGTTTCATTTTTCCAGATATATACCCAGGATTGGAATTGCTGGATCATATGGTAGTTCTGTTTTTATTTTATGAGGAAGCTTTATACTGTTTTCCACAGTGGCTGCACCAATACACATTCCCACCAACAGTATACAAGGGTCCCCTTTTCTCCACATCCTCTCTAGTTGTTTATAGACTTTTTGATGATAGCCATTTTGACAGGTATGAGGTGGTATCTCATTCTTGTTTTGATTTGCATTTCTCAAATAATTAGTGGTGTGGAGCACATTTTCATGTGTCTGTTAGCCATCTGGATGTCTTTAGATAAATGTCCATTCAGGTCTTCCACCAATTTTTTATTTATTTATTTATTTTTTGATATTAAGTTGTATGAGCTGTTTTTATATTTCAGATATTAACCCCTTGTCAATCATATCATTTGCATATATTTTCTCCAATTTAGTAGAATGTCTTTTTGTTTCTTTGATGGTTTTCTTTGTTGTGCAAAAGCTTTTAGGTTTAATTGGGTCCCATTTATTTATTTTTGTTCTTATTTCTGTTGCCTGGGAGATAGATAAAAAAATATTGCTATGATTTATGTCAAAGAGTGTTCTGCCTATGTTTGCATCTAGGAGTTTTATGATTTTGAGTATTACATTTAGGTTTTTAATCCATTTTGAGTTTATTTTTGTATATGGTGTGAGGAAACGTTGTAATCTCATTCTTTTACATGTAGTTGTCCAATTTTCTGAACACCACTTATTGAAGAGACTGTCTTTTCTTCATTGTATATTCTTGCCTCTTTTGTTGTAGATTAATTGACCATAGGTGTGTGGGCTTATTTCTGGGCTGTCTATTCTGTTTCATTGATGTATGTGTCTGTTTTTGTGCCAGAACTGTGCTGTTTTGATTATTTAGCTTTGTAGTATAGTCTGAAGTCAGGGAGGGTGATACCTCCAGCTTTATTCTTTTTTCTCAAGATTGCTTCGGCAACTTGGGGTCTTTTGTTGTTCCATGTAAATTTTAGGATTATTTGTTCTAGTTCTGTTAAAAATGTCATGGGTATTTTGATAAGGATTGCATTAAATCTGTAGATTGCTTTGAGTAGTTTGGCCATTTAAAAAATATTAGTTCTTCCAATCCAAGAGTACGAGATAAATTTCAATTTCTTTGTATCATCTTCAATTTCCTTCTTCAATGTTTTACAGTTTTCAGAGTATAGGTATTTCACCTTCTTGGTTAAGTTTATTTCTTTGTATTTTGTTCTTTATGATGAGATTTTAAGTGAGATTGGTTTTTCTTGGTTTTTTCTTTCTGATAGTTCATTATTGGTGTGTAGAAAAGCAACATATTTCTCTGTATTAATGTTGTATCCTGCAACTTTATTATATTCATTTATTCTAATAGTTTTTTAAAAGACTTTAAGATTTTCTATACATAGGATCATGTCACCTGCAAATAGTGACAGTTTTGTTTTCTCCCTTCCAATGTGGATGCGTTTTATTTCTTTTTCTTATCTATCTGACTGCTGTGGCTAGGGCTTCCACTACTATGTTAAACAGAATTGTTGAAAGTGGGCATCCTTGTCTTGTTCCTGAATTTAGAGGAAAGGTTTTCAACTTTTCACCATTGAGTATGTTAGTTGTGGGTTTGTCATAAATGAACTTTATTATTTTGAGGTATTTTCCCTGTATACCCACTTTGATAAGAGTTTTTATCATGAATGGATATTGAATTTTGTCAAGTGCTTTTTCTGTGTCTATTGAGATAATCAGGGTATTTTTATCCCTCTTTAATTAATGTAGTATATCACACTGATTAATTTGCAAATATTGAACAATTCTTGCATCCCTGGAATAAATACCACTTGATAATATCATATGATCCTTTTTATATATTGTTGGATTTGGTTTGCTAATATTTTGTTGAGGAATTTTGCATCTAAATTTATTAGAGTTATTGGTCTGTAATTTTCATTTTTTTCTCTAGTTTTGGTAACAGGGCAATGGTGGCCTTGTAGAATGTATTTGGGGATGTTCCATCCTCTTCAATTTTTTGGAATAGTTTGAAAAGTATAGGTGTTAGTTCTTCTCTATATGTTTGGTAGAACTTCTCGGTGAAGCTGTCCAGTCTTGGACTTTTGTTTGCTAGGAGTTATTTTTTATTGCAAATTGAATTTCACTACTAGTGATTGGTCTCTTCAAATTGTCTGTTTCTTCTTATTCAGTCTTGGCAGGTTGGATGCTTCTAGAAATTTGTGCATTTCTTCTTGGTTGTCCAATTTTTTGGCATGTAACTATTATAGTACCCTCTTATGATTTTTTTTATCTCTGTGATATCAGTTGTTATTTCTCCTCTCTCATTTCCTATTTTGTTTATTTGGGTCCTTTCTCTTTTCTTCTTGGTGAGCCAAGCTAAAGTTTTATCAATTTTGTTTATCTTTTCAAAAAAACAGCTCTCAGCCCTTAGTTTCACTGATCTTTTCAATTATTGTTGGGTTTTTTTTTTGGTCTCTGTTTTATTTATTTCCTCTTGGGTCTTTAGTATTTCCTTCTTTCTGCTGACTTTGGGCTTTGTTTGTTCTTCTTTTTCTAATTCTTTCAGATGGTAGCTTAAGTTGCTTGAAATTTTTCTTGTTTCTTGAGGAAGGCCTGTATTGCTATAAACTTCCCTCTTAGAACTGCTTTTGCTGCATCCTATAGATTTTGGAGAATTTATTTCCATTTTCATTTCTCTCGATTTATTTTCTGATTTCCTCTTTGATTTCTTAATTCACCCATTTTTATTTTAGCAGCAGGATATTTAGTCTCCACATGTTTGTTCTTTTCTCATTTTTCTTTCTGTAATTGATTTCTAGTTTCATACCGTTGCAGTCAGAAAAAAATGCTTGATATAATCTCTACCCTCTTAAATTTGTTGAGATCTCTGTTGTGGCCTAGCATGTGATCCATCCTAGAGAACATTCCATGTGCACTTGAAAACAATTTGTATTTTGCTGCTTTTGGATGTAATATCCTCTAGATATCTTTTAAGTATAACTGATCTATTGTGTCCTTAAATTCACTGTTGCCTTATTGATTTTCTGTCTGGATGATCTGTTCATTGATAAGTGGTTTGTTAAAGTACTGTATTATTATTTTATTATTGTCATTTTTTCCCTCTATGCCTGTTATATTTGTTTTATATATTTAGGTGCTACTCTATTGGGTGCATATATGTTAATGAGTGCAATATCCTCTTCTTTATTGATCCCTTTATCATTATATAATGCTCTTCTTTGCCTTTTGTTATAGCCATTATTTTAAAGTCTATTTTGTCTAAGTATTGCTCTCTTGTCAGTTCTGTTTACATAAAATATATTTCTACCCCCTTACTTTTAGGCTGTTTGTGTCTTTAGCTCTGAAGTGAATCTCTTGTATGCAGCATATAGACGGGTGTTGTCTTTTTTTTTTTTAATTGACTCCAGTCAGCCACCCTACGTCTTTTGATTAGAGAATTTAGTCCATTAACTTTTAAAGTAATCATTGATAGGTATGTACTTATTGCCATTTTATTCCTTGTTGCCAGCTGTTTTTGTAGTTCTTCTCTATTTTTCTTCTTTTTGCTTCTTTCCTTGTGATTTGATAATTTTCTTTAGTAGTTTGCTTTTTGTTCCTTTCTTTTTAGCTTTTGTGTGTCTGTTGTAGATTTTTTACTTGTGGTTACCATGGGGCTCATATATGTTGACCTATAAATATATCTACTTTTTTTTGAAAACTGGTGGTCATTCAAACACATTTTAAGTTCAAACACATTCCAAAAGATAGACATTTTTACTCCCCTCCCCCACATTTTGTGCTTTAGATGTCATATTTTACATCTTTATGTTTATCCCTTAATTGTTTTGTAGTTATAGTTACCTTTACAATTTTTTAACTTTTAATCCTTCTTACTAGCTTATTTAAGTGCTTGATCCTCAGACCTTACTATATATTTGTTTTTCCTACTGAGATGTTCCCTTTCCTATAGATTACTTTTTTCCAGTTAGAGAAGACCCTCTAATACTTTTTGGGGGTAGGTTATTAATGAACTGTTTAATTTTTTGCTTGTCTGAGAAGTTCTTTATCTCTTCTTCAATTCTAACTGCTAATCTTGCTGGGTAGAGTATCCTAGTTTGCATGTTTTCCCTTTCACTACTTTGAATATGTCACGCCACTCCCTTCTGGCTTGCAAAATTTCTGCAGAAAAACAGATGATAGCCTTATTGGATTCCCTTGTATATGACTCTTTGCTTTTCTTTTGCTGCCTTTAGAACTCTCTCTATCTTCAACATTTGCCATTTTAATTATGATACGCCTTGATGTGGGTCTGTTTGGCCTCTCTGTGCTTCCTGTACCTGGATATCTGTTTCCTTCTTCAGGTTCGTGAAGCTTTCAGCCATAATTTTCTCAAACACATTTTCAAATACATTTTAAATCCCTTTCTCTCTTTCCTCTCCTTCTGGGAATCCTATAATGCAAATATTTGCACACTTAATGTTTTCCCAGAGATCTTTTAAACTGTTCTCATTTTTTAAAATCTGTTTTTCTTTTTGCTGTTTTGATTGGGTAATTTTCAGTATTCTAGCTTCTAGATCACTTTCTTCATTTCTGATTGAGTCTTTATATTTTCTAGTTTCTTGTTAAAATTCTCACTATGTTCATCTATTCTTTTCCCTAATTCAGTTAATATTCTTATTACTAATTCTTTGAATTGTTTATCTGGTCAATTGCTATTTCTGTTTCATTATTTTTTCAGGGGTTTTCTCTTGCCTTTCAATTGAGACTAATTCCTCTGCCTTTTCATTTTACTTAACTTTCTTTCCTCTATGAATTTAGGTAAAACAGTTACCTATTGCAGTCTTGAAGGGCTGTCCTTATGTGGGAGTATCCCTATACAGATTGCGTGTGCCCAATGCCTTTGATGGGAGAATTGGATTTGACATGAATTCAAGTCATGTCTTTTATCAGGGTGTACTGGCAGCTATCACCTTGGTATGAGGTGGGACTGGGTGTGGAGTGGCTAGAGCTGGAGCTGGCATGAAGCAGGGCTTCCTCTCTGCTCGGTGGCCATTGCTGCCCTATCAGGGGCGGTGTCTGATCCCGAGTTGCTGGAGCAGAAGCCCTGAGATTTAGCCTCAAGCTGGCTCCTGTTCCCTTCAAGTGTGTGCTTTCCCTCTCCCAACACCAGGACCCTTGCCCCAGAGGTGGAGTCTGCTGAAGCAAGGGGGCATGTGTGGCCTCTCAGCTCATGTCAGCCACAGACAGATGTCCAAGCTGCCTCTGATACACTGCCTGTGCAGGCACCAGAAATTGTTTCCCTTACCCTGTTCAGATACAGCTTTGGGTCCAAGTCCCCTTTGTCTCTCACAGCCAATCACTCCCCACAGCCTCTGCTGTCCCTCCCCGATTGTGGATCTGCATCTCAAGGCAGGCAAGACATGCATAGACTCTTGGCATGTATTGTGGGGTGAGCTGTTGACTGTGGGTTGACTGACTGCCGTGAGAGTTCTGGGGTGCTTCTGATGCACTGCTTGAATAAATGCCAACAGTGGCCTTCACCACCCCACCCGGGTGCCACTCTGGCACCAGGTCACCTCTGTGTTCCACAGCTGAGTTTTCTCCCTGGTCATGGTAGTCCTATATCCAGTGTCATGCTGTGATGTGGAGCAAGTGGGCCTGGAGCATTCAGTTGGCTTGGGCTGGTGCACATGCTGAGGCAGTTGGGAGAAACCTGCAACCACTAGCATAGTCTTCAATCTGCTCTCTCCACCCTGCCTAGGGGCAGGCCAGCACACACACGCTCCTCACAAGTGGAGTCCAACAGCCTTCCTGTTAGTCTCAGCAGTCCTCCAACCAGCCGAGGGGGCTTCTCTTTCCTGTGTAGGACCCCAGTGCTGGGGTGCCCTATCTGTGGTCCAAACTCCCTCCCCAGGGACAGTCTCTGCCCATGTAATCTCCCTTTTCCTCTGAGTCCCCTCCCAGAAGCACAGGTCCTGAACTTGTCACTTGTCTTCTCTTCCTACCTGATTATGTGTGTCAATCATTCTTACAGCCTTGGTTGTACAGGAGTCTTTCTACCAGTTTCCAGTTAGTTTTCAGTTTGGACTGTTCCACATGTAGATGTAATTTTGATGTTTTCATGGGAGGAAGTAAGTTCTGTGTTTTTCTCCTTCATCTTAATTGATCTCCTCTATTTATATATATTTTTAGTCTTTGTCTAAGATTGCTTATCTTCTTTTAAATTTTGGTTCTAAAGTCTCAGAACTGTTCATATTCAGATATTGTTCTAGTACAGATGTAAAATTTTTAGTCTTGCTGTAAGATAATATGGTTAGGCACTTTAGCAATAATAGTAACTATTAGAGTACTATTTGTTCCCTGTCTTATTACAAAATGTACTTAAAATATTACACATAACTTCCAGGGAACATATAGTTTTAAAATTACTACCAAGGGGAAATGAGGAGAAAAATAAAATGTATCATATAGAAATTCATTGTGCCAGTTAGTGTGTAGACCCCAAATATAGCTTCTACCCACAGCAAACAATAATAGTCATAATCATCATCATCATTGTCATCATCATCATCATCATAATAGAGTAAATAAATAGGACATGATGGATATGTTTATGGCATAGATTATGATGATGATTTCATGGGTATGTACTTATCTCCAAACTCATTGCATACATTAAATTTGTACAGTTTTTGAGTGTCAATCATACCTCAATCACGTAGTGTTTTGTTTTTTTTTTTTTGGCCATGGCGTGTGGCATGCGGAACTTCCCCAACCAGGGATAGAACCCATGCCCCCTGCATTGGAAGCATGGAATCTTAACCACTAGACCATCAGGGTCTAGTATATATATATATATATATATATATATGCACTCTCTCTGCTCCAAATTTGGATCATGTGACCCAGTTCATATACCATAACATACAAAAATTGACAGCATAGAGTTCACAGCCAGAGGGAGGTAAGCCAGCTTCCATGATCTGTCACCCTCAGAGACTCTCACTCCTTAGGTGGGGACCACATCTATTGGCTCTCATGATAATCTGTGAATAACTCTGCTGTAACACACACTCTCTACCCAGCATTTTAATTTTCTGTCTATTGTCTTTCATCACTACTGGACTGTAAACTCCCAGAGAGCAAGAAATGATGCTCTTTATCTTGGCATATCCAGCACCTCTACTATATCCAAGTACTCAACCAGTGATTGTTGAATGTTATGAACAGAGCAGGCTTCCCTATACAAAATTGAGGGCTACCTTCACTTCACCTCTTGTTTGGGAGAAATAATACCAGTGTCCCAGGCTTCACTCATCAGTGACAAACTCCTCCTTTTTTGCCAAGAGATTAATTTTATCCTTATGCAAGTTGAACTCCTAGCAGATTATCCTGGTAAGAACTCACAATTTCAGTATGTATATAATATCCCCCTAGATACCTTCCTTAAATTCACACCATGTAGTAGATATGAAAGCTTATATCATTTAACTGTCTTAAAAAAATTATACTGTAGTGAAAATGAAGTTCAACTTGTCTTGCTGAGTTGCAAATTTAAACCATTGCACAAGCTTTTTAAAAATTTCATAACTTAAATTAATGTATAATAAACTCATATGATTTATTTTAGCTGAGAACATTTTATTTTGATTACATAAATATTATAGTAGTACTAAAGATCTAAATGTGATACCACATGAATAGTAAAAATTAACAAAATTTCCAGAAATTTAAAGCTGGTAAACCTTGGTTACAGAGAGCAGAAAAAAATAACTCAAATGGCAGTAAGGTTTATATCACTATATTTTATGAACCTTAGAATATCTGAAGCTATTTAGTAAGACTATTGGATTATAAAACTTATTTTTGTTATTTATTTTTTAAAATTGAGTTTTCATAGAAATATAAAGTTGGCTTGAATTTGGGTTATTTTATATGTTTTTTATTAGGCCTTTTGCAGATCTTTTCCCCTCTGATCTTAGAATCCCATACAGGCTTAGTAGTTTCTAGATGTGAATCACTTTCATTGATTTTGCCAATGTTAAATAGTTCCATTTTCCTGAATACTTGGGACACTTTTAAGCTCAGGAATATTTTCTTTTGTTATAGATTTGCTCTTTGTCTATTTATTCTTACTTTTTTTTATCAGAAATATTATTTTACCCAGATAGGCTTTTATTTTCTGTAATCGAGATCTATTCTTTCCTCATAATTTTTATATCTTTGTCTTTTTTCTTAGGCTATTTTAATTCTATAAATATTTCTCAAGTGTGAACTGTGCATCCATGGTCTTCTGCATTATGTAGTTTGCATTAAAAATATGTGCCTTTTATACAGAATTTAATCCTATTCTTCAGTATTTATTTAATCTGGTTATTTCCTCTGAGGCTTTTGTTGTTGTTTTGTTTTGTTTCTGTGATTTAGTCTAGTTTGGATTTCTTCATCTTACTATTTCCTTTAATTTTAACTTTTCTCTGATTTTTTTTCCACAACATTCCTTTGTTGTGTTATGGAAATTTATAAAGGACTTTGTTTTTACCACTGCTTTAAGTTGATCTGAGTTTCTCCCCAACTATACACGAGGAGAGGCCTTGTATATTGCCCTTAACCCCATTACCTTTTCTGGGATCCATGCAGGTGTTCTCTCAGATTTAAAGAAGTTAGGAGTTGTGAAAAGCTTCAAGAGAGATCCCTGATGAATGAGGCAGGAAGTCTTCCAAATTCCCTGCACATTCTCTGACTGTGAGAAGTATACTGACCATTCTCAAGAACTGGAGGAGGTATGTAACTTAATAATTCTACTAATTACACCAACCAGTACAATTTATAAGCACCTTCTGTATGCCAGGTGAATATTCATACTGACTCTAATCCACTTAAAGAGCCTGAAAATTAGGTGACATTATTATTAGTAGTAGTATTTGTATTACTGAATGTTATAGATGGGAGGAATAGAGATGGATTTAAGTTGAACTTTTCACATATTGAATTTTGATGGGAGAAAAAAAAGGATAGTTAAGTAATAATGGAAAAACAAAGGCTTTTAAATGAACAAACATGGGTCAAATTCTATAGCTATGCAGCTTTCAGTATTCATTTAAAAATATTCATATGAGAGAAAATGCAAATTAAAAAGCATTAATATAACTAAATATTTCCAGATTTGGTGATATGTCTATAAAACTATACTACAGACTATACTACAAAGCTACAGTAATCAAGACAATATGGTACTGGCACAAAAACAGAAACATAGATCAATGGAACAAGATAGAAAGCCCAGAGATAAACCCACGCACCTATGGTCAACTAATCTATGACAAAGGAGGCAAAGAGATACGATGGAGAAAAGACAGTCTCTTCAATAAGTGGTGCTGGGAAAACTGGACAGCTACATGTAAAAGAATGAAATTAGAATACTCCCTAACACCATACACAAAAATAAACTCAAAATGGATTACAGACCTAAATGTAAGACTGGACACTATAAAACTCTTAGAGGAAAACATAGGAAGAACACTCTTTGACATAAATCACAGCAAGATCTTTTTTGATCCACCTCCTAGAGTAATGGAAATAAAAACAAAAATAAACAAATGGGACCTAATGAAACTTCAAAGCTTTTGCACAGCAAAGGAAACCATAAACAAGACGAAAAGACAACCCTCAGAATGGGAGAAAATATTTGCAAACGAATCAACGGACAAAGGATTAATCTCCAAAATATATAAACAGCTCATTCAGCTCAATATTAAAGAAACAAACACCCCAATCCAAAAATGGGCAGAAGACCTAAATAGACATTTCTCCAAAGAAGACATACAGACGGCCAAGAAGCACATGAAAAGCTGCTCAACATCACTAATTATTAGAGAAATGCAAATCAAAACTACAATGAGGTATCACCTCACACCAATTAGAATGGGCATCATCAGAAAATCTACAAACAACAAATGCTGGAGAGGGTGTGGAGAAAAGGGAACCCTCTTGCACTGTTGGTGGGAATGTAAATTGATACAGCCACTATGGAGAACAATATGGAGGTTCCTTTAAAAACTAAAAATAGAATTACCATATGAACCAGCAATCCCACTACTGGGCATATACCCAGAGAAAACTGTAATTCAAAAAGACACATGCACCCGAATGTTCATTGCAGCACTATTTACAATAGCCAGGTCATGGAAGCAACCTAAATGCCCAACAACAGACGAATGGATAAAGAAGTTGTGGTACATATATACAATGGAATATTACTCAGCCATAAAAAGGAACGAAATTGAGTCATTTGTTGAGACGTGGATGAATCTAGAGACTGTCATACAGAGTGAAGTAAGTCAGAAAGAGAAAAACAAATATTGTATATTAACGCATGTATGTGGAACCTAGAAAAATGGTACAGATGAGCCGGTTTGCAGGGCAGAAGTTGAGACACAGATGTAGAGAACAGACATATGGACACCAAGGGGGGAAAACTGCGGTGGGGTGGGGATAGTGGTGTGCTGAATTGGGCGATTGGGATTGACATGTATACACTGATGTGTATAAAATTGATGACTAATAAGAACCTGCAGTATAAACAAACAAACAAAACAACTAATACTAAACTTTCATTGGGTTATTTGTATGGAAATATGTTAATATAAATGTTTCAGACATTACATGAAATTTCTAAAAATCTTATATGTTCTGGTATAATGTTATAAGTCATAATCCTAGTTATTACTTTAAAATGTATATCTCAGAAATAACTAATTTTCTTGTCAACTGCATTATTATGAACTTTCATCAAATCTTTAACCGTGGTCATTTTTAAGTCTTTTGTCATTTACAGACAGTTCTGGGTGTACTCTGATGCTTTTGTAAATATGTTCCTATAAAAGGGTTTCATCTTCAGGAAATTCATGGAAAAGACTCTGACAAGTACAGGTTTCTGGTACCTGACTGTACTGCTGAACTGAATGAATAAGCATTTTCAGAACTCTAATGAAAAACTGATGAGCTCATAAAAGTGCTAACAAAAGATCAAGATAAAAAAAAAAATTAATTACATGGGACTGAGTGAACTGATGAGGATGAGTATAATTTTTGTGACTTTCTGGTTGAATTTAAAAAAAGAAAAAAATCCCACAAGAACTCAGAGGCAAAGAATATACAAATCAATTTTCACTGCAAAGTAAAGGAGCTGTTGCAGTGGAGGATTACTGGACTGAATGTCAATATTATGACATAGTATGAGTGTGTTTCATGTTTGGTAATTGCAATCATTGTTGCTTTTGTTGTGGTCATCCATGTACAATGCTTGGTGTCAGTCTATTTATCTCTTGTAAAAATAAAATACAGTGTGTGTGAAAAAAAAAAAAAACTTAATCTGAAGTAGTATATACATAAATGAATCTTCAAAACTTGATCATCTTATGCAGTTTTATTTCTCTAACATTGTCTGAAGTAAGTAAACATTTATATAGAAAATTACTTTTAAACTATTGCTGTTAGGAAAAAAAGGTAAATTTTTTTTAGCCATTTTACCTGATACATTTTAATTTCAGACTCACATATACAAACATCTTCGGAATTTCAGTTTATCTTGCATACTATGCAGAAATGTCCTATATATTTCTGTTCAATAGTGTTTGCTCTTTTTATTTTGGCTTCTTTAAAATAGGTTAAGGACAGTTAAATGAATCAAGATTATGCTATAATTAGTGAAATCTAACATTTCTTTGCCTGAATCACAGTATGCCTTTCCTCAACTTACTTTCATCAAAGTTAAGTCATTATTCAGGAAAATATAATTAGCTTGTATTAATCTTATCATTTTCAGGTACCTGCTAAAGTAATTAGATTTCTGTTCTCTTCTTTTTAGTTAAAAGATTGCTGAAGGATCAATGCACAATACATCATTTTCTATTCTGCAACACCAATTACTTTGTCCCCCAATGTAAATTTATTGATTTTTCTTAGTAGTACATTATCACCATGTATTCACAGCATGGGGTTTATTAATTAGTAAGAAAAATAAAGATTCATTTGTGAATAGTTATCCTTTTAAGATTCTTGCCTAGAACATGTGTGGTAGTATGGTACCTGCTAATGGCACATAGAATTTAAGAATAGAGCTTCTTTCTCATTCCCACAGTTCCCATACTGTTCTTTTGAGATGCACAATAAACTCAAAGTTAGAAAAAAAGAAAGAAAGAAAGAAAGAAAGAAAGAAAGAAAGAAAGAAAGAAAGAAAGAAAGAAAGAAAGAAAGAAAGAAAGAAAAAGAAAGAAAGTAAAAGAGAGAAAGAAAGAAAAGAGAGAAATCTTATGTAAATTACTAAGTTAGAAGAAGTTCAGGTATTCTGGCTTTTATTCTCAGTTAAACTTATTTTATTTCTTTTTTCTTATGACCAAGGAATACAAAGCAGTGCACTGAACACCTTTTTATAATATTAGTTATTGCAATATCATATTACATAGAAATTATAAAGTTGAAGTAAATATAACTTGATACAATGAAGGAATATAATTTTTGGTTATTTGTGTATTTGTCTTACTCACCTACTAGACTGAAACTTTCTGGATGGAAAAAAAGAAAATGAAAGGGAATATTTATTAAGCACAAAATTGCCCATGTGATTTTTGTTAGATATTCTCATCTGTCATTATTTTTAAATCATTTCTCTTTTTATTCATTCAATAAATATTCAAAGTGCCTACTGTGTGCCAGGAATTCTAGGATCCTGTGATATGGTGGAGAACAACATAATATCCATGCTTTAGTGAACCCTGAATTTGAATATGGAAGGTCTGAAGACATGAAAAATTATGTAATAATACAAGTAGACTTCAGTTCCAGTCAGAAGAAAATAACTGGGTCAGGGATAAATAAAAAAATACAGAGATGATGATATTTTAGATAGGGCACTCAGAGACCACCTGCTGGAAGCAAACTTAGAATGGAGAAAAGATTGAAATAAAAAAGGTAGCCCAGAAAATATCTGAGGGAACAACGTCTAGAATTGGAGTCTGAGAAGAACAGTTGTCCTAACTACAGTGTACTTAGTGGGAGGAACAGCAACAAGGCCAAGAGTAAAATGTTGCTCCTACTTCTCTTCTATTGCTTCGTATTTATTTATTTATCAATCAGGTTTGTGTTGATGCCCTCAATTTCATCAATATTTTCTGTTATGTGTTTTTCTCTTTTTGAGGGGGTTGGGGATACCTAAAAAGGCAGTCCTCACCCCAAGATTATGCATATATTCTACTCTATATCTTCTAAAAATTTGTAGTTTTGTTTTGTTTTAATATTCATTTTTATTTTTAAAGTTCATTTTTAAAACATTTAGAATTCATTACTGTGAGAAAACTGAGGTAAAGTTTGAGATTATTATTTATTTTCTTAAATAAATATCCTATTAATTCAACATTATTCATTGTTCAGTCTTTTATATTTGATTGGAAACAACACCTTTATTATATACCAAATTTCCACTTACCCATATATCAAAGTCTATGCTCTATGTTTCTCATTTTATTAATGTCTATTCTTAACTATCATATTTTAATTTCTATGTTTATAACCTGTTTGAAATATGATATACATTTATATTTTTATTTTTAATTTGTTTCAAATTTACTTTCAAATATAATTTTGAGTCATATATATATATATATAAACTCCTGGATTTAGATTGGAATGACATTGAGGTAATAGATTAATTAATCAAGAATTCCCATTAATAAAATTTTGAATTCTCTTATACATTGTTGGGGTTTATCTTACCATTCATTCAGTCTTCTTTGATTTTCTGACATTAAAGATGCATAGTTTTTGCCATAGAAGTCTTAGACCTTTCTTATTTGGTTTATCCTTGGACACTTTATTGATCTTATTGATATCATATATGGAATAAATTTGTACAATGAGCTATTTGTATGTTATGTAATTCTTACTGTTTTTAGTAGATTTCAGGGAAGAAGAAGAAAGCAAAATGTCTTTATTCTGTTATGTGATTCTTTCATTCTAATCTAAATGTGAATTTTAAAATCATCAAAGATTTATTGAGCAACATAATTGCACACACATATCATAAATTAAAATTCATATTGCTCCAATAAGCCGCAGTGTTAGTAATTCAGTATTGAAAGTGGTTTATGGCTTCAGAAGACAGTCTTGATGGAATTAAGTTCATGTATTAGAAATGTTAACATTGGGGGTGTCTTCAAGATGGCAGAGGAGTAAGACGTGGAGATCACCTTCCTCCCCACAAATACAACAAAACTACATCTACATGTGGAACAACTCCTACAGAACACTTACTGAACACTGACAGAAGACCTCAGACTTCCTAAAAGGCAAGAAACTCCCCACGTACCTGGATAGGGCAAAAGAAAAAAGGAAAAACTGAGAAAAAAGAATAGGGATGGGACCTACACCTCTGAGGGAGCTGTGAAGGAGGAAAAGTTTCCACACAGAAGGAAACCCCTTCACTGACAGAGACAGGGGGTGGTCGGGTGGGGGGGAAGCTTTGGAGCCATGGAGGAGAGCACAGCAACAGGGGTGTGGAGGGCAAAGTGGAGAGATTCCCACACAGAGGATTGGTGCCGACCAGTACTCACCAGCCTGAGAGGTTTGTCTGCTCACCCACTGGGGCAGGCAGCGGCTAGGTGCTGAGGCTCAGGCTTTGGAGTTCAGATCCCAGGGAGATGACTGGGGTTGGCTGCAAGAACATAGCCTGAAGGGGGTTAGTGAGCCACAGCTAGCAGGGAGGGAATCCGGGAAAAAGTTTGAACCTGCTGGAGAGGCAAGAGACCATTGTTTCGAGTTGAACGAGGAGAGGGGATTCATAGCACAGCCTAAACAAGCTCCAGAGATGGGTGCGAGCCCCAGCTATCAGTGCGGACACCAGAGATGGGCATGAAATACTAAGGCTTCTGCTGCAGCCATGAAGAAGCCTGTGTGCAAGCACAGGTCACTATCAACACCTGCCCTCCCGGGAGCCTGTGCAGCCCACCACTACCAGGGTCCTCTGATCCAGGGACAACTTTCTCGGAAGATCACACGACATGCCTCAGGCTATTGCAACCTCATGACGGCCTCTGCCGCAGGCTCGCCCCGCATTGCATACCTGTCCCTCCCCCAGGCCTGAGTGAGCCAGAGCCCCCTAATAAGCCTCTCGTTTAACTCTGTCCTGTCTGGGTGTGGAACAGACGCCCTCAGGGGACCTCTGCACAGAGGCAGGGCCAAATCCAAAGCTGAACCACAGGAGCTGTGAGAACAAAGAAGAGAAAGGGAAATTTCTCCCATCAGTATCAGAAGCAGCAGATTAAATCTCCACAATCAACTTGATGTACCCTGTGTCTGTGGAATACCTGAATAGACAATAAATCATCCCAAAATTGAGGTGTGGACTTTGGGAGCAACTGTAGACTTGGGGTTTGCTTCCTGCATCTTATTTGGTTCTGATTTTATGTTTATCTTAGTTTAGTATTTAAGACTTATTATCATTGATAGATTTGTTTATTGATTTGATGCTCTCTTTTTAAATTTTATATATATATATATATTTTCCTTTTTCTCGTTTTGTGAGTGTGTATGTGCATGCTTCTTTGTGTGATTTTTTCTATATAGCTTTGCTTTTGCCATTTGTCCTAAGGTTCTGACTGTCCATTTTTTTGTTTTCTTATGTTTTCTTTTAGTATAGTTTTTACTGCTTGTTATCCTAGGTGGATTTGTTTCTGGTTTGGTTGCTTTCTTCTTTCATTATCTCTTTTTTTTCATTACTTTTTATTTTTAATAATTTTTTCTATTTTAATTATTTTATTTTATTTATCTTCCTTCCTTCTTTCTTTCTTTCTTTCTTTCTTTCTTTCTTTCTTTCTTTCTTTCTTTCTTTCTTTCTTTCTTTCTTTCTTTCTTTCCTTCTTTCTTTTTCTCCCTTTTCTTCTGAGCCATGTGGCTGACTGACAGGCTCTTAGTGCTCTGGCCTGGTGTCAGGTCTAATCCTCTGAGGTGAGAGAACTCAGTTCAGGTCATTGGTCCATGAGAGACCTCCCAGCCCAATGTGATAACAAATGGTGAAAGCTCTGTGAGAGACTTCCATCTCAAAGCTAAGACCCAGCTCCACTCAACGACCAGCAAGCTACAGTGCTGGACACGCTATGCCAAACAACTAGCAAGACAGGAACACAAACCCACCCATTAGCAGAGAGGCTAACTAAAGTCATAATAAGTTCAGAGACACCTCAAAACACATCACTGGATGCGGTCCTGCCCACCAGAAAGACAAGATCCAGCCTCATCCACCAGAAGACAGGCACCAGTCCCCTCCACCAGGAAACCTAAACAACACACCGAACCAACCTTAGCCACTGGGGACAGACACCAAAAACAAGAGAAACTACGAACCTACAGCCTGCGAAAAGGAGACCCCAAACACAGTAAGTGAAGCAAAATGAGAAGACAGAGTAACACACAGCAGATGAAGGAGCA
The DNA here is from genome assembly GCF_028564815.1 of Eubalaena glacialis. Taxonomy (NCBI): domain Eukaryota; kingdom Metazoa; phylum Chordata; class Mammalia; order Artiodactyla; family Balaenidae; genus Eubalaena; species Eubalaena glacialis. Next base: position 35,527,223 of record NC_083731.1, read on the forward strand.
AGGCAAAAACCCACCAGACCTAACAAATGAAGAGGAAATAGGCAGTCTACCTGAAAAAGAATTCAGAGTAATGATAGTAAAGATGATCCAAAATCTTGGAAATAGAATGGAGAAAATACAAAAAATGTTTAACAAGGACTAGAAGAACTAAAGAGCAAACCAACAAAGATGAACAACACAATAAATGAAATTAAAAATACTCTAGAAGGAACCAATAGCACAATAACTGAGACAGAAGAACGGATAAGTGACCTGGAAGATAAAATAGTGGAAATAACTACTGCAGAGCAGAACAAAGAAAAAAGAATGAAAAGAAGTAAGGACAATCTCAGAGACTTCTGGGACAACATTAAATGCACCAACATTCAAATTACAGGTGTCCAGAAGAAGCAGAGAAAAAAAAGGGACTGAGAAAATATTTGAAGAGATTATAGTTGAAAAACCTTCCTAATATGGGTAAGGAAATAGGCAATCAAGTCCAGGAAGCACAGAGAGTCCCATACAGGATAAATCCAAGGAGAAATATGCCAAGACACATATTAATCAAACTATCAAAAACTTAAATACAAAGAAAAAATATTAAAAGCAGCAAGGGAAAAACAACAATTAACATACAAAAGAATCCCCATAAGGTTAACAGCTGACCTTTCATCAGAAACTCTGCAAGCCAGAAGGGAGTGGCAGGACATACTTAAAGTGATGAAAGGGAAAAACTTACAACCAAGATTACTGTACCCAGCAAGGATCACATTAAAATTCAATGGAGAAATTTAATCTTTACAGAGAAGCAAAAGCTAAGAGAATATAGCACCAACAAACCAGCTCTACAACAAATGCTAAAGGAAATTCTCTAGGAAGGAAACACAAGAAAAGGAAAAGACCTACAATAACAAACCCAAAACAATTAAGAAAATAGTAATAGGAACATACATATCAATAATTACCTTAAATGTAAATGGATTAAATGCTCCAACCAAAAGATATAGACTGGCTGAATGGATACAAAAACAACACCCATATATATGCTGTCTATAAGAGACCCACTATAGACCTAGGGACACATGCAGACTGAAAGTGAGGGGATGGAAAAAGATATTCCATGCAAATGGCAATCAAAAGAAAGCAGGAGTAGCAATTCTCATATCAGACAAAATAGACTTTAAAATAAAGACTATTACAAGAGAGAAAGAAGGACACTACATAATGATCAAGGGATCAATCCAAGAAGAAGATATAACACTTATAAATATTTATGCACCCAACATAGGAACACCACAGTACATAAGGCAAATGCTAACAGCCATAAAAGGGGAAATTGACATTAACACAATAATAGTAGGGGACTTTAACAACTCATTTTCACCAATAGACAGATGATCCAAAATGAAAATAAATAAGGAAACACAAGCTTTAAATGACACATTAAACAAGATGGACTTAATTGATATTTATAAGACATTCCATTCCAAAAACAACAGAATACATTTTCTTCTCAAGTGCTCATGGAACATTCTCCAGGACAGACCATATCTTGAGTCACAAATCAAGCCTTGGTAAATTTAAGAAAATTGAAAATGTATGAAGTACCTTTTCTGTTCACAATGCTATGAGACTAGATATCAATTACAGGAAAAAATCTGTAAAAAATACAAACACATGGAGGCTCAACAATACAATACTAAATAACCAAGAGATCACTGAAGAAATCAAAGAGGAAATCAAAAAATACCAAGAAACAAATGACAATGAAAACACATTTACCCAAAACCTACGGGATGCAGCAACAGCAGTTGTAAGAGGGAAGTTTAAACAATACAATCCTACCTCAAGAAACAGGAAACATCTCAAATAAACAACCTAACCTTACACCTAAAGCAATTAGAGAAAGAAGAACAAAAAACCCCCAAATTTAGCAGAAAGAAAGAAATCATAAAGATCAGATCAGAAATATATGAAAAAGAAATGAAGGAAATGATAGCAAAGATCAATAAGAATAAAAGCTGGTTCTTTTAGAAGATAAAAAAAATTGATAAACCATTAGCCAGACTCATCAAGAAAAAAAGGGAGAAGACTAAAATCACTAGAAGTAGTAATGAAAAAGGAGAGGTAACAACTGACACTCCAGAAATACAATGGATCATGAGAGATTACTACAAGCAACTATATGCCAATAAAATGGACAACCTGGAAGAAATGCACAACTTCTTAGAAAAGCACAACCTTCTGAGACTGAACCAGGAAGAAATAGAAAATATAAACAGACCAATCACAAGCACTGAAATTGAAACTGTGATTAAAAATCTTCCAACAAACAAAAGCCCAGGACCAGATGGCTTCACAGACGAATTCTATCAAACATTTAGAGAAGAGCTAACACCTGTCCTTCTCAAACTCTTCCAAAATATAGCAGAGGGAGGAACACTCCCAAACTCATTCTACGAGGCCACCATCAGCCAGACAAAGATCCCACAATAAAGGAAAACTACAGACCAATATCTCTGATGAACATAGATGCCAAAATCCTCAACAAAATACTAGCAAACAGAATCCAACAGCACATTAAAAGGATCATACATCATAATCAAGCAGGGTTTATCCCAGTAATGCAAGGATTCTTCAGTATATGCAAATCAATCAATGTGATACACCATGTTAACAAATTGAAGGGAAAAAAAACATATGATCATCTCAATAGATGCAGAAAAAGCTTTGGAAAAAATTCAACACCCATTTATGATGAAAACCCTCCAGAAAGTAGTCATAGAGGGAACTTACCTCAACATAATAAAGGCTATATATGACAAACCCACAGCCAACATCATTCTCAACAGTGAAAAACTGAAATCATTTCCTCTCAGATCAGGAACAAAACAAGGTTGCCCACTCTCACCATTATTATTCAAAATAGCTTTGGAAGTTTTAGTCACAGCAATCAGAGAAGAAAAAGAAATAAAAGGAATCCAAATAAGAAGAGAAGTAAAACTGTCACTGTTTGCAGATGACATGATACTATACATAGAGAATCCTGAAGATGCTATGAGAAAACTCCTAGAGCTAATCAATGAATTTGGTGAAGTATCAGTTTACAAAATGAATGCACAGAAATCTCTTGCGTTCCTATATACTAATGATGAAAACTCTGGTAGAGAAATTAAGGAAATACTCCCATTTACCATTGAAACAAAAACAATAAAATACCTAGGAATAAACCTACCTAGGGAGACAAAAGACCTGTATGCAGAAAACTATAATATAAGACACTGATGAAAGAAAGTAAAGGTGATACAAACAGATGGAGAGATACACCATGTTCTTGGATTGGAAGAATCAACATTGTGAAAATGACTCTACTATCCAAAGCAATCTACAGATTCAATGCAATCCCTATCAAACTACCTATGGCATTTTTCACAGAACTAGAACAAAAAATTTCACAATTTGTATGGAAACACAAAAGATTCCAAATAACAAAATCAATCTTGAGATAGAAAAACGGAGCTGCTGGAATCAGGCTCCCTGACTTCAGACTATACTACAAAGCTACAATAATCAAGACAGTATGGTACTGGCAAAAAAAAAAAAATATATATATATATATATATATATATAGACTAATGGAACAGGATAGAAAACCCAGAGATAAACCCACACACATATGGTCACCTTATTTTTTAAAAAGGAGGCAAAAATCTACAATGGAGAAAAGACAGCCTCTTCAATAATTGGTGCTGGGAAAACTGGAGAGCTTCAGGTAAAAGAATGAAATTAGAACACTCCCTAACACCATACACAAAAATAAACTCAAAATGGATTAAAGACCTAAATGTAAGGCCGGACACTATAAAACTCTTTGAGGAAAACTTAGGCAGAACACTCTGTGAGAAAAATCACAGCAAGATCCTTTTTGACCCACCTCCAAAGAAATGGAAATAACAACAAAAATAAACTAATGGGACGTAATGAAACTTAAAATCTTTTACACAACAAAGGAAACCATAAACAAGATGAAAAGACCACTGTCAGAATGGGAGAAAATATTTGCAAATGAAGCAACTGACAAAGGATTAATCTCCAAAATTTACAAACAGCTCATGCAGCTCAATATCAAAAAAACAAACAACCCAATCCAATAATGGGCAGAAGACCTAACTAAACATTTCTCCAAAGAAGATATACAGATTGCCAACAAACACATGAAAGGATGCTCAGCGTCACTAATCATTAGAGGAATGCAAATCAAAACTACAGTGAGGTATTACCCCACAGCAGTCAGAATGGCCATCATCAAAAAATCTACAAACAATAAATGCTGGAACGGGTGTGGAGAAAAAGGAACCCTCTTGCACTGTTGGTGGGAATGTAAATTGATACAGCCACTATGGAGAACAGTATGGAGGTTCCTTAAATAACTAAAAGTAGAACTACCATAGGACCCAGCAATTCCACTACTGGGCATATACCCTGAGAAACCATAATTCAAAAAGAGTCATGTATTACAATGTTCCTTGCAGCTCTATTTATAATAGCCAGGACATGGAAGCAACCTAAGTGTCCATTGAAAGATGAATGGATAAAGAAGATGTGGCACATATATACAATGGAATATTACTCAGCCACAAAAAGAAATGAAACTGAGTTGTTTGTAGTGAGGTGGATGGACTTAGAGTCTGTCATACAGAGTGAAGTAAGTCAGAAAGAGAAAAAAAATTCTGTATGCTAACACATATATATGGAATCTTAAAAAAATTAAAAAAGAGCAAAAATGTTGTGAAGAATCTAGAGGCAGGACAGGAATAAAAATGCAGACATAGAGAATGGACTTGAGGACCTGGGGAAGGGTAAGGGTAAGCTGGGATGAAGTGAGAGAGTGGCATGGACATATATACACTACCAAATGTAAAATAGATAACTATTGGGAAGCAGCCACATAGCACAGGGAGATCATCTCGGTGCTTGGTGACCACCTAGAGCGGTGGGATAGGGAGGGTGGGAGGAAGACACAAGAGGGAAGAGATATGGGGCTATATGTATATGTATAGCTTATTCACTTTGTTATAAAGCAGAAACTATCACACCATTGTAAAGCAATTATACTCCAACAAAGATGTTAAAAAGAAAGAAGGAAAGAAAGAAAGATAGAAAGATAGAAAGAAAAGAAAGAAAGAAAGAAGCTAATGTATATTTTTTTAAAAAAAGAAAGAAATGTTAACATTAGTGTTGCTAGTGTCTATATATTTTCTACATATTTTTTTACTGAGTTTACCAAAAAGAATATGTTCCTTGTAGGTAGCTTTGAAGGCCAACATGCTCCATGTTCTCTTGCATGCATCACTACTTATTCTAATGATCTTGAATAGGACTTTTATTTCCCCTGCCATTTAAAACACAATTGGAAGTCCTGTGGAATGAATAAATAGAGATGTACTCAGACATCGCTGAACACATGATGAATATTTTTGCTTGTTTTACATTTTCTTTTAATCAAAGTATATTTGATTTACAATATTGTATAAATTTCAGGTGTACAGAATAGTGATTCAGTATTTTCGTATTTTAGACGGATGTTTCCACTGTTTTCCTAATGATAAAGTTTTAAATCTTTGATCCCTTTCAGCTCCTTATTTCTCTTGTTTTCCCATCTCCATATTTATTCTGTTACTAATAATGTTTACCTTTCTTGCATTTCTCACAGTCCATCACAATCATAATCCCAGATCTCTACTTACTTTAGCCTAATGTCACTTAATTTATATCCCTGTCTTTAGTAATTCCAGCTACAACCTAGTTAGCCTACCACTGAAAATCCACTTCCCTAAGGGAAAGTTTAGATCAAGCCTGTCCCTTCTTATAAAGCTTGAATGGCTTCACACTCTCAAATCTTTAGCCTGACATTCATGGTCCTTTATGACTTACCCTACCCTACATTTATTTTGGTCTCTCTGAGTAGCTAAATCCCTTGCCCAGGTTCCATATGCATAGTCAAGTTTTCATCCATTAAGGTTTACTTATCACTTTTTATTTTCCCTAAATCTTCACACTTTCTCATTATTGTGCCTTTGTTGTTGCTTTTAGTGGTGTTGAAAATGTCTTTCCACTACATTCCAAACTTTCTGAACCTTGTAGGAGACCTATGCTATTTGCCTGCCTTCCCAATATCTTGATTTCATTATAGCTCTCAGATATGCCATGGGAAACCTCTAATTCCCCAGTTCCTGGCCATGAAAGTTGAGTGGAGCTCATTCTACACTTCCAGGAGCTGGTACAAACCCTAGGTATGGCTAACTCATCAATCACCTTCATTTTGCCAAAGTGATTTGTTCATATATGGAGCCGTGACTGAAACAGAGTTAAACCTGTATATTTTCTGAAGAAAAACGAGAAGCTCTTAATTTTCTGATCTTCTCTCAGAGTTAAGCCAGCAAGGAGAAAGCAGAACAAAACTATGGAGAGGGAGGAAAAGAAGTGGAAGAGGAGGGAAAAGGAGAAGGGGAGGGAGGAGGAAAAAGATAATATGTAACATCTGTTGAGTTCTTGAATCCAGTATTTCCATAGATTTTCATTTATTAAAGAATATAAATCCCCCTCTTCACTTGAGGTGGCGTAAGTTGGTTGAAATTTCTTAAACTTTTTAAAAAATTTATTTATTTATTTATGGCTGTGTTGGGTCTTCGTTTCTGTGAGAGAGCTTTCTCTAGTTGTGGCAATCGGGGGCCACTCTTCATTGCAGTGCGTGGACCTCTCACTATCGCAGCCTCTCTTGTTGCGGAGCACAGGCTCCAGACGCGCAGGCTCAGTAATTGTGGACACGGGCCTAGTTGCTCCGCGGCATGTGGGATCTTCCCAGACCAGGGCTCGAACCCGTGTCCCCTGCATTGGCTGGTGGATTCTTCACCACTGCGCCACCAGGGAAGACCGAAATTTCTTAAACTTTAAACAAAAATAAAATAAACAGGGAAATTCTATCACTGAAAATCCACATAATGACTATTAAAATTCCTAATAACTGATGTTGTAGGTCTCAATTTTTGAACTGAGAAAAAAGTATGCATTTTTAAAGGATTAAAAATTCAGATTAAAATAAGAATTTGAGGATTATTTTCCCCTATATTACATATAGTTATTTGTATAAAATAAATACTTTTATGATATCTCATCTATTATAACTTCAACATATTTTGTGTATTATCAATGGGAAGTGTTTTCTTAAGTATGTATTCTATATAATTTTTGTGAATATAATGTATCTGAGGATAGAGATATTTAAACTTAGTACAGGCCACTTCTTTTTTAAACAACAAATATAAAGGTTGTAGAAATAAAGAGGCTAAAATGTAAATTTAGCATATAGGACAGGAGAAGAAGACACTGTATGAAAAAGGCATGTGCTTAGTCTCTGATGGTCAGCTCCTCCAAATAATGTGTTTCTGGATTTCTATTTCTTACCTGGCCCACTCTGTTTATGATAAGGCTGTGTAACTTTTTTCTGGATGTGATTTATCTTACTGTGTTGGGAACTTTTTTCCACCCTTTCACTTCAACAAATCTTTTTTGTGCTGGACAATACAGTCCATTTTCTAATAAAGCTATTAGGAGCCTGGCCTGTGAATTTGGTTCTTTGTCTTTGGCTCTGTCAATTCAGACAATTAAGATGAAAAGTACATTTACATGAAAGTGGAAAATTGAGATTACAGAAAGCAGTGTTAGCTTTTGTTATCTTAGTAATATTCTAAATTTCATTTGCTCTAGTTCTCAAGAACAGACTGAGTTCAAGGGATTTTTTTTTTTCACTCAAAAGTAAGGTCGATTTATTTAAGAGACAGGAGAAGCATAATTGATGGGCCTGTGGCCCTGCTATCTATTTTGTATGCTTGCATTATTTTGTGGGGTTTCTACCATATGAGTGGCTGTTTTTTAGGGTGTTTGAGATGGTAGGTGTCAGGGAAAACAGCAGGGGAAGGGAGAAAGAATGAGAAAATTATTGAAACAATACTAAATCCCAGTGGAATTATTACTCCTAGATTGTTTCCAAACTAGCTTCTGTCTGCCTTATTTGTTGTACAAGGTCTGTGCTTTCATTGTGAAGTGATTCTGCACTGGGTATTCTAATCATGTTTATTATTTATTTTTAGAGAATATCTTCTGATATATATGTGCATACACAATATGTATATATACATATATACACAAACACATATTTCCCATTTCTCTGTGGGTGTGTGTATATATATATATATATATATACACACATATATATATATTTATACACACACATACATATATTATATATACTACATATATAATGTGTGTATCTTTGCTATGGAAATCAAAAGTGTGTGTATTAATATATTTCCCCAAGAAAAAATAGTGTTATATAATCATTTTCCTTTGTTGTCAAAAAACTTGATGTAGCAAAGACCAGGAATATCAAACCAGTTTCAAATCATGTTTCCACTCTAAGTGATTATTAGGAGTTTCCCAAAACCTTGGATTGGAGATTGTGAGTCCTTGTTCTAGTAGAGTGGGACAGAGCTGTGATTAATGCTCTATATTTGAGAAATGTATAGCACTGGTCTATATGCTTAACATCACTTGTCTAGAGAAACAGGCATTAAGGAATTGTTCATTTTTTCATATTTTAAAAATCATTTAAATTTTATGTAGCACTTAGCATAAGTTTACATGCATATTCATTCAATTCATTCAGAATATTTATGATTTTGCAAGTATTTCTCACAGGTATTTAATGTCTATGACCTTCAAAGCTGGAATCAACATTCTTGTATCCTTTCAGTCTCTACATGTTTACATTCAAATAGCAGACCCCCATGCATTTAGGTATGCAACTCATTAACCTAGATCATCAATCTTGAGTCCTCCCACTCTGTGCCTCTCCCATCATATTAAAACTGGGGCACATTGATGTAAACACTAAATCAAGATCCATAGATGTAGAGATGCCACCTTTCCAAAGACTCAGATCATTAGTCAATCAACATTGTAGTTCCATCAATGATGGTTTGCATTTGAATTAAAATTAGTCATTTTGATTCCAAATATTTAACATTTAACATTTATATCCACTCATTTCTAACTCATCTCTCACTGTCCTCATTCAGGCCATATGTACCAGGATTGTGGTTCATCTTCATCACTGATATCCTTGTCTCTAGTCCCACTGTCTATCTATGTTAATCTCTAGAAAGCCACCAGATTGATCTATACAATATAAGCAAACCCTAAAATGATACACCCTCCCTTATAGAACTTCAATGTCTCCATTGCCTCAAAACACAGGAAACACCTTAATCCTCTCACGAAACCATCATGGTCTGACCCTTACCTACCTCTTCATTCTCACCTCAACCTCACCCTTTTTCCTTCACATACATTCTTCATGGTATTTGTCATCTGAGTTTTGGTTTTCTTGCTTGCTTGTCTAAAATTAGTGATTCATTCATTCAAATATATATATTGAAGTCATCTATGTGTTGGGCATAATATAAGGTACTAGGAATGTTTATTCTTCTTTCATCCTCCAAAATTTTGCTTTGCAAGTTCTTGTTTTCCTAGCATCACTTCACCAAGGAAGGCTTTCCTAATTGTTTGCCTTTCCTCTGCCAGACTGGGTAATATGATCATTTCCTTTGCTCAGTTTGTACTATAAGCATGTTTTTTTTTGTGTAACTGGCATTTTGTTATATAATATTAATACTTTACTAAGAGAACATATGTTAAATACAGAGTATGCTTAAATTTTCTCTGAAATTTGTGATTTCTAATATTATGTATAAGTATAAAAAACTTAATAATATACAAATATTACTTATTGAAAGACCATAATGTTTCAATAATAAGTGGATGCGAACCTTAGTTTTACTTATTATCTCTGCAACTTTGGACAAGTTCTTTGACTTCATATTACCTCAATTTTTTCATTCTTAAAAATCAGTGAAAGATATTATGCAAACATAATAGACAACAATAATAGTGACATATGATTGAGTCCTATTTCAAATTTAATGTCATGTAAAATGAGGGAGGTGAATTCATCTTTGACTTATAGCATATTCATATATCAAATATGGTAACAGTATATACCATACATGTAGTATTATCAGTATCTAATAACATAATGAACATAAAAACACTTTGCATATTATAAAGCATTATGGAAATACAATATTGCTAGATATTTTGGTTTAATATTTCAGTGGTAGTTGTAGTTGCTATGTTGGCGTGCTCTTTAGATCCCCAGGGTATCAGATGGACAGTATACCATACGCCATCTGCTATGAGTGTTGGCTGCTAATGGCAGCCTTGACCTGGCCCTGTCTCTGTAAATTGGCCCTCAGGCTGAAAGAGAACAGCCCTTCTTGGGAGCTTAGACACCATCCTCCCCAGCCTGCATACAATAACTGATGGGCAAGGCGGTGCAAAATACAGGGTCTCCTTGCTTCAGGGTGAGACTAACTGTGGGATGAAATTCACATGTGGAGTTCCCACCCCTGCTCAGCTCCTTCACCTGTTCTACCCTGCTTTTTTCACTCCTTTTCTCCTAATAGCAGGCCTTGAACATATCACATGCTTTTTAGCTCTTATCTCAGGGTCTAGTTCTGGGGAACCCAACCTAAGATAGTGCTTTATGTGAATTAGAAGCACCCCCCCATCCTCCTCTATTTTCTCCTAAGTCTCTTAACCTACTTGGTAAATAAATACTGAAACAACGTTGGAGAGAGCAGAACATTTTGGAACATCTAAAAAGGAACTTTAGAAAAAATGTCAAAGCTCTCACCTAGAATGTCCAACATTTCAAAGTACTTTCAAAAATGATGAAAAAATAAAACTATATCTGGGTCAGGGAAGATACACAGAAAACTGACATGTTTATTTTTGGGGAAAACCATCTTTAACAAATCTTTTAATATTTATGTGAAAAACAAAAAGACTTCTCGTGAAGAAGACCATCACTTAGACCCTGTTTCTCAATCTACTTGTATTGTTTTCCTCAACCTTTTGGTTATTCCTATTTAAGGATTAAAACACATAACTCTGCCTACTTAAATGATTTTTCTCATCTTAAATGATTCAAAATATCTAAAGAGCTCTACATACACTCAGAGAAATAATGGCTAAAAACAATCATGAAAAAAATAGACAAGGAAAACATAAATACATGAAAGAAATCATCCTCTGTATGAGTTAATTCCAAAATATTTAAATCTGCCTTTCAACATGAGCAAATGACTAATCCCATTATCATAATTTATTAACCAGATCTTTTGTTCTATGTAGTAATACACTGTGTTTCCATGCTGTGTGTTTTTTATCCAGTGACCTAATTTGCTTAAAAGGAAACTCTTAAAACTCCCTTGTTGTAATGAATAAAATGTTAATGAAGAACTACAGAGAAATCCCCTTTGCATTAGTTCCATATTCCCAGGAACATCATCATAAATTTGTTTGCCTGGTTCTGACAATGGTAGTGATGTTCCAGCTACTCAGGAGCATAGTAATGCTAAATGGTTCTGATGGAAAAGTTAAAGATGTTCAAGGCACTGTCATCTGGGATGGACAATGGGAAGTTATCTTTTGGAGGGAGTATTTGATGGATTTGGCTTTCATCCAACTTTTTTAACATTTGTTGTTTACATTGATAACTACATTACTGGAAGCTTTTTCAGAAGATTACAAATGGAAACTATGCAGGCAGATATGTTTTCAGCAGAAAATGCAAGATTTTAAGTTGGTCTTTTTTTACCCTCCATACAGTCCTCGGTAATTTCTCAGTAATGTTAGTATAAATTTAAAAAAAATAATGAATCTAAACCATTAAAATGTTTTAAATTTATTCTTGATTATACTAATGTTCATATTTTTATGGCTAGACCTCTGCCCTGCATGATGAATGTAAATTAATAATCTGAATAAATTGATAGCTAAAATAAATAGAAAAATATGTATAGCAGGTTACGTGTTGACAAATTCAAGTGACTATAATATTGATAAAATTTTCAGATTCAGGTAAAAAAAATGATACTCAATTTGAAACTTGAATGTCTACATTGTTAAATACTCTACTGAATGAAAATCTAAAAATTATTTTATTTCCTACCATGTTACAAAAATATCTTATTTTGGAAACACTAAGATCATAATGTGCTAATATCAATTTTAACTCCTCTAGAAAATATAGGTTGAATCACAAGCAAGTGGCTACAATTTTACTTCTACAAAAAATAATTAACATGTGCTTATACATTTGAAAATAAAAACTCAACATAAAGATAAAATAGCAATAAAGGTAATAGAAGCTGTAAATCAGAAGGAAGACTACATATAGTTAGTTTATCTCCTGTACCATATTTGTGGGCTTATATGTAAAGGGAAATATTTTTAATATTTTTGCTTTGGGGTATAAAACTGTAATATCCTGTCAGTTTGGGTTTTCTAAATTTCTGTCAACTTTTCCCTTAAACAATCAAAAGCCTCTTTCTCTCCTTCTATACTCAGAGGATCTGTATGGTCACTGAGTTTCTACTAACTTAAAGGAAAGTGCCCATTTTTTAACTGGATTGTTTGTTTTTTTGATATTGAGCTCAATGATCTGTTTGTATATTTTGGAGATTTATCCTATGTCTGTTGTTTCATTTGCAAATATTTTCTCCCATTCTGAGTGTTGTCCTTTCGTCTTGTTTATGGTTTCCTTTGCTGTGCAAAAGATTTTAAGTTTAATTACATCCCATTTGTTTATTTTTGTTTTTATTTCCATTACTCTAGGAGGTGGGTCAAAAAAGATCTTGCTGTGGTTTATGTCAAAGAGTGTTTTTCCTATGTTTTCCTCTGTTTTATGAGTCTGCCATACAGAGTGAAGTAAGTCAGAAAGAGAAAAACAAATACTGTATGCTAACGCATATATATGGAATTTTTAAAAAAATGGTACTGATGAACCTAGTTGCAGGCAGGAATAAAGAGGTAGACATAGAGAATGGACTTGAGGACATGGGGTGGGAGGGCGAAGCTGGGGCTAAGTGAGAGTAACATCGACACATATACACTACCGAACATAAAGTAGCTGGCTGGTGGGAAGCAGCAGCACAGCACAGGGAGATCGGCTCGGTGCTTTGAGATGACCTAGAGGGGTGGGATAGGGAGGATGGGAGTTAAGCTTAAGAGGGAGGGGATATGGGGACATGTGTATGGATGTGGCTGATTCGCTTTGTTGTGCAACAGAAACTAACACAGTATTGTGAAGCAATTATACTCCAATAAAGATCTATTAAAAAAAAAAAAGACAAAAAAAAAGTGCCTTGTTTATATTCACTTTGAAACAAATGCAAGATAAGTAGCAAAGAGACCTATAGTGTAAGCAGCACATTTATCTTCGTGAAATGTTAGGAAAAACAAAGGAAGAACGCTGAAATATGTGAAAAACAATCATGTTAATTCTTCATCATTGTTTAACTTCAGTTGAGTTAAGAGCTCAGGGGAATAGGAAAAATAGAATGACTCTAATATTGAACAACAATATTCTATAGTGTGAAAGTATCCACATTTCTATAAACATTTTGTTAGATAGTTTAACCTTTTATTTATAATGGACAATTCTCCTGAATTGACAAAAGTTGTTGAAAGTGAAAGAACTAATATATATATTATATATAACTAATATATATACATATAACTGCTTTGAGTAATGATATTTAGATATATTATTTTAATTACCTTTCAAAAAGACTATATCAGATGGGTGTTACTATAATGGAAGGGAACAGGATTTGAGAGTTATAACTTCATACAGTTTGCAACTGTGAGGATTGCAATTTGTACTCAAGTATATCAGACTTTAAATCCCATGTATTTTCCATTACATCATAATGCCACAACCTTAATACAAGGAGAAAACTTTAAAACATCACAAGACTGATTTGCTGTGAAGTTAAAAAGCTTAATCGTCCGTAACTTTCAATTGCCTGGGCCCTGAACAATGCTATGGGTCCTATGCTCACATAATTATATATTTTTTCAAAGTTCTAAAATTAAAATATGTTGATATAATGTCTGAATTTCAATTTTTTTGGATGGGAATCACCCAAAATAGAAAGCATCCCACTCCTGTATTTATAGGACAGAAACATAACAATGCTACAAAGAGTGTGAAAGAATCTGTATAAAGTCACTTGATTTCATCATACACAATAAGACACTTAAGATTTATCACCCATGACTATAAAATTTTGAATAGTAATTAAAAATTTTCAATTCAGATGTCCTGTTTTCACACCTTATTCATGTTAAAGATACCTTTAGAAGAAATAGCATATAGTAAAGCCTATAAGGTATTAAAAGCTTCATCTTTTTTTGTTTTACACACACATGTGTATATAAGTGTGTGTGTACACACATATAGAGAGGCAAAATAAAGCTAGCTTGTGTCTTACTGGCAAGGCCATGAAGTCTTTACAGTGAGATTAGAATCAAATGGAAAAACAAAATCCGGGTAAAACAAACCAAACATAATGAAAAGCAGCAGGAATTATTATCACAGGATGTAATAAGAAATGAGAAAAGAAAGATGCATAAAAATGCTTATGGTTTATCATGGCCAGAATCCAAGGCAAGAACATGGATATTAACCCAAGTAAATCAGATATTTTTTATTAAGCTTTTCTTATGGTTGGAAATTGATGGCATGGTGCTCAGTACTAAAATATGGCAATGGTAGAAGCTGTCTTCCTCAAGACATGTTTAACATTTACCTCAGACGTATATCATCATACGTGACTGGAGCATATTCATGAATGTAAATCCATAGAAAATACTCGGATAGGATGAAACAGCTGTGAACTCTGTGTTCATATGTAATAATAATGAGAGGCTTCAACCATATAGATATCATTTATAAAGAATTATCATTTACTAAAACACACAATTTGTAAATGTTGAAATATCATCAGTTAGATTCCTTTAAAATATCCAGTCCCTGGGCCTATTATGAAAACAGATTCCAAAACGCACTATTTACCAATTTTTCAGAGGAGCAAGATATTTGGAATATAAACAGCTTAGATCTTAGAGCAAAGACTATTGGTTTTAAATCTGGCTTAACTTTTTCTCGCTGTGTGAATTCCCTAAGCCAAAGTTTCCTCATCTGAAACGTAGAGACATTAATATACAACTTGCCTAGTTTTAGGGTTTTTATAAATGACTTAAAGGATGTGTATGAAAAGAGCCTCACAAGTCAAAGACCAATAATAAATGGAAGCTATTATTATTCCCCTCTAGTGTTCACTTAATTATCAAATCTGTGCTCTTTTTTTCTTCATTCCCCTAGTTTATTCAGATTTCCTGGATTCATTTATGTCTTCATTCATTGAAAGTGTTTTGGGGTAGGTATGTGTTCATTCACAAAAGTGCAGGACTCAGAGTTCTTCCTCCCAAGAAGTCCATACACTAGTCGTAGTTGTGCAGGTGTTTGGCTAATGCAAATCTAGCCATGTGACTTAGATTTTTTTTCCTGCATTTTAACTTATAAAATACAGTGAGGAGCAATGATACAATAGCTTTCCCTTATAGGTGCATTAGCCCAAACAATTCAACTATATCCATTTAGCAAAAGCCACATAAACCAAGCAAAACAGAACATCCAAGAAAAAACAATTTTCATGCAAATGTCTTATAATGAAAATAAGCTAGGAGAACTTCTTTCTTCTCCCTCTCAAAGTATTTCAGATTCTACATGACTCCCTTGTTGAGGGAAGTCATATTGAAGATCACTATTGTTTGGGGCTTGTATTTTTAGGTATTATTTTTTGGTTTGTTGCTTTGCTGATGTGTTTGTTTAGATATAACATGGCTTCTAAGATTCATCAACTACCTCAAATAGTGTTCATTTGAGGAAACATTACCTTCTTTGAAGGCTAAGGCTGAGGAATAAATGAGATTTTTTTAAGCAAAGGAGCTAACACATAATGAAGACATTAAATTTTGGAGTGCTCTCCCATGTAATAAAATTAGATTTTTGAAAATATATATTCTAAAGATGGAAGAGAGAGCAAAGAATTTACATGAATTCAAAAGAATACCATAAACTTCATAAAATAATCTTAAGCTAGTAGAAGCAGAAATATTATGATTCTAAGGTCAACAGTAATTATATCCTTAAATACATCAAGGTTAACGATAGGAAAGAAATAGGACTCTTGCTTCAGATATATACAGTGATGATATTGAAAAGGGTCTAAAAGTGTACAATGTTGTAGAGTGATTGAAAAAGCTAAAGTTTTAAGAAAACAAGTTGACAGTGCTGTGATCAAGTATGGAAGTGCTCTCATGGAGAGCAATTAAAATCCTTAGTTTGTGTCAGATAGCAGAAAAGAAACTTATGGATAAAATTATTTGAGATACAATTAAGTTCAAAAGAATGAGTGTCTTGTTACTAGAAATATTCAAATAGAAAATGAGCATCCATTTGTAGCAGTTTCTATGGAATGAATAACTGTAACACAGTTTGGAAGCTAGGCTAGATAAACCTTCATATTTAATTTGCCTTTGGAACTCCATGGCTCTCTAAAAATATCCATTCTAAAATTTAAATTATTTTGAGGCTGTTCTTACATGTTTGTGATTATTTACATAATCCATGATTTGCTCCAATTTCCAAATTATTGGAGAGCATGGAAGCATGAATAAGGACGATCTCCAACCATCATTATCAGGCAAAAGGACCCATAAAAGCCAAACTAAAAGGAAACCACTCTCCGCATTTTTAACTTGTTTTTTGTTTTTTTCTCAGTCTAAACGGTTTAATGATTTTTTTCCAACAGCTATAAAAATTGGGAATCAACCACTCTTTAAGTCAGCAAATTGAAGAATATTTATATTGAACTCATAGTATGTTCCAGCTCTTGTTCTAGGCTAATCATATATAAAGAGTCCTTACTTCTCACAGAACTTATATTTAGTGAGATATTCAAAGTGCTCTGATAAAAGAAGTACAATGTTATGGGAATCCACAGAAAGAACATCTAATTCTAATTTTGAAATTGAAAGAGTCTTTGAAATTTCCTAGAAATTGTGAATTTTCTTCAGGAGGTATCAATGGCCTGAAAAAATGAAGCTGAGGCTGCAAAATTGGACACTAAATATCCTCTATATGTATACAACCAATAAAATATTATTTATTGCCTTCTGTAAATAATACATTATTACTTCAGGTGATTTTTATAGACAATTTTTTAAAGGTGCTGAAGATGTAGTTTTTATTTTAGCTTAATATCTAGTTGTATAGAAATACCTAAGCACATAGAATGTGTGAGATGCAGAGGATAGTGACAAAGAGGAGTAGTATGATCATGATGTCAGTTTTTTTTCTTTTATGGGCCCTTTTATTTTATTTTATTTTATTTATTTATTTTCTTTAACATCTTTATTGGAGTATAATTGCTTTACAGTGGTGTGTTAGTTTCTGCTTTATAACAAAGTGAATCAGTTATACATATACATATGTTCCCATATCTCTTCCCTCTTGCATCTCCCCCCCTCCCACCCTCCCTATCCCACCCCTCTAGGTGGTCACAAAGCACAGAGCTGATCTCCCTGTGCTATGAGGTTGCTTCCCACTAGCTATTTTACGTTTGGTAGTATATATATGTCCATGCCACTCTCTAACTTTGTCACATCTTACCCTTCCCCATCCCCATATCCTCAAGTCCATTCTCTAGTAGGTCTGTGTCTTTATTCCTGTCTTGCCACTAGGTTCTTCATGACCCTTTTTTTTTTTTTCCCTTAGATTCCATATATATGTGTTAGCATACTGTATTTGTTTTTCTCTTTCTGACTTACTTCACTCTGTACGACACATTCTAACTCCATCCACCTCACTACAAATAACTCAATTTCGTTTCTTTTTATGGCTGAGTAATATTCCACTGTATATATGTGCCACATCTTCTTTATCCATTCATCTGATGATGGACAGTTAGGTTGCTTCCATGTTCTGGCTATTGTAAATAGAGCTGCAATGAACATTTTGGTACATGGATGTCAGTTTTTAAAATGATATTGTTCAAGCATATGTGATTATAAAATGCTTTCACACACATTTAAAACATTTATGTTAGATACTAATATGAACTTTTATTTTAGCTTTAACTTTAAAATACTTTTAAATTAAAATTTGCATTATATATCAATTTACTTTGCTTCACTCAAAAATCATGCAGAGAAAATATTTTGATTAAAATTTGACAATTGATGGATAACATGACTTGTTCAAGATCATATGACTGGTAGGTTGATGCTTCTACATATAAACTCAGATCTTCTGACTTAAAGGCTATTTTCATTCTCATAAAATGAAAATATAATGGTAAAATTCAGAGAGTACATAAATAACTAGAAGGTGCATGTGCAATAAGATCTAGCAGGTTCATATGGAATAAGTAAATATTAACACTGGTCTTAGAAAAGAGGAAGATACTATCAAGTTAGGGTAGGAAATATTTTATCTATTTTGTATTCATTTACAAGGGTGCTCATAATTTAATGTACTTTATGTAAAGGAGCTGCTAACTTGTAAAATATTAGATTAGAAGTAGTCCTTATACATCTTCAAGTACAGTTGTACCCAATTCAGGAATTATTTGCAACTGCCTACTTATTCCTAACTCATTTGTAAAGTGAAGACCCCGAAAAGCTAATGTGTCCACTATGAGCCCAAAATGTGTCATTCTATATAATAACAACTTTATTATCTTATACCATTGTCAAAAATATTATTAGTTTGATCAATTTTGCTTAAATTGACATTTTCTTTCTTTTGCTCTCCTTATGAAAATAGTTAATTTTCAATGTAATAGTAAATGAACAGAACTTTCCACCAAGAGACACAGTCTAGCCCAAAAGAGTTTTGTGGAATTAAGTGTGTCCATTTAAAGAAAAATTGAAATAAAAGTATAACCTTGATTCCAAGGCGTAGCCAAAGGCTAAGAAAAGAAAAGTTCAGTGAATGACTCTTATTAATCTAGCTTTAAAATGGATGAATAATATGTTACAACCTCTCTGACATATGGTGAGTTTTGCAGCAAGTTTGGCATAATGATTTCACTTAATAAACACCTGATTAGCATTGTTTAACAGGTTTGGAGTGCATGAAAACAGTCAAATAGCAACATTCTGTCTAGTTAATTTCTCATTAGCAGACTCACAGTCACTGCATTTGACAGATTGTATAACAGTCTTGACACAAGGTGACCTCTTGCTTGGACCTGTTCATCACCTTCAGTCTGTCATAAATGAAGTCAGTATAAATGTCAGAGTGAATGTGACATCACAAGAGACTTCATCTGATGCCTGGAAGGTTATTATTTTCCCAATATTATTATTATAGACACAGTGAAACTATACAAACAAAATGAGAGTGATAAACCAGAAGAAATTTCATGTATATGAGAGCTCTTGATTAATATATTATTGTAATAAGGCATGTGACCCATAAATAAATTTCAGCAATGTTATTATTTCAATTTCCTGACAGCAAGTATTCTTTTTCTCAAGAATGTGTAAGCTACAACCCAAATGGGCAATCTGTATAGGTTTTGAAGGATTAATAGTGAAGCTTAACTAATTTATTAGCAATGTTCTCTTTATTTAATATATCCATATCAATGTCCTTCCTTCATGGTTCATTTTTTTAAAAATGAAAGAAAACCAAATATTAAGATAAAGTTGAAGAATTGAATTGAATTAAAAATTGTAAATATGAGGAAAGCTTTGAGGAACATATTTTGTGAGAAAAATCTTTGATCATTTTACCATTGAACATTTGTAAATTCAATATTTCAAGGAGAAAAATCTCCAAATTCCATGGAAATATTCATTTACCAGTTTCATCAGCCTTGATAGATTATCTTTACCAAAGAGCCCCTTTTGAATCACAAAATCAATTATACAATTGTACAACATTTATATTCTTCTCTATGACAAGGGGAAATTGAACCAGTTTCAATTTATCTGAACGAAGCCTTGATTAATGCAGTATGTTATTACAAACAAGACAAAATAGATATAATGTATTGTTGCTTTTTGCCATTCCTTTGTAAATTTTTCACAAAGACCTTTTTAAATATTATTTCTAAAACTTATGACCTAAAACAAATAAACAAATACAACTTTGAAATTAGCAGGTAGATATTACAAAGGAAAAATAATGATCATTTGAAAAAGACCAAATTTTGTGCGTGGAAAGGATTAAAAGAAAACTGTTATCCATTGAATCGGAAGACTTTTTTAGTATCAAGAAAAATAATTAAAAATACATCTTAATTTTATTGTAAGAAATGCCTTTAAGGTATGCGCATAAATAAGACAAATTTTAAAATATTTTAAAGAGATTATTTTTAATTACATTTACATAAAGTACCTTCTCTAGCCTTTCTTATTTAAGTTTTACAATTTTAAATAATATTTTAAATGGTTATAACAGTTATAATTAATTAACTATAATAATTAGATAGCTATTGGACTATCTCTCATGTTCCCCTTTTAATATGTATGCATTGTTTAAACCAATATGCTTTCAGACTTTCCTGCATCTATTAAATAACAAGTGGGATTCTAAACTCAGCTCTACGTTACTCTAAAGGTCATGGGTAAAGCACATCTGGTCATTGACACTATGCTTGTGCAACTCCATGATGCACTGCTTTCACATGTCCTTCATACCTCATTCTATGTTATACATTTTTTCTCTTGGTTCAATGTATTTTTTTCTTTCACTAGTAGTCTTTCTATAATTGCTTCCTTGCTGGGCTTAAATATCTATGATAAATGTAAAGTTATTTTCTTAGTTTTGTTATGTTTTTATCTCATTTATAATTTATAAAGATCTTCCATTGAAGCAACATCTTTCATTGTCATCATTAATTAGGTATAGTCCATTTTCCTTTTGCCCCCAAACTAATTGCAAGTGATTCAATATACTGGTGCACAATTTTCTTAATAATCTATGATATATCACAACAGGGGCAGCCGATCTATAAATGCTTATTTTTTCAAGGACAATATTCCTTTATCTGCCTTCATCAAATGTCATTCTCTAACGTTTTTCATTATGTTCTAATTGTCCAAATGTACTTTATTCATTTTTATTGTCAAATGTTTACCTGACGTAAGGAGTTATAAGGATACGAGGCAATTTAGATTCATCAATAATTTTATGCACCAGCTTCATTAATTATTTTTGTGTCATTTTAGTAATTATTTCCTAAAGATGAAGAGAAATTCATAAATAAAAATCTTTTTCAACTAATTTTTTAAATATTTCTCCAAATCCTTGTGAAATTGAATAAAAATAAGCAAATTGCCCTTATCTATTCCTCATAAGAAATGAACATATTAAAAATAGGACTTCATGAATCCTACCTCATTGCTCCAATGGTAGCTAGAAGTTTAAGGGAAAAGGTAGCAAGCAAATTGTCTTACTTGTACTAAACAAATTTTCTAAGCTATAATCTGCTGTTTTCTTATTTTTCAACATCACAGTCATTGCCATTTAGCTTCATTTACTTTGGAACTTGGGTGGGAATATTTAAGAAATAAACCTAAACATTTGTGGTAAAATGGCTCTTTACTTTCCCTTATTCTGTAAGACAAACTTGAGAGGCTTCAGCCAGACATAGAGAAAACATCTAGTCCTGTTCTCTATCTTTATATATGCTCAGAGATTACTATTTTTATTTCACAATTTTAAAGGTATTCACTCCCTGGTCCAGAATGATAATAAAATATCAATCTTGCTTTAGACTATAGGTTTGTTCCTTATTTATTCCACTCATCATTTGACTCTGGTGCACTTGGTGTACCTGATCGATGCCTCTCATGCTGATCAAATCAGGGTAGAATTAATCAAACATCTCAGCACATGCTTAGTCTCCCTCTCCACTCTCTGTCTACCTTCCCTCTCTTATTTTCTCTTTCTCTCACTCCTTCTTCTCTCCTCTCTCTCCTTGCTTTTGTTTTATTTCTTATAAAATCAGGAACCACAATGTGTAGTTATTTGATTCTGCTCTTGGCTCAGTGATAGGGTCTGAGTATAAACTAAAATACATATGGTTGCTTTTTTCACTAAACAAAATTCTATTTAAAATGCACACTTTGCCATATTAGCTTATTTTTAGTGGTATTATCTAGCTAAAATAGAGCCATAAAACATTTAAATGTGGTCTGTATCTTAAACTGATGGATTAAATACCTGTCATTGAATTTCTATTTGCTAAGAACTTGTGTAGGACTTCAGTAGTTGCTTCAGGAAAGTTTTACAAAACATTTGTAAAATTTGGATGAGTCAAGTGTTTTAAAAATGCTAAGTTGTTCAAAACTTTTTGGTAGAGAGATATGTGGAAGTGTCTTTGAAAAGAGTTGAACCATCTCTGAATCTTATAATTGTCAGTACAGACAGAGTAATTTATGGCAGGATATGTATAATACATTGTGAATATTATGAAATATTACTTATTTCTAATTCATTACAAAAATACTTTCTAAACTTGCACGTGTGATGGATGGCAAGAAACCAGGTATTCACATCTAATTATAAGGGTTTTTCTTTGTGCTAAAATGGACTCTATTTATCTATCAGTGCAATCAATTCATGCATTTTTCTTTGTATCTGTTGCCGTACTACCTAAGCACTTAGCAAAGATATTAAATTAGCCAAAAAGTGTGGAGTGGGATGTTTTCCTTGTCTTTACTACATTTATCTAAGCCAACGTAAAGCCAAGCAGACTGTGACTAATATTGGAAGCCTTATTCTTATCGCAGACAGAGATGTTTTCATTCTTGTTATTATTAATTGGTTGAATGCCAACAATATATTCAGTACAGGACATATTGCACAATATGTTCTTTCTTCTGCAACCTAGAAAGGGATCAACTATTTTCATCTACTAGCATTGGTGCCAGAGTGATGAATGCCTCTTCATAACCCCCAGTTTCCTCTCCTTCCTCCTTTCCTTTATGTACTTCCCTCACCAGCTTTATTTTAAAAAAGAGACCCATTAACCATTATTTCTTAACTTTAGAAAAGGATTTTAGAAAGAAAAGCATAGCTTTTGCCTTATAATTGTCAAATGTTGAGCTATAAAAAGGCAAATATATTTATTTATATTTATTTCTCTGAGAATCACAATGAATATACGCTTACAGTTTCTACTGATAATTATGAAAGACATTAATGTAGAAATATATGCTTAACTCATAATATATATAATATAAAATTACATATTACAGACATAAATTATGTTTGTGATACCCCCATACATACCATGTGATCCTCAGAGACAGATTTTCATACAGTCTCATTCCTCAAAAAAGTTATTTTCCTTTTGTACATCCCGCCTATCTGACTCTAAGTGCATCCTCTTAGAAGAAACAAGGGCTAATTCCATTTATCTTGTTTAGTTTTATGGTTCTTTTCTGAAAAGACTCATGGGTTTTTGTTTGTTTGTTTTTAAAGCTATTAACTCCTTGAGAACTGAACTTATTACATCTAAAATCAAAGCAATATCAGATTTGTTAGATGGAGGGAAAATAAACATATTAAATTGTTTTTTGCTAATTCTTTACATACACAAATGTTATTTTAAACAGTTTTATGTTGTTATAAATGGCCCTCATGCTTAGTAAATTGAAATATACTTCCATTTTGCATATTGCATTTAGCCAAGTGGGAATTTAGACCAGACAGACCACAGGGAGCTGGTGGCTGCCAAACCTAGGAAATGGGAACCATGAGTAGTAACAGACATGCAAACTTTACATTAGATAGAAAACTCAGGCCAAGGTAAGCCATGTTAATAGCTGTGGTGCAACCAATCATTACACGGAAGTTATCCTTTGTGATTGTTCTGCAATGATATTCTCAAAGTTTTAGCTCTAATCATATTCTGGTAGAGGGACCTGAAAGAGGCCTCATAAAGGAATAAATGTGTTCATTAGCATATATTATTTTATTGAGCAAAGCAAAATTTCTAATTTTAATATGTTGTAGAGGTTTGAAGATAAAGGATGAACAAAGAGTGAAAACATTCAAAAAGTTTCTATAATATTAATAAAGAGATCTATACAAATAACTATGATATACAGCAGAAAGTATAAAGTGATATAAAATTACAAATTGCCATCAAAGTTCAGGAGGACGTAACTAGCTTAGCTGGCATAATCATGGAACTAATCTATTCAAACTGGACTGAAAATAAGAAATGCATTTTAGCAAGCAATAATATTTGTAACTTCCTATAAATGCAATAAAATAGATTCCTAGGTGGAATTTCCATGAAATTGCAAAAGGTATTATATAACAACAAAAAATGAGAAGTAACAAACTAATAGAAAAAAATTTAATTTAAAATTTGGGGAAGAAAATCTACTCAGTGTGTTATAGAGGTTAAAAAAATGAGATTCAAATCTAAAGGAAGTCAAATTGTACATCTTTCCATACATCACATTTCCTATTTATTTCAGCATTTCCCCCAAATTCTGAATTACAGGTATATCTAAAGACAAAAATATTTGGCACTTTTAGACTGCTTCAGTACTTGTATCAGATTTTCTTTATAACTTCTTTCTTAATTGAAGTAGAAGGTTAATCATCAGATAAAGGCGTTATACTTGAGTCCTATTATTTTTATTAAAAAATTTTTTTCTATCATATTTTTATAGTATTTTTCAACAGAGGAAAAACAAGGAACATGGGTATGAGATTAATGCTGAGTGCTTAAAAATTCTGGTTCATGAGTCTTTATTGTTTATAAACATTAGAAGTTCCTCTTGCTCATGGAACATCCTGGGCAGATATAGAGGTCAGAAGAGAGGCTCTTTTCCACAAAACTATACAGATACCCAGGATAAGAGATATTCTTTTAACTCTAACTGTGATTTCTAAAACCTAATGGTGATCTACCAGTGGTCAGGCTATCAGACAGAAAAAAAGACTATAGGAGAGTATGTCAGGGAGGTTTTAGGGGCCAGGCCAAGAAGTGGTACACATCACTTCCGTGCATATTCTTTAAGGTAGAAGTCAGTCATATGTCTATACCTAACTGCAGGTGTGGCTGAGGAATAAGTTTGGTTGGGTGCCCAAGCTGAAGAAGGGAATGCAGATTTTCATTCCCTTTTTAGCCATTTCTTTCTTGTAATATGTTGAAGAAAGCACAAAGTATAAACAATGCGTAGTACCATTCGGGCTCTTTCCAACACATTCCTCTAGAGCCACAGACATGGCAAGCACTTGTCTTTCTTTCAAATTGTTGATAGCATCAATTTTGGCAAATATTTTGCAAGAGTATAGCAAACCACTCAAGCTTTCCACTCTACTATATCTGTTTCCTTGTTATCTGCTGCCTGACTTTCAAGGCATAACACACATCAACATTCATAAATTTGCATTGTTTTTATAGCAATATCCTATTTAAGGTGGAACATTCTGTATTAGTAAAGATAGTGCTAGCTATTCTTACAAATAATAGGTCAAATATAAATAGCTCAAACATAATGAGTTTATTTCTTGCTGTTATAATTGTTCTGAATGAGCAGAAAAGATAACAGGGCAGGGAAGTTCTCCTTCATGTCATCAATCAGGAATTTAGGAAGGTAAATGTTATGCCATCTTCAACATTTGTCTTTCACTTTTACCTTGGCCATCTTCATTGCAGCCAACTGAAAAGGGAACAGAGCACGGGTAAGTACATAGGGAAATATTTGGTGGCCCAGCCCAGAAATTGGCATATTTTCTCACATTCTATTAGCTAGATCTCAGCCACATTGCCACTGAGTCTGCACAGTGCAGTGTAACTGTGTCCCCTGGCAGAATTTGAGATCATTTTCAGAGATAACCACATATTTGGTGAATTAAGTGAAACTAAGTTGCTAATCTAGCTACTAACAGCTTATAATAAATCTGTGAATTATAAAACAAATAAATAAGAGCAAAATATTTACATTCTAGTGACCATATTGTGTACTCTTATACTCAGTAGTTTATAGAACTACACAAAAATTATTAGTCTTATTTCAAAAATATTGTATAAAAGTGGTAGTAAGCTCAGCCACCTCCATCAGCACATTATAAAACATCAATAAACAGTGATTCAGTGGTGGTTTGCAGTAACTTCTAAAGCTACAGCTTAGGGTTTATTACTCACTGAAATATTTACAACTTACCGAAATAATGTGTATTGGCTTTCTGTTCAAGTATCATCATCAACTTTTGAACATATCCATATTTGCTTAGGAAGAAATCTCTTCCCCCTCAAACTCCTTAGGTGGTGTAAGCTAAAGACATTATTTTTTAGTATAATGTCCTTTTATTACAGTGAGAACATTGCCTACAATTTAAACTTAGTTGAAGAGATTGCAATTTCAATTTAGATGTTAGAGGAAAACCTTCATTATAGCAATGAACTCCCATTCTGTTGGTATAAAGGATGTTCCTGACAAATTATACATTTTGATCCAATAAAAATAATTCTGAAAAATTCTAGTCTGGCAGAAAGGACCATTCAGTTGCAGTTGATCTAAAATGGGTATTTTAAAGTGCCATTTTTCTGCTTAACAAAATCAATAGTCTTTATTATATACAATAAGCATAACCTGGTACCATTTCCCAGATCAATAAAATCTCCTCTTCCTTTTTGATATTCAAGTGCCTTGGAGACAATGTAGCCATTTGAATATTAATTCTGCTGGTGAATCCTAAGTCTATTAACTCTTAAGTCAACCACATATGTCTTAATTTTACACAATTTTACTTTCTGTGGAAGTTATGTAGAAAAAGTGTTACCTTATAAAAGTTAAATATTTACCACATTCACTTTATTCAAACAAAGATTTTTTTTCTCTGAAGCCATCATAGAGGTTCTACCTGTTGGTAATCAGAAGTGGTATACCTACTTACCAAATTTGGGCATGATAATCAACTGCCTCCTCATTTAGACTGACTAAATAAAATGCATCCTGGATACAATAGATTTTCCTCTTAAAGATCATTTCTTAGTTACAACTTATATGTCACTGTCTCAAAGTAGGGTACACTGTGGACAGTAATACATAAACTCAAGACATTCAGTAATACATAAATTCAAGCTAAATTTAGGCCAGAGAGAAATTCCATCTTTTTGGTTTTTTTACTTTTTTCTTTTTTCTTTTCCTTATTTACTTAGCTCACTAGTTTATTTATATTATCTGGATTTTTGAAAGTAGAAAGTATCTTAAAGGAACTAGTTAAATACATTCTGTTAAAATATTAATATATAATTCATCACTTACATGCAGTCTCAATTATAGAAAAATTGATTATTACAGCATTTATATGTTCTTTCATTCTTATATGCTGGAATACTTCTTTATTAGTGGTATAGTGAGATTCCATATTATTTATTCACCCATTTTGAAATGTATCAGATGAGTACATATGTAACATTTAAAATTGTGTCATTTGAGAGGTCTATTGAATAGTATAGAATGAATCTAGTCACTTCAATGTGTAGTTGAAAAAAGCGAGGTCCAGAGAGATTAGGTGAAATATTTAAGATCACACAGTTACTTTAGAAGAGAATGGACTAGAAAACAATTCTTCTACATTTCAAGCAGATGCTCTTTTTAAGCCATCAGGTCTATTTTTAATGAAAATACATTAATCCTGTAGAAAATAACCCTGCTCTAGAAACGTATTGTTGAGCTTTCCTGCCCAAGTTTGGGCAGGAAACAGTGATAATTTTTGAAGTACTCAGCGCTTCAGGCCAGCGAGAGGAAGCCCTCCATTAGGCTTCCCCAATTAGGGGCACAGTTCAAAGGAGGGTGCTGCCAGTTCTCTGCCGGGTAGACCTAAAAAAAAAATGGGACAGGCAAGAGTGGAACTGAATGTATCTGCCTGTGCCCTCCAAATTCACCAACCAGGTAACTCATGAATATATATTGACTGCAAGCTGTATTCTTTCTTCTCTGGAGAACTGGGAGTTGGCTGTCCATATCTATTTTTTTCTTCATTTTTCATTCACTTCTTCCTCTTTTACTCTTACTTCCTCTTTCTCTTGCCTTTCTTCTCTCTGTGTATCAGTGATGACAAGAGAGTTGTTCTTATGAAGACTTGCAAAATAAGTAAGCAACCCTAGACTTCTTAATGTTAATTTCAACTATGATTGACACTGCTTTAGCAAGGACTGCTGTCTAGCTAATCAGTATTTATCAGTGATCTAACTAATAGGTAGTTAGGATGCCATAGCATTGGAAAATCAAGATTTAAACTATATCATTAAAAAACATAAAAAGAAATTGACAACACTAGAAGGGAAAGAGAAAACTTATTGAATATCTTTAAATGGCTTAACATTAACTTTGTTATGTGAAAATAAGGGTCATTTTTAAGTTGCGTAATGCATTTAGGTGGGTCACAAAAATGTCTTAATGGCAAATGTGAGTATCAAATAAATGTTAATTGAATGTAGGTGATCATTGCCATGAAATAAGGGAAAATATTGATATCTGCTTAGCAGTAAGATTTGGATAACCTAAATTGTACTAGATTTTGTATTATTGTAATAAGTTAGATTGTGGACAATGGATGTCTCTAGTAAAAATAAATATTCTATATTTGGTATTACAATTCTGTTTATTTACCATTTTAAAAACTCACCAGAGCAAAGGTTGTCAAGCATATGATCAGAAAGTTCCCTTCAATGTTACTCCCTGGGCAGAAGCCACTAGGATTTTACCTAACCATATATTATCACCCTCTTAATCATGTTAAGAAGAGTAAGAAAAATCAACACTGAACTTCCCCATAGCTATTCCATTATCCTCCAATTGTGGAAATCTAAGAAATAAAAGTAACTCTTTCCTCTATAAACTCTAATAAATCCTCCTCTAGAGAATCAGTAGAAGAGAACATAGTAAAATAAATTTTTTAGAGCATTGCAAAAATTTGAATCTTCTTAATATTGTTATACTTTATAAATATATTAATATTAAGTGATGTATACATATGACCTCATTTAATCTACGGCATATTTGGAGGCAGAGTTATCATCTCCATTTACAGAGAAGAATCTGAGAATCATAGAGTTTAAATTAGTTTCCCAATGTCATGAAACTAATCAGTGTTGGAGCCAGGAATAAAATCCAGATTTATTGGATTCCAAAGCTGGAATTTTTAGCTGTTTTCTACTGAAAAATCCTCTATAACCTAAAACTAAAGTGGCTTTGGTTAATGTTTATTAGGCAGATACGGAAGTGGAAAAGTAAAGCTAATTTTCATAACCATGTTTATGATCTGATGGGAAACAAGACAAAGCACCCAGCAGTACATAACTTGAAACAACTACTCATATCAGTCTGATGTGTAAATCTCCTTCCTACCCCCACTCAACCCTCCTGCAGGTAAAACGACATTTCTTTTAAATTATAATCTATAAATTTTCATAAGAAAATAGAGTGAAGACAATATATTTGTTTTTAACTTTATTAATTTCAGTGTCTACATTTATTCATTATTAAAGCTAAATATCATTTGGTGTTAATTTATAATAGTAGTAAGCTATACTAATTCATCTGCATTGAAATTAATATCATTGGTATTTTGTTTTTTGGTTTTGGGGTTTTTTTTGTTCTTGCTTTGGGTTTGATAAATTAAAATTCTTTTCCTTTTATCCCCTCCACAACCACTCTATTTATTTTGGCAATCAGAAGACTTACTCAAGTTTGCAACATTGTTTTGTCAAGCTAACAGGTGTTGAGGTGATTGTGAAAAGATAAGAAAGAAGAATACCAATATAAGTTTAATAAACAGATACGTTTAACATTGTGTACATTGACTTGCCAGCAATATATATACTATACTGTTAAAAATGACATAGCAATTTGCTAATGTTTGCTCTTGAGCAGTGGGGAGATGGAAAAGGAATCAACATGTGTTCCTCCTCGGATCTAGGAAATACATGTATGTGATTTTGTTTAACTCTTGCAATAATTCTATAGAAATAATTGTTCACTTTCTTCAGATATGGAAACTGAATTAATAGTTAAGATACCTAAATGGCAAAGGTAGAAAGCATTGGGCAAGAATTTGAGTGGAATAAGTCTAAGACATTCAGGCTTTTTCACTATACAACATCAATTCTACCCTTCCTCCCCATCTTCCTCTCCGCCCCAACCTCCATAATTGGGTGTCCCTGAAATCTGTGTATCTTATTGGTAAAAAATGTGTCCCTTGGAATTAGACAGACTTGAGGGTGAATTATACATAGGCCACTTACTAACTGGGTGACTTTTGGAGACATTACTTAATCATTCTTAGTCTCAGTTTCCAAATCAGTAAAATGATGGCAATAATAACTGCAAAAGAGGATCATTATGTGTCTCAAGGATTATAAATATAAATCACTTGGCAGAGTTTTCTCTACATGTTTTTTTTTTTTTTTAATTTTTTATTTTGGGCTGTGTTGGGTCTTCGTTTCTGTGCGAGGACTTTCTCTAGTTGCAGCAAGCGGGGGCCACTCTTCATCGCGGTGCGCGGGCCTCTCACTATCGCGGCCTCTCTTGCTGCGGAGCACAGGCTCCAGATGCGCAGGCTCAGTAGTTGTGGCTCACGGGCCTAGTTGCTCCGCGGCATGTGGGATCTTCCCAGACCAGGGCTCGAACCCGTGTCCCCTGCATTGGCAGGCAGATTCTCAACCACTGCGCCACCAGGGAAACCCTCTACATGGTTTTTATTTAGCAAATTTTGTTGAATACACACTGGCTATCCTTTTAAGTTGACTCTCATTTTCTTCATCTATGTCATATACTCCAGGCAGTTGCTTCTGTTACCACCAGCACTGATGTTACAATGCTGCTAAATCCGTTCTTGACACAACTGCCTTTTTCATGAAGAGTCTGTTACTCATAATTGGAACAGTCTGACCACTCCTCACCCACCCCTCCATGATGTCGTTTTCTAGAACAAATAGCTACAGAAAGACGGCCTCAGCTTTACCACCGTCTTCAAATCTAGCTCTAGTACTCTTGTTTAGAGAAATCTAAACGCGGTAGAAGATAAGAAAAAGAAGACACGTTAGTGAAGTAGCAGTGACCAAAAAGACAGGTGGCAGGCAGGAGGAAACTATGATTTTCAAGTTATTTTGTTGTTTTATCCAAACCAATCTTAAAAGAAAGCTATTGGCAGTAGTCTCTCATTTTTTATTCTTAATTGTCATTTCTCCAAACTGCTATTATATTTTAGTATATTGACTACAATGAAAATCTTTAGCAAGATATTTGATAAATGTATCACGTTCATAGTTTCTAAAAGTTATCATCAAGAGCCTAATTTTCAATGGCTCAGACCTCTGCATATTATTTTCAGTAATTCATATATTATCATATATTGCCAAACTGCAAAGCAGATTTTAGGGAATCAAGACTATTTTAGAAATGTTGTACTTTCTATATAGTTTAATCTGCTTTTTTTCCTAGATCAATCAGAATTAACTACTTTCTGTTTTACATTATGTGATTCATTTTTTTGTTTGTTTTATTTTTACAGCAGGTTTTTGATAGGGACAGGTTCTTAATTGTATATCATATAGTTTAAGCTCCTGTCCCTCTTTTGCTAGAAGCTCTGATGATATTCATTTCATATGTGATTATATTTTTAAGTCAGGAGTCTTAGCAACTTACAGCAAAACCAAACATTTTGTATTTGCACTTTAGTTGAAGATGATATGACTATACAGTAATCATATCACTTGACTTTTTCAGTTTTTGTTCTTTTGTTCTTTTATTATTAATGAAGTCAGAGGCATGTTCTGTCTAGACTTTGATTTCTGAGACCTAAGAGGCATACAATCAATGGAGATATTTTTCTTCTATCTAACAAAATGCATTTTATTAAGGTTATAAAATAGATGCTTATACTTTGATGCTATAGATGTGGAACAGGAAGTGAGATACCAATATAAAGAAAGTATTTTGAGGAACATAATCCTGAAAGAATTTTTAGATTATTTGACTAATTTTCACAATTTGTCTTTTTAATTATCTGGTTTTTTTTGGGTTTTTGTTTGTTTGTTTTGGTTGATTGTCTATGTTTACTCTTTCTGGAACCCTAACACACAGGATTCTTTTTTTTTTTTTTCTCTTTATTTATTTTCAACATCTTTATTGGAGTATAACTGCTTTACAATGGTGTGTTTCTGCTTTATAACAAAGTGAATCAGCTATACATATACATATATCCCCATATCTCCTCCCTCTTGCGTCTCCCTCCTACCTCCCTATCCCACCCCTCTAGGTGGTCACAAAGCACCAAACTGATCTCCCTGTGCTATGTGGTGGCTTCCCACTAGCTATCTCTTTTACTTTTGGTAGTATATATAAGTCCTTGCCACTCTCTCACTTCGTTCCAGCTTACCCTTCCCCCTCCCTGTGTCCTCAAGTCCATTCTCTACGTCACACAGGATTCTTTTAAGTATCTTTGCAGCCACTTGACATAACTTAAGTCAATTACACCTAATGATTTAGTTTTACTACAGAGAGGCCTAAGCCTTAAATACCTTAATAATAATGAGACAAAAGTGCTCAACATTGCCAATCTCCCTTGTTTCCCTAGCACATGGATTTCCCACATTGTGAGATGATAGTTCAGCATTCTCCTCTCTTTTCACATCTCAAACACCTTGTTCCCTCATTCCATAGGGTCTTTGAATCTGAAAATTATGTTTTCATAAAAACAGATACAAGCAAGTGAGCACTAACTCAACTTTACATGATCAAATTCATCAAATTCATGATATTTTTACTCATATTTGCCTTCCCTTCTCTTCAGACTAAAATGTATAGTGACACTAAATTGTACTCTCACTTTTATGCAAGGATTTGTGATGGTAATTTCTTCCTTTTTCTTCCTCAGATATTCATTCTCCTCCTTCTTTATCATCATCATCCTCATTGTCATTATCAACTTCATAGCTACTGATTATTTACTATAAGCCAGGTAATGCACATGCACATGCACAAATTTTACTCAGTTCTCACATCAAATCATGATTTTTATTTTCTCCATTTTAATAGCAAAGAAACTGAGTTATGCCTTTCCTTCACGAGGCTTTTTTTCTTCTTTTCACCCATCTTCATTTAAATGTACCTTAAAATAAATCATCCTTAACAAAAGAAAAACTCCCTCAAACCATGTTTTCCTCTATTTCCTCTGCTTTGTAGCACAATTTACCTCATAAGAGATAACTTTAAAGGATATCCCTTAAAGACATCGCTTTTTCCCATCTCAATTTGAATATAAACTAAAAGTCTTACCTTAGAGATAAAGCCCAACAAAATCAGCATGTTAAACATGAAAATCAAGGCTGGTACTTATCAAATGTTCCATGCAAGTTAGACGAGCGGTTACTGTTATCATCACTGCTGTTTGAGCCCTGCTTGCCTCTTACCTCATCTTCTTTCTCCTCTTCTCTTCTGGCCACACTGGCCGTCCCTCTGTGCCTCTCCCATACCCAGCTCCTTGCTCTCAGAACCTCTATATCCCAGGGCCCTGTGCCTGGGTTGCCAGTCAGCAATTTTTACCTGGGTTCGTCTTTGACCACTTTCAGCCTTGGCTTAATGGTAACCTCCACATAGGCCTTCTCTGCCTACCCTTGACACCCATCCTCTACCTTCTTATAAGGTTTTATTTTCACAGTAGCACTTCCTACTACTGAAGTTATCTCACTTACTGATTATTTTATGCATCAGCTGCCTCTCCCTCCGATTATGAATTCCATGAAAGCAGAGACTCTACAAAATGGGTGTGGGATTGGACAAGACTGAGACAGTCCCTGTTCCCATAAAAATCATAAGGAATTAAAAAGTTATGATTAACACATTTTATTTATCATTGTTTTCATTTCCTCTTTCAAAGAGTTCCCTCTACCAAGTATCTTCATGATCTCCCTTTGAATTTATCTAAGAACTCTTCCTAATATTGAGGCAATATTGATTTCTCTTGATGGTGAGGTTGTGGATTATGAGCTATTTGATGGGATCCTCTCATATTTATATTGAAAGTAAAGTACTTGAATTTATTTCAAACTCTAGAACCCAGAAATTTTTATTTAAGAAGTCTAATGGAATATTTCACACTTAAGTATATAATTATCTACTATATAGAAAGTCTTCCTTTATATTATATGTGATATAATTCAGAAGAAAGTATTATGTTTGAAATAATATAAAAAATACAATGCCATTTTTGTGTTACATGTTATACTCAAATACATTTTTTTCAAATGCAAGAAACAATGACACCAAGATAATTTATCTTCAAATTTTACCTTAATCCTCTATTACAACATTCACCACAGGCCACCTTTTGTTTTCCAAAATGTGATGTTCATATTCTACTAAAGATT
The DNA here is from genome assembly GCF_028564815.1 of Eubalaena glacialis. NCBI lineage: Eukaryota > Metazoa > Chordata > Mammalia > Artiodactyla > Balaenidae > Eubalaena > Eubalaena glacialis. The sequence continues at coordinate 35,561,653 of NC_083731.1, forward strand.
TTCCCTAAATAACTTTTATATATTAAGCTGATGCATGTGACTATCTAAATTGGTTACAGTATAAAATTAGTAAATGATAAGATTAACAAAACAAACCCTATAAGCTAGTTTAATATTTAAACATGGAATTACTACAATTGCACTCTCTGTAAATTATATTAACATTAATATATATTAATATTATTACTTTGAAATATAAATTATAACACAATATTTATTTTTTCATTAATTTCAAACAGAAACTTAAAATGCAACTGGAGTTTAATAGATTTTAATACATTACTTGTTAGAGCAGGGACTTTGGGATTCTTTTCTAACTATTTCACTTGAATTTAGAAAAGGAATTACTATCAACATTATAATCCTAATGCAATCAAAATGCCTATTGAGAAATAATTGTTCTTACCCTCATATTTATAAAGCATATTTTCTAAAAAGTATGATAAAACTTTATATACATACTGTTTATATACCCTTGTGTTATCCCCATAGAGAAAACAAAGTCTTTTATTTTTATTTCCTTTGAATCTTCCATTGAACCTTTCAAAGTATTGTGTTGTAACATGCTAAAATTTATTACAAAATTTTACTGGTGTTATAGAACTGAATGTTTCATAAATATGCAGTATGTAGCATTATCTTGTAACTACTTATATAAGAGATGAATAGTTTTGCAGCCACCATTTTTATTGTCAAAGTGGGGAACAAGATTTTCCTATTATGCTGTTCTACATTCTAACCTTGAAGATGCTATTAAGCATAAAAACCAAGACACTGATGAGGCCTTGCAAAAGGAAGCAATGCTTTCCCCTTCAAGCCAACCAGCATAGCTATTTTTAACTGTTTGCCAAGGTACAAATGTTCCACAGCAGAAGTAAAGTTCTTAGTTATAATCACAAGAATGGGCTCTGCAAATAGCCTGTTAATCAATGGATATAACTTTCTTTAGAGGACAGTCATAATCATGTATTGGGGGTTCCTTTGGAAACCATTCAGTGTATGAATCTTCTACCAACACTCTAAGCAAATTGCATTTTTCATGGGCTTCATAATCTCTAAATTGATATCTATATTATAAGGTCACTGTAATTGTCCAACTGTTGGGACATTAATTTAAAAAATTCCTTAGGTTAATTGATTTTAAACAAACAACCATAAAACAAGTGATTGCATTTCTATAATAGCACAGACAGTAATATTAATTCAAATCTAGGTCATAAAAGTATCTGAAAGATTCAAGAAAAAAATTACTATATAATGTTTCTTGCCTTGGATTATCTCAATAATTACTAGTATATGAACTTGCCCTTATAGGAGGGGGACAAGGACTAAAAGTTGTGTTATCCTCTCAAATGGAAATAAATCAATGTTATTTTAGTAAATGTTATTTTAATTTTAGCCTCAATATGAATGGTTTTGGCATTATATTAAAATTAAATTTAAGTTTTAAGCTAGAAACTTTTTCTGAAAGTCTATGGTCATCCATCTTGAACTCCAAGCATGTAGGAAGACATAGGTAGAAGTATATTAAATCTGACAAATGACCTCCCATGTGCAAAGGAGGAAATAAAGATTCATTCTCCGTGTTTGTGAGATCATTTTGATGAAGGGAAGGCTAATTGAGGATGACATACATTCTAAATTTAATTCAAATCAGCATTTTTACATGAGGACTCATCACATTTCCAATGGTACATGCTACCATAAAACAGCTTAGTAAAGACATTTTGAATTTGATTCTTGCAATCTTTTAAAATGCTTCATCAGAACTGACATTTTTAGGGGTAATGAGTTTCCAATCTGAGTATTAGTTCAGACTGGATACCTGTGGTATTTTACACCTTTTATTTAAAAAGAAGCATTTTTCTTTAGCAAAATTAAGTCTTATGTTGCAGAGGAAATTGCAGCTAATATGAGATTATGCCGAGGAAACATGTGGGGAAAGTGCCAACACAGGGTTTCTCACAGTAAAAGCAAATCACCTTGAAATGATTAAAATGTTAAATTACAAATGACTCATCCTCTGGCATTCAAAAATTATCATATTCCAAGACCAAGTAGCACTACTATTGTTTTTAAAATGAAAAAGTGATTGCTAACTCTTTCCTCTTGAAATGCTCCAAATTTAGCACTAATATTATCCTATTAACACACAGTTAACAGCCCAACTCTGTAAAAAGACCACCTCATCTTCTATCTAATAGGTAGTTTTGTTAATTCTGAAAATTTCACTTAATGGATGTCATTTGTTAAAAGTCAGGGTCATTTATATTTTATACTAAGATAAAATTGTATCTTGACTATATTTACACAATGACAATTCAAAACATAGAGGGCAGATTTACTAAGAGGTTAGATAGAAACAATATTCAGGAGTTCTTACCTTTAAGACTTTATATTATATGCCAGTCATTCTAATTAAATTTAGAAACAGATATTAGTATGCAAGTCAGTGGTTGTAAACATGTCACATACAAAGATTATCAGCGTGTCCTGTTTATGGTACTATATTCCCAGCTACAGCATGGCCATTTGGCTTTCTTCTAAGAATAAAACAAAGCAGAATGTCTACATATCTAAATTTGGATTTGAGAAAATAGTACTTTTTTCATAGGATAATTTATTTGTAAAAAATCATATGTCAACTACATTTTCAAGGATGAGACTTTGGGAAGATTTTACCTTACCTAAGGAATGAACAGTGGGCCTCTTCTTATTCTGTGTATCTGAAATATCTCAGGTATTTCAATGGTCAATTATAATATAGAGTTAAGCACATGCCTCACCTTCGTTTCCAAAGTTATATTTACCTTTCAAAGCAACTGAGTGTATAACTCATTGCTTATTTCCTAAAGAAATCCCCAGGCAATTGTGCTATATATTTCTAAAGATTAATTTGGAGACTATTATGATCATCACCTATGGTCATTTACATTGATGGAACACGTACAATTAAATCATTTGCTTGTTTAAAGGCTCAAAAATTCAAGAACTATGACTATGAATCTAGAGCATTTTTCTGTAGGTTCACTGTACTTCATATGTAGGTATAACAATCTGCCCATAAAAGTACTAGAAATTTTCAGATAAAGTTTTAATTAAATTTATTGAAAACATTCTCATTGAATATTTTTCTGGCATGTTGTCACTTGAAGAAATTGGGAGACATTATGAAACATGGAGTCTCTTTCATGAGAGAAAATTCTTAGACTGGAATTCTATAGCACTTGATATATTTTCAAGATATTCTTATTTATTATGGAGTTTTGAATGATACCACACAAATATGGGCAATAGCTGTATGTAAACATGTAAGTCCTTTGTTCTGTAGATAAGAATTTATCAAATTACTAGATCTATTTGTTTTGCATTTGAGTGAAAGGTAAGATTTTGAGGACAGCATCACTTTTAGCATCTTCTTTGTTAGCAGCAGTATTGAAGATAGTAATGATAATAATAAATACTGAACACTGAATGTTCTAGATCCTTCCCAAAAAATATTACAGAAAATTTACAAAACACATCCACGAGCTTATTATTCAGAGTCTATATATAAGGAAACTGAGGCACAGACATGCTGCATAACTTGACAAGGGTCACACATACATTCAATGGCAGAGCTGTGGTTTGCTTCCAGTTATTCTGGTTTCAGGGCCCATATACTCAAATGGTAAAAATAAAGCAAGGAAATGAAGAAATGTTCTAACATCATGAGAAGATACAAACAACACAGAAATGATATGGTATGTTTTTTTTTTTTTTAAACATCTTTATTGAAGTATAATTGCCTTAAAATGTTGTGATAGTTTCCGCCGTACAACAAAGTGAATCAGCCACATGTATACATATATCCCCATATCCCCTCCCTCTTGTGTCTCCCTCCCACTCTCTCTATCCCACCCCTCCAGGTGGTCAAAAAACACCAAGCTGATCTCCCTGTGCCATGCAGCTGCTTCCCACTAGCTATCTATTTAACATTTGGTAGTGTATATATGTCAATGTTACTCTCTCACTTCGCCCCAGCTTACCCTTCCCCCACCCCGTGTCCTCAAGTCCATTCTCTACCTCTGCATCATTATTCCTGTCCTGCCCCTAGGCTCATCAGAATCAATTATTTTTTCTTTTCTTTTTTTTAGATTCCATATATATATGTTAGCATAGGGAATTTGTTTTTCTCTTTCTGACTTACTTCACTCTGTATGACAGACTCTAGGTCCATCCACCTCCTTACACATAACTCAGTTTCGTTTCTTTTTATGGCTGAGTATTATTCCATTGTAAATATCGGCCACATCTTCTTTATCCATTCATCTGTCGATGGACACTTAGGTTGTTTCCATGGTCTGGCTATTGTAAATAGTGTGGCAATGAACATTGTGGTACATGACTCTTTTTGCAGTATGGTTTTCTCAGGGTATATGCCCAGTAGTGGGGTTGCTGGGTCATATGGTAGTTCTATTTTTAGTTTTTTAAGGAACATCCATACTGTTCTCCATAGCAGCTGTATCAATTTACATTCCCACCAACAGTGCAAGAGGGTTCCCTTTTCTTCACACCTTCTGCAGCATTTATTGTTTGTAGATTTTTTGATGATGCCCATTCTGAACTGTGTAGGTGATACCTCATTGTAGTTTTGATTTGCATTTCTCTAATAATTAGTGATGTTGAGCATCCTTTCATGTGTTTGCTGGCAATCTATATATCTTCTTTGGAGAAATGTCTATTTAGGTCTTCTGCCCATTTTTGGATTGGGTTGTTTGTTTTTTGATATTGAGCTGCATGAGCTGCTTGTATATTTCAGAGATTAATCCTTTATCAGATTCTACACTTGCAAATATTTTCTCCCATTCTGACGGTGTTTTTTTCATCTTCTTTCTGGTTTCCTTTGCTGTGCAAAAGCTTTTAAGTTTCATTAGGTCCAATTTGTTTATTTTTGTTTTTATTTCCATTTCTCTAGGAGGTGGGTCAAAAAGGATCTTGCTGTGATTTATGTCATAGAGTGTTCTGCCTATGTTTTCCTTGAAGAATTTTATAGTGTCTGGCCTTACATTTAGGTCTTTAATTCATTTTGAGTTTGTTTTCGTGTATGGTGTTAGGAGTGTTCTAATTTCATTCTTTTACATGGAGCTGTCAAGTTTTCCCAGCACCACTTACTGAAGAGTCTCTACTTTCTCCATTGTATACTCTTGCCTCCTTTATCAAACATAAGGTGACCATATGTGCGTGGGTTTATCTCTGTGTTTCTATCCTGTTCCATTGATCTATATTTCTGTTCTTGTGGCAGTACCATACTGTCTTGATTACTGTAGCTTTGCAGTATAGTCTGAAGTCAAGGAGCCTGATTCCTCCAGCTCTGTTTATCTTTCTCAAGATTGTTTTGGCTATTCGGGGCCTTTTGTGTTTCCATACAAATTGTGAAATTTTTTGTTCTAGTTCTGTGAAAAATGCAATTGGTAGTTTCACAGGGATTGCATTGAATCTGTAGATTGCTTTGCGTAGTATAGTCATTTTCACAATGTTGATTCTTCCAATCCAAGAACATGGTATATCTTTCCATCTGTTTGTATCATCTTTAATTTCTTTCATCAGTGTCTTATAGTTTTCTGCATACAGGTCTTTTTCTCCTTAGGTAAGTTTATTCCTAGGTATTTTATTATTTTTGTTGCAATGGTAAATGGGAGTGTTTCCTTAATTTCTCTTTCAGATATTTCATCATTAGTCTATAGGAATACAAGAGATTTCTGTGCATTAATTTTGTAAACTGCTGCTTTACCCAATTCATTGATTAGCTCTAGTAGTTTTCTGGTAGGATCTTTAGGATTCTCTATGTATAGTATCATGTCATCTGCAAAAAGTGAGTTTTGCTTTTTCTTTCTGATTTGGATTCTTTTTATTTCTTTTTTACTTTGATTGCTGTGGCTAAAACTTCCAAAACTATGTTGAGTAATAGCGGTGAGAGTGGGCAATCTTGTCTTGTTCCTGATCTTAGTGGAAATGCTTTCAGTTTTTCACCATTGAGAACAATGTTGGCTGTGGGTTTGTCATATATGGCTTTTATTATGTTGAGGTTGGTTCCCTCTATGACTACTTTCTGGAGAGTTTTTATTATAAATGGGTGTTGAATTTTGTCCAAAGCTTTTTCTGCATCTATTGAAATGATCATATGGTTTTTATCCTTCAGTTTGTTAATATGGTGCATCACATTGATTGATTTGCATATCTTGAAGAGTCCTTGCATTTCTGAGGTAAACCCCATTGATCATGGTGTATGATCCTTTTAATGTGCTGTTGGATTCTATTTGCTAGTATTTTGTTGAGGATTTTTGCATCTATGTTCATCAGTAATATTGGCCTGTAGTTTTCTTTTTTTGATATCTCTGTCTGGTTTTGGTATCAGGCTGATGGTGGCCTCATAGAATGAGTTTGAGAGTGTTCCTCCCTCTGCTATATTTTGGAAGAGTTTGAGAAGGATAGGTGTTAGCTCTTCTCTAAATGTTTGATAGAATTCACCTGCGAAGCCATCTGGTCCTGGGCTTTTGTTTGTTGGAAGATTTTCAATCACAGTTTCAATTTCAGTGCTTGTGATTGGTCTGTTTATATTTCCTATTTCTTCCTGGTTCAGTCTCGGAAGGTTGTGCTTTTCTAATTATTTGTCCATTTCTTCCAGGTTGTCCATTTTATTGGCAAACAGTTGCTTGTAGTACTCTCTCATGATCCTTTGTATTTCTGCAGTGTCAGGTGTTACTTCTCCTTTTTCATTTCTAATTCTATTGATTTGAGTCATCTTTTTTTTCTTGATGAGTCTGGCTAATGGTTTATCAATTTTGTTTATCTTCTCAAAGAACAAGCTTTTAGTTTTATTGATCTTTGCTATTGTTTCCTCCATTTCTTTTTCAATTATTTCTGATCTGATCTTTATGATTTCTTTCCTTCTGCTAACTTTGGATTTTTTTTGTTCTTCTTTCTCTAATTGCTTTAGGTATATGGTTATCTGAGAGGTTTCTTGTTTCTTGAGGTAGGCTTGTATTGCTATAAACTTCTCTCTTAGAACTGCTTTTGCTGCATCCCATAGGTTTTGGGTCATCGTGTTTTCATTGTCATTTGTTTCTAGGTATTTTTTGATTTCCTCTTTGATTCTTCAGTGATCCCTTGGTTATTTAGTAACGTATAGTTTAACCTCCATGTGTTTGGTTTTTTTCCAGATTTTTTTCGTGTATTGATATCTAGTCTCATAGCTTTGTGGTCGGAAATGATACTTGATACGATTTCAATTTTCTTAAATTTACCAAGGCTTGATTTGTGACCCAAGATAAGATCTATCCTGGAGAATGTCCATGAGCAGTTGAGAAGAAAGTTTATTCTGTTGGTTTTGGATGGAATGTCCTATAAGTATTAATTAAGTCCGTCTTGTCTAATGTGACATTTAAACCTTGTGTTTCCTTATTCATTTGGGATGATCTGTCCATTGGTGGAAGTGAGGTGTTAAAGTCCCCTACTAGTATTGTGTTACTGTCATTTTCCCCTTTATGGCTGTTAGCACTTGGCTTATGTATTGAGGTGCTCCTAGGTTGGATACATAAATTTTTACAATTGTTATATCTTCTTCTTCGATTGATAACTTGATCGTTATGTAGTGTCTTTCTTTGTCTCTTGTAATAGTCTTTATTTTAAAGTCTATTTTGTCTGATATGAAAATTGCTAATCCAGCTTTCTTTTGATTTCCATTTGCATGGAATATAATTCTCCATCCCCTCACTTTCAGTCTGCATGTGTCCCTAGGTCTGAAGTGGGTCTCTTATAGACAACATATATATGAGTCTTGTTTTTGCATCCATTCAGCCAATCTATCTTTTTGTTGGTGCATTTAATCCATTTACATTTAAAAAAATTATCAATATGTATGTTCCTATTACCGTTTTCTTAATTGTTTTGGGTTTGTTATTGTAGGTAACTTTTCCTTTTCTTGTGTTTCCTGCCTAGAGCAGTTCCTTTAGCATTTGTTGTAAAGCTGGTTTGGTGGTGCTTAATTCTCTTAGCTTTTGCTTGTCTGTAAATGTTTTAATTTCTCTGTCAAGTCTGAATGAGATCCTTGCTTGGTAGAGTAATCCTGGTTGTAGGTTTTCCCCTTTCATTGTTTTAAATATATCCTGCCACTCCCTTCTGGCTTGCCGAGTTTCTGCCGAGTGGTCAGCTGTTAAGCTTATGGGAATTCCCTTGTATGTTATTTGTTGCTTTTTCCTTGCTGCTTTTAACATTTTTCTTTGTATTTAATTCTTGATAGTTTTATTAATATGTGTCTTGGCGTGTTTCCTCTTGGATTTTTCTTGTATGGGACTCCCTGCACTTCTTGGACTTTATTGACTGTTTCCTTTCAGATATTAGGGAAGTTTTCAACTATAATCTCTTCAAATATTTTCTCAGACCCTTTCTTTTTCTCTTCCTCTGTGACCCCTATAATTCGAATGTTGGTGGATTTTATGTTGTCCCAGAAGTCTCTGAGACTGTCCTCAATTCTTTTCATTCCTTTTTCTTTATTCTGCTCTGCAGTAGTTATTTCCACTATTTTATTTTCCAGGTCACTTATCCGTTCTTCTGCCTCAGTTATTCTGCTATTGATTACTTCTAGAGAAGTTTTATTTCATTTATTATGTTGTTCATCATTGTTTCTTTGCTCTTTAGTTCTTCTAGGTCCTTGTTAAACCTTTCTTGTATTTTCTCCATTCTATTTCCAAGATTTTGGATCTTCTTTACTATCATTACTCTGAAAATCTTTTTCAGGTGGACTGCCAATATCCTCTTCATTTGTTTCGTCTGGTGGGTTTTTACCTTGCTCCTTCATCTTCTGCATATTTCTTTGTCTTCTCATTTTGTTTAACTACTGCATTTGGGATATCCTTTCGCAGGCTGCATTTTCATAGTTCCTGCTGTTTTTGGTGTCTGCCCCCAGTGGGTAAGATTAGTTCAGTGGCTTTTGTAGGTTTTTTGGTAGAGGTGATTAGTGTCTTTGTTTTGGTGGGTGGGGCTGGATATTGTCTTTCTCGTGGGCTGCTTCACATCCGGTGGTGTGTTTTGGGGTGTTTGTGAATTTAGTATGTTTTTAGTTATCCTCTCTGCTATTGGGTGGGGTTGCGTTCCTGTCTTGCTAGTTGTTTGGCATGGGACATCTAGCACTGGAGCTTGCTGGCCGTTGGGTGGAACTGGGTCTTAGCTCTGAGATGGAGATCTCTGGGAGACCTCTGGCTGATTGGTTTTACATGGGGCTGGGAGGTCTCTGGTGGTCCAATGTCCTGAACTCGGCTCTCCTACTTCAGAGGCTCAGGCCTGACACCAGACCGGAGCACCAAACCCTGTCAGCCACATAGCTCAGAAGAAAAGGGCAAAAAAAAGAAAGAAAATAATAGTATAAAAAATAAATTTATTAAAATAAAAAAGTAATAATAATTAAAAAGAGAGAGCCATGAAGCAAGAAACAAATTCACCAATGATAACAAGCGTTAAAAACTATACTAAGATAAACATAAAAATCAGAAACAAGTCAGTCGCAGACAGCAAACCCCAAGTCTACAGTTGCTCCAAAACTCCACTGCCTCAATTTTGGGATGATTTGTTGTCTATTCAGGTGTTCCACAGATGCAGGGTATATCAAGTTGACTGTGGGGATTTAATCCACTGCTCTTGAGGCTTCACAGAGAAATTTCCCTTTCTCTTTTTTGTTTGCACAGCTCCTGGGGTTCAGCTTTGCTTTTGGCCCCACCTCTCTGTGTAGGTCACCCTCAGGCATCTGTTCCCCACACAGACAGGAGGGGGTTAAAGCAGCTGCTGATTAGAGGGTTCTGGCTCACTCAGGCCGGGGGGAGGGAGGGGTACTATAGTTATAATTGGAATGTGAGATGAGCCTGTGGCGGCAGAGGCCAGCATGACATTGCAACAGTCTGAGGCATGCCGTGTGTTCTCCCTGGGAAGTTGTCCCTGGATCACAGGACCCTGGCAGTGGTGGACTGCACAGGCTCCTGGGCAGTGTGGATAGTGACCTGTGCTTGCACACAGGATTTTTGGGGGCTGCAGCAGCAACATTAGTGTTTCATGCCCGTCTCTGGTGTCTGTGGTGATAGCTGCAGCTCACACCCATCTCTGGAGCTCGTTTAGGCGGTGCTCTGCCTTCTGTGGGCAGACAGGGAAGGAATCCCCTCTCCTTGCACACCCTGAAACAATGGTCTCTTGCTTCTTAGGCAGGTCCAGATTTTTTCCCAGACTCCCTCCTGGCTAGCTGTGGCACACTAGCCCCCTTTAGGCTGTGTTCACACAGCCAACCCCCGTCCTCTCCCTAGGATCTGATCTCTGAAGCCCAAGCCTCAGCTCCCAGCTCCCACCTGTCCTGGTGAGTGAGCAGACAAGCCTCTCAGGCTGGTGAGTGTTGGTTGGCACTGATCCTCTGTGTGGGAATCTCTCTGCTTTGCGCTCTGCACCCCTGTTGCCGCGCTCTCCTCCGTGGCTCCAAAGCTTCCCTGCTGCCCACTCCCTGTCCCTGCCAGTGAAGGGCCTTCCTAGTGTGTGGAAACTTTTCCTCCTTCACAGCTCTGTCCCAGAGGTGTAGATCCCGTCCCTATTCTTTTGTCTCTGTTTTTTCTTTTTTCTTTTGCCTTACCCAGGTACGTGGGTATTTTCTCGCATTTTGGGAAGTCTGAGGTCCTCTGCCAGTGTTCAGTAGGTGTTCTATAGGGGTTTTCCACGTGTAGATGTATTTTTGATGTATTTGTGGGGAGGAAGGTGATCTCCACGTCTTACTCCTCCGCCATCTTGATGCTTACCTAAACTGTACTTTTTTTAGAAAAAAATTGGCACATTTATTGTTTATTCATTAGTTAATTCATTAAAACACATGTTTTATAACTAGTATGTTCCTAGAACGGGAAAACTAACTCAAGATCTAAACATTAAAGATAACATAAGCAAGTAAAGGGGAAAAAAAAACTTCTAAGTAAATATTGGCAGTGTTGAACAATATAACTCTTAAAGAAACACAGTGATTTGCATCTTAACCAAAATGAAGATGAATCAGGGAAGGTGACATTTGATTTGAGTTATAAATCAGTGGGAGTAGAGTGAGTGTGAGAGTATAAATATTATAGTCAGAAAAACAGAGGCTTAAGAGTCTACACTGTGATCTGGAAACTGCACATATTTCAGTATGTCTAGAGATAACATTAAGGTTTAGAGGAATGAAGTTTTAAAGTTAGGCAAAAAGTAAGATTTCAAAGGGCCTGGTTTAGAATGTTAAGAAGCAGCACTAGTTTTAGCAAAGTAACGTGTAACCAACCTAGTGTTTTAGAAATATGATTCTGGCAGCATGAAGTAAAGTAGGTGGTTGAAGAATACTGCTGGAAGAAGCAAATCAGCCAGGAGTCTGATTAGGATAGCCTAATTTATGAGGGGTTTGAAGGTACAATAAGCAACAAGTCAATGACATTGGATTGGAAATACATGTGAGCATTGGCTTTGTAGGACAAGATGACTGATTAGACTTGAGTTTAATCTGTTAAATAAATTTAAGATATGTTTCAGGTTTCTGGTTTGGGCAACTTCAGGGGAAATGGGAAATAAGTGTGCAATTAGGTGAGACCTATATCCAGAAAGGTGAGTCAGTTTGAGGAAATCTGTGAGTTATGATTTGTCTATCTACCCAGATGAAAATGTCAAAAATGCAACTGGATATACTCATCTGGAATCCATAAGGGTTCTGGGTTAAGGGTGGGCTGGATTTAGTAGTAAGACAAATCCTTCCTTGAATGCCCACTAGGTGCCATTTTAGATTCTCAGAAAATCCATACAAGGATTTTACTATATTCATATACTATAATGTGATATATATTTTATTAATGAGAACATTGATACTTAGAGATATGAAAAAAACTTTTAGGAAGTAGTAGTACCATAAGATAATGCCAAACTTAAGTGCCTTTCATTATACCACTGTCTCCTCATCTATATGTTGTCATTCGTATACAGGAAACTCTTGAACCTACTGGAATGAATGAGATCACCAACGGAGAGAGTTAAGGGAGGAGAGGGTCACAGACAAATCACTGAACATTTATAATTTTTAGGAAGCCAGAGGAAGAACATCCAGGGAAGGAGAACTTAAGAAACAGAGGGAAGAGAAAATAGCAGTACAAAAGCACAAGTAGAATAGAATTTTTTCAAAGAGGAAAAGATCAACAGAATCAAGTAATGAAAAGAGGTTAGAAAAATATGCTTTTTTCATTTAGAAAGTATTTATCTACTACCTTACACTGATATTTCCTAAGCATTAAAAATCCACACTTTAGGCATCATTTGTGACTATAAATTCTGAGAGGTTAAATAAAAACCATAGGCGATGCAGACATTTTTAGGTGCTTGTGTTTGTATGAGTATGAGGAAAGGTGTGCATCATGTCTGAGATAAAGCTATTCAGCTTGGATTCCTTTTGTGGGGCTGGGGTGTGAGGAGAGGATAATGATGAAATTTTGAATCCAGTATGAGATTTTTCTGGAGGAGAGATGGGAATTTTTCACAGAAGTTGCCACGAGATTATTGGAATAGTTGGCTGTGAGACATAGGGACTTCAAGGTGTTATCTGTCTAGCGCTCTGGCTTGATATAAATTACAGTCATCAATTATTAAATTTTCAAGCAAACATTTACTCAAGGCTGACCTTTGAAATTTTAAGAAGCTACTTTTACTTTCCCATCTCCTGTTTCCTAAGAAATCAAGTAGTTTCAGCAAGCCCCGCCCAACCCTTGTTATGCAACATTCAGAGCACCCTCTATTTTATTCCATAACACCTAATTAAATTTTACACATTTATTTCTCAATACTTATTTTATATAATAGAGTGAAAACTTCACGAGGTCAGGGTTCCCAGTAGTTTTTTTTAATTGAATAAGGTAAGGAACTAATGAGAGATAATCCACAGATTTTTCTGAAAAATATAATTTATATATATATACATATATGTATATATAATATATGTTTATAATTAATGACATAGAAATGTATTGGAGACCCAGAATTTTTTTTATTGAGGTATAATTGCTTTACAATGTAATGTTAGTTTATGCTGTACAACGAAGTGAATCAGCTATATGTATACATATATTCCATCTCATGGATCTCCCCCCCAACGTCCCACCCATCTAGGTCACCACAGAGCACTGAGCTGAGCTCCCTGCACTATACAGCAGGTTCCCACTAGCTATCTATTTTCCACATGGTAGTGTATATATATCAGTCCCAATCTCCCAATAAATCCCATCCCCCCTTCCCCCACCCCCCATGTCCACACGTCCTTTATCTGTGCGGGAATAGAGATGCAGACGTAGAGACCCAGAAATTTTTAAGTTTGGTCTCTTTCCTGTTTTAGAGTAAATAGAGTTGTAAAATGCCTTCAAGAGTGATAAATTTTTGATGATCTCTGAATCTCACCCCTGCAGGTACAGTGCCATGCGTTACTGGGTTAATTAATTAAATGTCTCAGGTTTATACTTGCATGTAAGCTATCTTATGCATTTTTCCATTCAACACATTTAAATCTAAGAGGAGGATATATAAGTGCACTTTGCAAACCAGATATTCTAAGGTAAACCTCAATTATGGGAAGAAACCACTTCTTTTATCAGTGCAAAATACACATTACTTGGTATTAAAAATATGGATGTTGCCTCCACATTCTATTCTACCCCTGCACCGTCAACATGTTTTCACTCGGGCTGAACAAATTAACTGCAAACAAACATTGCTTTTACTAGGTTTTCACTGAGCAACAAGAGTGTTTTTAAAATTACCCATGAATAGCTCAGGCACTCAGATATCTGTTTTTGGTGCCTGAAGATGTATGCTTTAAGAATCTTTAGTCATTAATATCAAGCCAGAAAACACTAAGGGTAAAAGGCCCAGTGTAATATATAGCTTAAGATACTCTACTTATAACGATTGCATTGCTCTTTTAAGGCTTCATTTATTCTTGACAGAAACAATTATGTGAAGTAATTATATCTAAAGTCAGGCAGTGTACAGCGTTCAATTTGGAAGGTAAAGAGCATTGTTTGACTGTTGTTACCAGGCACATTCCTGATAGGGAACAAATGCTTACATCAATAGGAATCATGCACTTCATAATTTATTCTTTTATTCGCATATGCTGTTATCATAATAAGTGCCAGGTTAACCATCTTAAACACAGAGACAAAATTACTTGTATAACATCAGTGGGAGAAAGCAATATAGAAGCAGCTCATCAGTATTTCCTTTGCATGGCTTGTTATTTTATAGGGCTCTTTTTCCTTGCATGACCAAATGTTGCATAATTGACTGGACAGAATTATTTCACAAGACATCCAAAGATTGAAAGGCCAACATCCTTAGTGAATAAACTGGATGATACATAGAATTTAAAACAGTTAATTTGATGAGATACTGCAAATTAAGTGAGTTACTCCTTCTTATGAGTATTTTATCAGAAACAAATTATCCTTTTTTTAAAAAATATATAATTGGACACAAATTATCTACATTAATACATACTTCCTTCGTAGTTTGAAAGAGTTCATAAATTCTCCCAAGTTTTCTAAATTGCAACTAGCCAAACTGACATATTGACCCCTTGAATACATCTGGATAACTCTGCATTCAATGTAAATTTATTAAACAATTTATGGTAAGGGAGAAAATATGAATATTGAAGCATCACCCTGAATCTATAAGTTGTGTTTCTTTTCCTTCTGTTTTATTTACACTATTAATCTGTTAAAGCATTAAGTAATTTATTTTTATTTCAAGGGGAAACTCATTTTACTTTAAAATATTGAAAGGTATGTATATATTTCAAGGTGCCCTATATTTATCTAAAGCATTATTCTGTTAGAAAAAAACATTTCTGCATAACTATGATCTCCAGACTAACAGGCATTTCCAGGCATTGTCTTAAATATACCACTTTATCTTGGCAAAAAAGATAATTGTTTTACTTCCATCAGATACATTAAAAATAACTATGTGCCACATATATCTTATTCCATAAAAGTATAATCATACATAATAAGGCCACTTACCAAGAGAACGGGCTAAAATAGCCAGGTTGAAATGATTGTACCCTTGAGTATGCATTTCATCTTTACTCTAAGAGAAAGTTAAGAAATTTTTGTGTGTTTACTTTCTTTTCACTCCCTCCACCATGTTTGAAGAGTGATATAGGAAATGAATTGATTCCTATAATCTGATATTTTTGCATATACAACTCAGTTTCCTTTAGTTTGAGAGTTGCTGAAATATTTTCTTCTGTATCTATCTTGTTGTATCCCTTTTTTGAAAAAAATAGAGGGTTCGTTTTGTGATTTTATATCTACATCACCAATCCTTCTTCTTGCACTCACCTGTTTATTAAAGATCGCTTTGTCTCCCTTTGGTTCATCTTTTTCTGCAATAAATATTAATTGTTGATAACAAAGATTTGATGTATGTCATGTTTTCTATTCAGGAAGATAGAATTTTTAATGCAGATTTTCACTTAATAAATATTATCTCCAATGTGTAAACGCTGAACGTTCATTGTATAGATAAAGAAAAGTATTGATAGCTACTGTTTTTTTTAAAATCATAGTTACTGTAAAACTGGGATTCATGATAAACTATATGGATTTGGAAACATCTGTGTTCTATCACACCTCCTTCTGCATAAGAAACCTATCATCAGTATTCTTCAGTAGTGCCAAGATGGTTTTTTATATATATATATATGTATATATTTATATGTATATATATATATGTTTAATTATATACATAATTAAACCAATGATCATTTCTCAGTTATATCATAACCGTCTAAAAATTTACACCATTTTAAAGAATTTTTGTGATATAAATGTGTTATCAGTCAATCCAGTGAAAAAGTAGGAGCTTTTCTTGTTGAAAAAGTTTGAATATATGTAGTTAAATGAAATAAACTATGTATAAAATGATTATAAAATACAAAGGAGGGGAGGTGATTGCTATAGTAAAGAGAGAGGTCGAGGTCACAGGCAGAGCTAATATCTAGAAATCCCTAGCATCTGGCTGATATTCTACACAAGTCCTACTGTCATCCAGAGTGAAGTCAGGGACCAATGGATGGATAACCTTTCTACACCCGGTCTTACATTTATTTGATTTGATTATCCACTCTACTCTTTCCTTCTACTCATGACCATACAGGAACCTAGTCATCAACCAGATTTCTTTAATCTCAAAAACGCCATATTCAGACATTTCAGTACTTAACCATATCCTATTATCCTTCTAGCTTTTTCATTTAACTACTCTTTGACCTCAATAAGATCTTGATTCCATCTTCAGCTTATATTCAAATCTTCTCTAAATGTCAACAATTTGTTCCATTACTTTTTCAGTCTTACTTTCTCACATCTCCTCAACTTTGAAGAGATCCAAATTTCTGCCTTGTGTTGGCCTATACTCAGGGGTTGAAGCCTTGCTGGAGAAAATTGAAGATCCCCACACATCAGCATCCTCTCCAGTGCATGCTCGACCATCCCATAGAACCAACTATTATAGTCTTTAGTCTGCTCTCTCTCTCATCTGCTACAGCTGTTTCAGACACTTTCTCCATTTCTTAGATTCCTCTGCCTTACCTTCCCACCTTACTCTTGCTCTCAGTGGATGGTTTCAACACCCACAGCACTGAAAAAATATGACATACAGAGAAGCACACCTTAAAAATCCTATAACTAATGCCACAGATTCAGTCATCTGCATTTGCATTCTGCCTTCCCTCGTTTATTTCCAGAGGAAGTAGAAAAATCTGTGCTCTCCTCAGCCTGATCTTGTTATCTGTACTCCAGTTGCGTTAGAACAAGGATCTATTCTCTCTCTCTCTCCCCCATGCCTTCAACCTCTCCTTTTCTTCTGACAAAGTTTTATTACCCATATTACTTAAGACACTTTTCTTCATTACAGACAGATCCCTTCCTATTCTATCCTCATTCTGCGTATACTTATCTTCACTTTTTTTTTTTTTTTTTTTTACTTCAGCCTACTATAATACCTCTTCTGTTCCCACTACTCCACAGAAACTCTTTTCACCTAGATTCTCACTGAGGACCACGTCTTAATCAAATTTTAATATTTCAGTCCTGATCATACTTGAGCTCTAACAACACTAAACATTGTTCACCTGTTTCTCTTCTTGAAATTCTCTTTCTTTCACATCCACGATATTAGACTTGTCTAAATTTTTCCTGCTACTCTAGCTGCCTCTTCTTGGTCACCCTTTTGCAGAGTTCTCTGCCTCTTCTTTCATACTTGTTGGTGTTCCTCTGGATTATAACCTCTCCTTCTGTCTACACAATCCCCCAGATGGATGTCATCCAAGCCCTTGTATCTATTACCATCTATAAGCTGATAACTAACCTCTAACTCAGAGGACTTACCTCTCTCCTGAGCCACATATATAGCTATTGAACTGCTCCATAATCACAAAACTAAAATTATTATCTTAATTAACCATTCACCATTCCCCTCACTGTCATTTTCAATAATAATAAAAAATAAAGGATAGTATCACCATATACCCTGTTACCCCAGCCTGAAACCAATTCAGTTATGAATATTCCTATTCCCTCACCCTCATATTCATTTTTCAAGTGCTATCAATTGCATGTTCTGATTTTTCTCTTAAATCCATCTGATTCTCTATCTCTCCCCATTCCCTGGATTCATATTCCCAATACCTCTCAATCTGCCCCAGCCCTAGACTGTTACACAGAATTACTATCTCATCTTGCCTGTCTCATTCTTTCTCAGGTTCAGCTCTTTAGTGGTAAGAGCACTAAATATAGAATCAGAGTAGTCTTGGGATTGAATCCTGCCTACCCTACTTCAAAACTTGTGTGATCCTGAAGAAATAGGCTCAACTATTGTTTTTTTTTTAAATCTGTAAATGTGAATAGTTATATTCACTTTGCCATGGAGTTATTGGAAGGTTATATGATATACATGTTTTTTCAAAATACCCAAATTCTGAATCTTGAAATATAATCAATAACTGTTATTTCTTAGAAACATTATTGTTATATCAAAACAGAAATTTCTTTATGCTATCCCCCTGCTTACACTTGATCCCTGGTTTCCATTATCCTTACGTAAAAATCCCAACTCTTTACCATACCTAATAATGTCCTGAATTAACGCTCTAGACTCACACCTGAGCCCTGGCCCATTCATGCTATTTGTGTAGGCACCACAGTGCACTTCTCTCCATCTGAAATGGGACAGAAGAAACTGTTCTAGGCAGCAATAATGACCAAAGCCCAGTAGGTAAGAAAAAGCATAGCAATATAAAGAACCAGAAAGGAGGCTGGTGTGGCTCAAGTGGACTGAGTGAGTGAGCAGAACAGTAAAGACTCTGATTGATAGGAAGGCTCCAAATCACTGGAGACTTTTTAGGCCAGAGGATCTCAACCTTACCACTATAGTCATGTTGGACCAGATAATGATTTGTTGTGAGTTATGGCCATGTGTATTTTAGGATGTTTAGCAGCATCCCTGGGCTCTACCCATTGGCTAGATAGTGGCACTCTTCCAGTTGTGACAGTCAAAAATGTCTCCAGGTCTTGCTAAATATTCCCTGGGGGCAAACTTACCCAGTTGAGAATGACTGTTACAGACTACAGAGTATACAGTTTTTAATGTAGGAGGGGAAAAATAAGACTGTGAAAGATTCTAAGGAGGAGCGTAATATGTTCTGATTTACATTTGATAAAGATCACTTTGATTATGAGGTTGGAGAAGTTGTTCACATAAACATTGGACCCCTCCAGATTGGTAATAAGATTTGATGATTTACTATGAAATATGTATCATATCCTCAATTAATAAGGCTACCAACTGGAAAAAAATGTACAACATGAGAGTTGTGAGTTAAGTTTTATTTGGGGCAAAATGAGGACTATAGCCAGGAGACAGCATTTCAGAGAGCTCTGAGAAACTGCTCCAAAGAGGTGGAGGGAAGGTCAACGTTATACATGACTTTAGTGAGGGGAAGATGTGCAGTCAAGCACACATTTTGGCAGAGGCTTGCTGCTAGTCATGAGGAGCAGATGTCACCATTAATGATTTCAGTGCTTTTCTAGATATGAAGAGATGCAAAAATTGGACTCATAAAATCTTCTCCTGAAAATAGATAACTATCTAAAGGCCTGTTCTGCCAGTTTTTCCCAGAGCACAGAGTTCCTTATTCCTGATCTCCACCCTGAAGTCCTTTCAGGAGGTGTCGAAAGTTAGCAGCTTCAGCGGCTCATGATTTAATCCCTGTAGAGGTAGGTGGCAAGTGCCAATTTTTAGTTGGCAAGAAAGATATCACGAATGGCTCTGAAATTAATAGACAGCAGCATGAAGATAAAGGGAAGAACACTATGGAAGGCTGCAGGATGCTCACAGGAAAAAAGAAGAGGGTTTTTAGCAGAGGGAAGAGGAGAAAGAGCAGTGGGGAGGTTGGAGAATATCATCCCTGCTCCCTACAGCGATACCGAGGGAAGGAAAAGCCTGCACTAGAGAAGGCTAATAAGGAAACCTTGTCTAAGGGAAGGAGCTGGTGTCTAAACCCAAAGTTATGATGTGAAGGTTGCTATGTGCATTTTTGTTTACAATAAAATGAAATTGCTGTGAGTACAGTGAAAAAACAGGGAGTTCAAAAGTTGGACAAATGTCAGTAGCTTAGAGTGATACAAACACAGATCTGATCATGCTGTTCTTCCAAAAGAACCCTTCTCTGGCTTCTATTATCCTTAAGAAAAGCTCTAACTCCCTCACAGGGTCTGGAAGGCCTGCATATGCTTCAGCCTCCTTACTTCTCCAGCTTCTGGTCATTTTATGGGGGCCCTAGAACCACTGCATTTTTTCCAATTTCCCCAGGGATTCCTTCCCGCCCTCCCTTCCTTCCTTTCTTCCTACCTTCCTTCCTTCCTTCTTTTTTCTTTCTTTCTTCCTTTCTTTCTTTCTTTCTTTCTTTCTTTCTTTCTTTCTTTCTTTCTTTCTTTCTTTCTTTCTTTCTTTCTTTCTTTCTTTCTTTCTCATTCTCTTTGTTTCCAATCATCATCCACTTCTTCCTGAATATGTAGCAGAGAAGGGGTAAACATCAGAGGAAGAAAGTCAACAGGAATAAAGAGGAAAGGAAATTGATAAAAATAGAAGAGTGAAAATATATGCAA